>NC_140494.1:30388040-31021165 GCF_964271855.1 Acomys minous | reverse complement strand
CCTGAATCTCTGACGTTCTGTTGTAGAGACAGTGGGATCTGTCCAGGGCACCCACCAGCATGGAAGTGCCCACACCCAGGGCTCATGCCCGTGCTCTGCTGTGTGATGCGGGGCTCTCTGAAGTAGGTATTCCTTGTCTTGGTCTTATAGAGTAGAAAAGTGAACCTTGATTGTTGAACTAGGATTTGAAAAGCTACACCTGAGGGGCTTCAAGCCCTTTACCATTTCCTTCATTCCAGCCACTAGATAGCAAGTTTAGACCTTATAGAACTTTATAGGCTGTTTCTTGTTTTAGATGAGAGTATGGGAAGAAATGCATAGTGAATATTCCATATTTGGTTTTCTTCTTTCACTGTGAGGGGCAGAAAATGTCTTTTCTTATGTGAGCAGTGTACTCAGATGACCCTTTAACGTTTATATGGGAACTGTTTGGAGGCTCTTCCCGTATGTGTCCAAGGCTGGAGCTGTGGAGTGATCTTTTCCTGACCTGACTGGTCTCTGGCCAAATAGGATATTAAGCAAGCCAGAAACCAGGCCCCAGCCGAAAAAGCCAAATAGAGATAAATATTTACCCTCCTCCCTGTGGGGAGTCCTGGGTTTTTAGGATCAAAGACCTACTCTGTGTGTGTGTGTGTGTGTGTGTGTGTGTGTGTGTGTGTGTGTGTGTGTGTCTGTCTGTCTGTCTGTCTGTCTGTCTGCCTGCCTGCCTGCCTGCCTGCCTGTCTGTCTGTCTGTCTGTCTCTCTCTCTCTCAGCCTTGGATAGGAAGGTGACCTGAAGTATGGTACTCAGGCTCTTTAGCCCTCATACATATTCCCTAGTGGTACTTTTAAAAATTCCCATGTATAAAAATATAAGTTTCATTTCTTAAAATAAGAAAGAGAAACATAAGTAGACTTGAAGAGGAAAAAGATGAACAGACGTGGCAAGGAAAGTACCAGAGGCAGAAAATAAGGAGAGGATGTGTGTGTGTGTGTGTGTGTGTGTGTGTGTGTGTGTGTGTGTGTGTGTGTGTGTATGTAAGGTCTACGAGGTCATATAGTGATGCATGCATGCATCTCCACTCTGTGCTGTGCATTTACTTTTCCTGGTAGTACTCCCAGAAGCACAAAGGTCTTTATTGACCTTTATTTTTTATTGAATCTACTTTCTTGACTTACTTGTGTCGTGTCTGCAATTCCATGGTCTAATCTGAAAACAAAGGTTTTACTCATGTTTTCCTCAAAAAGCTTCAGTTTCCGCTGGGAATCGATTCTGTGCTTGGTGTGAGGTAAGGCCATTCTGCATGTGGAAAACTACTTGTCTAGGATTTTTATTCCTTAATTCCACAAATATGTATGATGAGCACGCTCTGTCTGTGCCAGCCATTGTGCACTGCCAACAGAATGTCTGTTGGTGCCAGAGTGGCCCAGAAACCAAGGAGGGAAAAAGCATTGAGAAATTTGGGGAGTGCAGGATTTTTAAGAATATTGCACATTTGAGAAGAGATTATCAAAGTGTAATATAAGGAAACTATAAGTGTATTTAAAAAGCATTGCTTTAAAAAAGGCAAATAGATTACTTATATGCCCTTTATAAGTGTTAGTATGCATTTCTTACACCTCTAACATACAAATTGCTTCTTAATATATTGAAAGCTAGGTAGGCCTGGTTGTTTCCTTCAGACTTTTGCCAAGTATGTAAATACTGATTATTTATTTGCACACCAAAAATCACAACTATTCTTTGGGCTTATTCTGAAATCCAAAGAAGCAAGGCCCTTGTGTAAGCAGGGAGCAGACGACAGTCAATGGCCGTGGAAGCCATTGTTCTCAGAGCCTGGTGGTGGGGAATGTTTCACATGGAAAACGTGATGCATCTCTGGACAGGAAAGCAAGACCAGTCAATTCCTGACTTGGATGCACTTCACACGGCTGGCCATGTGCACGGTGCCAAGGCCGTGGACAGCTTCCCTACACAGTTGCTTGCAGTCGTCCCTTCGACCCATGGCTTCCTGCTTCAATAAAAGCACTGGCAACATGTGTGTGTGTGCTTCCCCCTACAACTGTCTATGGCTGGGGAACTGTCACCTGCCCACACTTGTGTTTATTTCCCCTTTCTTTCCCTCATACAGGTGAAAAATGCCTTTACTGGAACTCTCCATGTACTTTGTGCTTGGTGGCCTGGATACTGTTTGTCCTTATGTCTGCTGGTCTCCAAGGAAAGTTCTAGAAAAAAAGCACAATGACACATTCCCCTTGCCTGTGCACTTTTTTATGATCACTGAGCCCATGTGTGAAGAACTGCATTATGGGGTGACCACATTTAACTTTCAGATGGGAGATGGGCTTATTCTGAGGATCAAAGGGGAAGTCCTGGTGAAAGCTGTGTGGATTTCTTTGGGCCTGAAAGTGGAGAAGGCTTCTGGTTTCAAAGCTTTGTGTGAATGGGAGGAAAGGTCAATACATTAGACCACGTGAACACAAAATCCTTTTGCATACATATTTAAAAAGAAAAAACAAATGACACATTTAGAAAAAAATATTTGTACTTTATATCACAGACAAATAATAAAACTTTAAAAACATTAGAAAAAAACACGCAGAGAAACAAATTAGAGATGTGAAAAAGCAGTTAGAGAAATGCAAATGTCTTGCAGCCTTGTGAAAAATGGCTCACCTCTCTTCATTTCAAGTGGGGAGGGGCAGCCAATGCCAGTCAGACTGCCCCGGAGTGTTGGTTTTTACCTCTTGCTGACAGATCCATGGGTGGAGCTGTCTTCTCTGTGGTGGAGCTGCTGGGAGAGGCCCTCTGCATTGCAGATATTCCACACAGGGAAGAACTCAGAAGATGTGTGGATAGGCTAGGCCTTTACTGCAAATCACAGACCCTTCTCCAGAGACATGTCATCAGGACTCTTCACACACACAGTAGGATGCAAACACTCTACCATCCTTTTAGTGTAATGTTAAGGACCTGCAGAATTCAATGGAGCGCTGTGCACCAATGAAGAGGAATGGACGCTGCCTCTGACAAGTCATATTCCCAATAAGGGAAGAGGAGACATGGAATAGACTTTGGAGGCTGTGCTCAGCACTGCTTCTATTGTTCTCTGCAAAGGGAATGAAAACACGCGAGGAGAAGAATAGACTGGTTACCCTGTTAAGGGCAGAAACAGAGTGGAGGGCAAGGGTGGCAGCCAGGTGGCTCTCATCCCATCTGTGGATTTGGCTTTGAAACCGACTGAGTAGTGCCCACAATTATAAAGGTAGTTATGGTTCAAACCTCAAAATTAAAACGAAATGAACCAAATGGACATACCTACTTCCATTGGTGGTGCAAGTTTCCAGAGTAAAGACTTGAGGGAGCAGTGTGTGAGCTTATAGGATTGCCTGGGTAGAAGCTCCACTTAAGCTTCTGATGTGAGCAGTTGAGGGAACTCACTGTGATGCTCACTTCAGTGGCAATTCTGGGGCTAGAGAGATGGCTCAGTAGCTAAGAGCACTGCCTGCTCTTGCAGAGGACCCAGGTTCAATGCCCAGCACCCACATGGCAGCTCACATTTGTCATTAACTCCAGTTCCAGGGGATCTGACACACTCACACAGGCATACACCAAACAAAATACCAAGCACATAAAATAAAAATAAGTGAAAGGAAAGAAGGAAGGAAGGAAAGAGGCATCAATTCTTTCTCATGAAAGTTGAGGGGCCGAGGAATGCTGTCCATCCTAGCAGGGAAAGTCCAGTTTCTAAGGACTAGTTCTCACTAAAAGGAACTGTGACTTTTGTAGAGATTATGATGTCCAAATTTGTACTAGGAAGTATCTGGCTGTGCTTGGAGTCACTTGTCACCAGAAATTGGTGTCTGATGATTGATGGAAAAGGACAAAGAAATTTTGAATCTTGAAAGAATCCATAATTTTTCTCTTTTAAAGACCCAATATCAGGTGTGGTGGCACAGGCCTGTATTCCTGGCACTTGAGAAGTAGTAGCAAGGGATCAGGGTTCACAATCGCTCCTGGTTAGACGGAAAAGTTGGGATCTGGTGGGATGCATAGCAGAATTCTCAGAACGGGCACCAGTGTGTCTCGCTGGCTTCTGGTAGGTTCCAGGCTTCCCTCCCGAGAGCCGTGCAGAGTCACTTGCTTCTGCTGGCACTTTGTTGTCTTCCTGTGTAAACAAGATCAGAGCGAAGACTTTGAGGGGGGGATTCTAGGACAGTGGTTAAGCCTCCGCTTGGCTTTTTTCTTCATTCGAGCTCTCTGTACAAGTCTGAAGTAGGAAGAGGAGGGCGGCTAGGAAGTTCCCCTCTCTGTCTCTTCAGGGGAGAGAGACGAAGGCCTTTTGAATCTGGGCCTGCCATTATGCGTGGGTTTTCCCTGGACTCATCTGTCATTCTCTTTTTGTCTTTGTGTCTGTCGCTCCTCTCTTCTACACCAAAAAGCCGTCCTACAGCAGAGCTGGTGCTCAGAGGAAGAGAGGTGCACAGCTGGGAGTGTCAGCTCCAGGAGTAAGGTCTTGATGAGAGTGCTTCTGCCTTTGAGTGTCTTTGCTGCTTTTGAGGGGAGGATATAGGAAGGGGGGGGGGACAAGGGAGGAGGGAGCAGAGGAGGGGAGGGAGAAATAACAAGAATGTGTATCTTTAACAAGGAAAATGGCACTGGCAAGTAACTGAAGCCCTGCTTAGAACCTCCCCGTGCACTTGTGCTGTGGGTTTACTTATCAATATGTTTTTTTAGCCAGGCTTGCTGTCTCTCGCTCCTTTAATCCCAGCACTCAGGAAGCAGAGGCAGGTAGATCTCTGAGTTGGAGGCCAGCCTGCTCTACAGAGTGAGGCATCATTAGCATTATAATCCCTAAAGAACTGTGTAGGAACAAGCTTCCTGAGTTTGAAGTCCATCTCTAACTTCCTTGTGCATGAGTGTTGTAGGAAAGCAGGTTCAGCAGGCTTGCGTGTTGTCCCTCCTGCCCTGCTTGCTGGACAGCACTTGGTGGTGTCAAATTTTAGGTTCGTTCTGTTAATTGAGGAGTCCCGTGGTAGCTTCTCATGGCTTGTTCCTAAGGGCTAATAATGCTGAGCATTTCCTGACTCTTTCCTTGGATGTGCTGCTTATTCCGATTGTTTGATTACTATTGGATTGTTTACTTACTTAGAGTTTTGGGAGGTCGTTACCTATCTTTTATGTTCTTTGCCAGACATATAATTTGCAACTCCTTTCTCCTCCTCTCTTTTTAATTCTTTTGAGACAGGGTCTCGTGTGGTTAGCCTCACTCTTGATTATGTAGAGGAGGCTGGCCCAGAACTCCAGGTTTTCCTTATTCTATCTCCATGTGCTGGGATTCCAAGTGTGCACTCCCTGGCCAGTCTCTTTCTGGATTTGTGGAGAGAACCTTGACTTCTTCCCTTCACAGACTTTAGTTTTGATGAAGTCAAATTCCTGGTCTCAAGTGGTTCTGCCATCAGCCTTTTGGGTGGCTGGGACTATAGACATGCGCCACCATACTGAGGCACACTTCATGCTTGCAAGGCTGTATTTTCCTACTAAGCTTTTTTCCTAGCCCTATTATAGTCTGGTTCTTGTGTGGCTTTGAGTAGGCTTTAGAATTCATTTGTATGTGTCTCTGAAAGATTGTGCCAGGGCGTGAATGGGACTTGCACTAAATCTTGAGATGATTTGTGAGAGCTGGGAATCCTGTTGAGGTCCTTACTCAGAGTCTACTTTATGAAGATGCCTGTCAATTTTGTTTTTAGTTATTTGATTGTTTTCACAGGCTGCAGCATGTGCCTCTTGTATGTGTTTCATTGGATTAGTTCTGGAGCATTGAGTCTGTTACTATAGCTAATTTCTTAAATTTGGGATTATTAATTTTCATAACAGGTTTGCAGACAGGTTGAGGGGAGGCAAAGGATGAAGAAGGGCAGGAAGATGGGCACCTGTGCCATTGCCTTATTGAAAGGGAGTGGTAAAAGAAATCAAACTGAAATGTGTAAAAGTCAACTTGTCCCTAAAAAATACAGAGTGTCTCACCACCCTTTTAGTTGGTAGACACACCCCTCTGCAACAGACCTGCAGGGCTGAGGGACTTTTTGTGGCAGGACTGATGATGCTAGAAGATTCTTTAGGCTCCTCTTTCAGGTCATCTTGGCCATTTAACAACTGCAGGCGCTCGGTGAAGTAACCTAAGTTCTCGGGCCCAGTTCCTCACACAGAAGTGGCTCAGTTGAACTTGATAATCCTTCTTGCTCTCAGCGTTATGCTAAGTGAAATACTTTTCAGTTTTTCCATTGTTTCCCGAAGGTCTCTGGGATTTCCCGGGGACTTTTCCTCAGGATTATTTTTCTTATGCTGAAATTGTCTCTGCCTCCCTCTCAGTCGGGTCACTTCCTTCTCTCTACTGTTTTCTCTCTCCCACTTGTCATCTAGCGTTGTTGCCGAGAGCGAGCTTTCGTAGTGTTCTATCATTCCTCAGCCACATTCGAGCGTCCGAGTTCCCTCCTATGCACTGGCCATAGTGACAGTAGTTCTGAACACTTCTGACAGGGTTAGCCTCCCTGGCAGCTCAGTGCCCCTTTCCCACCTGAAGGTTCTGAATGAACCAACAGGAAGGTGGCAGTGCCACAGCGGGCATGGCTTCCCTGCTTCCCACCTTCTGGGTGGTAATCCCAAGTCCATGAGTGCCTGCTGCTTCAGCGTCTCACCTCAGCAAGCCTGTGGGACTTGACTGGAAGCTGAGATTTCTGAGGCAGCCTGCTTATAACATGATAGATGGTCTCAACAGCAGGCTGAGTTATCTGTACACTAAGTCCAAATGCTAAAGTATGAGGCAGAGTCATGGCCCAAAGTTAGGCCAAAAGATGAACCTAAGGGGGAGAAAAAGGCTTCTAGTTTTACGAGCTTTGGTTATTTAGCTATTTTTAAAAAGGTTTTCTGTAGTTTGTTTTATTACAAAAGTGAAAACAGATCTCTGTGGATCCAAAAGTATTTTGGAAGTAGCATTAAGGCCTTGTTTACTTTGGTGCTTAGGTAATTTAGTTTGAATCAGAAGCTTAGAACAATCTGTCTGTCTGTCTATCTATCTATCTATCTATCTATCTATCATCTATATCTATATATCTATGTATGTATGTATGTATATATGTATATATGTATGTATGTATGTATGTGTGTATGTATGTATGTATATTTGTCCCTAGTTTAAAAACTAAAATTGTAACTTTGAAAAGCTAAATGTAGCCGTACTCACTTATTACATTGTTTTGCCTCTTTGCTTTCTGCTCCCTGGGCACAGAGAAAAGGGGAAGGCTGGGGACGGTGCTGAGGGTGGAGGTGCTTTCAATCTGTGGCCAAGTTGTGTGTGGGCCGTGCAGATGGGAGGCAGCAAAACCTTTCCAGATGGAAATCCCAGTGCTTTAGCCAAATCCCGCTATGGATTCTGTATCCGTTTCCTGTGTCTGCTGTGACAGTGAAAATTGATTCACAGTTCTGGAAGCCAGAAGTCTGAATCCATCACTGCTAGCATTGAAGTTTAGGCAGGGCCACGCATCCTCCCAAGGCTCTAGAGGCAATCTTATTTCATGGTTTTTTCCCCCCCCTGTGGTGGCTGCACTCTTTGGTTTGTGACAGAATAGCTCCAGTTGTCAAGCCCTGCCTCTTCACTTTGAACTGCATGTTTGCGTGCCCTGTGGGCTTTCCTCTTCTGAAATCCTGTCCACCAATGTGATGGTACCAGAAGGCGTGGCCCTCAGAGACAGTTAGGTCACAAGAGAAACCTCATGAGTACATGGGGGAAAGACCCTCAAGCACTTGTTTTCTCTCTCTGCCGTCCAATATCTGACGATCCAGTGAGGTGACCATTTGAAATCAGGAAAAGGCCCTGTGCCCTTAATAAGTGTGCTCACCACAGACTTCTGGCTCCCACAATTTTCAGGTAAGTTTTGATTGCTCACATGTTACCTAGCTGATGACAGCTTCGTCTGGTGTCAGCCCCATCATTGCCTCCATTTTTAAGTATACATGTGATTCTACTTAGAGCCTGCCCTGATGAGTCTGGAACCACTTACCCCACCAGGACCCTCAGCTTAACCTCATCTGCAAAACCTGCCCTCCTTCTTTTCCTCAACTTTTTTTTTTTTTTTAACCAGGAAGCTCCTGTTTGGCAGTTGTAGAGTTAGTGGTGTGCCACTCTCCAGCCTATCTCAGGCTGCATTTATTCCAACAAGTCGACTGAATGTTGACTCACTGTCTCTCACATGTTCCACCCAGTGCAGCCTGCTGGTGTCACAAAGTCTATGCGTTCTTAAGTCAGGCAGCCGCACTGGGATCCTTTCTATGTTATCTGCTGTCTCTTGAATCAAGGCAAGTTGTCTACTCTCCATGCTTTTTATGCATCACCTGCAACTAAAGGGGCAGCATTGTACCTAAGTTCTTAGTGTACTAACTAACACAGGTAATTAGGGCCTATTATGTGCCTGAATTCTGTGAATTTATGATGGATTACTATGCCCTTGATCATACTCTCAAAAACATAACACTACAGGCTGGTAAATATTGTACAGACATTCAGAGCTAAGTGAGAGGCTTCTAGCAGGCTAGGTCCATGTGCCCATACTGTGTAAGCTGAGGCCGGGGGGCGGTGGGCTGTGAGCAAGGTAAGGAATGTGAGGAGCATTCTGTGCAGAGGGCAGAGCATGTCTAGAAGCAGCTTTGAACTCTTGGGGGTGGGATAGAATGTGTTAGCAGCACTTAGAGGCGGGGCTATCAGGGACCGCAGAACCAGTCCTAGAATATCCTGGGCTACAGAATGCGTCCCAGGAGAGCCTGGGCTACAGAGTGAGAGGAAGACTGGGGTGAAATGAGATCGGTGACACCATCAGGGATCAGGTAGGGCAGGGCCTTCTAGAAATCTGAGCTTCCTTCTGAGTGTGCTGAGGATGGACTGAAGTAGTGGTGGGTGGGGCCGGGTTATGAGATGACAAGGGCAGGGTCACTGGAAGGATGAGATGAGAGATGGGATGAGCAGAGTGAGGGAAGAGGATGCTAAGAGAGAAACCTGGAGCCTTGTGACACGTCCTGGAGAACACAGCGCTGTGCAGGTGTGCTGAGAAGAGGGAGATATTAAATGTGGTTCCAAACTGTTGGTATAAACCAGCTGCATGGCTGGAGGTGGCAGTGACTGAAGCCGGAAGGAGCAGGTCAGAGCAGTTCCCGGGCTAGAGTTGGTGTATGGCAGGTTAGGGATGCCACACAGAGTAGCGCTCTGAGCATGAGGCATAGCTTCTGCTTCATTGTCTGCCATTCCTCTCCAAAACCACAGCTGGTTGCCGAGGCTCATGCTGTGGCTTGGCTATGCAGGGTGAGTGGACAGTTTAGGAATCAGGGTATGCACCCATGAATCCTACATCCCAACATGATCTCTTTGGTGGTCCCTTTTAGCTTGTGCCCAAATGTGTGACATTCTCTGGACTTGACCACCTGAATTCTGTTTTGGCCAGCTGGGTCCACTTCAGAGAGGCTAGTGAGCTAAAAACCCTGCTTGTGGTGGCAGCTTCTGTTAGAAGCTGACTAGGGAGGCTTTTGGCCAGAGCAGTTGTGGCCAGCAAAGGCCCCATGACCAAGGGGAAGGATGTGGCTTGAGGAGAGCTGCAGCTGCTGTCAGCAGACAGGCATGAAGCTCATCAGGCCTCAGAGGAGGCTGCAGCTACGGTGGCTGCTGACGACTGGGAACAAGTGCATGACTTGGGCATATGGAGCAATGGTGATGGGCAGAGACGATGAAGGCAGAAAAGGATGCTGCTGTCTTCCCATCACTTCCTGTCACTGGACACATTGCCTCCAGTCCACACCCCATATCAGCTGGTAAAGAAACACAGGAGCAGTTCCCAGCATTATCCACACCAGCCCTGCAAGTCTGCCCTTCCCATCAGATTGGGCAAGCAGTGATCCTTAGGAGCCATCCATGTTAGGCCGAATTCTGGAGAAGGTCAAGTTTGGTTCCATTTGTCTTAGATGAGACATTAGGATTTCTTCCTTGTCTTGCAGTCCTGAAGAATGGTTATCCTTGATTTTCTCGCTCTCAGATTTAGTCTGGCTCCACCTGGGTTCGATGCTGATTCTTCATCTCCTTGACCTCGCCTGGGCTCCCTGATCCCTGCACTTCTCTTGTCCCCAGAGACAGTGGCCAAGGCTTCCCTAGACTCCGCAGGCCTTCTTTTCTCCTTCCTTCCTTCCTTCCTTCCTTCCTTCCTTCCTTCCTTCCTCTTTCTTTCTTTACTTCCTTCCTTTGTTTCTTCCTTCCTTTCTTTCTTTTTCTTTCCTTCTTTCCCTTCTGACAACGGGGCTCTGATTGTTGGCCTCCACCCTGCCGATTCCAAGGCCTTTCTAGGTTCTGCCCCTCCTCTAAGGCCCACCAAGGCCCAGAGTCTCCTTCCACCCGCGTCAGGGACTTCAGTCTTTCCTCGTTGTTACGAGCACAGCATACCCATCATTTTATGCTTAGCTCTTTGTTGTTCGTGAGCACAGGGCCTTGCTCCCAGATCAGGAGACTGTGGGAGATTTTTGTGAGTGAGTGTGTTGGGGATGAAGGAGGGTTGTACTAGCATTTTCTCTCTCATTAGCTAATTTACTGACTTTTAAAAATTGTGTGTGTAGGTCTGTGTGCATGCACTACAGCATGCCTGTGGAGGTCAGGACAGCTCATGGGAGTTAGATTTTTCTCCTTCCACTATGCGGGGGATCCTAGGGATCAAAGAACTTATAAGGTAGTCAGGCTTGGTTGCAAGTATGTTTATCAGCTAAATATTTTGCCACCCTTACCCCTTTAGGTCTTTATTTGTTTTTTTTTTTTTATCCAGAAAAGAATCTCATTTTGTAGCTAAGGTAGCCTGAAACTTGGTATATAGCCCCAGCTTTTACCTCAAACTGATGATCTTCCTGCCTCAGTCCCCTTGGCCCTTCCCTCAGTGCTTAAGTTACCATGACAAGTCATTAGCCTGTTATGGACAGCTCCGTTTTGGACTTCTTTATGCTCTCCACAGTCTCCAGATTCTGTAGCAAAGCATTGTTCTCACAAATACCTGCCCATTCAATAGAAGAAGTTCTTGGCTTGTTACTAAATAATGGATAAAACACACATGGAAAAGTCTCCATGGCCAGTTTTTCAAGCTATTTTCATGATGTAACAGTAAGAGTTGGTTTGGGTACATGTGACTGAAAATTCAAAATAACTTCAACGGAATAGGAATTTAATTTCCTTTTCCTTGTGAGGTTAAAGACAGAGAGGCCAGGCAATGGCTCTCCACTGTGGCCGAAGGCTGGCTGCTGCTCTCCTGCTGTCCTGCCGTCCTAGCCTGCTTTTTCTATTTTGGGAGGTCAACTCACAGTCCACAGTGATTGTCAAAGCTCCAGCCATTGTCTCCTCATTCTGTCCAGTTAGAAGAGGTGAAGAGCTTGCACTACCTGTCCTTGGGAGGTTCTGTAAGCTGCTGTCTGCTCGTTCCGATGTTTCTGGGGGTTGAACGCAAGGCCTTAGGCACAATAGCCATGCATGCTAACAGTGAGTTAAGGCCTCAGCCCCTGCAGAGTACTTTGGCTTTTTCAGTCTTAGTACCACTTAGCTGCAAGGTGAGTCCATGAAACTTGGGAATGCTAAGGCTTAATGGGGAAACAGCGAGGTTCTCTAATGAGGTCAGTTTCGGTGCAGAGAGCAGATGTCTAAATCAGTTCTAACATCTTCCGTGTGCTCAGTGGAATGGGCAGGGAGAACAGAAAACAAGATAACTATGGTCTTTATTCTCAGGAAAATTAGAATTTGCGGAGGGTAGACAATAAACAGGAGAACAAATAACTGAGCAAGGTCTCAATGAGAAAAGAACTGGTGTTCTAAAGAAAATGTCACCTGGCTTTCACCGGATCAAAGGCAGTTTCTCCACTGAACATCACTAGAGTTGCCTATTCATGAGTGAGGAGTGTGGTTTTTAGCAGAGCTGTCTTCGTTTCATTTTTTGGACTGTGTCTGAGCTTTGGGGGATAAAAATGCATTAACATCATTTTTGCTGGGCCATTCATAAGAAGGCCTGTTTACACTGGAGAATTGTAGGCTGGCACGTCTATAAAGTTTTTATCTGGGGGTGTTTATGTTAGGTTTTGTGTATGTAATAGAAATGCACAGTTTCAGCAGCCGTTGATTTAAACATGTGAAGGCCATTATGAAAAGTGTTGTTAGCAATAGAGGGGACTCCCAGTGGCATGTGTTTAATGAAGCGGCATGATTTGTAAAATAGCCTGAGAAATGTTAATGCTTTGGATTTCTTTCCCGAACAAGGACTTTTTATTTCCCGTCATTCCTTATATGATGGTCTCTGGTTTCATAGCAGGCTGCTGGAGAGTCGGGTTGTTGCAGAGGAGTTTTTGCTTGTTTTAAACAAAGAGCCATCGGTGACACTTACTTGGCTCTGGTTTGATGCACTTTGTAGCAGCTCACAGTGATTTCTGCAGCTTGAGACTGAAGTTGCTTAGGGTTAAAGAGAGATTTTATGCACCCTTCATTCTGTGACTGTGTGGACCCGCGTTAGTGACTTTATAATGTCTTGTTAGAATTTTCAGCTTGGATCTCTAGTGTACCATCTCAGTTACAGTGAAGACCACAGTCGGGGAAGAAAAAAGCCCTTAAGTGCGTCTTAGGAGTGCTCTCCCTTCACACGCGGGCAGCGTGAGGCAGCAGCAGCAAACCGTGCACCGATGACATGTTTAAGCCAAACCAGGACTTGGAGGGAAACAGGAAATTTGACCAAACATCTCTTCCTAGCAGCAGGTTTTGTGTCTTTGTTAAGATCATCAACAGCCTGTTTTAATTCTCCTTAACTTACTTTCCAAAATGTGCTGTTCCGTTTCTTTACAGTTTCTCTATAGCCGTTATTTAATAAGCACTTTACTTCAAACACACTGGTTTTCTGTAATAGAGGAATTTCAAGCAAAAGGAATCTATAATGGAATTGAAATGTGTCTTAGTCTATAGGCATGTTGGTGTTAAGAAGTTGCTAGTTAACAAGCAAAGCTTTTGCCGGCATTGTGGCTAAACAGCCTCTCTGCCCTTTGACTGGCTTGATGTTATGTGCAGTGGAAATGCCTTTGCTGAACACTCTTGACTTCCTTCACATGGTCTTCCTTTACACTTGAACTTCTGTTGTTACTTTAATAAGAAACTATTCCTGTTTAGTCTGGGACAGCTGCATACACTTCGAGACTGTGTGCCCAGGTTCTCGCAGAAATCTGACCTAACAGGCAGATGTTGGGGCGCGTATGTGAAAGTCCATTCTAAATAGTCCATGCTCCTGCTGGACATTTTTCAACCCCAGATTCTGCTTGATGATAACCACCTTGAGAGTGGAACCCCGCAGGGCCCTGCCTCAGTCTGCCGCCCAGAGGAAGCGAGCTGAGCTTGGCCAGTCCACATTTATGGGTTAGGGCCAGTGAAAACCACCACATTGTTGGGAAAGTAAAAAAACTGTTAATCCATAGGCAGGAATCCTCTGAGCACGGCAACCAGTACTTTCTTTGCTGGGTAAACGGACCATAGCAGGGAACCCAATGGCTGTGAAGCAAGGAGTTGCCTGAAGCAGGCAGGCCAGCTACACCAAGAGTCATGTGGCTCGAGAGCAGAGACAGACACAGAATCCATCTTAAAAGTTTCCAAAATGAATGTGAGGAAGCACAGTCACTCAAGTGAGCTCACTGGCATGTTTTATTTTGAGAAATGTGGGGCATGCCCATTATGAGCCGGGAACCTGAAATGTGATGCATCCATCTGAACCAGCTCAGGGTTTTATTCAATTCTTCAAGCCTTAATCCTGTTAGCTCCCTGCACAAAGGAAGCACAGGGCTCCTCTCTGATGACTCTCCCCAGGCCTCCTGGCATCTGTAAACCACATTTTGAATTTTACAAATGAAGCTTATTATTTGATTACCAATGTGACTAGCGTGAGTGAGGCCGCTTTTCAGATGAATATTCTAGACCGTTTACTCAGAGAAGAAGCCTTAGAAGATGATCATTTCAGTAGGCTCCTAGAACTGCAGGGGTTTTTATTTTTGTTTTTGAACTTATTTGGTGTGAAGCACATCAAATGAGTGACTTTTAAAACTCAAATTTTGGGTTTTCAAATAAAGGCCATTTGTTGATTAAAAATGTAAGCAGCATCATTTATAGCTTTGTTTAAACTAGATTTTTAAAAAGTCTGTGCTTTAGGATTCATAATGAGATTATAAAATGAGAATTCTTTTTAAGTTACTTTCTCCAAATAATTCCAAAGGCTTGTGTGAAATTCTTTAGACTCACTGGTTTGGGTGTAGGTCTACTGGCCAACGCTGAGACCTGCTTCCGGTGCTGCCTGGAGCTAATCCACTGAAGTGAACATGAGCTAATGACACATTAGGCCAAATTCTATTATATGCTTTTCAGCCGGCTGCCTGCAGTTTGATTAAATTTACTTCTGAGAGCTCGGCTTTGAAACAGCCAAGGGCTCTTCATTGGACTTACAAAAAGCGGTCTCTCAAAATCTGAACTATTTCCAATCTCCTTTGCCGACCCTTCCTGCACATCAGGAAGGGTTTACTTCTGTCTCACTTCTGGGTAGATGCTCTGGCAGGCCAGATGCCATGCTGTCCGTGCTGCAGTGGCTCCATGCCACTGTGGCCTGGACCTTCTAGTCATTAGGTTTCCATAACAATCTCACAGGTGTTTGCATTCAGAGGTCATGTTGCCTAAGATCTGTAAAGGAAGAAGCTCTCCCAACTTTCCTGTCCTGAGCTCCCTGAATATTGAAAGTGGCTAAATTTACCTCCTACTCCGAGGAATGGATTTGTGTTTCTGCCTACTTTTTATTCTCAGTCTTTTCCTGTCTGAGAGACACCTGGCCCGTTAGTCAGAATTGCTGGGTGCTCCTTCCCAGGTAGGTAGAGCTTCAGGGGGCATTCCTTTGGGGGCATTGACCTGGCTTCTCATGCATTGATACATTGACGTCTCTGGAGCTAGGTAATTCAAGCCAGTTCCCTTTCATTTCAACCATGTCGAAGAATCAAAGCTGTAACATCAGACCAGCCAGGAGCATGAGTGGTTGGACAGTAATATGTTTATAATATAAGTCCTTCCTGTTTTCTCAGCCCCACTCCCCTTGCTGTCCTGCATTTTGATAGGCAGAACACTCTGGAGGTTAGCCCTGTAGACAGTGAACATCAATTTATGTGTTTTGTTGATCATTTATTAAGTAAATTTTCAAAGCTTTGCAAACAGACAAACCCACTGCTGCTTAAACAGCTGCCAACATCAGCACTTCCTGAGATCTGTTTGTGCAAGGCATCCTGGGATCTGGGGCTCATTTCCCCAGTGAAGCTGCTTAGAGGTTGCACGTGTGGGTGGTGTCGTCTTCCCTTTACTCAGATGGCAAACACGGTGAAGTCAGAGGTGGGGTGGGCTGGAAGGCAGCTCTCCCAGCCTCACTTCTGACCAGGGTGTGTGTGTGGGGGGGGGTATAAAATCTGATGTCTTAAAACATTGTCCTTTTATGCTTTACAGCACTCTGTCAGGTGACTCTGGCTTTTGATGTCATATCTCTTGCTTTTGAGCCCTTCAGGGGACATGTGTGAAATGCTTGATATGAGATAAAGGTGAAATAAGAGGTTCAGCTCCTCATGGGAATCCCTGAGAGGAAAGCTGGGGGTCCTGACATACTATACTTAGTTTTCAGAGGGATTTGTGTATGGATTCCTACCCTACCCTGGGATGCTGATGCAGGAAGCCCTGCCCGGTAAGCTTGCTTGTCAGTTACTGGCACCTGGAGAAAAGACCCGGTTCAGAGAAGTGGTGAGTCTTGCCTAGAGCATTGGGGCATGATGTGTGTATCTCTCTCAGAAGCTCCTGGACTCCTTTCTCTTCCCCTCCCTCCACCTGTGAAGCATGTCGTCAGAGTTACAGTTTCTGAAATGCTTTCTAGGAAATGTGCCTACATATTTTGACTTAACTACTTTTATTTTGTTTGTTTGTTTAAGGCAGTTTTCAGTGTGTAGCCTGAGCTGGCCTTGAACTCAAAGAGATTATCCTGCCTCTGTCTCTCAAGTGATAGGGTTAATTCATTCATTCATTGGATTTCCTGAGACATCATCATGTTATGTGGCCTCAGCTGGCCTTGAACTTCTGATCCTCCTGCAATGCATTCTTAAGAGTTCAGGCTGTGGTCATGCTTTAAATATCCGTTTTAGGCTACTAAAAGCCAAACTTCTTTCAAGGAGAGCTTTTGGTGAATAGCAGCTAGCTACATGATTGTAGGCCTTGGTGAAGGTTCAAAATGTGGGTTTCCAAAGGCAGGGAGAAAAATACCTTAAAATATATTAATATAAAACTTTGTTTTCTTTTTCAGTCTCTCTCAACTTAGTATTATTTGCAAAGTAGTAAAGTAGTATTAGCTTTAAATAAAGAAAAAAATAAAAATTATTAGCATGAACTTTTAAAAATATGTTTTATTAATTTGTTCATATTATATCTCAATTGTTATCCCATCCCTTGTATCCTCCCATTCCTCCTCCTTCCCATTTTCCCCTTACTCCCCTCCCCTATGACTGTGACTAAGGGGGACCTCCTCTCTCTGTATATGCTCATAGGGTATCAAGTCTCTTCTTGGTAGCCTGCTATCCTTCCTCTGATGCCATCAGGCCTCCTCATCTAGGGGCTATGGTCAAATATGGGGTACCAGAGTTTGTGTGAAAGTCAGACCCGACTCTCCACTCAACTTTGGAGAATGTCCTGTCCATTGGCTAGATCTGGGTGTAAGGGTTCGAAGTTTACTGCACGTATTGTCCTTGGGTGGTGCCATAGTTTGAGCAGGACCCCTGGGCCCAGATCTGCCCATCATAATGTTATTCTTACAGGTTTCTAGGACCCTCTGAATCCTTCTATTTCCCCATTCTCCCAAGCTTCTCTCACCTAGAGCGCCAATAGGATGTCCTCCCTCTGTCCCACTTTCCTGGTAAGTGAAGACTTTCATGGGACATGCCCCTTGGGCTAGTGTCCAGATATGAGTATGTACCATTTGACTCTTTCTGCTTCTTGGTTAACTCACTCATTATGATCATTTCTAGTTCAATCCATTTGTCCACAAATTTTGGGAATTCCTTGTTTTTAATAGCTGAGTAGTATTCCATAGTGTAAATGTACCACAGTTTCTTTATCCATTCTTCTACTGAGGGACACTTAGCCTGTTTCCATGTTCTGGGTATTATGAATAAAGCTGCTATGAACATGGTTGAGCAAATGTTCTTGTTGTGTGTTGGAGCATCTGGGTATATTCCAAGGAGTGGAATAGTTGGGTTTTAAGGAAGCCTTATTCCCAGTTTTCTGAGATAGCGCCAGATAGATTTCCAAAGTGGCTGTACTAGTTTGCATTCCCACCAGCAATGAAGGAATGTTTCTCTCTCTCCACATCCTCGTCAGTATGTGGTAGCATGAAGTTTTACCACTTATTTCCTGTGGTATTCTTTTAAAATTTAATTTTATTTTATTTTATGTGCATTGGTGTGAGGGCATCAGATCACTTGGAACTGGAGTTACAGACGTTATGAGCTGCCATGTGGGTGATAAGAATTGAACTTGGGTCCTTTGGAAGAGCAGACTGTGCTCTTAGCCACTGTGCCATCTCTCCCGCCCTTCCTATGGTATTTCTAAATGTAAATGCAGAATGTTTAACTCATGTACAAAATCATTCAAGTTACACAGCTCCTCATACTTCATTGTATTGATCAGCTTTCTGTTACTGTTTGTGGTAGCTTGAATGAGAACGGCTCCCATAAGTTTCATGTATTGTAACACTCGGTCTCCATTGATGGAACTATTTGGGAAGGACGAGGAGGTGTGGCCTTGTTGTAAGAGGCATGCCACTATGAGTAGGCTTTTGAGGTTTCAAAAGACTCTCATTTTCCATTGTGCTCTTTTTCCTCCTGCATTTGGATCAAGATGTTAGCTCTCAGCTGTTCCTGCCACCATGCCCTTGCTCTGCTGTCATAAAATTTAACCCTCTGAAATAAGCCCCAAATTAGATGCTTTGTTTTATAAGTTGACTTGGTCATGGTGTTTTATCACAGCAACAGAAAAGTAACTAAAACACTATGACAAAATACCCAAGGCAATAGCTTATGAAGATAAAATGTTTTAAGGACATAGTTGTTTCATCACCTCATTTCTAGTGAGGACATCATGGCACATGGCTAAAGCCAGGAGCAGGAGAAAAGATAAAAGCCACCAAGGAGTCCTAGAGTGAGGCAGGAACCTCCCAACAGGCTCACCAAAAACAAACAAACAAAAACAAAAAAACCCCAAAAAACAAAAAACAAAAAAACTCAAAACTGTACCACTTTCTAGCAGTCGGGACACAGCCCATGTTCAACGTGGTGTTCATATGTATGAACACTTTTGTCTTAACCAAAACAGTAGAAAGGCTACATAAAACAAACACAGATGCCTTTATTTTCCTTCTTAATATCTATATGTCTAGTGCTAGTGCTCTCTCTTGTTGCTTACTGGTGAGGAAAGAACGTTAAAGGAAACAAGGGCTTGGGCTGCCTTATTTTCTCTTTGTTATCACTGTTGACGTCATGGTTCCTAACACAGGAAAACAGTGGGAATGAGAAATTATATCACATTTACTTGGTTTTCGGTATTTCTTAGAATACTTTTATCAATTCTTTCACACACACCCTCCTCTGAGACAGGGTTTCTCTATGTAGCCCTGGCTGTCCTGGAACTCAATTTGTAGACCAGGCTGGCCTTGAACTCACAGAGTTCTGCCTGCCTCTGCCTCCCGAATGCTGAGACTCAAGGCATGCGCCATCACCATCTGGCTCTTAGAATACTTTTAACTTCACTTTGCATTTGAAAAAAGTTCTGGTTGGCTGGGGAGGAGAGCTTGGGAGAAGCTCGAAACAAACACCCCTGCTTCTCCTATCTCTGATGCAACACCGATACCTTGTTCTGTCATTGAGTCTCTCTGAACTCCCACATATCATCAAAGTATCATAATTCTGTGTTGTGGGCATTACTGTTGGCCATTGTGGGTGAAGTGGCCAGGACCGTGTCGGAGGCATGCTGCACTGAGCTCCTCTGGCCACAAAGGCACATCGTTATCCTACCAGATGCCACGAGAGGCTGTGCAATTATAACCGACAAGCAGCCTACCACTGTGGGTGACTGCATAGGTCTGTACAGGGGAGCATCCCAGTTGTCTTCCCTCCCTGCCCCCTCTGCTCAGCTTCCACACGTATTGTTGATCCTCATTCATCTCGGTGGCTTTACTTTGTAAGTTTATTATTCACATATGTGTTAATGCTTCTAAAATACCATGTGAGGCACATGGGAAAGTGCTAGCCTGGCCCTGGTCCAGGATACCATCATCAAGACGGCACGCACACACACACACACACACACACACACACAGACACACACACACACACACACACACACAATTGATGTGAACAGTCTTTCATTTGTAACTTGCAGGTGGTTTTCACTCTTAAAACATGGACTCTGAAATTTTTAAATTGGTCCACATAAATTTGGCAGTAGTGGCTTTTGTCATGATTAATGTTTTCTGTCTAAAGTTCTGAGTTTTTAAAGTGTAGAATGTTAACTGCTGTGAATGCCGTATCTCTAGCTTGGGCGGATCACTACTAAGTAAGCAGCCTTTGAAAGGCTGTATTTAACTAGAGATTTGCTTGGGAACTTGAGTCATCATTTCTTATCTGTTTCATTCAGCTTCCACTCAGCCCATTGTCTGGCCAAATGTGTTGGAAACATTTCTTTAGTGTTTCTTGGCAGTCACTTGCCATGGGGTGGCACATCCTTGTACCAGGAGATGAGTGCTATTCTCTTGGCTGCACCATTTCCTTAAGGTTAGTTGAATTAGTCAAGAAGGGCAGATACAGAGAATCCAGCCAAAGCCAGGTGGGGCTTCTCATACCCAGGAGCAGGACAGAATGAATATAGACCTCACAATAGAGGGTCAGCTAAGGGCAGTGTCTGGACGGCTACTGCTCCACACACTGTCCCTCCATGTCTCCGTTGCCTAGTCCTGCTCTGCACCGAGTGTGACCTCAGACTGTGAGTGCTTTTACCATATTCACTTTGATAATGGGCAGTGCAGAACACAAGAAAGCACTTGGGTTTTGCTGAGGTTTGGGTTTGAGGCCACATGGTTTTTAGTTTAGTTTGTTTGTTTATGTTTTTCGGTGGAGGGATGGGTTGCTAAAATATGATTTTTTTTTTTAAAAGAAAGACAAGCGAGAATTAATTCTAGGCTTATAGCCACATGCTCAGCATGTGAGGCACACTAGAGATTCACATCTTTTCCAGTTCTCAGAGCAGCCCTGTAGGAGAGGTGCTCTGTTACTTTATACAACACTTCAAAGATATTAAGGCAGCTTCCTAAAAGTTCCAGAGTTGAAGGGGTAGGGTAGGGTTTGGTTCCAGCTCAGGCCATAGAGGCAGGCTGGGGTTCCACACTCTAGTCAGGTAGGCTTGCTGAGCTCACTCTCCAGCACAGCACAGCCCTGCCTAAGCCCGAGGCTCTGTGGTCCTTGGTCCAGAGTGATGACCGACTGTGTGCTGTCTGTGGGTAGTGAGTGTTTACATTGGACATGGGTTGTCCATGTCCATGTCCATGAACGGAAGTACAACATTGGTGGCTATGTGCTTTCTAAGCAACATCTAAAAATCTAAAATGTTACCACCATTTGGTTTAGCAGTGTGCTTCTGGCCTCCAAGGATCACTGCCATAAGCTGAGATTTGTGTATGGGTCTGGTCCTCAGAGGGTCTCTCACTGGACTTGGATGCTTTAACAGTTATATCACACCATCTTACATGTGGGAAGCTTCCTGCCGCCCCGAAGTCCACTCTCAGTTCTGGTCCACTCTGGTGTAACCCAGGCCTGACTTGACTCCTAGTTCTGTTCACTGCAGAAGTCTGTGGCCTACAGTGCATTTTAACACCTCATCCGGGCACCATTTGAGCCTGTGTCAGTGACCTTACCTCTCAGGCACATTGTAGTCTTTTCATAGGTACTGAATTCATCTGGTTGTCTTTAGAGGCAGGTGGTGATCTCTTTATCTCCAGGCCTTGCCTACTGTCAGCCTTTTTTGTTTTAAATGTGTCTTTTATTTATCATCTAACCCAGGAGCCTCTCTGGCTTAATCACATAATTCTCAGACGTCTTGACATCTGAATGCAGCCCATGCATATCTCCTTACTGGTGGCTGATTTTAATCTTCTTGACCACAATAAATCTGACATGTACCTCCAGCCAGTGGCATGTTGGCTGGCTATTTGGATCCCTTTTCCTATTCCACAGAGATGGCATGATTGAAGGAAACAGTCTGGCATGCCTTTTTCACTGTTGTCCATTAGCCCACCACACTTAAGCTTCTGTGGTCCCCTCACTCTCCTCATCCCAGACTTGAGAGTAGCTTCCTGTCTGGTACTTGATGGTACTGACTGAAGTTCAGTTAGTTTTCTTGTATCTCATAGAGTTATAAGAAATGAGAAAAGGTGAAAGATTTTTTTCTGCTAGTATTATATAATCAGATGTGTACAGGAAGTAAAGAGTGGAAACAGTAAAACTGGGGCTTAGAGCTCCATAGCATTTTACCTCTTTAGGTCTCATTGGGGTGACACTTATCTGAATATATTGAATAAGTGACCCTCCAGATGGAACACATTTAAAATAGATCATAGTTAGGACAAAGAGTACACTCCGGGGTGGTGATCTGCATGGAGGCACTAGTCTGTCTTCAGTCTTACTTTTGTTGGTCTAGTGGCTTTAACAGTCATTAAGTAACAGCTTCAGTTTGTGGAAGTGGAGAGTGAAGCCAAGAGAGGTCAGACTTCACTAGTGAGTCAGAACTTTCATGGCAAAAACCTACTTAGAGGCAGGGCTCATCTGTTCATCTACCCAGAATGCCTGTGAAGGTGTGGAACCTTGTTTCCACACAGTGCTGGGCCACTAACTGACAAGCCAGTAGAAATGCTTCTTTGAAGCTCCACATTGCTTTGCTCAGTCAGGCACTACCCTAAGTAATGGACAATCCACACCTCCCTGACCTGGAACAGCTGCCTCCTCAACTACAAAGACAGACATGAAAGACTAGCAAGCAGTCCTCAAGTGATAACTGTGTGTGGCTCTGGTTAGAGTTTTGGAGGAAATGAAATAGTGCTGGGTATAGCTCAGTGGTCTAGGACTTGCCTGCATCTCTGTGAAGTTGGAGGAAGTTGGACGTCAGAGGCCTCTAAAGTGTGTTTTCACTTGGTAGATGATCAAGTAGAGGCAGGAAGGTTTGTGAAAAGGATTCCAGAGCCCAGGAGAGGCAGGAGGTTAAAAAGAAAAAAAGGAAATCCACCCGGGAGCTATGAGTCACAGCACAAGGGAGTAAATGAAGCAGGATAGCCACAGTATAGATGATCCAAAAAAGGAGGAAAAAAAAACAATAAGGAAGGGGTGGGAGAAGGATACAGGGTGGAAAAAATGAAAATGAATCACCTAATTACTGGGTGGGAATGCTGGTTGATGGATTCCAGGAGCACCGTTTTTGGTCCAATTATGTGTCAGAAATGCTTTGGCTTAACAGCCAAAGGAAACTAAGGAGAAACCTCCCTGTTGGAAATATTTGAATGCATTCTCCAAACCTCCATTTTTATTACTCTTATTTTAAAAAGAATACTAAAAACACTTTATACCACTTGACTGAGGACGTAACTTTTAAGCCCTGGTTCCAGAGTCCTGAGGAATTGGCCTACTGTGTGGTGGTATGGAGTTTGTGTTTCACTCTTAGATGTACCTTGGAGCAAGAGGGCAGCTCCACAGGCTACAGTCATGGGAGCACGTAGGGGGAACCTGAGGAATTTCTGGGGACTTTGCCTAAAGAGCAAGGAGGGAAGCATTTATTCCCAGCCTTCCTTCATGGGCTGCTCATCAGTCTGAAGAATCAGTTAGTTGATTATATTTATATATTTAATAAGTTAACAAAGGGCAGCATCTTTAAAAACAAACAAACAAAACAAAACCCTCTACCTTATTCCATTTTCCTTTGAGGTGTAATGAATTTTGGGTGCAACACTATCATGAGCAGGATCCTGTCAGATTATAGCGACCGTGCACGGTTATGTAGGAGCTCTGCTTTCCGTGGAGGATGACAGACGACAGAAGGGACTCAGTACAGCCCTTCCTGTCTACACCTTGGTATGGGGTACTGCTCCTCTTCACAAACGGGCAAAATGAAGTCCAAAGCATATGGGAAAGAACAATCAAGGAGAAAAATGGACTTCCACGAACACTGAGTAAAGAAAAGGCCAACTGTGGTGATATGTGGCCTAATCTCAGCACCTAGGAGACAGAGGCAGAAGCAGGAAGATCTCTTGAGTTCTAGAGTTCTGGGCTAGCCCTGTCTACACAGAGAGTTCCGGGACAGCCAGGACTACATAGTAACACCTTGTTTCGAAAAAGTAAGAAAGTTTCTTGTTATGAATCATTAAATGAGATTGTATAAGATGTAGAAGTGTTATACATTGCTTTAGTGTGTAATTGACATCACCTTGAATGTTCTCAGAAGCACCACTCAGCAAACCATCACTGTCTTTCAAGAACATTGATGCCTTAATACTTTATAACACTGTCCAGCATGGAAGGGGCAGGGAAAAAAAGTAACAAAGCTTTTTAAATGCCATAGGAAAATTGTGTTGTTTTATTCTGATAATACTGGACCCAGATCTGGGGTCTTTTCATCCAGGAACTTGGAAGCCCTTTCCCATGCTGACACTGTCTGGGTTGCCGTTCTGCTTCAGTTTGCGTGCTGGGAGCTGACTGTATCTTGAGATGTGTGTAGTCAGCAGCAAAAACAGCCCAGTCACGACCTGCTAGGATCTCCTTGTGATGAAAGACAAGAGCCACAGAGAAGCTCTTCAAATTCGCGATGACACATCTATGACCAAAAGCTGAAGGTGGAAATCTCTGCATATGTTCAAAGAGTCCAGAAAGGCATTCAGGAGATTTTTGAGCCATAAATTATTCCAAGATTCACTTTGCTGAGCTGACATTTTAATCAGTATTATCTTATTTTGTAACAGGGCAACTGAGTTATTTATACTATTCCCGCCAAGTATGAATTTTTGCCTTTCACCTGTGGGGAGAAAAAAGTCTAAGTATGGATTCTTGGCCAAGAATTCCTCTGTAAATATTTCCCAGGTCAAGTGAGGGGGGTAGGCTGCCATAATTGTTAGGGCTATGAAGTGTCCACTGGAGTTTGTTTGACAATCTAAAGCAGCAGCCTTTGTGCTCCTGCTGGGTTCCATGCTAGGTAGAGGCAGTGGCCTCTCTAGCCACCATCAAACTACTAAGGTGGAGCTCTGTGTTAGGGTGTTTTGTTTTAAAAAAAAAAAAAAAAAAAGCTCAGGGCTCCTGTATTCTCACTCATGAGCTTCTTGTGATGCATTCATGTCCAGTTCAATAAGGGTATGAAATTATATTTGTAAACATGGAATAATGATATTATAATAACAAGCCCATTACTTCTATATCACAAAGTCCTTCTGCCACCACTCCCATCCCCACTGCCTCATTTTTTTTCCCTGACATCTTTATTCCTATGAAACAGGTTAGGTTGGTAGTTGGAGGTACCCGTTAAAATTAAGTGAGGGTTGAACTAGAGGTAGAGTCATATGAGGCACTCTGGTGACCTTAAGGAGAAGACAAGTGAGTCACTGTAAAGACAGGCACAGGGCTGTCAGTATTTCACCCTAGAACAGGTGCTGAAAGCTGAGGCCAGAGCAAGTTCTAGCCACTGTTCTGTACCTCAGAAATAGACTGCAAGAGTCACTTGCTTTGTCAATTTTTCCTCCAGTAAAGTCCAGAGGGCAGGGTCTTCCTGGTGCTCAGCTCAGGGAGCAGGTGGAACGAGCTGGTGGGTCCCCGCCGTCCCCCCCCCCACACACACCAGGCAGCCTGAAAGGAATCTACAGCCTGGGGAGGGGAGGAAGGTCCTTCCTATCCTAGTTCTGAGAGCCAGCATGAGATGAAGAAACCATGGAATTGATTTAACTTTTCCTGCTGCCTGGCCTCTAGGTGTGGTGGGGAAAACCGTTAAGGAAAGACAATCAAGATGGCTGTGAGCTTTCAAGACCAAAACCCAAGACAGCCGTTCTACCGACTAATAATCCATGTATAGGGGGTTGGCCCCAACTAACCTCCCAGGAATACGGAAGCCCAGGTTCTCTTAGCCATTAAAGATGTTATGACTGAGCACATGTTCAGGCTGGTCTGATAGAATTCCTACATATAAAACACATGTTACTCTCTGAAAATAGTCGCAACACATGGAGACAGAACCCAGGCTCTAGATTAGACCTGCAAAGTTCCTTATCTGTGTGGTCTGGGGCATGCTACCCCGCCCTGCACACAACTTCTTCATCTGAAAAATGGGGACAGTGTCGGGGTAGTGCTTGTAGGCTTGTTAGATGAGACACGTAGCTCTGAAATCAGACAGTGCAAACTGCAGGATTCGTATTTGGAGCTAATATTATTTTGTGCTAAAGTGTTCTCAAGTGGCATGCAGCTGGTGGAAGGGGAAAGTCCTAGAGAAGTATTCACATGGAAACTTCACGTGCCACTCATGCCTTGTGCTGGCCACAGCTCCTGAGTAGATCACAGTCCTGAGGTCACAGCAGGCTGCAAGGGAGTCTGGGAAATACAGCACACCACAGAGTCCTGGGGCAGGTAGAAAATGTGGGGGTTACACTGAGACCCTGTCTAAGTACCTACTTGCTTTTGACCTCTGATTAAGTCCTTCTAGAAGAGAGGGTGTGAGTAAGCAGTGATTACATCTTGCTGAATGGGAATTGGAATTGTGGTTGCATTTTTTTTTTCTTAGCTTGTTTTTTTTTTTTTTTGAATGGGAGTGTTACAGACTCACAAGAATGAAAACAACCTGTTGGTGTCTTTAGAGAGTTGTCTCTTTTAAAGGATGTACCTGTGTAAAATGGGAGTCATGCCAGCTCTAAACAGATTGTGAGTTCAGTTAACGATGAAATGAGCCAAAAGTATAAAATTCAACTTCTGGTCTTATGCAAAGTGAGAGTGTTAAAAGGATCTGAAAGTTCACTAACATTAAAACCATAAAGCACTGTGGGAAATTGGGAGATCTGGATGCAAACCAAGAGGCAAGTAATAGAAAATAGAAGTAGGAACAAGTGGATCTGCTGAGTAGTGGACAGTAGCTAATATCATGCAAAAAAATTTTTAGACTAGAGTTTTAGACTGATTGAGTAGAGTTTACATGGCTTTTTGTTACTCAGTATTGCTGAATTGTGGACCAGACTCACGTTAATGTAAGAGACGGACAACTTTTAAACTAAACCTATAAACCTAAAAGCCCAATAGTTATAATTATTCTTAAAGTGCCCCACAGTGTCTATATGTTTGCATAACCTGTATTATAATAGAAACACATACTGTAAACCCAAGTACAGTCTGTGGGGTGGGTGCATGATGCTCCTCACCCTCTTCTCCTTATAATTATGCGTCCATATGGTTTATGTTATGTAGGCCAAGCTACACATAATAGGACACCAGCATGTAGGAAAATCACACTAGGCTGAAGCTAGAAGTCCTGCATTGTGTGACCGTGGCAACCTGTCACCTGTAAATAAAGTTCAGACTGTCAACTCATTTTATTGACTGATCAAAGAAAATCATGTAAACCCCATAGTGCAGAGTCTGTCAGAGTCCCTACTGGAGCAAGACAGTGGCTGGGCAAGCACCACATCAGTTTGGTCATAACTGAATTTCCAGGTGTTTCTGCAGGAGGTGAATTGTCTTGGATCAGATCAGGTAGTTCCAGGTGGTCAGAATGACAGTGAGGATGATGAGCCTCTTACGCTTCGTGCATGAAGAGAAGCTGTGGTTGTGCTTGTTTAAAGGAATGTGACCATACAGGGTCCACTGTCAACACGGTAGTTTGTCGTGATGAAAATTTTGGAAATATAAAGCCACTGCTTGCTCTGACTGTTGAAAACATGTCTGCTCACAAGCTTTCATCTCTTCATCAACATTACATATGAAAGAACCTTGTTTTAATTGTTGCAGCCATAACTAATTGGATTAATGACAAACAGTAAAAATGAAAACAAGTAGGGAGACCCGACACATTTGAGCGCAGTATCAATCAGAACTTTACTCTCTGTAAGAGTAGACTAGATGTCATCACCATAGGGCTCAGTGCTCATATAATGTTGCTCCACCAGAGAAAGGGCAAGATGAACCGTGGAGAACTGTCACGGGCGCCACTGGAGTTGCCCGTGTGCACTGCTGAATCACAAAGTGGAAACCAGGAGACTGACATTGGCCCAATGTACTCGATTCTCATTTCCCTAGTTGTGAGTGCCTCTCTTTATCTCTGCTCTCATGGGCATATGTGCCCAGGCATGAATTCACATGGGTAGTTACACACCTTGCTGAAGTCATCACATGTAACTCTCACCCTGATTGAGATGCTTAACTGTTCCCTATGCAAAAGCTCCCTGTCACTGCTCCTATAGGTTCTATATGTTGCACAGATGTTATGTATGAGTGGAATTATGTACTCTATATACTCTGAAAGTTATTTTCTTTTTCCACTAAGCATCATTCCCTTGAGGCTAATCAAGGCTGTTTTCAAGAAAGGGCTTCTCTGTGTAGCCTTGGCTGTCCTGGATATAATTTTGTAGACCAAGCTGGTTCCAGCTCACAAAGATCCACCTGCCTCTGCCTCCCAAGTGCTGAGATTAAAAGTGTATGCCACTACCATCTGGCTCTTTTTCTTTTAATTGGTGTATATATATATAGTATTTTTAATGTAATTAGTATTTGTATGTTGTTTCTCTAACATTCTCTTATTCTTGCTTCCCATTTTGATTATTTGTAAATTTTAGTATACTGTGCTTTACAGTTTCTAGTAGTATCCTGAGCTGCTACTATTTATACACATCTTCTCATAACTTACTCTCTGTAACATTGTACCTCATCCATTGTAGTACAGACCTCTTACATTTAGTACAGACCCCTTATCCTCCACTTTTCTAATATATTTTCCACAAATATTTCCTCTGGGAACATTAAGTATCATGCTAGGTAGTGTTAGAAGTTTGAATCAGTCATAAAATATATATTTCAAAACCCATGAAGTAGCTTCAGGTGATAGTCTACACCTGTCACCCAGTATGCAGGACATTGGGACAAGAGGATCAAGTCCAGCTCAGGTGACAATAGCGAGAGTCCTCCAAGTACAAAGAAATGAAGGATAATCTGTCCTATTGACTTGTGTAGCTGACCCTTCTGTCCCTTTCCTCGTGAGTAGGTCTGCCCACAACAATCCCTTCCTTTCCCTTAGTGTGAGATGGCCTTTATTTCCCTTGTCCTCCTGGAAGATCACCTCACTGCACCTAAAGAGGGGTTGGTGTCTGGTGGAAGTTGAGGACCACTGTGCACTCACTTCCCTTTGGCCTCCTGGATGCTGGGAGGAAAACTGCCTTTGGAGTTGAGGTGCCTTCAGAGTCGTCCACTTTCCCCTCTTTTCAGTATGTTTTCCCATAGGATTTGCAGACGTTTACTCATGATGTATCCTGTGGTGGATTTATCTGGGCTCACCCTATTCAGGATTTGCAAGCTTTCCCGAAACAATGGTGTCTTTCTTCTCCCATGCTCTACTGGGCGGTTGCAAATGTTAAGATACATTTTTTTTTTTTGAGTTGACACAGTGCTGGGGAGTTACGAGGTTCAATGGAAATGAGGCATGAATAAACTTCTTTCCAGTGAAGGAAATGTCCTGACTCATCGTCCAGCCAGTGGTTACCTGTGTAGTAAATTGTGAAAACACACTGAGCTGCATCCTTGGCATCTGCCATGGCATTATATGGGAACCTGACTGAGATTTTAACATCTCTAAGCAACTCTGCTGTCAGAGCATGAGTTCCACTTTCTCCTGCAGTGACACTGCGAAGAAGACCACTGATGTCATCAAGGGCATGCAGTGTCACCGTGCCTTCTTCCTCCTCCTCTCACTTCCAGATCTGAGGTGAGCAGCCATGTTCCCGCTTCTGCTGCCTCCATCATAGGCTCAAAGGCCATGAGACCAACCATAAAAACTCAAACCTCCAAAACTGCAACCTTTTCCGTTGATAGTTTTAGCTATCTGACATGTTTGTTATGGTAACAGAAGGCTGACCAACACAGTGGTGGGTGATACAAGCAGAAAGTAAGTGCAAACATTTGGGCTCCCACGCAGTTTGAGGGTCTTTCTTCTCTCGTAGTCTCACTGCTCAACTAATCCTGGAAATGATGAGTAGAGTTCTTTTTGATTGACTCAACACAGAGATGGGATAGAGAGTTGGTCTTGTAGTGGAGAACTATGCTATAGGAGATGAAATTGGTAGTGTTGTGTAGGATAGACTGTTTCCTGTAGAGGCTGGATAGTTACAAAGCAGGTATTGTGATCCTGAGAAGGGTGACGTGAGCCCTTGTGAGCTGATAACAGTGGCTCTCAGGTGGTGAGTAGGTAGGTTCTTGGCAGACAGCTAGATGAATGTGGGAGCTGAGGGAGAGGATTAACCCAGGGTGGGGAGAAAAGCAGGACCTGAGTAAAAGCGGGAATATCAGCAGCACTGCTTACAAGGAGCTAGCTCCTGAGCCTTGCTCAACCCAGGCCACAAGTGCAGTGCTCACTACGGTGGGCTGCAGAGTGCTGCTTGGAGAAGAGCACCCGGAGATGCAGGCATGGAGAGACATATTAGCAGCACTTCATGCTCTCTGTGTGGGTAAGAAAGGCAAAATGAGAATTACAGGAGCCTCTGTTTGACAGCCTCATGTGGAAGGTGCCAGTCTCTGTGTAGACAAATCCTGTGTGTGTCGTGTGTGTGTGTGTGTGTGTGTGTGTGTGTGTGTGTGTGTGTGTGTGTGTACATGCATGTTAACTAACTGGAGATATCTGTACATGGCCTGTGTGTGCCCACATGGGAATGTGTGTGTATGACCAGCTATGACCAAATTACTCATTATTATGCCTCAAGTAGACTTTAATGCACCCCTATAGAAAGCTTAGGCCCAGAGATTTGAAATGACAAAGTTAAAACCACCATATTACAGGGCTTAATGGCCACCAGTCTTCAAGGTGGCACTACCTCTGGCTCTTTCCCCATTCTTAGAGCAGATATTGAGTGTACACTCCAAGACACATTCAAGGATAGAAAGGACAGCAAAGTCCCAGTTGAATTTAACCTTAATCCAGAAGACAAGAGATACTCAGGGTTTTACATTGTTCTGCAATCTTTTAGGTTGCATGCCTCAAAGCCCCACCCACCCCCACCACCCTGCATGATGCACTTCCTCCAGCAAGGCTGTACTGTTTCTAACAGAGCAACCAACTGGGGGCCAAGTGTTCAAAATAGGGTTCTACTAGGAACATTCTCATTTAAACCACTGCAGTCCTAATAGCCACTATCAGATCCTGGTGTAACTTTTTTATCAGTTCATTTTCCCATGGATCCTTGTGAGGCAAACAACACTGTGGTCAGCCAATCTTGTCAGCAGTAAGTAGAGAGATCTAGAGCCATTAACCTCTAATGCCCAAGTCTGTTGGAGCTGAGCACCTGTATCTGTTCTTTGTTCAGCACCCTGATAATGAAGGAGAGTTACTCACCACACACAGGCGGTATATAACAGATGCAAACAGGAAGATGACACCATCCTGCTTAAAGAAAATGTGTAATGTGTCTAGTTTTCTGCTTCAAAAAACTAGAGTCTGCTTGTGGACTGGGCCTGGTGACTCATGCCTACAGTCTCGATCAGTAAGAGCATGAGACAGAGGGATTGCCAGTTTTGAAGTCAGCTTAGGTTAGAGGGTGACTTGATGCCAGCCTGTGCTATATAGAAGAACTCTAAAAGACATGAGGGAGGCAGGGAAGGAGGGACGGGGGCATACCTTGGAACATTTGTAGACATTAGTCATATCTGAAAATGTCAATTTCTTCCTCAGAAGCAGAAATATATTTCTGGCTACAGTGCAGTAAAAGTCTCACATTAGAAAATACATACAGAGGAAAAGGCTACCCCCACCTCAATAACCTCTGTATTAACTTTGGGGTCAAAGAAAAATATTAAACCTAATATGTAAAATATCTAGAAAATGGTGTAAATGAAAAAACCCTATGGTTTAAGTCTGTGAGATATTACTGAAACTTTTCCTGATGAAAAATGAAAAATTCATGGCCAAGATCACTTCTCAAGAGGCCAGAAAACAGTAAAATGAGCCTAAACAATTCAGAAGAAATGAAGATGTAAGCTGACACAAATTCATTAGAAAGCACAAAACAGAAAGCCAGAACTGGGAAGTACTTTTGAGAGCTTGTTTTGCCAAGGCCGGTGACGCAGATCACATTGGCTAGTGTAATTAGAAAGACAAGGAGAGCTAATGAAGAAGAACAGACTAACATCGCAAATATCAGATGTGAAGGAAACTCAAGGAATCATAAGGAGTATTTTTTTGAACTTTTCAGAAAATCATTCTTACAGTCTGGGTGAAATAAATGGTTTTCTAAGAACACACAAATGATCAGCCTTCATACCAGAGAGCACTCATTAGACAAATAAACATTTCCCACAGGGCATAGAAGGATCATCTAGAACTTTCCCTATAATTTTATAAATGACACTTCATATCCCTTGTCCCTGACTGTGGATGCAACATGACCAGCTGCCTTAACCTCCTATTGCCAAGGCAGATGGCTACTTTGAACTGTGAGCCAAAACAAGCCTTTACCTGTAAGTGGCTTTAGTCAAGAGTATTTTAACACAGTAATAGAAAGAGAAAGTAAGCTACTGCAGTGCTTACAGTATATATATTTAAGACAGAGTCTCCCATAGTCTAAGGTGGCCTTAAGCTTTCTCTGCAGCCAAATAGCACCTTTGGAATAAAGGAAGGTTATAACAAATATTACTGCAGCAACCAGTTAACAGTTTGGAATTTATCTACATGCAATATTGTGATTCTTTCACAAGAATAAATTACAGATGAGATATTGAATATTAACAAATCAAATTACAGTAGAAAACAGATAAATTTGTTAATTATCTTGATATGAAAATTTTTTACAGTTGGACAAAATCCTTATATAAATAATATAAAGAGAAAAATGACAAACATGTTTACATAAAAACAATTTTAGCTTCAGGCTTAGTGTAGCGACACATGCCTGCCATCTCACCCATGTTTTAAAGCAGGTGGCTCCTGGGTGTAAGGCCAGCCTGAGCTACACAGTGGGATCCTGACTTAGAAAAAGAACCGAGTGTGGTGTGGCGGCGTGAGCCTGTAACTCTGACACATGGGAGACTAAGAGAAGAAGATCAGGAATATAAGGTCATCCTCAGTTCAAGGCCAGGCTGGCTTTCTAGAGGTCCTGCAGTGAGAGACAGTGTCAGGTAAGGAAACAGGAAGCCATGCCCGCTGCTGCTGATTTGCATGTGGAATCCCATTGCCACCCTAGTGATCATTAAATGATGAAACATAATGAGACATAGGAGCCAAGTGCAGACAGCTCTAACCTTATGCCACCGGAATTTCAACTTAGCCATTACTGGGTAAATCAACATATTAAGTTGAATTTAGTCCATAGCAGAGAGTTGGTGCTTTGTTTCGTGTGTGTTGCCTTTTCCCTGAACGTATGTAGATTCCTGTGAACTTGGGACTAGTATAGGGCCTGTTGATCCCAAGGCAGGTGTTCCCTTAAGGAGCTCTGGCCTTAGGGCCTGTGGGTGGAGGCTGCTGCTGACCAACAGAAGTAAGTCCTTTGCCCTCTCTGTAAAGTAAGTCTGCTGGCTCAGAGAAGGTGACAGAAGACCCTGTGGCAACTGGATTCTGTGACTCTGAAGCCTTTGGATCTTTGAGCTTCCAGTAGCACTGAATCAGCAGTGACCCCCTCAGCCAACTGCTAACACAATCTGGCCTTTTCCTTGTAGAGGTGAGGAAGCCTCAAGGCATCCCATGGTAGCTGACTGGGAGGGATGCCAAGCAACTGTGTTTTCTCACTATCTCTGAGCCGATTGTTCCCTGTGTCCCTCTCTTAGGACAGCAGCAGTTTCTCCACCACTGATTGGTCTCTCTGCCACTCCTTACATGGCTAAAGTGTCTGCAGTTAGTCCAGTAGATTTCAACACAAGCAAACTATAGTCTTAGGAATAGCATCTATACCAGTAACTCTCTGACCGTTCTGGGGACACGTTTGTCCTCGATAACTTTCATTTCCTCCTTGACTGGCATGTGTAGATGATGCAAATGTCATCTATATTGGGCTGAGAGAGGGTTTGGAGTTCTGGATATGTCTCAGATTCTGGGAATCGACTTTAAGCAAAACCATGTGGCTTTGCACTAAAGGCCCAGCTGAATGTCAGGGAAGTAGGACGTGTCCCACGGTAACTGTGCACAGGCCAGCCTGTCTGTCATCAGACCGCGGCAATGGTGACTCCTCCATAGCCCCTCACGTTGGAGACACTTGTCGTTCAGGTTCCTATTTCTAATCCACACAAAAGTGAGTACATAGTATGAAATGTCACATTACCATATAGTTAGGTGCGAAACACCAAAGCAATAAGTAAAATGTGGTTTTCGTATGCATAATCAGGTACTCGTGCGGAGTTGATGGGTTTAGGACATCTTCCAGCTTCTAGTGGGAAGAGACCAAATAAATGAATAAATAAAGGCAAGCACCTCAGATTTCCAAGGTAGTTAAGGACAGGTGTCTTCTCTGTGCATCTCTCCCTTGGCACCACTCGCTCGCAGTGTGCTGCAGTCTGCTGTCCTGCTGGGCTGGCATGGCTTCACCTCTCCTAGTCCCTCAGGCCCTTCCTCTGGCCCAGGTCTTCTGGGTGTCAGTGCCTGAGAGCTGCCAGTGAGGACCTAATGCCATCAGTGTGGAGTCACTGCTGACTTCTTAGGGCCCCTGCTGCTTCTCGGTACCTCACAAAACCATTTTAGCCACAAGAAAAATAGGCCAAGAAGCCAGCCATGAAAACCTTGCTTCTATGCTTTTCAAAAATGCTTAAACTTCTAAATTGATTTTATATCTATTTATTAACTTATTGGGAGGTGAGTGTGTGTGTGTGTGTGTGTGTGTGTGTGTGTGTGTGTGTGTGTTTGGGGCATTTCAGTTCTCTCCTACTCTGTGGGTTTTAGGGATCAAACTCAGGTTGCCCAGCTTGGCAATGATCGTCTTTATCTGCTGAGCCATCCTGCCAGCCCTCCTCTTACCTTTAAAAAGTGCTAAACTCAACTATTTTCATGAGTCTTCTGAGGAACCTTCTAAAATGAAGCTTCTGCTCCAACAGTTGGGGGCAGAGAGCTAGGATTCCTCCATGACTGTGAGCACCTGTGTGATCACAGCTTCCCCCTGACATGTGCTCAAGCACTCAGAAGACCCAGCTCACTTCTCCCTGAGTGTGTGTGATCACCACATCTTGCACACACATACTCAGAGTTGGCTATAGAGGCCGAGGAGGGCTCAGAGTGAACAGTGTTCAGAAGGTGGGAAGAGCACTCGCAAGGCTGCCTGCATCTTGCCTTCTGTGGATCCAGGCGGTGGACCAGGGTAAAGCACAGGGGCTGGTTCTCCTCTCCCCACGTGCCCTCACCAAGGACTAGAGACACAGGAAGGTACTGTGTCCGAAAGACAGGCAAGCCATGGGATTTTCACACACATGCAGCTGTTGCCCACAGGCAGCATGGGCGAGAATGGCATCTGAGGGATGTGTGGCCCCACGCGTGCTCCTGCCACCTGTTTATGGCAACTGGCTGAGATAAAAGTACATTGCAGCCCAAATAGATAAACTTTTAAAATAACTAGACCTGTTTGCCTTCTCTTTGTTCAAAACAGTTCTCTTTGCTGTACCTCTAGGTGAATGTCCACAAACCCAGATAAATTAGTTTCTCTAAAAGGAAAGAAGGTGAAATCGGCTGATCTAGCTTAGAAAGTCTTAGCAAGGCACACATGGACACACGGGAGAGTCTTGTGTCGCACTGGAGATGCTCCCAGCTTCCCTGCAACGTGCTCATGGTTTTCATTTCAGAGAAGGAAACAGAGACCCCAAGAGGTTAAGACCGTGGCCTGTTGTTACACACTTAGAGTGAGCTCACACCAGGCCTACCAGTTCTTTAGTAATTATGATACGTGTCCTCTAGGGTCCTGGACATCATTTGAAGCAGTTCTCTTTTTAATTAAAAATAGGGTAACTCTTGTTACTGGGGAAGCAAGTGTATTTGGAGGTCAGAGGAGAGCTTTGTGGAGGCCGTTCTCTCTTCTACCTTTATGTGCCTCTAGAGATCACACTTGGGTGGCCAGGCTTGCTGGGTGAGTGCCTTTACCCAGTGTGGCATCTCACTGGGTCTTGTGACCATTCGAAAAGCAAACCAAACCAACACTACACAGGAAGATTGTATAGGCGCTGTCCTTTTCTGCAGGTAAAACTCTGAACCTCTTTGTGCCTGGCCTGCTGTTTCCTTCAGCCTTTGTTAAAAATAGACTTCCGTGGTGGTGCTCACCTCAAGTGGGAACTGGAGTCTGGAGGATCAGGAGTTCAAGGCCAGATTCAGCTACGCAAGAAGTTTGAGGCCAGCTTTAGCCACATGAGACCTTTCTTCAAACCAACAAATAAATGTAAATAAGAAGGTGCTGCTGTTTGTGTATTTCACACCATTAAGAGTTATGTTTCAGCCTGTCACAGTGGCTTCTGCCTTCTAGCACTCAAGAGGTAGAAAGAGGAGGATTAAAAACAAAAGGTCAGCCTCAGCTACATAGTGAGTTTGAGGCCAGCCTGGCCAACGTGAAATACAACCCCCGTTTGTGTTTTGTAGTTAGGGGGTATAGCTCAGTAGTGAAATGTTTTCTTAGCCTGTGCCAAACAAACACACACACACACACACACACACACACACACACACACACACACACACACAAACCAGTGTGATGTGGTTGGGGTTAAGCTGGATTAGGCTCTAGTGTCCTTTCCAGGGATTTCAGTTGTGTGTCTCTTATTTTCTTATTCAGGTGAATTCTATCTGAGCTCTGTTACTCAGCATTGGGATCTTTGTAGAATTTCTAGAACTTTGGATAGAATTGGAAGTTAGGATCAGCATGTGTGTCAACTGCCCTGCTAGTGTAATTGCAGAGAGGTACAATCCCAGTTTTGTCACCATAGTACAACCCTGTTTAATATTGCATGATCTCTGGGTTGCTATAAACTCAGCACAAACTGGAGTGCTGATAGAAAATGCAGGGAAGCGCCTTGCCCAAATGTGGCTTTTGTTTTGAATTTAACAAATTAGTATGTTGACATTTTTCCCTGATGGGTTTCATTATTTGTTGAAAGGATCTGGGGGGAGTTGACAGTGTGAATGGTGTGTCCTGCAGACTTCTGAGAACTGATAAAAAGCATCTTTGTTTATTGCACAAAAGCACAACAGATATCTTCTTGATGGACATGTTACAAGGGGTAGCTTGTGTCACTGCAGAATAAAGCCAATCATGAAAGTCCTCTGCTCTGTGCCCACTTTTGTGCCGTCTTGATTTCTCCTTTCATTTCTGGTTGTGGTCATCACTGTGCAAATGGAGGGCAATGGTGATCTTTCGTAAGTTTAAGCCTTGGGATTCTTTGTGCTGTGTGTATATATAATGTAAGATGAGTGATTTCAAAACTCTGTAAACTCAGTTGTGTGGGAATTGTCTTAACGACTGTCCCACATCCCAGATCTTGAGGAGGGCGGGGATGGCAGCCTGCATGTGTGAAACTAGGAGTTGCATACAGAAGAGAAAAAGTGAAAGTGAAAAGTCCTGTTGTTGTCACTCCCGTAGTTAGATTTGGAGGGATGGACTATTATTCACATATCCTTTCCCGCTGCATGCCATGGAGCCCTTCTCAGAAAACTTCTCAGATCACACCTTAGGTCCAGCTGTATTAAAACACGCACTAAACATACTCTGGAAAATGCAGTACACAGGCAACATACATGTAGGATTTCCAGTCAGAACCATGATGGAAAGCTATATATAATGGGATCTGTGGGCAGTCAGATAATAGCGCCCATCACTAACACCTGCCACCACGCACACTACAGCAGTCAGAACTGAGAAGAGCCGTCGTCCATCACCCTTGTCATGTTGGCAGGGCCCGGCCGGGGGGGGGGGGGGGGAGTGCACAGAAGAGAGTGCCGAGAGAGACAGGGTAAAGCCAGAGGCAGCCTGGACAGGGCACAGTGAGAGTCCAGGAGCTGAGAGAAGAAGGTAAGGAGCTTTGCTGTAGAGCATCTCTCCTCTTGGGCTGTGATGTCCAGGCCAGAGTCCATGTCCCTTCCCTGCTGTGTAGCCTGTGTCCCTAGTGCAGGCTTGACACTTAGGAGGCTACCAGTAAATGTTTCTAGGATAAAATTAGACTAGTATTTGACATGACATGATTTGCATCAATATACAAAATTCTATACCAATGACTTAGAGATAACCTTCTTTGTGAGTAGCATTAAGGCCTTGAGTTAAGGAGTAGGTTCAATCATCTACCTTTTGTTCTATCCTTTCTCTATATTTTTATCCCCCTTTCTTGCTTTTTAGCTTCTATCTCCTTACCTACAGATGAAACATAAAGGAAAACAGAGATGTCCCTGAGTCTTCTTTCTGTATAAGACCAATAATAACTTATAATCACCTCTGGACGAAAATAAGCATTTGTAGACCAAGAGAACAAGCAGAAACCTACCTGACCCCCCCCCCCCCCGCCCGACGGAATGGGATGTAGTTCTCTTAAGGTTTCTTCAGGCTGATTTCGGGCAAATAATACCTTAGAAGGGGCCCAAAAAAATTGGAAAAAAATGGTTAAGCAAGCCAGGCATTGCATTTGTGGTCCAGTTTCTAAATGTTGAATGATTCCAGGCTTAATAGGAGTCCTGGGTAGGACAGATTGAAATGCTGCACCAAATGGGATCAGAAGCTTTCTACAGCGCTCTCCAGGAAGCTGTTCAGTTCTGATGGGTGACAGCAACAGAGGCATCTGGGGCTGGAGCAAGGAGGATGCAGGATGTCAGCATCCAGCTGCTGAGAGGAATAAATCCTGTCCAGTCTGATCCAGCATCAGTGTCCAGTTCTTTTGTTCTGCTTTGCTGTGCTTATCACAAGAATGTATATCCTAAGTCTAGCAGATAGATATGATTCTATAGGTATATAAGGTAAACTAGTTAAATAAGGTTTTCAAAAGCCTCAGAGACCCACAGAATGTGGCATTTAAAGATGTTTTTATTATTCTAAAGATTCTTTGACAGCAAGACAAGTTAACTCCTGGCAACACCCAGCTTACCGCAAAGAAGATGATGAGCATCAAAGAACCTGCTTATGGAGTTGGCTTCAAATGTGGCAAACCAGCCACTGCACAAAATGTCCTCGTTTCTGCCACAGACAGAATTCTGCCTAAAAATGGGCAAGCTTAGATGCAGGCAGAGTTGACGGCCGAACTCTGCCAAGACAGGGTAAGCAAGTCCTCAATAGTTCCTGCCTCTCGAATAAGTTTGGCATAGATATTGGGCCAGAAGGCTGAAGATGATGCTCCAACATTATAGAGAGTGTTGGGTGGCTATTCATGTAGTAAATGGTTTCAGTCACTTTTTTATTTTGGAAGCTGCTAACCTGCACTACTGATTCACTCAGGCATTTAGTTTTATTCCTTCTCAAGTCTCTGAAGGAGGTTGAAGAGCAGATAGTTTAGTTTTGCAATCAGGTTTAGTTGGTTAGGGGATAAGATCTTTTTAGATCAAGATAAATGATTTAAGTTAATAGAGATGAGATATAATAGATATTGAATTTCATTCAGAAATTTAGACCCAACAAGCTGGGAAAGATGTTTTCTTCAAGTTTGACAAATACAAATAGCCAAATCACTATGAAAGTAACATTTATATAACTCATGATTGTCTCATGGTTCTCCCTGCTGAATGTAGTTTGTTTTATTCATGTGTAATAAAATAAATGTATATGTTAAAAATGTTTCTAGGAAGAATGAATGGTTCATTATCACTGTCCACCCTCTGCCTTAATTGTCCAACTCTGTGTTGGACCCAGAATACACATTCCGGAATGCAATCACTTTGTGAACAAGGGCAGAGACAGGCTCTTCTCTGTGTGCTACTTACGGTATTACCAGGAAGAAATGGCCTCTAGCAGCTGCTAGCTTACTGGACTGAGCCCAGGCAATTCCAGCTTCTAAACCTCTGTTTTCTCACCTGAAGGGGAAGCAGACTACAGACCTCATAAAGCTATTGAAATTTGAAGGAACACAGAGAACAGATAGATATGAAGGGCCTTTAGAAATAGAAAGGGCATCACTATTGACTTTATTAGTCGAAGGGTTACCTTTGCTATTGGAAGTTAATTTCCTAAGGAAAATACAGGCAACTTTAGAAATGACATCATGGCATCACAAGACCATTACATCCCTAAAATATGGTGTATAACCAGGTGGTTGGTGTGTGTGTGTGTGTGTGTGTGTGTGTGTGTGTGTGTGTTCCAAACAGCCCCCTTCTGTGATATATGTTTCTCAGGTGTTCCTCTCCATCTTTTGAAAGAGGAAAAAAACCAAAGAACTGACAGAGCTAGTGGTTGGCCCTGGCATCGGTGGTGATACCGCTGTTTAGCTTCAGACCCCAGCAAGAACAAGCTATTCAGATGTTCAGGGTGTTTCTGTGGAAGAGGCAGGCATGGCCAATTTTCCACAGCTTACATACACCAGTACATATACATACACATGCACACACCCAAATATATGCATGCAAACTCATGCATGCACAAGTACACATTTACACATGTACAGAAACACACGAAAATGCCAGTTTTCCCTGAGCTGCCTCACAAGCAAGGCGGCCATTCTGTAGACGCCTCCCTTCCCTCTCCAGACTGGAACTGGGAACTGTCTCCTAAGGCACCAATAAAAGACAAGCAGGTAGGCACCTGGGGAAGCTGGGGGCAAAAGGGTTCCTCTCAGTCTGCTCTGAGCCTCAGATTTGGACCTCCAAGTTGCTTTTCAGCTCTGAGAGTCTGTGAGTTTCTTCCATTTTAATTTGTGAAAATACTTTTCTGCACTTTTCCTGCGAGCGGAAGTGTAAGCCACCAGACTGTCTCTGATGACTGCCAAAGTAGAGATTTCTTAGTGGAAAGTCTGCTTCCTTCTCAAGTTCCTTGACACAGCAGAAGCTTTAGGAGAACAGAGAAGCCCAGTGTTCCCTTCTAGAGTCTTTGACGTCATTTGCCTGTGGGTGGGTTACCGTCCACCACCATCTCTGCAGCCACCCTGAGTCTTATTATGTGGACTTAGAAGACAAACCTTAGTGCGGCTAGCCACTGAAAGAAGCCGTTTAGCCTGGGGCTCTGGTGCTAGGCTATGGCACAGAGAGATTTGGGTCAGTCTGGCCACACTAGAATTGCATCCTGCTGGGTGAAGTTGCCACGCTCCCCTTTAGGCCTCTGGCCAGTAAGTGTGGAGTGCTCTCTTTACACTATCTCAGGGGATTTGAGGGATCAAAGCTAAACACTGATCTGAAAGCAGTTACTAACCTAAGAGAAAGTAAGAGGTGGGAAAAGAAAAGGCACCGTGCTCCCGGGGTCGGCAGTGAGCACTTCACTTTGATTCTTTCATTTATTTTAGCTTAGCTGTAAAACAGTCCAATGGGTTTGAGGCTCAGAGCTCTCAGAGTTCAGAGCTCTCTGAGAAGACAGAGGCCGTCAGAGGCAGGCAAGGAAAGCCAGACCTGCTGAAGTTCCTAACAAACTAAACTTGTTAGCCACACAAAGTTTAAATATCTAGTTTGAGGCATTGTAAATGTATTTATTTACACAAATATTTGGCTCTGTGGGTGTTTTTTCAAATGTCAGAGTTCAGCTGAGGGATCGCAAAGTTAGCTACTGCTATGTGGAGATATTAATCTTGCCCTAACATTTTCCTTTCTCCATTTAAAATATTTTTGCCATGTCTCCTCATGCATTTTTAGGGATTAGTCTTTAATGCAGAGTAGGCGGCAAATTTGGAGAAATGATTTAAGTTGCCAAAATAAGCAACTTACTTCATGACATTATGGTCTAAAAACATAGTCAGTCTGGTCTGGCCTGCTCTGAGGCTCCCAGGGCCTCATAACACAAGTAGCACTCGCTTGGTGGGGCATGTGAGTGGAAATCATGCCACACAGAGTTGTGACTCAGGTCTGTTCTCAGAAAAACTGAGGTAATGGCTATTAATATTTTATTTCATATATTACAGTGTTTGCAAAAGCAAACATGCTGTAGTTAAGGTTACCCGTGTTGCCACTCCAACACTACCCAGTGTTTCTTCATGCCAGGCTTTTTTTTCCCACAGATGTTTTAGTCGAAAGGTGACTTTTCAGACCTTAGAGTAAATGAATGAAAAAAACAAGAGGAAAAGGCAGTTGGGTGACCTGTTACTATTTAGAACCTTGACAGCATAATACAAAACGGTGGCAGGCGTCATTCTCTTCCTATTTGTTTTTTTTTTTTTTTTCCTTTCACATTGAACCAGTGACCAGAAATAAAAAATAAATAAAGTGTGGTTGAAATTTCCCTTAAGAGCAACCTTACCAGCAGAAAAAAAAAAAAAAAAAGAAAGAAAGAAAAGAAAAGAAAAAAGAAAAAAAAAAAAGCCCAGCTCTTACCAAGTCTTATAAACCTTCTGCTTCTGTGACAGGGTGTGGCATCATCTCTGCTATCTGTGGTATGGCTAATGAGGTGTCAGAGCCATCTTCTGCCTCACATCTCCACAAGCTTCTAGCTGTGAGTCACCAGTTTCGGGAAAAGGCTGTTGGGTGGGCTCTGATGTGCCCAGATCCTGCGGTGATGTCGTGCATGCTTAATGAGCCTAAGGAGCTGGTTTTCTGATGGGGTCACAGCACCAGGAGCCTCCAGAACTGAGGGCTGCTTTCAGTGCTGTTGCTGCTCTTGCTATTAGATGTGCGTCCATCTCAATGACTCCTACTTGGTCTCCCATTAGAAATAAGTGACTCAGGTTAGAGCTCACCATGCTCTGTAGCCATTGCTTGGGCCCTGACCAATGATCCCCCCCTCCCTAAACTAGCCACTTAGAATGAGCTTTCCGTTGCTCCTTCTCATCCTCTATGTTTGGAAGCAGAGCATCCAGACCAGGTGTGGTTAGTTTCAGGGGTACAAGATGTTGGGCAGACGACATAGCTGCCACCATTTCAATCTTGAAGCATCACGGCAGGAAAGCACTGCTGATAAGAAGGGTAAGATTCACTGCCTTAGTGGTATTTCCCTCCATGCTGTCACTCCCCACCTCACTCAGATTTCTCAGAGCAGCCACTGGCTCCATGTCACAGCTGCATGCTGTCTTTTCAGTTGTAATGTAACTTTGCAGCTGGTCAGGATGGGGAAGGGTGTGTTAATGCTGCGTGTTACACTGTCTGAAAGGAAACGAAACAAGCAGGGCGGCCTGAGGGCATAAGTGTTGTTCTCTAGCCTCTGCAAAACAAGTGTGGTCTGTGGCAAAGCAAAATCAGCCCGAGATTTCAGAGTGTACCTGTGTGTGTGTGAGTGTGTGTATGTGTGAGTATGTATATATGTGTATATGTGTGTGTTGTCTATGTGTGTGTGTTTGTGTGCTTCTGTGTATGTCTGTGTATGTTATGTGTATGTATGTGGTGTGTGTGTGTTTGCTTGTGTGTGCATATGGAACTGGTCCTGAGTTGAGTGCACTGAACTAAAAGGCCTGGCCTGCTGGGTAAGCATGCTCTCTCCAATGTCATTTATATTGGCATTTTAGTAGACTGTCTCTTTCTGAAACTTCTGTATTTTAAGAGCTGATTTCATTATTCTCTTTAAAAATGGATGCTTATTTATGTGACAGAATGGTACCCTAAGCTGCTATAGTCAGCCCTATAGGGTTCAACTTACTTTGCCAATGTCCCTGCCATTTAGAGTCAAAATGCCGAAGACGTGTCTTTTCCATGCTTCTTTTAAACTAGGTACCCAGAGGGAGTGGGCCTTGGTAACAGGAGCCAGCTGTGCGCTTCGTTGGGGCATGTTTCCTCTTTTGTTGGAAAAGCCAATGTTGTGGTATAGCATCTATTCATTTCTTCCGTGCTGAACATGAAAATGATGGCTGGAGCTGTGGTACCCATGTTGTGACCACAAGGTGCCAAGAGTAAAGATGAAAGTGGGAAATGTAAAGCCTAGAGTTCTGAGTCTGCTGATGAGTCGCTGAACAGGGGCCTCAGTCCCAGGGAGTCAACCTGTCCTACACGGCAGTCCGTGTCTTCTGTTGCTACAGCTGAATACAGGTGGAATCGGGTATAGCCACAGCTTGGGACACTGGAGGAGGAATTGCTTAGAAGGAAAGGATTCTCTGACCATCAGTCACATGTTGACATGCCCAAAGGAGGAGAATCAAGGGAGCCATTCAGAGAAATGAGCTACAGCTAGTGCCTCATACAAAAAATAAATATGGTTCTCCTAGGGAAAAGGTCAGCTAGAATCATGAGCTTCTGAAGAGAAAACGTGTGTTTATTTTGTTTCTGGGAAGGTTTATTGCCTTTTAAAGGGCACACTGTTAAGTTGAATGCTTTGAGAATGACCATCTGCCCTTCACTTTCTAGGACCACCCTGGAGAGCACTGGGCATCCTGTCCCTTGAGCTGTGTTTGGTCTGTCTATTGAGTTGCCATCTGAAGGCAGGAGGCTTAGCTACTGTTCCTAAAGCTCCCTTATTTACGACTCCCCAATAACCAGGTGATCCCTCATCCCTAACAGCCTCCTTTCCACAAGCAAGAGCTGTGCACTTTGCACACTGGGACTTCTGATAACTCCAGCAGGCTAATCCTTTTAACAGAGGTGGTGATGTGCACTGCGGCGGCTGAATAGTTCTTTACCAGCATCAGAGAACAATCCGGGAACTCATTCATTTAATTCATGATTTCTTTCTGTTTATACTTTATACAAACGTGCCAGTTGTTTGCATAGCTAACAAGCTCTGCCTTCATTATAAGCCATTACTGGCTAGTAATCATTGAAGCTGTGTTTGGATTTTAAAAACACAATAACCCTAATTAATTCCACCCTCAGAAATTTGGAACTTGCAGTGACTGACGCAGTCTAGGTTGAAATGTGTGTCTTTGCCTTCTCTGTGAAGCATTTGCAAGTCTTTTCTTGGCTTATAAACTAAGGTGAAAGACCTTATCATGAAAACTAAATGCCAGCCCAAATGCCCAAAGTGGCAAGCTTAAACTAGTGCCAGAGAAGTGACCTCCACGAGACTTGAGTCTCCATGTTCAGTGGAAAGGTGAATGGGAGACATGTTGCTCTTTTCTCTGTTTCTTCTTTAACTTTACTTATAAGCAACACATTAAAAGTACGTGTATACAGCAGGGAGTGTGAGGCATCTACATATGCGCATGTGCAATGCTTAAATCAGGCAGAACACGCTGATTAAAGCACCATCTTCCATCAGTGACCATCACCATCATCCTCTCCACAGCACCAGCCCTGCTGCCAACTCCCAACTGTCAAGGGACTTTAGAGCATCTTCCTCCTTTGTCTCTTTGAGAGCTTCATTTCTGGTGAATTACAGAGCTGGCTGTCATGCCTCCTCCCCAGGAGCTTCCTGCTTCCTGACAGTGTGGCTCTCTGGCAAAGGCACACTTCCTTTTTACTTCAGCACTGTGCTTCCAGAACCCTCCATCAGCCTTCAGTGCTTCTATGTATCAGGCCTATTGCTGTACAGACTGGCTTTTCTGATTCAAATAACCACTTGCCAGTCCTTAGAGCCACCTAGGTTTATTTCACACTGAACTTTGTATCCTCAGAGTCTCCTGCACCTTAGGTTTGCATGAACTAACTACTCTCTGGCTATAGGCCTACTGCTTTGAGGGAAATCCCCCTAGCCTCCTTTTCTAGATGTGGATCATAGGAAGGCTTGACTTGTGGATCCAATGAGTGTGGTTCAAAGGAAACTATAATTGAACTGTTCTTGTTGAAGGTGGTTGCAGGCTGTCGAGACTTGTCTCTTCATGAAAGAGTTTCCAGGCTTCTAGGTAACCACAAAGACAGAGGCGTCCATACAGTGCACATTCCATAGTACAGCAATTGGTCCACTGCTGTATTGTCATTCTGAGGCAAAGCAGAATGCATTATTGTACTAAAAGAAGACATGTCCTGTGTCATGGTGGGGGCCCATTGATTAGCTCTATAGGAACAACCATCGTCACTCTGGGTGAGAGGTGAGGGAGGAGAGAGTCATGTTTTGTCTCTGTGCACAGCAGTGGGTGCTAATTGGAAAGAACTTACCAGGAAGGTTGTCCAGACCTCATAGAGAACCCAGAGCTTCCAGCACCAGTGCGGGGAAAGACCATTCAAAACACACACTGCAACCCAGCTAATACATTCTTCTATGGTGTGTTTGGATGTGTCTCTGAAATCTCGGAAACAGTGGTGCCTGTGTGTCATAACTAAAAAAAAAGTGTGTGTGTATGTGTGTGTGTGTGTGTGTGTGTGAGAGAGAGAGAGAGAGAGAGAGAGAGAGAGACAGAGACAGAGACAGAGACAGAGACAGAGAGGAAGAAGGGAGAGAGGAGAGAGAGAGGAGGTGTATTTATCTGTTTTCATCTTTGAGAATCCAGAGATCACTAAGACAGCTCATGTTCTTCAAGAAATTGGGAAATTCAACCAGAGAGTGATTTTGTCTTGATTCTTTACCATTAAACACAGAATGCTCACACATAGTCCTGTGGACTTTTAGAAGAGCAAAGACACTAATCACCAACCCTGCCCGCCTCTCAAGGAACAGCCAGCTCCCCATAGTTGACCTAACTCCACCTAGCTTGAGAGATTAAGACCAGGCCACACCTCTCTGTGTGTGCAGTATTGGGCCATAGATGACTCTTCAGGGTTCTCTAGAGAGCACAGCTAGTCGATTTGTGTGCTAGTTAGTTTCTGTCAATTTCATACAAGCCTACACAAACCTGGGAAGAGGGACTTTCAACTTAGATATCGTTTCCATCAGATTGGCCTGTGGGCTAGCTAGCCTATGAGGAATCTTCTTGATGTGACTTGATAGAGGAGGGCCCAGCCTGGACTAATTGAAAGAGGAGGGTCCAGCCTGGGCTGTGTAGGAAAGGTAAGCTGAACAAGCCAGGAAGCCACATTCTTCTGCGGTCTCTGCTTCTATTCCCACTTCCAGATTCCTGCCTCAGAACAGATTGTGACCTAGAGGTATAAGCTGAAATAAACCCTTCCTCCTTAGCAAGTCAGTTTTGACCAGTGTTTTATCACAGCAAACAGAAGCTGACTGGGGTGAGCTGACCACCACCATCACAGCCACCATGCCTGGCTGGCCTGCTGTGTTTAAAATACAATGTCCTTCCCTCGGGTGTCTGCTTCCCAGTTTGCCTCTGCCACTTCTTTAGCCTCCTGCTGCTGCTTTCATCTTAATAGACTTGCTCTTGTTTTCTGTTCCTGCTGCCTGCCACATTCATCTCCTCCTCCACATCCTTATGGGTTTTTGTTTTGTTTTGTTTCCTGTTTAATTTCTTATTCTCATTATCTACTTCTTCCCTCCACTTACTCCCCCCAATTTGTTTCTTCCTCTTCTGTTTCCTTATCCCTGGTCCTCCATTTATCCAGGACCTTCATTTTGCTATCTTGGCTTCTATAGCACATTTACTTTTTGGTTGTTCCATTTCACCCCAAGAATATCACTCTGTAGTTTGGAGCCACACACCGGAGTCTGATGTCACCTGCTTCTTAAGGAGCATAAGGGCCCGAGCCACGGGGTAGCACTTCTCCCTCTACTCTGCCCTCTTTCTTTCCTTCTTACTGGGAAGAGGCTAAAGCATTGCTGGTCCAAAGGCCTGTTTTATCAGGCCAGTTCTGACTGTGATGTAGCCACAGAGAGCGGAGATCCTAAGATGTGGGGGGTGCCTTCATTTCCATGAGTCTGCTGGCAGAACACTGAGAAGTCTGAGGTCCTCACTCCAGGGGCTTGAGCTGCCCAGAAAAGCAGGAGCCTAGCAGCTGTGGCTGAGCCCAGAGAGTCTGGGCAGAGTAGACCAGAGTGAGACTGGGCCAAGGCTGGGTTGGGCTCCATTGCCTGGCAGTTCTGGCCAAGTGACCTGACTTGCCAACCTGGAGAGAGGAACTCTGTGCATCTTACTTTGACCATCTATAGACTTCGAAGGTTGGGGTAGAACAAGTGAAGGAAAAGCTCAGTGCGTGTGTCCTCGGGAGAGGAGGGCAGGAGGGGATGCTGGGACAAGGAAACAGCTGCTCCAGCAGAACTTGGTTTGAAAGACCAGCAGGGAAGCCACGTGGGTAATGTCAGTGCTAGGGAGGCAGAGACAGGAGGACCCTTCGAGTCCAGAGAATTAGGTAATGAGCCTACGAGTGACCATGTCTGAAACAAGGTGGTGGGGGGGCAGCTCCTGAGGAACACTCAGTGTTGTCTCCACTTATGCACATGCGCACAGTGTTGATAAAATGTAAAGCTGGCAGTTTGGGGCAGTGCCTAGTGACTCTACCATTGACCTGTGGCTGCTCGAGCCAACACTCATCTGGATACGTGAGTGGTCAGATAGTGTTACTTCAAAGACAGCTTTTCTGGGCTGCTGAGACATAGCTGCCTGAATTGAATCTCCCAGACCCACATGGTGGAAGGAGAAGGCCCAACTCTGTAATCTGGTAAATTGTCTCTGACCTCCACGTGTGTACCATGGCATGCACCCACACACACATGAAAAGGGGTGGGGCATCGACTAAGTAGCCTTTTCTGCTGAATTTAGTTCCCCTGATACAGTGGTTGGATGTAACAGTTTTCAGAACGGTGTCCTCTTGAGGTTCCTGCCAGTCTCTTAATCCAAAAACTGATCATGCCACACACCCTTAAGGTCATCCACAGTGTGTCACAGAAGAGGAAGGTGAAGAATGGCTGTTCCCTGACGACTAGTAACCAGAGGTAGAGGGGAAAGATTCCTCCAGGCCCTCCAGGCTGTGCTCTGTTCCCTTGAAGTGACAGATACACATTACAGTTGTCCAAACCACATCAGCATAGGATTAAATCACACAAAAGAAGGATGCTTTTATGTGATTGGCTCTAAGGTCTCTGGAACTATCCAGGTGGATGCTGGCAAAAGGAGAACTTTCTCTTTTCAGGGTCTCTCTTCCTCTCAATATGGGTGGTGGGTTTTATTTGTTGTTGAAATGTAGAAAAATGTTAAGTCTGCAGACGTTCAAGCTTGATAAATATGTATACATAACACCTCTGCAGAAGTGCACTTGCCCCACCCCCATCTCTCTCATCGCTACCCACTCCAAACACCCACCCCTCCCCTCCCAGAGCTCAGGATCTGCTGTAGCCTGGGGAAGAGGTGGCAGCTCCCACCCCTTTCTGCCCACTCAGCCTGGTGCTGACTCTCTCTCTCTCTCTCTCTCTCTCTCTCTCTCTCTCTCTCTCTCTCTCTCTCTCTCTCTCTCTCTCTCTCTCTCACACACACACACACACACACACACACACACACACACACACACATACATTAAGATGGGCTGGAAAAAAGCAGAAATAAATCAGACGCCAGCTCCTACTTAAGCTCTGATGAAAGTCTCCATTTCCTCTCCAAATTGAATTCCTCCCGCAGGAAGGGAGCAGCTCCTGCGAGTCACAAGGGCCTCCTTCCTCCTCTCCTGGAGGCATGTTTTAAATTAATGGACACAACACTAATCTGGCTGGGTAGGTTGCATTAAGGAGCAGTAAAGAGACAGTGTTCAGGCAGGCTGGGCTTGATACTTTGAGTGTCAGAGGCAAGCACCAAGCATCTACTACACTTGGCCTCTGTGGAGGAGTGGCCTCTGCCATGCTGGTGGTCTCCTAAGAAAGTGGCTCTGAACATTGCAGGCCTGCCTCTCCCTAGTGGGCCATAACTGGGCCTCCATTGGAACAGAGCAGTGGGCCCCAGGCAGGGGCAGTCCTCCTGCAAGTCCACTCAAACCCTTTTTGAACCTTCCTGGCTCGAGGCAGAGTCAGCCGTCTGGTCTCTGCCCACATGGCCACGGCTGTCACACTAGTCACTGGACCCTTTCCAGGCAGGCTCATCTTTGAGCCTGCTCATACTGTCTGAAGTTACTGTTTTGTTTTAGCTAAAGGTGTACTGCTGCCAGCAGTACGTCTGGACTGTTATTTACTTGTGCATTTCTGTGGCTTTTCATGGAGCGTCACACTTGGCAGAGCCAGGGTCATGCACTGAGAATGCCAGGTTGTGCCATGTGTCTTTCTTGTAAGGTAAAGGGAAGGCTGACTCCTGTGCTGGGAGGTCCCCCCTTGCCTTCCTCTTACATTTTTGTCTGATCTAGTAATCTGCTCAACTCTTGGTCCCTGTTGCACCGCACCCCTTTGTCCTCAGTGCCTCAACTCTGCTTTTAATATGTGGGGTTTCTGTGGGCTTTCCGGAAAGCCTGGCAGATGCTTTTTCATTTGCGTGCCTGCCCTGTTATTACTTCACATGAAAGCTGTCTATTTTGGCAGTCCTGACTCCCGCGATTGCAATTTAGCTCTCTGAGCTGAATGGGTGATATTGTGCAAGGGAAATATAGGTGGGGTTTTTCTCTAATGGTGGCTGTGGGGGTGGACCAAAAAATCCGCATGCCGCCGTCTTGGCTTGTGCAGAGCTGACATGATGGCAAACAAATGGCTTTTGAAAGAAGAAACTGGTATGCACAGTTCCCTACTTCGGGAGTTCTCACAACTCGCTTGCTTTAATTGATAGATTTGTTTTTAAAGGAAAAAAAGTCTTCATTAGAAAGAAGATAAACAAGTTCTAGATAAACACTATGTGCTGAAGATGGAAAGCAAAGCAAAGCTTCTGTTTGTCTCTCCTTTCTGACACCCAACTCTTCCCACTTCATCTGTGCAGTTTTAATCATGGTATTTGGAGTTACAGAAGAAGCTATGGAAAATGAGATGAGACAAGCCCCACCCCCAATCTGGTGCCAGCCCTGGGGCGCTCACACCCCTGGGCGGGTTAGTACCCCACCTTCATTTTCATGGTTCTCTGGTCACATGGCTGTAAGGGCCTGCAGCCTGCAGGGAGAGTCTTTGTTTTATAGACACGGGGCTCTTCTCTGGGCTACTCAGGAGTCTCCCCATACAGGACACCTGTTTGGTTGTTAATGCCACAGTCAGCTCCAGTGTGAAATGGAAGATTTGGGGTCCTATTCTTTTTGGCTTTCCCCGGCCTTCCGCATGACTTCCTGCTTTGCCTGTGAGCTGCTAGGATTTTTCGGCTGAACAGTCTTCTTTGATCACTCTCCTGACAGCACGGACTGAACACTCTCACACCTGCTCTTCTTTTAGAGTCCAGATTTCATAGTAAACGTTTCCATTGCCTTGTAATTTTTTCAGTATAAAACCTAGTGCAGGTTACTTATTACAGGTAATAGCAGCCTGATGACGAAGACAACTGCTGGCAGAAACAGCAACCTGAACGGCTGCCAGCAACGTAAACTGCCACTTGATTTAGGTCTAAAAGCATCCCAGCCACATCTCTCCATCATGATCTGGCATGCACACAGTAATAACAGATTTTGTGGGCTAAGAAAGCCGCCCCACAGAGTAGCCACAAGGACGGGTGCTAACAGGACTCCACATGTTTTCTCTCCCACTGTCTGCAGCCCACACATCGTCTTCCTCTCTCAGAGCACTTTAACAGGCACGAGGCATCTCTGTGGGATCCGCCTTTGCCATGAGATCGCTCATGCCTGGTTTGGCCTAGCCATCGGAGCCCGAGACTGGACAGAGGAGTGGCTCAGCGAAGGATTCGCCACTCACTTGGAAGGCGTATTTTGGGCTGAAGCTCAGCAGGTGAGTTCGAAGAACTTCCATACCCAGAATCAAGTTCTGATTTCATTCATACATTCATTTGTTTGTTCATTCAGTGGTTACATGCTGAGTGCACTAAGCACTATGTTTGCTGGATAAGTTACTATAAAAAGATGACGCCCTCCAAGTACATGGTCTAGAGATGGAGGGAACAGATAAACAAAAGAAACAACCGTGTGCTAAGTGCTGTGAGGAGAGGTGAGCCCCACACAGACTGGAGGGGAGCTGCTCTGTTCATGGAGTCAGAGAAGAAGCCTGCTAAGGACATATTTGAGCAGAGGCATGGAGGAGGTCAGGTTCCTCCTGCCCTCCGTAATACCCGCATGTTAAACATTAGCTCTGGGTGTTTTGTTTTGTTTTGAGAAGGGGTCTTCCTGCACAGCCCCAACTGGCCTGGAGCTCACTGTGTAGATCGGGCTAGACTTGAACTTGTGTGAATACTCTTCCCTAGCTGTGACTCATACCAGCAATGTCAGCTGTGAGGTTGAGGCAGGAGGATGGACTTTGAGGCCAGCTTAGTCTATATAAGTTCCAAGTCAGCCAGGGCTACATAACAAGACCTTGTCTCTCAACCTTCCCTAAAAAAAAATAAAAATAAAATAAAATAAAAAGGAAAAAGAAAGAAAGTAAATCAGGAGTGATAGCTATGGGTGAAGACCAGGCACCTGACGCTGTGCACTAGGTGTGTGACAGCCGGCCTCTGCGCCCACACAGTCAGGTGTCAGTGTGGCTGGGGCAACACGTGTTTTAGGGAACTCGGTATTTCTAGCTTCTTATGTGGTGCTCACTAACTCAGAAAAAATGTTCCAAACCAGGCCTGGTGGCTTACACTTGTATTCTGAGTGTGCAGGGGTTTGAGCAAGAGGGTCCCCACCCACAGCTTTGAAGGCACTCAGGCTCTGTAGCGATCTCCAAACTGGCTTCAGGTTGATGGACACCCTGTCATAAAACACAAAGTATACAAATCAGGGGCTGAGAACATAAGCCGGTGGCCATTCCTCTGCTTATCCCATAGGCTGTATGTTGAACCTAGAGGTTCAAGAGCTGAGATTGTGCTCAATGGCCATGCCTCTGCTTAGCCTACAGGATGAACAGCATGGATCAAACACTCTGACTACGTCCACTTTAACCTTGACCACTAGCACCTGAGCATGTGACTGCAGAACTGTTTCCTGCCTTCTTTCTACTTTCTAATCCTGGGGTCACTTCTTTTCTGGTGGCCTCCACTCTTGCCGTTCTGGGCTTCTTGGCATTTTTCTAAACCTCTCAAGCTTGTTTGTACTGTTTGATTTTGTTCAATATTCTGCCTGGTGAAATCTTTGTGTTTCAGTGGCCAGCTTGAGGTCCCATCTCTGAAGCCCAAACTGATTCACACCTCGCGCTCCCCCAACGTAGCTTTCCTGGACTCTGAGGTCCTGTTGCTTCTGCTCTGTGCCTTCCTTGTCCTCACTACGGAGACAGTGTCATCACACAGTGGGGCTATACTTCACTTGTCTTCTTGCCCTCTTCCCACATGGAGCTAGCAAGGACCCATCTGTATACCCTGCTGGAAAGCTACCCACCCGATTGGAGGAGAGGCTGGTTCTGAGCTGACCCAGCTCTGAGTCTCAGCTCTCCGGCTCACTAGCTTTCTGAGTACAGGCAGGCTATATGGCTTCCTTGGACCTCGGTTTCCCCCCTTGGGGACTCAAGTTCACATGCAGATGGGATAATGTGTGAGTGAGCTTAACACATCCTAGGCACATGGAAGCTGTGTGCGAAATGCCTGCTCCCTCCCCCCCCGCCCCCCGCCCCCCTTGGCATTCGGCAAAGGGTGAATACCAGCCTGTCTGTCTTTATCACTCCCCTAGTTCCCCTCTGACACATGCAGCATGCCAACTCTTGGCTTAATTGTAGCCACCCCATAGTGTCTCTTGACGTCCTTTTAAGAGAAACCCCTCTGTTACCACATGCCCTGCCTGTGTTCAGTTCCTGCCTCTGTCCTGAGCATGTCCCTACCAAGTGACAGAAACATGTCCCTACCAAGTGACAGAATTGGGCTCAGCTGCCTGCATGCCTTCCATGCCCTTTCTATGTTCTAGGTTCTGTTCTGATAGCTTCCTTTAACCATAACCACCTTTTGGAAGGCCTCACCTCCAAATACACCCACAATAAGCTCACGTTTTAATGTCTTGTGGAGCACCGTATGGATCTTCTGGCCTGTCTGTAACTCTGCCCTCCTGCCTTGGTGGTCGGCTCCCAGCCTGTCTTTACTCCTCCCCGTTTTCTAAGGACAGCACACTCTTTCCAAGCCAGTGGTACTCTCTTGCTCCTTGAAGTCTCTGCTCCTGTAATCTCAGACATCAGCACCTACCTGCAGAGACCTCAGGCCCCTTGTCTCCCTGCTGACAAGGAGCTCAATGGTCTTTCTTGAGCTGCACATTGCCCCCCATCCGCCCCCCACAGTCTGATACTAGTATTCTCACGTGGTAGTACAGTCTTCCGTCCTGACCCAGGGCCTACACAGAGATTTTGTGGATGCATTATTAGAGACCAGTAACTTCTAGAAAGGTCTACAGATCCCGAATGTTTCCTTCCTTGCAGGGTGCTCCTCTGCCTGCCTTCTCTTATGGAGATCCCAGCCATGTGGCCTTGTACGCACATCCCTGTGACAGCAGCCAGTTATGACTGCAGCAGTGTGACGGCCTCCCCTGCCTCCAAATTGAGTCCAGACAGTATACTTTTTTCTGGATCTCGGCAAACAGCGTCATCTGGATTACATTAGCAGGCCCCACTATAAACAGTCCTTAACAAAATTGAGGGTTGGGAAAAATAAGGGGTAAGTGGAGGGGCCTTTCCCCTCCCCGTGCAGAAACATGAGGCAGGGAAGGAAGGCTGGGTGGAATCAAAGGAGAAATGGCGTGTGGGGAACCACCCCCCACCCCCCCCTTTTCAGGTGAGTATTCTGGACTGGAGTGGTTTCCGGGGCCAGAGACCCAAAAGTCAGGGCTGGCCATCCCCATCAGCACAGGGCATTTTCAGGGCTTAGCTGCTGCTTCTTTGAAGAACTCAAGAGGGTCAGTTGGCCCTCTTCTGATGGAGAGCAAGGAGGGGGCAGGCATAGTTGTCCCTTGCAGAGGAGAGCCTGATCAACACAATAACTCTGGTTTGCAAATGTGTTTGTGTGTCTGTGTCCCATGCAGCTGTCCCCACACGAGGCCCTGGAGCAACAAGAGCTGAGGGCCTGCCTGCACTGGCGTCGCCTGCAGGATGAGCTGCGGAACTCCCCGGAGGAAATGCAGGTGTTACGGTAAGGTACCAATGCCTCCTGCCTCCCGCCTCCCTCCCACCCTCTCTTCCTTACCAGTTCCTTTTGAAATCAAACAGGGCTGCGGTCCTCACCTTCCAGGGACATGATGGCTGTTTTAAGTCTTTCAAGGCATGGGTTTTGATTTGCTTTCTGACATTTTTCTGGTGTGTCTAGTGTTGGGGAGAGGAGAGGAGAGGAGAGGAGAGAGGAGGAGAGAGAAATAACCAGCATGAGGCCATTTCAGAGACTGAATTCTTTGTTTGAAGTTCTATTAGTCACTTTATGTGGTGACTGTGGACTTGAAGAAGGTTAGGGCTAGACAGTTTGGCAGACAGTAACCCTTTAAAGCCAAAGAGAGGGAAATCTGTTAGAAAATATTGATTGCTTTGTGTTTAGTAGTAACAGATGTGCATGTCAAAGGGGCCTTTTGTTCAGTTGTTGCCCAGCAGGAAGCACTGCTCTCCTCACTCCCTGCTCCTGGGTGGTGTTTCCAGAGCACACGTGGCACTTGTAGAATTACTTCTTGCCATTTTTTTCCAAGCTCTGTTCTCTCTCCTTTGGTGCTCTTGTGCTATAAATACTTACCTGAAGCCTCTTGCCTAGGCCCCAGGAGCACCAGGTTGCTATGACAACAGAAGCTTCCATCAAGCCCCTGTTGAGAATCAAGTGTGTGGAATCTGAAGTCAATGGGAAGGGTGGCCCTTCTAGGAATTACTCTTTTTTTTCAACCCGTTGTACATGACACCCCGAGGGCTACTTCATCCCTCTGGACAGAGGCCTGCCTTGGGAGCTTCTGTTGCTGTTTGCTTCTAAATAGTACCCGCTCCCACCATGCCCCTTGCGCTGGCCTTGAAACATGCTGGGAGGCAAAACCAGAGCAGACCAAGCCTGTTAGACCCTAGGGGGCAAGGCTCGCTGAGCTGTTGTGTAGCGCTGCCCTTGCTATGGCAGGCTCCCTGCTTGCGAGCTAACAGTGGCCTCGGAAGCTGACTTATTCATTGTTTAGGAGAAGCAGCTCGAAGAGTGGTAAAGCATAGCCAGCCAGGAGCCAGAAGCTGTAGCACTCTGCCCAGGGCCACTATGCCTATATCTTTTCCCTCAACCAACCTCTGGGGAGCCTTTGAGGCTGGAAAGAGCTTTGCTGTTGTGCCTTGGGAACAGAAATGGAAGAACCATGAGCCAAGAGGGCTTTTACCTCACATTCTTTAGAAGCTAGCTAGTCTCTGGTATGCAAGAGTACTGAGCTGCCTGGTGTTTCCTGTGTAGAACGGGCAGGGTCTGTAGAGCAGCAGGCTGTGGGGTGTGTGTCTTAGAGACACAGCTGGTAGATTCTTAGTGGAATGTGGAGACAAGGCAGTGAGAGTATCCAAAGTGACTGGGGATTTGTGCTTGGTGCTTGGGTAAATGATGATGATGTTTATTTAAATGGAAGAACAGATGTTACATAAAGATTCTGTTTTTGCATTTGCTGACTTTGAGGTGTTGAGTAGATAAGAAGTCAATGGAAGAAAGGAGCTTATAGGAAAGAGAGCATTAGGCCTGAGCAATACTCATGTGCACATATTCCAGTCACCCATGAGAAGAAGAAGCAAGAAGAACTGTCAGATGATCTAGCAAGGAATCCTGGGTAAACTGCTGTCTGTGCCTGTGGGGAAAACCAGGGCAACCAGGTCATGAAAAAAAGTGAAGGTGAGAACGGTTCATGCTGGATGTCACTGGGAAATATGACCTTAGAACTGTGTGAGAGATGGCAGTGGCTTTGGATTACTTGTTTGGTTAGGTGACGTGGAGAGGGGAGCCAAAGGGAGGCGTGAAGAGTGATTCCCATGAGCAGAGCTGGCCATACGAGCTCAGGAAGCACAGTTGGGGAGGAGTGTGTGGTCGGGGGTCCTGCCACAAGCTAAAGGAAAGCTGGGTGAACTGTAAACTCTTCACCCACAGATTCAGTTTCTCAAACTATGAGGTCCTTCCTCTCTAAGTCCCTTGATGGCTCTGGTTCTGCATGAATATGGTCCTTTGGTGTGGAGTAGGGCATCAGCATCATCCTGACAAAATATGTCTCCAGCCCTGCACCCTTGGAAACTGCTTCTCACCCCTGTCTCCATGGAGCTGTCATCAGCCCATTTTCAGATAGCCAAGTCTTTTCCAGTGTGAGAGGAGTTGGGGGTGATTTGGATATTTGAACGAGAGAGTTTATTGTGGCTTTTGTTTATTTTTCTTCATTGTAATATTCGGAAATTCTGTTGGCCTAAGTTTAGGCTAACCGAAAACAATGCATTTGAAGGGTCCTTTGCAGACAGATACAGAAAAGAGTCATCGGGTGCATGTGCAGTGAGGAAAACTTTCTTGATTAGGTTCAATTTACTCCTGCCCTTGGAGTTCTCCCAAAATAGACATGGAAAAAAGAAAAGGCATACAAATTTGTTCTAAGATTGTATTTTAATATGCAAATGACCCTGAGAAAGAACTCCTTTAGAACTATAGAGTGATCAGAAACAGTGCATTTTTTGGGGGAGGGGAGGGGGCAGGGTTGTCAAGCTATTCCACTATCTTGAAAGATAGACTGAGATCCATGTGAGCCTCAGAGACAAAAGGTGTGCAGCATCCCTCTCTGTTCCACATCACAGCCCTGTCCTGGCTTCAGATTCTTCAAGTCAGAAGGCCTTAGGAATGTAGGCTACACCAACTACCTCATCAAAGAGAATGCCATTTTGCTGGTTATAGCTAATAGCGTATGATAAAGTAAGAAGAGACAAACCAAAAATTTGAGATTTTATTTTGTTATTTTTGCATTCATATATACTGATGTCACTGTATGTATGTCACTGTGTTATATCCCAACATTAAAAAAATAAAAAATAAAAAACTCAGCACTTGGGGGAGGCAGAGGTAGGCTGACCTCTGTGAATTCGAGGCCAGCCTGGTCTACAAAGCAAGACCAAGACAGCCAAGGCGACACAGAGAAACCTTGTCTCAAAAACAATGTTGAGTTTCAGTAAGCCGCTCAGGGTGTCCTTGGACTGTGATCCTCCCATCTCCACTTCTAAAGTGCTGGGCTTATGTGTGTGGACCACCATGCAGCTTATCCCGTGTGTCTTATGTAGACGGCTGTTTGATTTCATCAGATGAGTCTTCAGCTGAATTTGCCATAAATTTTGTCTGCACCCCAGCAGTTTCTTGTTCATTCCTTCCTGATCTAAGGTCTGGAAGCATGGTAACTTGCATTGCTTGCAAATATTAGGGTTCACGTTGCTAAGTCCATGCTCCTGGACTTGTCAGCCATGAAGGGTCTGAGATACCAGTGGCTCTCTCATACTCTCACATGTCCACCTGCCCTAGACAGAATTGCCAATAGAAGTCCTTCCCCCCCCCACCCCCCCATTCCTGCAGTGGAGCACTAGCAAGATGCCAGGGGACTTCTGCAAGGCTCCCAGTCCCTCAACTCTTAGTACAGCTGCATCATCAACCTTCTCAAGTGCTTTTACTTAACATTTTCTGGCAGGCCTCAAGGGCTGGGCAAACTACAAGGCAGGGTCAGCCTCCATTTTGGAGTTTGTTTTGTTGTTGTTGTTTGTGATTTGTTCCTGCTACTTCTTTTGGAACTCAGTGTTAAAGTTGTGCTCAAGCCGAGAAAGCAGGAGCCTTATGGAGCTCTGCTCTGAGCTGCTGCCCCCACAGCTGCTATAGTGCTAGATAGATGTAGGCATCCTTTCTGGCTTCATGTGAACGCCTCACCCCGAGGCCACAGAAACATCCTCCTGTGAGAATGGTGTGGGAAACACATTTGTAATTGTGTCCAGAGCTGAAGTGCAGGCCATCCACAGATCTGCATGGTGCCTCGGTTGGCATCTTCTAATCTGAAGCCGTAGAGCATGCTCATTAAAGCTCTTGTCATATAATCTTCCATTTTCCTGGAAGCTTTTACCTTTCAAATTTTCTCAAAATTGGTCTTTCTAATTTCTGAAGACTGTGACAGTTTTTTCATGGTGTGTGTGGACATATCAGTTGGCAATGACACAAGCCAGCCTCAAAGAGCACCCCCTAAGAATCCTGTTTCTGGCGGAGACATGCCTCCCTGATGCCCTTCTGTAGTGTGAACATGGTTTGGGCTAGAAGACGCTCTTTCCTCCCAGGCATGGCTGCTCTTCTTTCCCAGCACGGATTCCAGGCCAGCCTCATTCTTCCTCCTTCTCTTGCTTCCTGCATCACTAGGAATCCTGAGCCAGCAGTTATAGTCTTCCTCCACCAGCTCTAGGATCACATCTGCCCTGACCTCCAGGTGCCCACACATCAGCCTGTCTGCTTTTGTGAACTAGTTCCAGAAGCAGACTGAGGATGCGCACATTGGCCAACCACAGATCTGTGGTCCCAAGGACCTAAGGAGGAAGGGAGGAGGAGCTGGACGTGCATGGAGGAAGGAGTGTGAGCTGGGCACCACTTAGGCTTCCAGAGATGGCAGTGGTTTCCTCTGGGCTCCTACAGGAAGAGCAGTGGTGACACAGTCTAGAACAGCTGTCCAGACACCTTACTTTGCAGAGGCCACTCTGTAGCCCCTTTGTATGGGGAGTGAAAACTGGGTGGCCTTGCAGCTTATCATAAAGGGCTGGGACCCTTTAATGACTGTGACAGAAGCCAGCCTTATATTTCAATACAATACCTAGTAAATTTACCTGAATTTAATTTTTGCTTTCTTTCTGTGCTGGTTAGTTTTATGTCAACTTGACACAAACTAGAGATCTTTGGGAAGGCTAACTAAATGCCTTCATAAGGCTGCCTATATACAAGCCTGTCATGTATTTTGTTTGTTTGTTGGGTTGGTTGGTTTTTCTTTTCTTTTTCTCTTTTTTTCTTTCTTTCTTTCTTTTTTTTTTTCTTTTTCAGATAATCTTTCTGTGTGGCCCTGCCTGTACTTGAACTTGGTATGTAAGCTAGGCTGACCTTGCATCACAGAGATCTGCCTACCTCTGCTTCCCAAATGCTGAGATTAAAGGCGTGCACGACCACACCTGGCTGTATTTTATAATTAGTGATTGATGTGGGAGAGCCCAGCCCACTGTGTGCAGTGCCAACTCAGATGCCACACCTGGGTTGCATAAGAAAGCAGGCTGAGCAAACTGCAAGGAACAAGCTAATAGGTAGCACCCTCCATGGCCTCTGCATCCAAGTTTTTGCCTGGATTCCCTGTCCTGACTTCCTCGGATGATGAAGTACAAACTATGAGATGAAATAACCCTTTTCCACCCTGAGTTGCTTTGTTTTACCACAGCAACAGAAACCCCAAGACTTTGTTTGTTTGAGACCTCACTGGGTATTGGTTACATTTCTTATTGCTATGACAGGATACCCAAGAAAACAGACTGAAAGGATTGGTTCCTGATGGAAAGCTATAGTGGTGAGGCAGCTGTAGTAAAAGGGGTGTGAGGCTACCAGCCCGGAAACAGAAAGAAAAGAAAGCTCACTGTCTTCACCCCTCTCTGGATGCTCACACTCAGGGTGGGTCCTCTTTCCTCAACTCAACCTGTCTGGAAATGCCTTCTAAGGCGTGCCCAGAGGTGTGTCTCCTTGGTGACTTTAAATCAAGTTGTCATCAGTGGGTGAGCTGCCACACCCAAGCTGCTTCAGGCTTGCTGCATTCTTCCTAGGACTCCAGTCCTCCAACTGCTAAGATTATAGGTGATTAAAGGAGCAAATCTGTTTTGGTTGTTTCGGAAGATAAACCGCAAAAGTTCATTGTTTGGGGTTTCCTGCCCACGGTGAGCCCATTGAGAGCCCTCTTCACAAGCTCTATTGCCTCTGTCTTCAGTTGTCCCCTCGCACTCTCTCTCTCTTCCCCCTTAGCAGGTAAATATGCTCACCTTTCTTCTCTGTAACACTCACTTTTGAATGCTGCCTCATCTGATCACCAGTCTCCCTCTTGTCAGGAGCACCCAGTTCTTTGGAGTCTACACGGTGCTCTTGCAGGAATAGAGAAAATTTATCCCCTAAACCCTATGCCCTTATTACACCATGTTCTGTAATTGTCTCTCAGTTCTTGCCTTCCCTTACCCCTCTGCTTTGCCTGGCACCATTGTTTAAGTCCCAGGAACTGCCAGGAGCAAGGCTTCTTCCTGCTGCCGCCCCACCCTCCATCTCCCTTTTGGTCTTTTTGGAGTTGCTTCCTGTCCCACATTTGATGTTCCTCAGGGGACCGCATGTCCACTTTTAGTAATAGGTTCTTCCAGAGTGATTTTATCCAAACTCAGTGTTAGGGTCTCTCCACACAAAGACCCAGAAATTAGATCATGTCAGGCTTGTTAGAAAGCATTCCCAGGAAGGAAAACGGAACACCCAATGGAAGTAAAAGGAGAAAGCTGAACCAAGGTGCTGAGATCTGAGGCCAATACAGTTGCCCCAGCTGCAGCAGGAGACTGCTGTACTTGTTCCCATTGGAGCAAAGGACCAAGCATTTTGCCCCCAATACTTGTCACGTACAGAGAGGTGCATTTTCCCAAGGATTTCAGGGAACAGGCTCAAGCAAATAACTCTGCCTGCCTCCTCCCTTTGCAGTGCTGTGTTCGGATGCAGGCCTTACCACCCATCAGCCTTCATACCACCAGCCCTGTCCTGTCTCCAGTGCCACTGGACAGCTCGCTCTAAAATGCTTCAAGATTCTGTCATCTCCTCCTTTAAAATCCTCCGATCGCTTCCTCTCACCACCAGGAAGAACCTCAAGCATTTTGCATGTGAGGCCCACAGGGCATCAGCTCTGCGTTCCCAGTCTCCTCACTTGCTGTCCTTTGCTCTGCTCTGGCTTCTTGAGTGTCTCACAGGCCATTGTGTGTGAGTCAGCTCAGACTAGGGTGAGAAACCCAAGACTCAGTGAAGTTGATGGCAGAAAGCTGCTTTTTCACAGTAGAAACCAGAATTCTAAGCTGCAAGTATCAGCAGGGTTGTTTCCCCTGAAGCCCTGTTTCCTGGCTTGTAGATGGCCACCTCTCACCCGTGCTCTTGTGATGGTTTCTGTGTGTCCCTGGCTTTTCTTTGTGTGTTCAAATCCCCTCTTATGAAGACCTCAGTCAGATTAGGATTTATACTGATAGCTGTGTTCTGACCACCTTGAAGGATTATATTTTGCAAATACAGCCCAGTTCTCAGGCATTGGATGCCTGAGGGCACACAGCTCTGGCCATCTGTTTAGCCAACTGTCCTGGCTTACCTCCTTGCCATTTCCACACGGCCTCTATTTAGAATGCCCTTTCCTTGCTGCATAATCCCACCTCATTATGACTCAGCACAGATACTCTTGCCTTCCAGAAACGCCTGAGTCCCTACCCTAAGATAAACTAGTGTCCCTCCTCTGTGCCTGATAGAGCCTCTTGTGATGACTCCATCCAAACCTTACCTATCGTTCGATGGTCTGTATACTGAGGTGAGCCATATAAATGGACAATGTTTCATCATTTCTAACCTCCAAAGGCAGAAGCTGTCCATGTCCTCCATCCATGTTTCTCTAGTGATCCACTAGCCTTTGGCAACTCAGCCCCATGCCTGGCTTGTGTCTCTCTGCTTCAGCACATGGAGCTGAGTGAGTGGATGCTCCATACAATTTGAAGAAATGAATGCTGTAGATATGATCTCTGTCCCTAGGGCCTTTGTACCTTATCTGATGGGCTGAATATATATTACAAGAGAATAAATGAGCTATAGATTGTGTCTTCAAGAGTTGTAGAAACTGAGATCTCCATTCTGGAAGGCTGAGAAGGGACCACCAGAAGCATGCAGAGGCTGAGCTGGGATGGCAGTAGGGGAAGCATTGAGAATGGTGGTGGAGGGAGGGAGGGAGGGAGGGAGGGAGGATAGTTCCATGAGGGATCTCGGAGGTTGAAGGTGGCCTGGGTGAGGGCAGGCTCAGTAACAGCTCTTCAAATGCCACACTCACACATTCCTTGGGACAAGCCCCATAATGCCAAACTATTTCAAGTTCCAAGAATGACATAATGAAAATGGAGTTTGGAGGAGATTAGCCAGCCTTTGGGGATAACACATGATCAAAGAGACAGTGTCTAGAGGCCACAAGGGATTAGGTGGACATTTCAGGAATGAAGGCTGAGCTCAGAGCTACCTTGGCCTAAGGCTCTGGTTGAGTGACTCTCTAGCTTATCACTGTTCAGAACAAACAGAATGTCAGCCCAGCTTCAAAGAAGGCTCCAGTGATGCAGTGTAACACTGTCTCTGATCTCAGGTAACGACTGACCCGCTAAAGGGGCTGCCTGAATCCCTAGGCTTCATGATGCTTGCTAGGACTTTGAAGAGAGTAAAAGGGAACAGCTGCCCTTCTTGGCCAGAATATAGCTAATCCTGCCTCGTCTCGGATGATGTCATTGGAGAATAGAGGCCTGATCTCGGCTCCAGAGCTTGTCAAGGTTTTGGGTCCCAACCCAGTGTGGAGACATAGGGTTTACAGAAGGGGCCGGGAGCCAGCTTTCCCGGGCAGGAGTCTTGTCCCACCGAGTCTGTCTGTCTCTTCTATAGCCTTGCTGTGCTAAACTTCAGTCTACACTTGTATGGCAGCTTGATAGCGCTGCCGAGGTTCTACTTTCAAAGTGAATGTGAGATAGAGTTGCAGAAGCTACATTCAAATCATTTAAGACATGCAGAATAATGGAATCCTGTGCAATCACTGCCATGGTTGGTGTGAAATGAACAGGGGCGACTTGCTGTGGTCCAGCGTAACGCTCAGTGCATGTTAGATGTCCGCACTCACGCCCGTAGCACCTGGTGCATTGTTGGCAAATGTGGCTCTTCTGCCTCTGCTGCCACCTCTCCTGCAGTCCTTCTGTCCTGAACCTGGGAGTCTAGCCATTGCTTCCTGGCAACCAGACCAGCTGAAAAGTGAAAAGGACTTAAGAGAACATTTGTTTTTTTTTGGGTGCAAGAATGCCTGGTTACAAAAAGAAAAATGGCAGGATTAAAGTGGGGGATCTGAAATTTGGACAAAGATGTTCAAACTAATGGTCTGAGATAAAAATGGAATCGGCAACATTTCTGAGGCTCGTGCGAAGCCCCGACCTCCCCAGAGCCTGTGCTGCTCTAAGTTCTCTAGAGGACACCGTGCTGTCCCCTCTGCTGGGCTCCACGAGGCTCTCTGGTCTCCAGCACTCCAGCAGAAGAGCGCCTGCCTCTCTGTCTCCGCACTCAGTGTGCTGTATTTGGCCCTCATGTGCTAGCAAGCCAACTGCCAATGTTAGGGTGCTCAGTTTGCCACTTGCAACCTCTGCCCTTTCCACCCAGACACCAGCTCTGCCTTCCAGCTGTGGGGGGCATTCTCTCTCCTCTGCACTCTTACAGCGAAGACATCAGACGTGTCCCACACAGTTGAATTCAGTCCCGTGTCTTTGGTTTGCGGTGGTCACTCCATGGTTACTCTTCACTAAGAATTCCTGAAGGGAGGCTAGAGCTCTACACAGCACTGGTTACACAGCTACACATGGGTTTGAGTTTGCAGGGACACTTGCTAGGGATTCTTTTGCTATAGAAATCGTCTATAGCATGCATGCATACATACACACACATAACAATAACTAAAGAAAAAGAGGCCATGCGTTTGAAAGAGAACAGAAGGGGGATACATGGGAAATGTGGGAGGGAAGAAAGGAAACGACACAACGATATAGTTAATTTATAATATTAAAAGTACAATAAAGACATTCATAATAATGAAATTCCTGTTAGTGTATTATTGTGAGTATTCAGAAAATAAATTTTATGTGTATATATGCATATGGCTGTTCTGTATATCTCTGATTCAATATAACACCGTTAGCCTATAAAACAGTTCTCAAATATCATTCATTTCACTGCATCAGTGTGCAGTGGTTTGTTCTTCTCTTCATTGGCCTGTCTTGAGGATCTTGTACAGTTGGCTGCTGATTGGAACAGGCATGCACACAATTGTGTTCTTGTTCAGAAGAGTTTCTGCCCCACCGGTGCTTTCCCATGAGCTCCTCGGCTGACTTGGTTTCATGAGGTACATGCTTTTACCCCCTGTGCACCATCTCCCATATTTCGTCTGTATTTTGGTCAGTAATTTTGATCCAGAGATGGCTAAGAGAAGCTGTGCATGTGTGGGAATGGACTAGTGTGAGCACAGGGCAGAAGGCAGGCTGCCACGGGCTTCAGTCTAGCCTGCTGTGCTCCTGGGAAGGACAGGAACCAAAAGGGGCACTGGACTGGGGTCGTCAATGTGCTGAAAGTGCTAGCCAGGCCAGTAAGGCACAGAAGTGTGCTGCGAAAGGCATGCAGGTTGAAATGAAAGGGAAGAAGTAAAGCTCAGTATTCCTCTACAGAGGAAATCCTAAGGGACACCCCCAAGCATATTAGAACAAATAAGCAAGTTCAGTACAGGAGAAGGCTGCAAGGATGAAGGTGTGAAACCTGGTTGTTTCTATACATTAGTTATGAGCAGTTTGATGATAAGGTAAGAAAAGGGTATTTATAATGATATTAAAGAAAGCCAGGTGCAGTGGGGCACACCTTTAATCCCAGCACCCTGAGAAGCAGAGGCAGACAGATCTCTGAGTTCGAGGCTAGCCTGGTCTATAAAGTAAGTCCAGGATAGTCAAGGCTACATAGAGACACCTTGTCTTGAAAAAAAAAAAAAAAAGCAAAGAAGTAGATTTAGGAATAAATTTGACAAAAGAAATGCAGCATATATGAATCAGAAGCTGTAGAGCACCGTGGACGAAGTGAAAAGCCAGACTATGTAGAAATGACTTGTCTGTAAAACTCAGAGCAGTGGAGCTGCCTTTGTTTATCTTACCTGTGGACCCAGCATGGTTGTTTCAAAAATTCAGCGGTCTCCTTGTAAACATAAAAAGCTGGTCTTAAAATTGGTGTGGAGGGCTGGAGAGATGGCTCAGAGATTAAGAGCACTGACTGTTCTTTCAGAGGTCCTGAGTTCGATTCCCAGCAACCACATGGTGGCTCACAACCATCTATAATGTAATCTGATGCCCTCTTCTGGTGTGTAGATGTACATGCAGATAGAACACCATATACATAAAAATAAATAAATAAATAATATATAATATGTACATTATATATATATATATATATATATATATATACACACACACACACACAATTCATGTGGAAATGCTAGGGACCCTATAAAACCAGAATAATCTTGAAAAGAGACAATAAAGTTGGAGAATTTATGCTTCACAGTTTCAAAACTATCTCCAAAGCTGAGTGATCAAGACTATGGTACTGTCAGGAGAACAGACACGTAGAGCAGGAGATCCTTGTGTGATGGCAACTCCATTCATACCACACACAAAAGAAAGCGTGAAAGCTGCAAAATTAACAGGAAAGAGACAGGTATAAAAAAGATCATTACTTTGGACTCGGACTAGGCAGTAGTTTTTAATTTTTGTTTTTGTTTTTTGTTTTTGTGAGACAGGGTTTCTCTTGGCTGTCTTGGACTCGCTTTACAGACCAGGATGGCCCCGAACTCACAGAGCTCCACCTACCTCTGTCTCCCAAGTTCTGGGATTAAAGATATGTGCCAACACTGCGGGCAAGGCAGTAGTTTCTTAGATAGGATGTCTGAAATGAAAGCAATCAAAAGGAGGAAAAACTGGTAAATTGAACTAAGATTAAAAGTCAGTGTTTCAAAGGACTCTATCAAGAAAGAAGAACCTAGGGCTGCCCACTGTGATGATAGGACAGCGCCTAAGGAGAGGAAACAAGGTTGTGTGACCCTGCAGTTCCACCCTGGGTGTAAACCTAAGTTAAATGAAACAGTAAGCGTTATAAGCAAAAAGTTGTACACAGATGTTTATAGCAGCTGTTCTACTTTCTTTTCCTGATGCTTTGGTAAAATACTCTTTTTTTTTGTATTTTTAAAATTTAATTAGCTTATTCAGATTATAACTCAGTTGTTATCCCATCACTTGTATCCTCCCCTTCCTCCCTCCCTTTTTCACCTTATTCCTGTCCCATAGGTCTAAGACCGAGGGCGACCTCCTCCCCCACTATATGGTCATAGGCTATCAAGTTTCATCTTGGTAGCCTGCTTATTATTTCTTTGAGTGCCATCAGGCCTCCCCACCAAGGGGAAGTGGTCAAATATGGGCACCAGAGTTCATGTCACAATCAATCCCCACTCTCCACATAACTATGGAGAATGTCCTATCCATTGGGTAGATCAGAGTAGGGGGTTCAATGTTTACTATTGTATTGTCCTTGGTTAGTGCAATAGTTTGAGACTCCCCTGGGCTCTGATCCACCTGTCACGATGTTCTTCTTGTAGGTTTCTAGGACCCTCTGGGTCCTTCTATTTCCCTATCTCCTATATTTCTCTTACCTAGAGTCTTCACATCTGTCCCAATATCCTAGTAAGTGAAGACTTTTGTAGGGCATCCCTTTTGGGCTAGTGCCCAATTATAAGTGAGTATATATCATGTGAGACTTCAGTAAAATACTCTTGACAAAAGCAACTTGATGTAGAGTTCTAGCTTAGAACTCTAGAATACAGTCCATCGTGCAGGGAAGTCGAAGCAGCTGGCTATGCCATATCCACAACTAGGAAGCAGAAAGTGATGCCCAGATGCTGCTTAGTTTCCTTCTCCATTTATATAGCATTGCATCCCAGCCAGGAAATGGCCCCACCGATGGTAGGTGCGTCTTCCTGCCCCAGTTCAACTTAATCTCCCACAGATATGCCCAGAGGCTCTTCTCCCTGAGGATTCTCCAGTCTGAACTGTTTCTACTGAAGCATTGTTTGTAGCGAACTGAGGCAGGTTGGTCTTAGTGCTGTGGAGATTGTCTCAGCCAAGCTCAGAGGGTGGGATGCTAGGACCCAGATGTTTCTGGGTCCTTTGTTTGACCAACTGGAAGAATGAATTTCATAAATGGATGCTGTAGAAGAATGCTTAAGGGAGGAGGATGTTACAGATAGCAAGTGTGCAGAACACCCACAGGGCGGCGGCGACCATATTGATTGGACTGAGAACTCCTGGAGTTTGTCACGCTTTCGTGGGCTAAGATAAGGTGAGCTGGGCTGGTCAGTCTCTATAACATGTGCCTTTATATGCTGGTGTCTGGACTGGAGTTTGGCATGTACCCTCAGGACTAGTGAACTAGCTGATGATGCGTAGCTTCCAGAGAGCTGTGCAAAGAAAAATAAAGACGCAAAATAAGAATAGGAACCAGCACCCTCTTAAGCACTCTGGCCTCTGGCCAAGACAGAACTGTCCATTTTCAAAGTCCCAGCCTTGCTGCCTGAAACTCTTTTCCTTCTACCCTCAGCAATAGTAGCTAAAACAGAAGCCACCTGAATGCCCACCTGGAGACTTTCAGATAAACACAGTGTGCTAGAGCCCTGAAATGGATCTTTAACCAACAATAAGGATGAACGAGGTATCGACACGTGCTAGAGCATGTCACATGAACCTTTAACACAGTATGCCTCAGGAAGGCCTACGTGTTTATGAGCTCATGTGTGTGAATTGTCTAAGCAAATCTATAGAGATACATAGACTAATGATATCAAAGGTTGAGGTCCTGAAAAGGACTTGTCAGTGGTAAGGTGTTTCTTTCTGGAGTGCAAAGAATGTTCTGGAGTTAGATACAGGTGATGGTTACACTACCTAATGGATGCACTAAACACTACCAATATGCCTTTGGTTTTAAGGTTTTCGTGTTCGTTTCTTGGTTTGTTTGTTGTGTCGTGGGGTACAGATGCATGGCTATAGAGGCCATAAGAAGTCATTGTTTGTCCTTTGTCACTCTCCATATATCCCTTTGCCAGAACTCTCACTCTGCACCTGCTGCTCATGTTTTCTCAGCTAAGCTGGAAGCCAACATGCCCCAATAATCCACCCACCTCAGTTCCCCTCAGAGCTGGGGATACAAGTGTGTGGAGCAGCCAGACTTCCTGTATGCTTGCTGGGATTTGAACTCCAGTCCTCATGAGTGCACAATAGGTGCTCTTCACAGCTGCCACCTCTCTAGCTCCTGGTTTTTGCTTTTTTGTTTTCACTGTGTTTTCCAGGTGGCCTGAAATTCATTCTGTAGCCCAGGATGACCTCAGACTTGCAGCAATCCTCTTGCTTTGTTCTTTCCTGATGGGATTATAGGCATAAGCCACCATGCGCAGCATCAACTACACATTTTTAAAGTGGTAATTTATGAGTCTGAAATCTTTAAAAGATTGATGGAAATCAGGGACCATTATTTACCTGCACAACAACCCTGAATACCAGTTGAGTTAACCAGTGATTATCTGAGGGAGAGATAGAAAATGAAATTAGAGCAGGAGGCACTAGGCAACCTTGGGTCCGGATGAGACCCAGAAGCCATTTCTAGCCTTTGGTGCTCAACATATCTGCGGAGATAGTTGGTATGAAAGCCATCATTCCTGTATGAAAAAGCACAGCATATCATTTTCCCCTAAATGGAATCCTCAATATTTATACATTATTGATGCTCAAAGGCCCTTTTGAAAAGCTGTGTGCAGGCTGCAATATGTTCTGCTACTAGCATTGAGCATTTGTCAATCACTGGGTATTTGGCTAGTTTCTGGGTTTTGCTTTCCCTGGCCGTGCTGTGAGAAGGAAGGGTCTTAATACTTGATATTTATAATCAGCATGAGATGTGGAAGATCATAGTAGGGTGCAGTTGCCAACAAGACTGAGAATTCTGCCCAAGCTTCCAGCCACTCATCCAGCTGAGCATCCTGGTGTGTGTCAGGCTGGGAAGCAGGTGTGCCCCACACACCTGCCTCCAATACGCTGAGGGTTCACAGCCCTCTGCACTCAGGGGAATGTCTTCTGCGGACCCCGCCTGTAGGCCATCTGTTCTTCCTGAGTCAGGCTAGGGCCATCCTTCCCCTTACCTCAGGCAGGGTTCTGTGTGCTGATGGAGTTCAAGCTCTGCCTTTACCTCCCTCTTCCCTCACAGAATAGGAATGGAGGCTACTTCATTTACCTTTCCCCCCATGCTATGCAGAAATGGTCTTCTGTTTTTGCTTTCTGCATCCTCTAAGTTTTTAATTTAAAATTTTGTCTTATTACTGTTTTTTTTTCTTTTTTTCTTATTACTGTTTATGAGAGACAGAGAGAAAGAGACACAATGATAGGAAGGGTGGGGAGAGAAAGAGACAGAGGGAGCCAGAGACAGGGAGAGGGGGAGAGAGGGAGAGACAAAGACAGAGAGGAAGAGACACATAGAGGGCTGGAGTAGAGAGGGGAGAGGGGGAGAGGAAGAGAGAGACAGACAGACAGACAGACAGACAGACAGACAGACAGACAGACAGGCCAGCAGGCAGAGACAGAGAGATAGAGATAGAGAGACAGAGAGAGATGGAGACAGAGACAGAGATCCTGTTCAGACCATCAAAGCATCTTGTGTTTGGTCTGTTTGGGGCTTTGTTTCTTGCAGGAAATTTCAGACCTGTTGCCATTCTGACCATGTGGTAGTTTTGGTCTGGGATGATATGTGGTTGCTCTTTAGTTTATTAATTTATTTAGTTTGAGTTAGGGTCTCTCTGTATAGCCCTGGCAGCCCCAAACTCACAATGTCAATCAGGCTGGCCTCTAACCCACAGATATCCACCTGCTTTGACCTCCCAGGTAAAGATGTGTGCCACCTGACAAGTACTTTTTCTTGAAGTTTCTCTCTTTCTACCCAGCTTATCAAAACTTGTTTGTTTCTTTGAATTTGCACAGTTTTGCCAACTATTCCTCCTTGCCTCCTTTAGCAGTGTCCCTCTCTTTCATGTGTTGCTCATGATTCTGTGAACACCTTCTACCCCACATCACCTCATCAGTTGCCCTTCCCCCCACTGGCTGCAAGAACCAGCTAAGGTGTGTGTGTGTGTGTGTGTGTGTGTGTGTGTGTGTGTGTGTGTGTGTGTGTGTGTGTTGTTAGGTTTTGTTTTTAAGACAAAGTCTTAAAGTCTTTAAGTCTCTCAGCAGCCTGGAGCTTGCCCAGTTGGCTAGACCAATGGGCTTGGAAACCCTAGGTATCCACCTTTCTCTGTGTCCCTAGCACTGACATTGTAAGCAGGTATGCCGCACTTGGATTTTTCCCCTTTAATTTGAGACTTGAGGAAGTTAGGACTTTGGCAATTGCACAATCTCTTGCCAGTCCTGTTTTTATTTTTTGGAAGAATTTTAGACTTAAGGAAATGTCTTGTGTCCCCACCCTGCAGCCCATCCCAGTAACAGTGTCTTACTGGCATAATGGCAGCTTTGTCTTTCCAAGGGTTGGCCTGTCTGAGGAAGGTCCAGCTGGTATTCTGAGTATGGATCAGAATGAATACAGTAGCTGTGTACAGCACTAACTAAAGGCCCGCAGGAACCCTGGCTCAGCTCTCCTGGGGACTGCAGCCCACTAAGGTGCCAGAGTCACTGCTGTTGTCCCCTTTGCCTGTGTGCACTTGTGTATGTATTGTGTGCACTGTATTGATATATTACCAAGTATGTGGGTACTTGTCTACTTGCATACCTCCAGAGGCCAGAGGCTGCCGTCAAGTGTCTTCGCTGAGCACTCTGTGCCTTAGGCATTGAGGCGGGATCTCCTTGTTCTGGCCAGTTTATCAGGCGTGCTCCACCTTGTACTTTAGGTACTGGGGCTCATCCCATGCTTGTACTGAGCCGTCTCAGCAGCCCCCTCTCGTGATTTTGCTGATGAGGGTGCTCTGCTTCATGGGGCTGCACATGGTGGAGGCGGCGGTGGCCGTGGGTAAGTGCCTCGGCAGCATACACCCGTGGAATTCAGATGGTACCTAGTAGCTAGTTTCTATTTGAACAGTTTCCCTACCTCATTGTTAGGGTGTAAATGAAGCTCTGCTTCTTGTTGAGGTGGTTACCTTTGACAAGCAGGGACCCGTGAGCATATAGAGGCCACTGGCATCCACAGGCACAGGAGGGCATGCTGGCAAAAGATGTGTGTGAGCCGAGCAGGGCAGATAGAACTGACACCTAACTGCCTCACAGAGGTAGTTCCTCTAATTTCACCCTTGGTCGTAGCTGAGAAGGGCCAGACCTTTTTAAGGCACCTCCTTTTACATGGCATCCCTATTTGTCAGATACCACATCACTCAGGGAATATCCAGCTGGCTTCTGTGAGTGTGCAGGAGAGGCAGGGAAGAGACGAGAAGGTCATGTTCACCTCAGTTGCGGTATGCTGTGCCAGGCACAACAGAAACCAAGAGCGTTTGAGCCGAGAGGACCTTGGAAACTTGATCACCCACATTCCATGCATGTCAGGCAAGGAGTAAACTGGAGTCTGCCGGCTGCAACATGGCCAACACTTTGCTTTTACACCACAGCTTTAGTTATGTGAACTTCATCATAGACTTTGCAGTGAGAAAATAAGTCTTTCAAGGAGGAAAATGATGCATCTCTGGCTCTCTCCTGAGGATTTTGCATAGCCGGGTACGGGTCTATCTCTTGAGGAAGCCCTGAAGTACGTACAGCCTGCGCCTGGGATCTCACTGGCCAATGACCAGCTTTGACTTCTTCTCCAGGCTCCGTGCCCTTCAGCTCCTAATGGACATCCTCACAACCATTTCTTCATCAGGTTCTGTAAGGGAGGAGGACACATGCAGAGGAGCACAGAGGAGCGCATGCACAGACATCGGGTCTTTACCCGGGCCATGTTGCCAGTAGTGCTGCTCCAGCTCCCATCCATCCTGTGAAAATGGGTATGGATAATGGGCTTAAAGGGAAAGTGACCTCAACACTTAGTGCTTATGCTTCTTACACACGACGCAGCCAGAAGGCAGGCAGTGGCTACCATGGGGCTTGTTATACCATGGAGAAGGTTTGCCTTGTTTTACTCTCCTCTACTCTCTGGGTGCACTGACTTGGTGCCTCATGGTTGCAAGGTGGCTGCTACAGCCTCCTCTGTCATCTGTAGGCAGAAGTACAGTAGTAGTTAGAGCTCTCTGCTGTAAGAGGAGCAAAAGCTTCCACCTAAGCCCCACCCCCAGCCACTGCACTCCAAAAGCAGCAAAAATCTCTCTGATGTCTCCTGACCTGAGGGGAAAGTAGGTGCCATTTTATTTGCATATATTTTTCTTAACTTTCTTTTTTGGGATTTCATTTATTTGATTGGGTTATGTTGAGACAAATTTCACTTTGTAGCTCTGGCTGACCTCACACTTCCTTTCTGCTCTAAGCCTCTAAGATACTAGGATCTCAGACATTCATCAGAACTCACCTTTTCCTTGACTTTCTTGGTTTGTTTGTTTGTTTTATGAGACAGAGTTTCTCTTAGCCTTGGCTGTCCTGGACTCATTTTGTAGACCAGGCTGGCCTTGAACTCATAGAGATCCACCTGCCTCTGCCTCTGGCTCCTTAACTTTTTAAATTGAAATAAAACACATGTAATAAAATGCACACATCTTTGCTAGATTGCTCCAAGGACTCACATATTAAGCCACAAAGAAATAGTCTGTGATCATCTCAGAAATCTTTATTTTAGCCTCTTTCACCCTCCTTGAGGTGCCTGCTGCTCCCATCTAGAGCCAGAGGTCAGGGTTGCTGGGTTCTGGCATTCCAGGGAGCAGAGGTGGACGGTTCAACTTTCTGTGGTCCTGCTGGGTGTGACTGTGAGGGGAGAGCCTGGATTTGGTTCCTTCTTTTCCTCTTCTGTCTCTGCATAGAGCTGGCACTATGAGAATCTCATGGTCTCTGCTCATGGAGTGTCTTTGCTCATGAAAACCACCTCCTGAGTCTCACAGAGCTTGCCTGTGCCCTGGCTGCCCTACCCCTGTGTCCATTCTCACAGGAATCTCTGAGGTGTGCCAACTAGGGTCACTGTAAAGAAAGGGCCTTCCCAAATAACTGTTCCTTTGGAGAGGAGGAGAGAAGAAATTGTGAGAAGGGTGTTTTATGGAAGGTATTGTTTGACAGAGGGAAAGACTGCCATTAAAGGTGTCATTGGGAACTGGAGCTGGAAGCCAGCCTATGAACAGAGAGCTGCATCGCTGTCTGCTTCCCTTTCATAGTCTCTGTTATGAGCTCAAGAGCTCAAGAACCTTGTAGCACATTTTTCACCACTGGGGCTAGGAAGCCTGGCCTTGAGAAGCTGTTCTTCCCTAAGACTATGGGGAGGGATTTTCCTGGCAAAGCTCTTGTGGCTTTCCTCATTCAAATAGTCATATGGGCTTGAAAGCAGAGGCCAAGGCCTGAGCTGACGTGTGTCAGTGGACTCATGAAGAGGAAAGGGCTGGGTGACCCAAGAGTGCATTGGCGTGAGTCAGCCAGGATGCAGGAGACAAGCTGAAAGTGGGAGGTCAGTTCCCACGGCTGCTCATTCTCACTGCTTTTGCTTCAGGCTCCGCTAGTTTAGAGCCTTGTGTTCCAGGATATTCCACTAAGACTTGTTAAGGGATTCCTATGTAAAGCAGTTAGAATATCTTTTTATGAAGCTGGGTGTGGTGGCATACACCTGCAATATCAGCACTTGGGCAGGCAGATCTCTGTGAGTTAAAGGCCAGCCTGGTCTACAAAGAGAGTACAGGACAGCCAAGGCTACACAGAGAAACCCCGTCTCAGAAAAAAAAAATCTTTTAGATTGAAGAATTAATTATTATAACTCACAGCCCTTGTTAAGGGGTTAGTATAAGACCTAGAGGTGGAAGCAGAATCACTTCCGCTTCACCAGTTAATAGATTTAGGTCTGAGGGCTTCTCCAGCCTTCTAGTGAGTAGCAGACAAGAAGAGAGGTCAGGTTGGGTGCGGTGCGTCCCCCTGAGCAGGCCTCCTGAGGAAGACAGAGGAAGCCCTGTCAACAAAATGGGTTCTGAGCCAGCCTGACCTCTATCTCAGCAGTCACAAAAGAAGACAAAGAGGAAAGGTTGATAATAAACCATCTTGCTCAGATCCCAAAGCATTGTGCGAGGCACTCGGCTTCCCCACCTTTCCAAACGAAGCCCCACCCTTCTGTGTTGGCCTTCTTATCATTCCTCCCCTTACCTGGCATTAACACACACACACACACACACACACACACACACGTTCTTTAGTGTTTGTCCAGGAGGCTCAGAAGCTAGCATATCTTCTGTCACTGATTTTGATCTTAGCTGTTCTTGAAGCTGTCGCTGTGTGAAGACTCAAAGGATCTATGGCATTTCAGGAAAGCTGAGCAGGGGGGTGGAAAGTTCCCTTGTGGAAAACGAGGCAGGATTTTAGTCTCCGAGTCACCAAAACCCTACAACAGAGCATCACACCCTGGGTGCAGACCTCATTTGTGAAATGAGTATGTGATCACTAATATCCCTGCCTGTCCCCCAAACAAGAGCTTCTAGGACCTTTCCTGTGCTGTTGCTGTGCTCCTCAAGTGATTTCAGCATGCAATAGGTCCTGAGATGGGGTTTTTACAATTAACTCTCTCTCTGTCTCTGTCTCTGTCTCTGTCTCTGCCTCTCTTTCTCTTTCTTTTTCTCATAATTCTCCCAAGTGAGCTACATCTGGCACTATATCTCTGAGCCCAGTTTCCACACCAAGAAAGAGTTTACACTGATAAATAATTGATATTGAAGCTTAAGATTTCTGGAGGGGCTTGGCATGGTGGCGCACGCCTTTAATCCCAGCACTTAGGAGGCAAAGGCAAGTGGATCGCTGTGAGTTCGAGGCCAGCCTGTTCTACAAAGTGAGTCCAGGACAGCCAAGGCTACACAGAGAGACCTTGTCTCAAAAAACAACAACAATAAAAATAATAAATAAATAAATAAGAAGAAATTTCTAAAAAAAAAAAAAAAAGATTCCTGGAGGGACTGGCAGGCTTCCATCTTGGATAAGGTGCTATAAAACATTGCCAATGGCCAGCCTCAGCTTTCCAGACCTGAGTATAAATCCTTGTCGCTGAGTGTGTGAATTTATATGTAGACTGTTTTCAGTTACCCCTGGAACTGTTGAGCTGAAGGATGGCGCAGTGACACAGGTCTGAAAACAAGCGATGAGAGGTCAGGGTCTAAGTGGCAGATGCATGCACTGTGCTTATACAAGGGACCACTGTGTTGTTTTAGGCCCAACAAAGAGGAGACCGGCCACGTGAGTGCTTCTGGTGCCTCGGTTGTCAAACATGGACTCAATCCAGAGAAGGGCTTCATGCAGGTTCATTACTTAAAGGTAAGTGTGCCTGATGGCTGCAGCCATTTGCTACAGGACAGCACTCCTGAGGCCATACAGCTGAGCAAGAGGAGTTACATGGTTGAGGCAAAAAGAAAGAAAGGGTCTCCACCTCTGTCACAGCATCTCAGTGGACGCAGACTGAGTACTTACAGGCTAACCCAGTAAAAGCTTATAGACATGGCCATTTCCAGAAGGACCAGACCTGAGGAAGCCAGTCACTCCTTCAGGTGAGCAGAGACTAGATCAGAAGGCACCATGGACCTCTCCATTGCAGAGTGCAGGCCGAGGCAGTGATGGCATGAACAAGCCTGGCCTCCCTGGGCCAGAGAGGATGGCATGCTGCATGTACTAGTGCCTTGACCTGGAGCCTCTGAGCAAGTGTGATGACCTCGACCCCATTTTGTTGTCTTCTTTCTTCTCCTAGGGTTACTTCCTTCTTCGGTTCCTAGCCAGAACACTTGGAGAAGAAGCTTATATCAAAGTTTTAAGAAAATTTGTGCACCTATTTCATGGGCAGTTGATTCTTTCCCAGGTAACTCATGGGATCCTGGTGGACTCACAGAACACCTGGAGGGGCTTGGGTTATGTCAGCGCTGGAAGGTAGAGAATTTACTGGGAGAGAGAGGACATTAGTGATGTGGACTTGAGGGATGTATGTTCAGGGAGTGTGAGCTCCTGTAGTATAGGGGCCTGCTGTAGCTTCAGGCTGTTCACTGTCATGAAGACAGGTGTGTACTGAGTGACCTTATAAAACCAAACAGGCCTGTTCAAACATCTGTGCAAGTGCATCTCCTTCTGATGTGTCAGCCTCAGTGTCGTCCTGGCCAACAGCTCAGAGCACTTGCTGTGTAAGCATGAAAACTGAGTTCACGTCCCAGCAGCCACACGGCAATCTGTGGTCCCACAGTGCTGAGAGCTCACTGAGGCAGGGGGATCACTGGGACCTACTGGCCATAGTCCAGCAGAGGAAAACAAGACCCAGGTTTAGGGAGAAACCCTACCTGCAGGGAACAAGGACACCAAACACTGTGGCCTCTACATACATGTGCATAACACACACACACACACACCACATAATCCCCAAAGACAACAACAAAAAACCGTGACTCATTCTGTTGAATATCATTCTTTAATCACGTGTGTGTGTGTGTGTGTACATCAGAGAACAACATATTCTCCCCTTTTCTCATGCGGGTCAAGATTGAACTGATCATTAGGCTCAGTGTCAAGTGCCATTGCCCACCACTGGCCAGCTGAGGGACCTCCTGAAAAGTTACAGTTTGCTCAAAATTTATGGTAAATATAGAGAGAATACAACTTCCTCTGTAGTGTCCAGCTTGGTAGGTTAAGCCCCACTCACTGCAACAAGCATGTATCTCTGGAGCATTTCATCTTTCTATGCTGGCTCTTTATATGGCTGCTGGGCATCTGAACTCAGGCTCTTGTGTTTACCTGCCATGTGTGTGGGCAGCTGAGATGGCTTTCCAGCCATGATAAGGCTAATTCTTTGATCAAAATTTCTGAATCCCTCCCCACTGTTCTTCAGGGTCACCTACCTTCACGTGCTCTCTGATTTCCCTGTGTACTTGTCAACTTGTGTTGCTTTCTGCTTTTTCTTGTTCTTGTTTTATTTTGCTTTGCTTGATTTTTTTTTTTTTGAGACAAGTGTTATTCTTTAGCTCAGGCTAGCCTCCTAAATGCTAAGATTACCAGTGGACATCCCCATACCTGGCTTGCATTGCCTTTATGGTTTCTTGTACCCAAGTTTAGTGAAAAAGGAAACTAACATGAACCTTCTAAGTTCATAATACTGTGAGAGGGCTTTTGCTAGATAATGCCAATAAGAAGCATCACTACAAATATGGTACTGTAGTGTCCCTGGGGAAGAGGAGGCGCACTGCTGTGACTCCCTGAGTTTCAGTCCAGTCTGGTAACAAAGCAAGTTCTAGGCCAGCCAAGGGCAGGATCAGACTTATCTCAAAAGACAAAACCAGAAGCTAAAATTTTTCCTAAAAAAAGAGGGAATAGGCGATTCTGTGCTTCTGTTCTCTCCCCAGTTCCCATGTTTTGTTGTTACTGTTGCATCGTTACGCTTTGCTTTGCCAACATGAGAGATTTTAGTATTCGCCACCATTATGCAGGCTTTTAGAGCCATGAATATTTTACTTTGATACCGCTTTTTGTTGGCTCAATTTCATTATCAAATTGATGTTCAAGTTGCAGCTTCTCAGGCTGTGTGGTTTCTGAGTTCTTGCTGTTGGGGAATGCATGCCTCTTGTCTGTGTTGGAATCACAAAATAGCTAGGCTTAAATTTCCCTGGGCCACGTAGTCATTCCTTGGAACTTGATAGACATTGCTCAACTGCCTTCTAGTGTTAATCACTCCTGTGAAACTTTTGAAAGTGGCCTGCTTTTCCCTGTTTATATCACTTAGGTGGTAGAAAAAATCTTTATATTTTTAAATTTTTATTTATTTTTGTTTTATGTGTTGTGATGTTTGGCCTGCATATATGTCTGTGTGAAGGTGCTGGGTCCCCTGAAACTGGAGTTACAGACAGTTGTGAACTGCCACGTGGGTGCTGGGAATTGAGCCTGCATCCTCTGTAAGAACAGTCAGTGCTCTTAACCTCTGAGCCATCTCTCTAGCCCTAGAAATCTTTATCTTGAACTCAGTGATTTAATTAAAAATGAGTGGATATGCATGATTCTTTCAAAGAATTGTTTAACATGGGCCCAGGGGCTGGGGGGGGGGGAGTGTGTGTGTGTGTGTGTGTGTGTGTGTCTGTGTGTGTGTGTGTGTGTGTGTGCGCGCGCGCGCATGTTTGTGTTCTGGTACAGATGTGGAGTTCACAGAACTGTTGTGGGAGTCTATTCTTGCCTTCCCCCTCGTAGGTCTTGTGTGTTAAAGTTGGTCCCTAAGTCTTGGAGATTAGCTTCTTCACCTGCTGAGCCATCTCACTGGCCCTGAGGCGTGTGACTGCATCATTCTTTCTTCCTGAAAAAAAAAACACTGTACTTTCAGTCTTAGAGTCTATCCTTCAGTGCAGTTGTCTCAAGTAGGCTTTGCTTTGCTTTGTGTTTTGAGGCAAGGATCTTCCTATGTAGCATTGAATTTGTGATCCTCCTACCTCAGCCTCCTCAGTACTGAAAAGAACAGGCCTGCATCGCCATGCGTGGCTTAACTTTGGTCACATTCTGATTTTTCAGGTTGCTGTGCATACATCATTAGATAATTGTTTTCATCTTTCTCATCTTTATAGCCTGTTTTTCTTCAAGCATCTCTTTACTGTTAAGTAGCCTTTTTTTTTCTTTTCCTTTTCCTTTTTCCTTTGAGATAGTCTCAGGCCAGGCTGTCCTCAAACTTCTAATGTGACTGTGGCAACCTTGAACTTCTAATCTGCCTCCACCTTATAAGAGCTCGAATTGCAGGCATGCATCACTATACCAGCACTCACCAACCAAACTGTATCATCAGCAATGATGTCATTTCCTAGTGTTCTTTGTGCATAATAATAATAATAATAATAATAATTATTATTATTATTATTATTATTATTATTATTATTATTATTATTGAAATGTGTTATCCTGGTCCTTTGTTTTCTTTCCTGAAATTAGCATCTCTTTTCTTTTCACTTTGTATTTTTGTCATCTCCGGCCTTTCATTTTGATGAATTTTTGTTCTCATTTTTATTATTGTTTCTACTTGTTGTTGTTGTTGTTTTCTTTCTTTCTTAGTGTAAAACACTTGTAGAGAATTGTCCTCTGCTCCTTGGGATATGTTTTCTTCAGGACTGAGTTCTTTGTCCGTTAGTTTCTCTCTGCCCCTCTTCCTATGGGTGTATTTGTTTTCATGGCTGCCTCACTCTCTCAGCCTAGGCTGGCCTGCCCTGGCCTTTTATTTATTCTCATGTGTGTTGGAGTATTACCTCCGGTTCCTTTCCCAACTCACCTTAGACTTGTTTTCCAACCCCTCTGTAGTCTGATAGGTGGCTATTGGGTTGGGGGTGGGGTGAAGAGCGGCAGTAATTGTCTACAGCATTTGTTGGAAGGCTTTGCCTGCTGAACTGTTGCTACTACCCCTCATGACCAGTGTACATGTGTTGTCTCTGTTGCTCTTCAGATCAAAATGGCATCTGGACACCTCTGCTGATGTTCATAGCTCTTGTCCTTGGTGGCTTATTTCTTACGTCTGTGCATTTCTCTGGGCACTCCACAGCTAGGAAAGAGGAAAGATAAGTCCCTATCTCTTTGAAAATATGTAGCTATTTGTTAATTTGTGGTATTTGGGAAATTCACTCTCATCTCAATTTCTAAGCCTGAGAGTTGGAAAGGTGCAGCATGCCAGCTAGAAACTGGCAGAATTATGTCCTGTCCCTGGCTTCTCTCTGAAGTTTATGCTGGGAGGCTGTCCTTATTTGGTGGCTGTTGGCTTGCTCTTTTTTATTACTATTATTAAAATAACTTACATGACTTGTGTGGATTGTGTTTTTGTTTACCCTGTCACCTAGTTATTCTTTGCTCAGCTTCCTTTCCCCCTTTCAACTCCTGCTGCCAGGATTTCAGTGTTGCTAGTCTGCCACCCTCCTGCTGTCCTCCTTCCTGGATCACAGTGACCTTCTCCTGCAGGCTTCATCCCAGTGGGACCCCTGCTGTTGTCAGGGGCACTCCTGGTCCAACTCTAAGGTCTAGCTTCCTCAGACCTCAGAAGGGAGCGGAGGAGATAGGGAAGATAGCTTCCCATGGGTGCGCCTCTTTATGTTTCAGCAGACCGTGGCTTGGGAAGGACTCACCCAGGGCAATGGCAGCCTGCAAGAGGAAGCAGGAAAGCTAGTGCTCTGTGGTTAGATTTGGGTCTTTAAAAGGAGTAAGAGGAACCAACTGGGTCAGTTCTGGCTATAGATGCTTTGGAGACTTGAGGTGAGTAACAAGTGTCTCTAGGGGGCCGGAGCCCAGGACAGAGTGCAGGACACACATGGCAAGACTCAGGGGACATCGTGGAGATGCCCAGCGTGTTCCGTGTGATCTTTGACACTGGTTGCGGCCTCCAGCTAGCTGCTGAGCTGCTCCAATCAAAGCTTGGAAGCAGGAACTGGCAGACGCTCCAGCACGGCAACTAGGAGGCAAGACACTGTTCTTAAAACACTAAAGGGTATCGAGACTTGATACCTTATGAGCATATACAGGGGGAGGTGGTCCCCCTCAGTCACAGTCATAGGGGAGGGGAGTAAGGGGAAATGGGAGGGAGAGAGGAATGGGAGGACACAAGGGATGGGATAACAATTGAGATGTAATATGAATAAATTAATAAAATATTTTAAAAATAAATAAATAAAAAGAAATTAAAAAAAAAACACTAAAGGGGCAAGAGGAGAGGGTTTTCATAGGGACCTTATTCACTACTCTATATCTACCCAGAATTCCAGATTCTACCTTAGGGGAGGGGCTGTGGAGCCAGTTGTAACTTGAAAATGTGAAGGGTAGAATTAAGGTTAACTCTGAGTTTCCTGCTTCTCAAGCAATTAAATTCTTCCCACCCCACATAATTGAACATAAATTACTAGGAAAATAGGAGATAAGTTTGTAGGTACTATACAGACATAATGGGGTGAAATTAGTAAGAAGTTATAATTATATAATTACAGTTCTTGCATTTTTAAGAACCAAAATCTTGTCAATAAGTGAGTGATTCACTAATATAGTAATTTACAAAGGGGTCTATTAATTAGATCGTGATAAATAAATGCAAAATTTTGCAAAAATGTTTTTTTAAATAATAGGTGAATACTCTACTACTGACCTGTTTCCTTAGTCCCAGTAAGTTTTAAAATCTTAAAAATAATAACTTTAAGACCCTGAAGCCACTGTTTGTGTCCAAGCATGACTACCCAGGCTTGTCCCCAGAGCCCACGTGTGAAAGCCAGGTGTGATGGCACATCCTGTTGTCATCCTAGAATTCAGCAGAGACAGATTCTGGGAGACTGCTGACCAGCCAGCTGAGCCTAGTAGATAGTAGGAGGCCAAGTGAGAGACGTACTCCCAACACAGTGGGTGCTGCTGAGGAAGGACACCCCAAGCTGACCCCTGGTCTCCACATGCACAAGCATACAAACCCCACCCCACGCGAAGGAACCTTACAGGGAAAGTAATTGCTCACATTCTAAGCACTAGTCTTTTTTTTCTTGAAGTGTTTTTGTTTTTAATATTTCCTCTGTAGGTACATTTGTGAGGCAGTAAACAATCCAGGGCTGCTGCCTCCAACCACTATTTCTCTGCCTCCATTTCCAGGTTTTGGGTTAGAGTCTCCAAGTGGTGGCAATGTTTAGGAGTTGGCGCCTGGCTGGTAGAAGCAGGCTCCAGGCAGGAGTGGGCTTTGCACAGCGTACCTATCCTGGATCTGGCCCTTGCTTCCTGCTCCTTCTCAGCAACATAAGAACAGCCACACTGGTGGGGCCTCTGCAGCTACCATGTCAGAATAGGCTCGGAAGTTGTGAAGCAGCGTAAGCCTGTCCTCCATTTAGTGTCTGTGTCAGGGATTTTAGTCCCAGTGATGTGAGAGAAATCTTTCATCAGTCCTTTTCTTGAGGAACTTTCACTCTGGAAAGATAGACCACCCACCTGCCCACAGAGTGGTGCCGGCTGCACTGCTCATCAGTGCCGGCTGGACTCAGTGTGATGACGGAGAAGGCACACCTTGCTGCGCACATGCACTGCCGTGCAGGCCGCTCTTTCTGTGCGGTCACATCAGTGTTGCAAAGCTTGGTCTGGGCTGCCCCTCCCATCCCCTGCCCTGAGCGTGTGCTCACCTGGACTCCCCCATTACCTTCTAGTTTTTTAAATGTATGTGTGTGTGTGTGTGTGTGTGTCTGAATTTTATATATGAATGCTGTGCTTTAAAAAAAAAAAAACACACAGGGATTCCCATGCTGACCCCAAGCTTTAACTGATCCTCCTGCCCCAGCCTCCTGAGTAAGAGAATCAACAGTCATGTACCACCATGCCTGTCTTAAAAGTTTATTTTCTCTTCTTTATCTCTTCAGAGATAGCCAGGCATTGTAGCTCACTTCTGTACGCTGTACCAACCCACAGGAGGCTGGATCTGGAGAATCAGCCCGGACTGTCTCAAAACCAAAATTGGCTGTATACACTTACAAAAACATAAAAAAGTACTCATTTCTGCATTAAAAGAATAGTATGTAATACTAACACACTGAAAGATTCTACACTTTAAAAGCAAAAGGTTAAAAACAAGGAAAACTCCCTCCAGTGTAGGTCCTAGTTGTTATTTAATGTCATTAATTAGAAGAATGTTAGATTTGGTGCTTGCTTGCTTTCTCCCTTTGTGTCATCCAACCCATCTGACATCCAGATGATGAGAAGCTGACCACAGGAGTTCACATTTAGTAAAAAAGGAACAGAAAAGCCCAGTTAAGCCTTAACTTTAAATAAACAATCATCTTTAGCGTATTTATCCTCCCAGTATAACTGAATGTCCTATATCTGACAACGCTAGTTAAGACCCAGCGAGGATTACAGAATTAGTTGACCTGAAAAGTTGGCCACAATAAAATTAAATACGAATGAGCATTTGTATTTGAACTTTTAGGTCTGTGATGTTGTGGTTATTCTTGGCAGAGTCCTTTTATGTTAGAGACGTTTACAAAATCATTTATGAATAACATTATGCGATGTTTGGAATGGGTAGGGCAAGGCAGGGATGGGTAGGGCAAGGCAGGGACGGGTAGGGCCAGGCAGGGACGGGTAGGGCCAGGCAGGGATGGGTAGGGCCAGGCAGGGGTGGGTAGGGCAAGGCAGGGGTGGGTAGGGCCAGGCAGGGGTGGGTAGGGCCAGGCAGGGGTGGGTAGGGCCAGGCAGGGGTGGGTAGGGCAAGGCAGGGGTGGGTAGGGCCAGGCAGGGGTGGGTAGGGCCAGGCAGGGGTGGGTAGGGCCAGGCAGGGGTGGGTAGGGCCAGGCAGGGATGGGTAGGGCAAGGCAGGGGTGGGTAGGGCAAGCAGGTTAGCTTGCTGATTTGTACAGGGTGGTCAGTTATTCTATTTTGCTCTTTATTTGAACATTTTCACAATAAAAGAAAGTGGCTTGGGGAACGGTGTAAGTCGTGGCATGGTACCCTGGTGTAAACACTGTAGATGTCCTGTGTCTGCACGGACACAGTAGAGGAGAAGGGACTGCGAGGTCCAGACTAGGGCCATCTTTGTCCCTTGGCTGGCTTCTCCCCTTTCGAGTTTGGTGGCTTTTCAGAGCATTGCAAGTGTGTTGCAGGTTGGTTAAAAGCCTGTATGAGTTGATATTGTTCAGTACAGACTAAGGAAGCCATCATGATGAGGGAGGCCAGGGAACGTGAAGGGCACAGTTCTTTTACTTTGAGATTGAGCCCTCGGTAAATTGATCAGTTGATGCCTGGTTGCTGGCACAGTGGGCAGGTACTTACTGGTAGATAGCTTTAATGGTTTGCTTTCTTCTTATTCCAGGATTTCCTTCAAGTGCTGTTGGAGAGTGTTCCAGAAGACAAAAGGTGAGGACCAGTGTAGGACATAAGAGCCCCATTTCACTTTAATGTTGAAATGATCCTGCCACTGTTTGACCTATTGCTACAGCTTTGACAGTTGAGATTTCCTCCTTTCTGCATAAAGGAACCTAGTGCAGCTCTTAGAGTCACAGCTGGATGAGGTCATAGGTTGGGCTTGGGGCAGCATGCACAGCCCAGGGTCTTGAGTGTGGAACAGGAAGCCAGCCAAGGGCACGCTGAGGCTTCAGCTGCCATGGCTAAGGATGGAGGAGAGGGCTGAGGAGGGCTCATTAATAGAATCCTTGCCTGTGTGAGAAGGCCTTGAGTAGCTATACTATACCACCTACTTCTTTAAAAATAAATAGATAAATAAAATAACAGAGAAGCACAAGCTGGGGTGGCTCCAGTCAATACGGCTTTATATAGGGCACATGTTTATTTGAGGCAGAGATGTGCATTAAGAGTGTGAGAGGCAGGCCAGCTCTGCTACCTCCTGTCATAGTTTCATGTCTGTGGCTCTGATAAAATGCCTGACACAAGACAACTCGGGGAAATGGATTTATTTTAGCTCACAACTTGAGATTATAGTCTATCATTGTGGCAAAGTCAAGACAGCAGGAGCTTCAAGCAGTTGGTCACATCTCACTCACAGTCTAGAGCAGAGGGAATGCTAAACAGCTAGCCTTTTCTACACAACCCAGGGCTCCAAACCAGGTAATGCTGCCATCACTTTCAGACCAGGTTGTCTCTCATCAATCAGGGCAGTCAAGACAGTCTCCTGTGGTCACACCCACAGGCCATCCTGATGTATCTTCCTAAGTGGTTCTAGGCTGTGTCGAGTTGGGAGTTAACTCTAACCATCATACCTTCTAATTTCAAAATTTGGAGAAAGTCTTTTAAACTCCATGGACAGTATTTTAGTAGGCATTAAAAAGCTGATACCTATGTTTGTACTAGGTGCTCAGTTAATGGTTAATATGCCCATTCAAACAGAACCAAGTCATGTGCACAGTGCTGCACACAGATCGATGTGCATCATCATAAGCTCTGACTTTAATGTTCTCAGAGTCATCATCAGGAAGATTGTTAGAAACCAGCATTGCTTATCATGGCACTCAGTCCTTGGAAGGACATTCTCACTTAGGGTCTCGTGCATGACAGGCTAGCCTCAAACTCCCTAAGCACTGGGATTACAGGGGTGTGCGTCACCACTACTGATTTAAAGATGCCAGGATAAAGCCCTTATGCACGCTAGGCAAGCACCTGAGCAGCAGCCTGGCTCCAGAGCTGGGGAAGCTGAGGGTTCAAGCTAAGGAACATTTCCTTTAGTGTATGAGCGAGCCCACAGGGACTGCTGCAGCCTATGACCTCATCTCCATGCTCACTGCACGCTCCCGGAGAAGGACGGGCACTCTTGTTGCAGGATGTGCTTATTTACAGGGACCTGGCCTCTCATGGCTTTTAGTGGAAGCCAAAGGCGCTGCTGCAGATGCAGATTCCTCCCCCTTGCTTTTCCTAATGCTCTGTTTTACCTCCTAAACACAAACACCTGAAAGTGTAATTTCTAATAGCAAAATTGACATTCAGACATTAATGAGGGACCCCTTGGACAAGTTAGGTGTCTCTCTGTTGAAGAGCTGGTACTACTTTTCTTTCTCTGACCTGCAGGCTTAGCTGTGTATTTAATGCACATAAATATTTCCAAGTATGAAATGAATTCTTTGACACAGATACTGTTTTAGATTGATGCAAGGCTAGTCACTTGCATGTTGATGGGTTGTCTGGTAGGCATTCTAAATTAGATGTCTCAAGGGTGGTGCATATGCCACCAGGCTAGGTGCAGGGGATGACATGCTGTGAGGACATGGAGGCTTTTTCTACATATTGGATTTCCCCTGAACTTCTTTGTCAGAACCTCCTGAACTCCTACCTTCTTTCAGCAGCTGGAAGCTTTGCTGTTAGTCCTGGCTCTATTGTGGCTTTCTTTTCAGTACCTGGACCCACACTTGTTAACCATGCATTCTGACCCTGGATTAAATTCTGATTTGTTTCTGTGTAAGCATGCGTGCAGCAAGGTGCGTATGTGCTCAGAGGTCAGCTTTGTGAGTGAATTCTCTCTGGACTCATAGCATCAGTCTTGCACGGAAAGCACCTTTACCCATTAAGCCATCTTACTGAACAAACACTACTTAAAAATAAAATAAAGCAGAAACATGTATACATGAAACCAATCTGTGCATCATTCAGAATCAGATACTTGATGGATTCCTTGGTTCTGTACTTATTCACAAATATGGCTGACAGCTGAAGCAACTGAGCCATGGCAAGGAACAGCCTGGTGTGGACGGCCTTAAATGTTTCAGATTTAGCATCTTGGTTGTTTTTTTTTTTTAAAAGTAGACATATTGTGATGGTGTCTTAGAGTTACCATTGCTGTGATGAAACACCATGACCAAAGCAACTTGGGGGGGAAAGGGTTTATTTGGTTCACACTTCCACATTCCTGTTCATCATTGGAGGAAGTCAGGACAGGAACTCAAACAGGGCAGGAACCTGAAGGCAAGAGCTAATCAAAGGCCATAGAGGGGTGCTGTTAACTGGCTTGCTCCCCAAAGCTTGCTCAGCATGCTTTCTAATAGAACCACCAGCCCACGGGCGACACCACCTACAGTGAGTGCACTAGGTGCTCCTCCATCAATCACTAAGAAATGCTTTGCCTGTTATGCTGGCTGGCTTTGTGTGTCAACTGTACACTAGAGTCGGCAGGGAGGAGCCTCAGTTGAGGAAATGCCTAAATGAGATACAGCTATAAAGCATTTTCTCCAGTAGTGATCAATGGAGGAGGGCTGGTCGCCCTGGGTTCTATAAGAAAGCAGGCTGAGCAAGCCAGTAAGCAGCATCCCTCCATAGCCTCTGTATCAGCTCTTGCCTTCAAGTTCCTACCCTGTTTAAGTTCCTGTCCTGACTTCCTTCAATGATGGACAGCAATGCGGAAGTATAAGCTGAATCAATCCTTTCTTCCCCAACTTGCTTTTTTATTATGGTGTTTTCGTTGTAGCAGTAGAAACCTTGACTCAGACACCTGCGGTCCGATCTCATGGAAGCAGTTTCTTAATTGTAGTTTCCTCTTCTCAGAAGACTCTAGCTTATGTCAAGTTAACATAAAACTAGCCAGCACAAGTGGTGATTATCCTGCAAAAATGATATCAGATGTGGCAATGTATTATTCAGAAGTAGATCTGAAAGGTATTTGTATTCCCCCCTGGCCCCTGAGTACAGCCCCACACGTGCTAGACATGTGCCTGACTTCTGTACTGTTAGTGCTTTTCTTTTATACCTGCCCCAGGGCAATTTAGGTTCCCTGATAAAGTAAGAGACCCATCTCTAGGACTTAAAGCAGAGGAAATAAGGAAGGAGGGCGGGAGGAGGAAGGGCAGAGGGAAGAGATTGATGTAGAGGTGTGGTGTATGGCCTCTTCCATTGGGTTTAAGTGTGTCTTCTGAGTGCTGACTACAGTCCTACAGGACAAAGGTCTTGAGACAGAAACGCAGCAGTTTTTACTGAGGTGGCACAGTACACTTTAGTTGGGGAGGTCTGTCTTACTTCTAATCTCCATGATGCAATATGGAGTTCATTTGGATGCCCTGAGCCCCCTGGCTCCATGGGCCTGGATTTTGTCATTGTGGATATTTACTGAGGCAGTGCACTGGGCCCACAAAGAGACTTTTGTTACAGCTGTGGAGATCAGAGCAGCACCCATGCCCTGCGTGGCTGCCAACCACCCACTGCATGCCTTTGATGGCAGCTTGCCCGGTGGGATCATGCCTAGCCTAGCAGGCTTAACTCTCATTGAAAATTCTTCTTAAATGGTAAAGTGATCTTTTGCCTTCAACAAACCTACTTCATCAGGTATATTGGAGTCCGTTTTCAAACATAAACATATTCCTGCCTGCTAACTAATCTCAAAATCTAGTTTGCTCTTCAAACAGAATCTTTGCTTCATTACCTATGCAGCATATTGTACTAATTTTACACAGCCTCCAAAGACCGCATGTCTATCCCTGGAGCCTCTAATCTCTGGCCCCGGTTACAAAGGGATCCTTTGGTGCATCTGTTAGGCACCTGAGCCATGCTGAGCAGGCAGAGCTTTGCCAATCGCAGAGTGGCCAGTGCATCAGTGTCACAGTGCCTCAGCACCACTGTCCTTCTGTGACTTACTAACATTCTCTGTGGAGCATCTCCTGTAGCAGGATTTAGGCTGGACTGACTATGGGAGGGAGGGAAGAATAAATCTAATGCCAGCCTCCAGAGAGATCTTATTCAACTACCAAAATGATGGGTCATTCTTATCACCAGCACAGGATATTGCAGTCAGTGTATGAAGGGCATCATGAGGTGCTGGCTCCTGGGAGCACAGACAGGAGGCTCATCAGCCTGCAGCTTGAAATGGGACCTGAAACGGAAGGTTCTGCAGCCTTGAGAAGTGTCTCTGGTGAGGTGCTATGTGCCAGGTGTGTGTGTGTGTGTGTGTGTGTGTGTGTGTGTGTGTGTAAAGGGGAATGGAAGAGCCAGAAGCTGGGAGAGCTGCTGGAGAACACTAGAGCATTTGCGTCAAGAGATCTTGAGACTGGAACTAGTTCAGTGATAGGCACAGTGGCAGTAGGCTTTGAAGCAACAACGAACAGCGCCATGGGTTGTTTGAGAGGTACCACAGTTACAAATGAGTGAGTTGTGATGTTGAATAAAGGAATCAGGTGTGAGCCTGGCTTTTCTCTGTTGGCCACCGAGCTACATTCTGAAGTGCAAAGGGCAGCTGCTTGTTCCTGCACTCAATATGGGGGATAAGGAGATAGGGACAAGGTAACAGGCTCAGAAGGCCATCCAGAGGGACTCATGCACCATCCTCCCCATGCAAAAATCTATGCCCCTCTGGGGAATAGCAGGTACATCAGCTCCCTCAGGTCCTGGTGTCAGCTACAGCTACTGATTAATCTTGCCCATCAATTATGGTGTTTGTGTGTGCATGTTCATCTGCTTGTTTAAACCTCCTGCTCTTGCTCCCCCATGGAGCAGGGAGTCCTCACTTGCCTCATCAGCAATCTTCACTGAGCACACACACCTTGTTCTCATCAGCAAACTGAGCAACACCTTGGAAAGCTCTGAGACACATGGGTGCTTCCACATGTGAAGAAGGGGCTGGAAAGCATAATTTATCAATATTTAAAAGCCTGTATAGAATCTAAACTCTATTCTAGTACAAGGGCATTTCCATCCTTTCCTGTGTCTAGTACCTATACTTTCAAAGTTGTTGAGGCCTGCGTTTGCTTCCTGTGAAAGCCGGTGGGACTGTGTGCTGGGCTGTGAAGGGAGCAGCAGAATGTGAGTGTTGGAATCCCAGGAGGCGGAAGGTCGGAGCCAAGAGTGATAACAGCATCACACTCAATCAGCCAGCAAACTGATAGGCCATGCACAGATCCAGCTGATAGTCACTGCCTCATCCTCACCACAGCAGCTTGGAAGTCAACGGCAGCCACGGCCAGGTGTGTGCTGCCCACCTCCCTGCACATCTGTGCCTATTTCTCTTCACTTCCACGTCATGAAAAGATCACTCACTCATTTGCTCTCTAGGCTCTAAGCATAGCTTGCTTTTCTAAGCGGTATCATGTCAGGGGGGCAAGTATGTTCTGTCCCCTTCCATATTAACTAATTCTGGCCACATTTACAGCCCAGAGGGTCTCAAAATAGCCCCCAAAAGCTGCCATGGGAAGTGCGGTGCACACAAGCAGGCAGCCAGTGGGCAGCACTGCCTGCTGCTCCCAGACCACATCTCAGCCATAGAGTGGGAAGAGTGAACGCCCTAGGGCAGATACAAAGGGCATGTGTCCTGTCAGCTATCTGGATAAAACCAATTTCCACAGTGATGAGACATGCAGAAGGGTCATTTCCTATGTGTGCTGTGTCCTGGCTCCGTGGAAATGCTTCTGCTTGTCTGATGTGATTGTGTAAGCCATGTGACCTCACAGGGAAAGCTTACAGCACTAGCTTAGCCACTGTTTGTCTGTAACAGGCAGCTGTTGACTTAACAACTGCTGCAGCATTTCTATAGTCATGATCAGAAAAGCAAAGCCAGCATAGATGCCCCTTTGCTCTGAAAACATCTGGTCCATTTCTTCCCCGAAAAATGAAGCATCTTTGTATGGTGGCTCCCTTGCTTTTTTTGAGTGTGTGTGTTAATACATGCATCTCCTCCTCCTCCTCCTCCTCCTCCTCCTCCTCCTCCTCCTCCTCCTTCTTCTGGTCTAACGTCTTATTCCATAGTTCCCCAGAGAGGCTTAGTGCAGTGTGATGTCTGCACTAACAGCAGAGCCTTAGAAAACCCCGTCAGCACTCACTTTGCCCACTGAGGCTGTAGACTCAACGCCTGACCAGACAGTCACCATCCACTTCTCACAGCTACTACTAAAAGGACTAAAGTTACCATGGTTATGAGATGTTTTGAGCCTCAAGAGAAACCCAGTCTGAAAATTCAAGCTCCCTTCACTTAATGGAGAATAGTTTTTGCTCCTGAATGTAGCCTAGGGAGTTCTCCTGCCCTCGCATCTCTGCCCTGAAAGGGCCTCTTTATCTCTTCAGAAATATAACTGGAGAGCTGACAAGCAGGGCAGTCCCAGCAGGAAGCAGGCCACTTCAGCATCCACAGTGTTAGCGATGGGAAAGTTGTGTTGGGCACAGGTGCACAGGTTCTGCGCCTGTGGGTGTGTCTATGCCACTGCAGAAAGTGATTCATCATGAGGCCTGAGTTCAGCATGGGAAAGAAAGTGGAGCTTCATAAATTTCAACATCAGCTCTCCAGGCACCATCTGTGTGGCTGTACATACGTTTCCCAAACTCTCAGGACTTTGTTCAACTCGTGCATAATAACACTAGCGCTGTGCTGTTTCGCTAAGGGTTAGGTGAAGGTTTTTTCTCTACTGCTCTTACATAGGTGGTAGCTGCTACTTCTGTGCCTTCACTTGGCAGTGCTTAGGAATGCCTTTGTTTTCTCTTTTAATGCCACCATAGAGTTTGTGTGCAGATACAAACATGGCAACAGTATCTGCTTAACTGTTTGCCAAGAAGCAAATCCTCAGAGTTGGCCGTAGATGGGCACATGCTCTCTGTGAAATGTTGTCTTGTAGAGACTGATGGAGCCCAGAGTCCACCCTCAATCTTTCAGCCCTCCATATCCTTCCCCAGCGCTCTCCATCCTTGGCATGGGGGTGGCAGCACACATACTCAGAGAACTGAGGTAGAAGGAGCTTGAGTTTGAAGCCACCCTGTGCTACATAGTGAGACCCTATCTCCAAATTAGGTGCATGTGCCCACGGATGCACACATGCCTGCAAATCAGCAGCCTGCCACGTGGCCTCCTAGCTCCAGCGTCTTCCTTGCTTTGTAGTGGTCCCTTCCCCCCCCCCCCCCATTCTGGGTGCTGCTGGTGGGTCTCTGTGGAACAGGCTCTTGAATCTTTTTACTCTGTGTCTTTCCTCATCTCCAATGGTCTTGGCCAAACATTCAGCACATTGCAGCCTCCCCAACTATATGCTCAAGTGGCACCTCTTTTCAGAGCCTCTCCCCATTTGTTCTCCCTGAGCCAGGAGACAGCCTTCCACATCACAGACACACATCCTGCAAGCTGCTGGCATGCTGTGAAGTGCCTGTCATCTGTTCGTCAGACAGTCAATCGCTGGTATGTTTTCACCTCAGCTCCCCACTACTCTGGGCGCAGTGGCTCCACCAGATGTTTGTCTCATACAGCTGTTTGCCTGATCGTCAGCCTTCTCATCCAAGGGCGTGGGACCATGCTCAAACACCTGCTTTCTCAGTCTTCACTCCCCAGCCTCCTCCATGCTCCTGAAAGGAGGGTCTTGCAGTGAAATTCCAGGAAGGGAGTGATGTTTGTGTCCTGGATTTTCTCCTTTGTGGGAATGCCCAACAGCTGTTCACCATCGTTTGTAAAATCACTCAAAAATGGCAATTAAGTCACATCTCTGATGTTTCCTTTTCAGGACATTTAATCACAGATCCTGTGAGCTCTCAGATATATCCATTGTGTCAAGCCCTTTGATCACCCATGCCACTTCTAAGCATCTTGAGTGCTGTCTCTCCTCATATGCAGGGGACCTATTTTCCTGGAAGTCAGGTGCTGCATGGTCTGGCTTTGGCTTTTGTAAGGGTCACTAAGAAAATGCCAGAGTGTAGCCCACAGGAGTCTGTCTAGAAATTAAGCCAGTGAACACTTCCTACCTGCATTCAAGAAAATTATTATTATTATTATTATTATTATTATTATTATTATTATTATTATTATTTTCCCCTTGATAGTATGAGGTTGGCAGATAAGACCGAGTTCTGTTTACATAGGAAGTAAGATGCCTCAGCTGAAGGTCTATTCTTGTTTGAAAGAAAGGCAGTCTGTCCTCACCTTACCTACCATTGATCATATCACTGGGGCACAGTTCATTTGGTAGAGAGGTCTGCTTCCTGCCTCCGTCTGAGCAGCCCAGGGCTTTGAGCACTGGGGCCTGCTTTGTGTGTACTAGCTTCCAGCCCTGTCTTCTGAGATCATCATCTGTGATGCTTTTCTCTGAGTGGCCAACCAAGCCCACCCTCTTAGTCCTGTCTGGTTAGCCAAGTCCACTGAGGGTGTTTCCAGACTTTCTCCCAAGCTCAAGGGAGGACAGTGGTCCTCTTGAAAGGTGCTCTGAGGAGCAGCTGCCTCCCTTCACACACATCTCCTAGTGAAAAATGTACAGGACATTTGTTATTTACACTAGATTGACACTGTTACCTAGTAGCAAATGATGAGAAGGCCCCTTGATGGTGATGCTTAGCTTTCTGATGAGGCCCTGGTATCCTGGGCACTAGGAAGGCCTGAAAAGGTAGTCCCTCTGTCTCGGGCTCGTTCCCCGTCTTCTGTCTTGTGTCTCATCATTGTGGGTTATACTGAATATTTCGACAATTTCTGCTTAAACTTATGTACATGTGTGTGTTCAAATACCTGTACATGGTCATGTACATGCGTGTGTTCATATACCTGTATATGATATATGAGTCAGGTCTCAACTTCACCCTGCTAAGGCAGGGTCTCTTATTTTCTACAAGCTGGCCTCCAAATTTTCAGGCAGTTCGGTCTCCACTTCGCTTCTCCTAGTAGGAGTGCTAGGATTAGAGATGGTGTGCCACCACATCTAGTTTCTTGTGTGGGTTCTAGGATGGAACTCTGGCCGTCAGGCTTGAACAGCCAAGGCTTTCCCTACAGAACCATCTCCCTGCCCCAAGAAACGTGTTTCCATTCATTCAAATAAAAATAGCATCACAGAGATGCACTTTCCTACCAGGTAACGTGGTGAGTGCTGGGATTCGTTGCTAGAGAGCTTCCCCCTTCAGGGAGACAGTAAAAGTGATGCAAACCCAATCGCTCTGTCCCAACTGTGCTGGGCCCTTTGATTGAGTCGGGGACAGGAGTGATGGGGGCTACCCAAGGGAGCAGGATGCTTTCTTCCTGGCTAAGGCCCAGTGGGAAGATAGTGGGCACATAGTGGGCATGAGTGAGAATTGTCTGGAAGGGGAATGCAGGGAGGTGGGTTTGTTGTAAACTGCATCACTGAAGATCACTAGCTGTTCACATTCCAGATAGGTGATGATTTAACAGACCAGTGACGTCAGAGTGGCAGGAAAGCAAAGCGTTTGAGCCAGTGTAAGAGATATACGTAATGCTGCATGCAGACAGGGTTTGATGTGGGCCCATCTCAGTGTGCCCTGTTCTCGCAGCCCATTGTCACTGTCCATTTCACAGACTTGCTGCCACACCAGCTGCTGTTGAGGCCTCCCTTCCTCGCTTCCTTCAACAGGCAGGCAGGCAGGCTTCGTGTGTCTGGGAACACTCACCTCAAAGCGTTAAAGCACCTGTTGCTGCGCGCCTGATGTGCTGGGCTCCTTCCCACACCCTCATCCAGTGGGGCAGTGCTCTTTCTCAAGAGAGAGCCTCCTCTGCCTGAGTTATTTGCCATCCTGCTTGTGTGAGCTCTGAGGTGCTTTTTTTCTTTTAACCATTTGGTTCTTGTTTTGTTTCTGAAGGTTCGGCCTGTCTGTTGAGAATATCGTCCGTGACTGGCTTGAGTGTTCCGGAATACCCAAGGTACCTGAGATAACTGTTTCAGAAACAGAGGAAAGCTTGCCACCAGCCTCTCAGCCATGACAGTGATGTTTTAAATATGTATATACAAGTAGCACTGTCAAAAAAAACAAAAGAGTAGCACTGTCCAGAAAATGCTGGCTTCCTGTAGCCACTGGCTTGCGTACCTGTAGGATGTGGATGAACGTAACAGTGGCCACTGCATTGTGTATTAAGTGAGGCCACCCAAAGCATGTTGGGTATTTTGGGTGAAGTCTTCAAGCAACAACTTAATACCTGCAGTAGGCTAAGCTTGGGTTTCGATAAACAGGTGATCTGGTTGCCACAGCTTTTACCTGGCCATGGTACTTGTTTTCCTTGCAACCCTGCCTTTTCATCTTCCTCCCTATTATATTTAAGGACCCTATATCAGGCCAGCTTCTCATACCATTTAGACATTGGTTTGTCTTGGGGACCTGGACTCAGTTTCCCCTCTCTTTCAAGTCATGGATAGCTGTAAGAGAGAAATCTACCTAGCCTGGAGCCCTCACTTCCTGTTTATCTTCTGGGTCCATGCTGCTAGAGTCTATTGGGTAATCCAGGTTCCTCCCTTGCCCAAATGCTGGCAGGCCAGGGATCAGGCTTACTGTTGTAGTAGGCCTTGGTGGCTGTGGACAGACCTCTATGGCAATGGAAACTTTGGTCCTGTGTTCAGGCAAGCAGCCCCTGTCTCCCGCTCATTTCTGGTTTTGTGGCTGGATATGTAACTTTACGCTCAGGAATGTCTTGAGTGTCAGTGACTGTCCATGACCCATGAAATGCAGTGGAGAGTGTTCAAACAGGCTTCAAACAAGGGGAAACGTTACTACCAGCCGCCATCAGCCCACTAGAGACACTTGGCCTTCAGTTCAGAAACACATGCCAGCCACTCAAAGTTACTTGTTTGCCTCAGTCCCTCTGGGAACCATAAAAGAAATTAAAAACTAAACAAAAAGGTGAGATGAGGCGACAGGGAACCTGGAAGGCAGCACTTTAAGGTCAGGTGTGTTATGAGAGCCTGTGGTTTCTAAGAAGGTGACTTCCGAAGGAGATGACTCACAGAGAACCAGCCTCACCCAGCAGTGTTTTAGGCCTGGGGGGTGGGGAGTGCATTTCTGGCAGTCTCTGAGGAGTTTGCTTTGTGGGCCTAAGCCAGGCTGTGGAAGGCTCCTGGGCATTCTTGGCGTGGCTGAAAGCTGGGAAGAGTTAGAAGCTCAGCCACTCCCCAGCTCCCTGCTCTAGAATGGAAGGCTTATTTGCACCAGCAAGCCAGGAGGGAAGAAAAGGAAAGTCCTGAAACCCAAGCCGAGCATGCCGGGAAGCAGGCTGCCCCAGGTGGAGCACGAGGCTGGGCTGACCCTCCTCTTCGTGGCAGCAGGGGAGAATGCTCCATACAAACTGGGGACAGGAAAGAGAAAGGGTGAGATTTGCCTCTTGCTGACCCTTGTCATCACAGGTTAGCTTGCACTAGGGACAGCTTTAGCACAGACAAGGCTTTCTACCATGAACTGATGAAACCTGCTGTCTAAACAGCCAGGTGCAATGAGGCTCACTAGCTATAATTTATCTTTAAGGCCCAACTCGGCGTTTCCCTGAGTGCTTCAACTGTTCCGTAACATCAACAGCAGCAGACAGGACGAAGCCAGATTTAATGCATAAAGTTTGGCTGGTGAGGGATCACAGGGCGTCACCCACCCCACCCCCACCACCCTGTTTTCTCTGGTTATTGATGTGGCCCTTGGTGATCTACCTGCTCTCAGGCCCTTTCGCGCTCCTTGTAAGTTTCTTTTTGTTTCCACTTCAGTGATGTGCTTGGCAGGGCCTGAGACGCCGCGGTGGCAGGAGCTCTCAGTGAATGGGACACCTTGTTCCTCGCCCTGTCATTAAAATATGAAGTTACTAGCATTGCCTGCCCCGCAGTGACAGCGCAGCACCAACAGGCTCTCTGCTCTTTGTTCTGTCCCCCAGCAGCGGAATTCTCTGATGACAGAACCAGTGTTCTCTTAGGAAGTTTCCATCCCATGGGCTACAGAGGCTTTTTTGTCTCCTCAGAAAGGTCTGCCTTAACTTTCCTTCACAGCTATGCTGAATAGAAATCATAAAAAGAAAATAAGTGGACATCCCTTCAGCAGCAGCAGAAGTAGGCATGAGGCCCACGGAGACAAAAGAATTGGATCCAGCCTCTTTACAGAATCCCTCAGCTCTGCAACCTTTGCCCTTGCAAAGTCCTCAGTCTCGTTGCCTTTTATGACAATTTTTCTATGAAAACACTGCAAACTTAAGATAGAAAAAGCCCGTAAATAAGAAAATTAAAATGACCCAGAGGTAACCCGGCCCCCGTTGTCTCTGAGACAGTGCCTCATGTAGTCCAAGATGGCTTTGGACTTCCTCATAGCTGAGGTTGCCCCACTCACCTTTCAGTACCCTGGAGTGCTGGGGTTCCAGGCATGTACCACTGCAGCTGGCATCCAAAGAGAATGCTTTGGTGTATATCTTTTCAGAATCTATAAGTACGTATTCTGTCCTTTCTCCACCGTTTTTGTTTGGTTTTGAGGTGCAGGGGATGGAATTTAGGGCCCATGCATGATGGACACATTCTCTTCCTCTTATAAACTAAAAACAATAAGCTCTTGTGGGAGGCCAACGAAGCAAAGCTTAAACTGTGGGGCCTCTGCCATGCCGGTGTCAGAGGAGACCCAGGCCTGCTGGCAGCCTGCAGTGACCTCACACCTGCTCTCTGTGCTCTGCAGTAGATGTCCAGCCCCTTACAGATAGAGCAGAACTTTGTTCTTAGGCCGCAATTCTTCACTCCTACTTTGTCCTTTGATATGAGCTGAAGAGGAAGTGTTGATGACTGTTGCTTGCCGATGGTATCAGACTAGATTTTGTTAGCTCTTCGGCCCCATGTTGGAATAGTATACAGGTGTCTTCTAGTCCACTGGAGCTGGTTGCAGAGTACTACTGAGGATGGCCAGCCATTCTACACAGTGGTGCAGTGTGTGGACAGCCATCGCAAGCCTCATGTGTGTTACACCCCAGGCCACGTGAAGGCTGTCAGCTACAGTTGCGCCATTGCCCAGATACTTGATTGGTACATACATGCTTATTTCTCTTCATGTATGCCCTAAGGCCCCTCACACACATAGCCACATTTCTGTAGGATACACTGGGACAGCATTTCCCCAGTTCTTGCTGTAATTGCTACAGACCCTCAGAAGCCTCTGCTTGTTCTAAGATCATTATGGACCTTGTCAAGTCTCCTGATGTTCCTCCATCAGCATGTCCATAGTAGATCCTACCCTCCCCCCCCCCCCCGAACCTGTACCATTTCCTCATTGCATTTTGCCTGAGCTAGTGTGTCCTTCAGCATATGGTAGGTATTCTGGGCCCCACATCCGGCAGGTAAGTCCAGGCACTGCTTGCTTCTGGACAATAACAGGTAGACTTGACATCAGAGGTCCCATTTCACATTCAGGGGCAACTAGAGAGTTTTAGGGTGAAGTTCATGGCCTGGGCACTAGGCCATGTTTCTGGCTTCTCTGGGGGGGAAAGTGGAAAATGAATTTCCATCAGGTGTTACAGTTAGCTCTTTTTAGAATGAGACTGCAGGTCTCATTGGGCAGTGGAGACTCGGGAGCCTCACAAGACTAAAAAGTGTTACAGCCCTTCCTGCTGAGGTCACAGCATAGGAAGCAGACAAACAAGCAGCAGCATCAGAAGGCTACCCAGGCATGACAGGGGATGCAGGCAGATGCCTGAAGGCAGGTCCGGTGAGATGCAGGCCCCGCAAGTGGTTTCCCAGTGGTCAGCACCCGGTCTTGGCATGATGGAGAGGATAATTCCTCCTGCAGACAAATGGCAGAAAGTCCTGGAAGCCCGGTGCATCCTTTTCCAGAATGACAAGACTGAGATGGTCCTGGTGGAGTGAGAAAGCCAAACTTTAATTGTGAATTAGGGATTTATAAACCCTGGGCAGCAAGAAGGGGTTTTGAGGGTAAATGATTTGCTAGGGCTAAGGGTGGCAGGAGAGTTAATCCACAAACAGTGGTACAGTGCCTCATTTTCAGTCAGTAACATGGGGCTCTATCACAAGAAGGAGAAAATGGTACTTAATTATCCTAAGTGTGAGGGGATGATTTCTACAGTTAAAGGTCATTTTCTGGAGGCTAGGATCTCAGCAGGGGTGGGGTACTTCCACCAATCCCCTGGGCTTATTAGAGCTGCTTATCAGGAAAAGGTCTGGCCTGTATCTTTGTTTTAGGACTATGTAATACCCCTTTAAAAATCAGGGCTTACCAGATCAGGTGGAGTGAGAACTCTGCTAAGAAAGGGAGCCCGCCTTCATAGACAGAGCGTGATTGGCAATCCGGAGAAGTCAGACTTCAGCCTTCTTCCGCAGAGTCCCACACTAGTGCAGTAGCTACTTGGTCATGGTGCAGCCAAGCTCCATGTCCATTATCCACATCAATGTCAAGCAAGTTTTCTCTAAACACGGCTCAAATCCATCCTCACTGAAATTCTCTTTATTGACAGTGTTCTGAGACTAATCTCTGGCCTGCTGGCGACACTTTCAGGCCTGCCCAAGGCTGTCCTCTTTAGAGCTTCTTTGTCCCACCTTCCAGCGTAACTGCCCCACTCAGAACAAGAGCCTCCTTTGCACATGTTCCTTTCTGTCTCTCCAGCATCCCCTTTCCTCTGCTTTGTGCTCATCATAACTGTCTTTATGCTGGTGCTATTTGTCTGTTTCTCATGCTGTCCACAGGACTTACCACAGTAAGCGTGTGTCTGTTCTTTCTATTGAGCCCTCTTTGATTCTCAGACGCTCTCTCCTGTCTGACAGAGCAGTGACTGGACACATGGGAATTAGTACTCCTATAGTATCTAGTACACCTGGACACATACATTTGTTTATTTGTTTGTTTTTATTTACTTATTGAGACGAGCTCCTATTGCATAGCCCAGGCTAAGCTAAAACTTGTCCTGTAGCCCAGGCTGGCCTGGGACTCATAGATATTGATGGTTCTGCCTCCTGAGTGTAGGCTTATGCCAACAGCTTGCTTCAGTAGCTGAATCTTAAATCTAATCTTAATTAGATTTTTCTACATTTAAAAAGTAAGATTGTATTATTGCTTGGCATAGCCCAGGTCTAATAGTGAATCTGCTTTTCAATTATAGATTTTATGAAATAAAAACAAGCATTTATGATTACAATTTAGTATCTGGGTTAAGATGGGTTGTGTAAAACATCAGATTTTGAAGCCTCATGCCACTAAGAAAGGAGGAGGGGGAAGAAGAGGAGAAAGAAAGAAAGGAAGAAAGAAAAAGAAAGAAAGGAAGGAAAAGAAAAGAAAAGAAAGAAAAAGTAATTTCCAAATTTCTAGGAAATTTTCAACACAGTAAGTCTCTTGTGCCAGCCCCATTGCATTTTAATCCCACAGAGGAGTACACTCTGAGTATAGTGTTTTGTCCCAAAAGATGCTGATCACTTAGACTTGAGTCTATTGCTTAAAAGTCATATCTGGTAGAGTAAGTGAGAAATAAACAAAGGATGGGTTTGTTTTCCATGTTGTAGAGGTGCAGGCATTGGCAGCATGCACTGTGGACAGAGGCTGTTGATGGCGTAACAACTGCTTGAGTGACAATTTCACAGCATGGCCAGGTGGGCCAATAGGCTTGTTGGATAGATAACTTTCTGGGTGAAATGTTTACCTTCCTCTTCCTCAACAGGATGAAGTGATTCAGTAGAAAAGGAAAAGGTTTGCACCTACTCTTGTCCCTTGGCTTTCAACTTTTTCAACTTTCATATCTAGAGTTACTTATTTACACTGATACTTAAAAATTAGCATGAAATCTATCTGGCCAATAGTAAGTAGCCAGAGGTACATGGGGTAGGCTAGGGCTCCTTCACATCCACAGGAGTCTTTAAGAAGGTATGTGTGGTGGAAGTGGCTTACAACATGCTTCATAAACAGGAGGACCTGAGTGATCTCCAGAACCCAGAAAAAATTCTAGGTGTGGTGCCCTGGCTCATTACCCCAGGCCTGGGAAGTCCGAGACGTGGAGCCCCAGGGCTTTAGAGCCGCACAATGTAGCCTACTTGGTAAGTTCCAGACCAGTGAGGGGCCCTATCTCAAAGGAGGGTGACTGCCTTCATGAAGATGACTCCAGGCCTCCACACACATGTGCGAGCACATGTATGTACCACACCTACACACATACACGACTGTGCATTAAAAACGCGTACAGGTCTGCTGCCTTGTAAGAGCAAGCCACATGATTGAAATATAAATGTTGTAGTCCCTGGATCCTAGCAAGGATGGAAGAGGTCCCAAGAGAATTTGATGGTGGATCTCATATTGAGCATTATATGTGTGGGTAGACATGTGCTGGCGGGACCTAAATCCAAGGCTTCGTGTGTGCCGGGCATGCCCCCTACGCCTGAGCCGTTCCTGGGCTGACCATGTGTTCTTAAAGTGAGTTCCTAGAACTTGTGCATGATTCGTGTGAGAATAGCTTTCTTGGTTAAAGAACATTAGAGAACTTTTTCCTTGAAGGGGGAAAAAAAGAAAATTCTAAACTAGGCCAAATTGATGCAAATACTTTCAGACATGTGGCACCAGTGGAGAGAAATCTAGTATTTGTTTAGTAAACTAAAGTAAATGTGTTGTGCCCTTTGAAGCGGAAGAAGGAAGCCAGGACAACCAGCTTTGGAAAGATGGAGAGCTAGGCATGGCAGCATACGCCTGTGGTCCCAGCGAGAGGCAAGGGCAGGAGGTCGCTGCACATGAGGGGTCATCTCGCTCCAAGCAAACAGGGCTGTGACCCCGATCCTGTCTCCAACTGAAGAAAAGAGAGATGGCCTTGGTAGTGATTTATGAAGAATTGGCTCCATAGGTCAGAGACCAGCAGCCATCAGGGTCACCCAGGAGCCCAGTGAAAGCTCAGACTCAGCTGGTCCCTACTCTCTTGAGTGGAATGGGATGGTTGCTAGGATCTACAGTTACATTGTACCCTAGGAAAGCTTTTGTTACACTTTCCTTTTCTAAGTACATTCTAAGCATCTAGCTCCTTCAATTTCATATTCTTCCCATGCTCTGGTGTTTAGTGTATCAGTATGCAGCGTGCCGAGTATTGGGGTGCAGACCCTGCCTGTGAGTTCAGTGTGTTCGATCACTAAGAACCAGAGCCCTAAGAGGAGCTGTGGAGGCTGACTCTGGTATTTGCCATGTCCCGATGGGAGGCTGTGTCAAGCCCCAGCGCATTCACAAGTCAGCCAGGCTCTTGTGTAAGTAGGCCGTGTGATGGGCCGTCCCGAGACACGTGAGCATTGCCTGGTTTTCAGGCTTGCGGGTGTTGTGCACTCACTTAGCCACCCTTAAGAGTTTATTATGTCCCTCATACAAGCAAGACTGCCCTTTAGGGTTCTACTGTAACGGGGGCTGTCTCATTGAGAGAACTCTTTAGGGAGGAGCATGTACACTCAGAACTGGTAGGAAGATAGGTGCTGGGAATATATCTGTCAGTAGGAGCTGCCTAGTGCTTTGTAAAAGCTGCCCCAGCCTCTCAGGTTAGTTTTTCCTCATCAGCGCTCTCCTTAAGAACCCGTTGTCTTTACACGAGTATGGTGCCCTTCCTGAATTTGAGGAGAATGCCTGTGAGTTACCCTGTGGCACTACCTGCCGTCACCCAGCACCATTGCTCATCTGGATGGTAAAATCAGTGTCCTGGGTTTGAGGCAGGGGCTCTCAATGAGGCCGCCTGCCACCAGAGAACACTGCTTCCTGAGAATAGCACGGCTCATCCTTCTCCGCTGGGAAGGACCGGACCGTTCTATGGTACCAGATAGGTATGTACGGTGTGTTTGGTGGGCACTGCCTCCTCTGCTTCATCTTGTCTAGTTCGCATAACTTCCAGAATGCTTTAGAATCACCAGCTTGGGACCGTTCTTAGAGAACCACGCCTACTTTCCTCTCCATGGTAAGATTAGCCCTGTGAGAAGTGCTGCCATCTTCCAGCCATTGCATCCCTACTGAGTGGCACAGCTACGGCCCAGACTAAGGCCTTTTGCAATTTTTAGTAGTGTTTTTAACCTAACTTGACATGACTCCATCTTTGCTTTCGGGGAACATGGGTGCCACAAAGGCACACAGCAGAGATCCCTGAGCAGTGGTGACAGCTCTTTATCCTTGAACCCATCCTCTCCTTTTCCTACACTGCCAGGCTTCCCCAGATAGCCCAATGGGTGAGCAAGCCCTTCTCTTAGCTGCCTCTAAAGGCCATCTCTCTGTGTGTGTACTAGAACTCTGCATGGGCAATAGGGAACTTTAGTACACCCAGAGCTAATTGTTTCTGGTGTGGGTGGCTGCAGATTACTTTAAGTTTTGGCCCTGGGTGAATGCAGCCCATACTCCCTGGAGGCAGAAACCAAATTAGATGAGAAATGCCAGACCACCGAAATGTACAAACAGCAGTGGAGGCATGTTATCTGCATCCTCTTTGCTTCCCATGGCGAGTTCCCATCTCAAGGCCCTGGCTTCTGTCCTCTGTGCTGAGACCAAGCAGTAGAGGAGCGCAGGTGGTGGCCAGCCGACAAACAGAATTAGGTGATTGTCAGATCACCAAAGTCCACATGTGTGTACAACAGGGCAGTGGTTTTGCCACATAACATCTGTATGGAAGTTGATGCTCCCTAATGAGAACTTAGGTCATTCCGCAGAGGCCGTCCTTCCAGATGTGTCCTCTGATGCATCCTACCTCTGGCCCTGCTGAGCTGTAGCTGCCATTATCACAGGGTGAGCTCCAAGTGGTTTGACACATACAATGCAACATGACATCACCGTGCATCGAATGAACACACGCACAAACTGGGTGAAGGAGTCAACAGTGTCCTTTTCAAGTTGGTGGTTTCACAAGCCACTTCACTGGGAGGGTCCGCTAAGCAGTGTTGATGCCATATTGGTTTCAGGAAGCAGTTCAGATGTTGAGTGCAGCTTTGGAGTCAGGTTTATTTCCACTGAGCTGTGTGACACTTAGTTGGCCCCTTACCTTGTGTGACCGCTCACTGCTTCTGTAACCTGAGTGAGGAGCAGACAGAGCCTTGTGTCACCACACATTGTACCCGTGTAGCACACTGGCTCTTGCATCATAGCTATGCCTGGTCACTGCTAAGAGGGGTGCCTTTTTCTCCTTGGGATCTTCATTGTGCTAGATTTGAGACCTAGTGTGGTGACAGGGGGTGAGTTTTACCCACCTTCCTGCATGATATTCTATAAACTTTGTTCAGAAGTGCTGTTTCTACTTGCCTTTTCCTCCACACTGGAAACCAGCCTTTGGAGAGATGGCTGTGAGGAACCCCAAATGACCCTGAAATTGCAGAGCCCGTGTACTGTGCTGATGACTAAGGAAGAAAGGTGCTGTCCTCAGATGCAGTTCAGTTATCCACAGATATTAACCTGTCTGGCCAGCAAGAGATGAGACAACTGCACTGGGATTATTTAGTCTCAAAATTCCTATAGATCAGTAAACACTGCAGGTCCAGTTTCCGCCTTCATTGAGAGATATAAAAGTGAAAATGCCTCTTTATGCCTGTTGTCTAAATACCCTTCAGGAGGAGGCCCAGTGAGGTTCTTGTTGGCAGGACAGGCCAAATCCTCCAGAAGAAGCCTCCCTTAGGTTGTCTTTTTATTTAACTCACTAGAGTATTTACTGCTTACAAAGCAAAACACACCGAGCCAGCGATGCTGCCCATGTTTATGAGACACATCTTCACAGCCGAGCACCATGGTGGTCCTTCCGTTGAGAAAGCCGAGCCTACTTAGGGTTGGGATGATCAAATCCAGACGCGTTCCTAAAATTGTATTTTCAGTGCATTTATATGTCTGCTACAAACTGCTACATGCTAAAAATATTTCCCTTTGTAGGCCAAGGGACGTTGCAGAAGCACACTGAGGGAGCATGTTAGTGTGCGAGGGGCTCCCTAGTTGTTATCAGCCTCAAATTTACAACACGACAGCGCCATGCCCCAGAGCGTCACAACTCAATTCTTTAATGTCATAGAAAGATGCGGGAGGGCAGCCGAAGTCAATACATAGAACTCAGGACTAGCACACCAGGGCAGCAGCTGAACGGGAGTCACTGGAGATTATTCCTTCAGCAATGCTGTGTGTTCCTGGGATGTCAGGCTGCTGCCTTTTGCCCGGAAGTTTCATCTCTTCTTTTCCCCTTCCCCCATGGTGCCCTTAATTCTGCTGTGTGCTTTTCCTCGGGACCCTGTGATTGTGTTTATTATGAGTCTGCTCCCCCAAAGGACTCACTGGCCTCCCCTCCTCAAAGTGTGAAGGCTTTTTTGATCACTGGTTTTGTAGTTAGGGACATCTGCCTGAGTTTCACATAAATCCTTAAGAAACTATGTGTGGCAAACCCAAGAATATGTAGGTTGTCTAACTATCTGAGTGTAGTTTTAAAATCTTCAGTGTGTGAATCTTCCTCTGTCATCTCCCAACTTATTTTCTAAGAACTTTTTAAATCATTTATCTGTGTGCACGAATGTCACATGTATGCACAAATGTTATATGTCTACATGAATGTCACAGTGTGCACACAGCCAAAGCCAGGAGAACACATCTGGTCACCTAGAGCTGGGTCCTCTGAACAAGCAGGAAGCACTCTAACTGCAGAACCTTCTCTCCAGTCCCTCACTGTTTGAGTCAGAGTCTCTCCTGAACCCAGAGCTCACTGGTTATTGAACTGGCTGACGGGCAAGCCCCTAGGATTTTCCTGTCTCCCCCAGTTCTGGGGTCATGGCTACTGTTTCGTTTTGTTTTTTTAATGAGTTTCTGGTCCTTGTGCTTTAATAGCAAGGATCTGACCACCGAGCCATCTCTCTCAGCCACAAGAACTGTATTTTAAGTATAAATTTAATTCTTTTCCTCTTCTCCATTTTGTATATTAGAACATCTGAGATGAAGTTGGCGCCGTTTTATTGAGGAGGCTCCGCCAGGAGCGTCATGCATGACACTGATGTACTACTTCTCAGAAGTCTGTAAGATAAACGTCGTTGTGCCCATTTTATAGATGCAGCAGCTAATGAATCTGTCTAACTTGGAAGCCCCTGTAATTAGTGCATTGGGCTTCTGATGATTCCACACCTGAGACTTAACTGTGCTGATGCATTCAGAGCAGTGTAGTAGGAGTGTCAGTGTCCCACTATAGTGTTACTGTGTATCCCAGCCTGGCCTTGAACTTTTTGTCCTCTTGTCTCCATGTGACAAATGCTGAGATTACAGGTATGGCCACCACATCTGGCTATGTTTTCCATATTCCTGTAACAACAGATGGCCTGTTGTTTTATATGAGAAGGGGCTACAAATGGCATTATTGATTCTCCTTTGTAATAAGGGGTATAAGAAAGGAAACCTGCTTCCTTCTATTTGCCACTTGTCATTGGGAGGGACAAGTGCTTGCTTGTAGTGGCTCAGGTGCACTGCATCTCTACAGGTTCCATAACAGCCCTTCTGTAGAGCCAAGGACACTGAGTTCCTGTGGCTGCCAGGTCAGGTTTTTTTTTTTTATTATGATGTCACAACCCAGTTATTTTTGAGGCCTTTGAAAGTTTACTTTGGTTCAAAATACCAGACACGCTTTTGTCTCTGGGAAAAAGATAGGAGGAGGGCGTGGGGTTGGGAGAATTAAAGATTACTGTTCTGCCTGCTTCATGAGTGAAGTGTGTGTGTCTCACAGGCTCAGAGCAGTCGTGTGGCGGAGTGTTTAAGAATTGGAGATAGGGTACCCTGGTCTTGGTCCTCTGGGACACTTTCCTCATTACACCTGGGCTTCATCCCAAGACAGTGAGACAAGCACACAGGACAGCACAGAAAATAGCAACAGCTTAGTTGGTTGTGCTAGCCTGTTTTCTGGTGACCTTAAACCTCAGACAGCAAGGCAAGGAAGATAAGAGGCAAAGTTAAAACAGACCACAGTATTTGTCTAGTAGGTTAAAACCCATAATCAGGAAAGTAAGATATGGTGGAGCTTGGTGAAAGGTTATTTATGTAGTACATATAAGTGCCTTGGGTTCCATGCACCACTCAGAAGTAGGAGCGTCCTAGGAGACTTAGCCTGAGCTGCTTAATAGAAATACAATTTATCTGACAGCCTCTTGCACCTTGTCTCTTAGGGGTAGCCATGGTGCAAAGTTCTAATGTCCCAGGAAGCTTTTTCCTCTCTGCCCAGCTGCTGAGCACGGAAGCTGTGCTGTGTGGAAAGTGGCTGGCTGGTCCCTTTAGAAGTTGTGCTTGGTACTGAGGAACAGTGAGGGTTTGCTGCTTGGCTGATCAGTGTAAGATCAAGTTCACGTCTCCAGCACCTCCTCTTCCACTTCCACACACAGTGGTAGAAGCAATGGGAGGGAGGATGGTTCCTTGTTTACCCAGGGAGATGTGAGCTCTGGCTTTCCTAATATGGCCACAGCTGGGCCTGGGGAGCATTAAATACTGATTTAATCCACTGCTGGAGGAGCTTCCCAGGAGGAAGAAAGGGGTGCGTAACCAATTAGCACAGAGCCTTGTTTTCCAAAAGCACCTCTTCTATACAGCCAAGTGTTTGGAGAATAAACACCCTGCAAATTTTCTGTCATAATTACTTGTGTTAGAGTCAGCCACCCTAGTCTCCAAAGGTGGTAGATTTTACTTTTCTCTGTGAATTCGAGGGAGAGACTCTTATAATACTTAATAGAAACAACTCAGGCTCAGTCTTGTGTTTGCAAATTGTGACTTATTTAGGTTCCTCTTAGAGGCCTGATGATCCAACAATATAGTGTGAGTGGGCAAGTCTTATCAAAGAATAGATTTTCTTGAGCCATAGACTCCCATTAGGGCCCCTCCTTCAGAGGCACATGGAGCAGTAGCACAGCCACACATACACACTCTGCATGTGGAACCATACCACACCACATCATAGCCCAGGAAATGATGGAAGGTACCTACATGCAAGCCCAAGCGTGTGTGTGTGTGTGTGTGTGTGTGTGTGTGTGTGTGTGTGTGTTTAATTCATGCCCAGAGTTTATTCCTAAATACAAGCTATGGGAAGTGCTCTCTGTGTCGGCTCAACAGCCCATCCTCCTCATCACCAAGTCTTCCTTCTGCCCACAGAAACAAGCTGTCACAGAGCATGTCACCCTCTGTGTTATTGGCCTTCAAAGTTAGATGCCTCCAAATACATCTAATATTTTTTGGCAGTTGTTAGGTATGGAGCATCATTAAAGCCACCCGAATTAGTGGTTCTCAGCACCACTGGTACACTGGGATTACTGAAAAAAAGGAGCTTAAGATGGCTTTGAGGCATAAATCTTAGTGGTCACCTATACGTTGGGATTTTTAACATCCCACCCCAACACATCAACACACCCCAAAACACACACACACGCACACACACACATACACACACTGTGATTCTCAAAGAGCATTTAGAAGTAGGAACTGCAGATAGAAAGCATGTAATTTTGTATTTCACTTGTGACCATTTTTTAAGGTTATAGTGTCAGCAAGTGATTGTCAAGGTCACATAAAGACTTGCAATCGGGCTAGGGGGATGGTACAATCAATAAAATGCCTGCCATGTAGATGTGAGGACTTGAGTCTGATCCACAGAACACGTATAACAAAGCCCGATACTGGGGAGATCAGCCAGCCTGTGGCCACCTTGTCTAGCTCCAGTCCAATGAGAGACCCTGTCTCAAAAGTTAAAGTGAACAGCTCCCAAGGAACAACACCTGTAGTTGGCCTCTTGCCTCCCCATGGACGTGCACACATGCATGCACATCTGTACACACACACACACACACACACACACACGAGCTACAGCCACACTCATGTTCAAGGGTATACGACAGTGCCTCTTTCAGCAGATCCAAACGGGTTTGGATTACATTTCAGTCTATGTTTTGACAGACCTGAGGTAAATCAGATCCATATAATACAAAGATTCCAAAAGAGACATGGTCACAGTTCCAGTCAGAATTTAAGGGCTAGGCTATATGAAGTGACAAGGCTCTGGAATTACCTGAGACCCAATGTCTCCATTCTTCAGCTGGGTCCTCACGAGGCCTAGGCAGAGCAGCTTGGGTGTCCAGGACTGTGGAAACTGCTTCTGTTGGAACCGGGCTGTTCTGTTTTCTACCAGTCACTGTGGTTCTACTGTGATCTCTGAGAGTTGGTACTGTAGGGGCCCTGGCCTCTGGCTTTGATATTATTAAGACATTCGGTTGGTCAACATTTTTTTGACACCTGTGTGGTGCATCTGTAGTATTATCTCGACTGGTGTTTCTTAATATTTTCTCCGAACTTTGTGATGTATGGAATCATATGGCCATGGCTTTCACACTTAACTTCCAAGTGTTGTGTTAATGGAGATTTTGCAGCCTACCAAGGAGAAATGGAAATTAAAGGGGGAAATAAAACCCCAATACTTTTATTTATTCAGACCTCTCCTGGTCAAAATGGAATTAAGGCAGCTTCCAAAGCAGAAACACACAGCATGGCAGAACTTGGCAGGAAGGTGGGCAAGGAGCATAGATAGTATCCAGCAAACTGTCCTGGCTTAGAAGGGCTCCAAAGCCCCAAGGTTTTGGAAAGATGGATAAACTACAGTGATGAGGTGAAAAAAACCAAGGTGTCTTGGTCTGACCATTCCTCACATCATTACCAGGGAGAGGTAAAAATGATGACTGCAAATCTCCCCTTTCTGGTAAGCACAGCAGTGGATTTATGGGACCTTTTCTCTCGATGTCCCTCCAAAAAGGGTTGATGGCATCTCACCAGACCTGCATGGTAGGAGGGCATTCCTAGAGTACAGGAAGGTGACGTCCAGGGCCAGCTTTATGGAGGGCTAGCTGAACCCAAGAATTAGCTCATTCATGTCCCTGGGAGGAGCTTGACTGTCAGTAGTCTGGGCTGTCTGGGAAGACTGTGTGTGCCCTCCTCAGCTCATTAGAGGGGATCGTGAGCTGACCAGTTTGCAGCAGAGAGCACAGCCAGTAACGGAGTCCTTGCTTAGGGTGTGTTAATGCCAAGCGTCGGTCCTCAGGACTAAAGGAACAACGGAGAAAAGGAAACGGAAAGCATCTTACACATTGTCCACTAGGTTGGGCTCTGCAGAGCATTCTGGGTAATACTGATGAGGTCAGAGCTACTCTTACAGACCAGAAAACATAAGCCTGGGCAAGGAGCTGAGGCCATAGTGGGCCATCCGATGTGAGCTATGTTTCTCTTCCAAAAACTATGCTGTGGAATTATACCCATTTAACAGGGCTAAAACCCCCCTCAGAAAGAAACTAGAGCCTTCGTGGTAATACTGAGGATACAGACAGTAACGTTCCAGCTGGGTGCATTCTTCTAAACTCAGAGGAGGCAGGGCATACATTCATGTACATTTTAAAGCTGTGACATTTAGTCAATTGTAACCCTGACTTGTTCCTGTTGCTTAATCTGAAGATAACAAACCCAGCAGACACCTGCTATCCTGCTATTATGTTTGTCTGTCTGTCTGTCTGTCTGTTTGTTTGTTTGTTGCTCAGGCAGGTCAGAACTCTTAGTCCTGCCACAGCCTTCCCAGCCCTGACATTACAAGTGTGGGCCACCGAGCCTGGCATATGTTAGGAGCAGGCTCTTGGCTTGTGTGGGAGCCAGGGTCCTTGGCTTCTGTCTGTAGATGGTTCCTTCTCCTTTGGCTTGGCGCAAGGGGACAGAATCTGCTGTCTGTGGGAATAATTAAAGGGCTCCCTATGTTTGCCCTACAAGGCTTCCTGTGGACGCTCCCTGCTGCTCTGTGCTGTGCTTCACCCGCCAGATAGAAGCAGGAAGAGGGCACCCACCCTGTCAGTGTGGCGCGAGGTCAGCATCACTGCCCTTTCCTGTGAGAGGAGTGACTTCCTCTTCCACTAAAAGAAAATTGATTGAAAAGACTTTCTCTGTGAAAATAATCTCCAGTTCTGCATTTAGCATTGCTTTTGTTTAAAAGCAGTGGTGTTTCCTCAGGCTCTGAAATTGTCTTCGACTGTTAGCAACTGCTTTGACAAAGTTGCTTAGAAAAAGTTCCTTTCCAAACATGCCTGTCAATTAGCTGAGGGATTTACAAAGATATAGTTCAAACATAAGACAGTCCTTTATACCACTCCGGAAACGCTAGACTATCTATCCCTGACTGCAAATTTTCAGTGCTTTTAAAGGTTTCTCCACAGACTACTGACATTTGTGTCAACTCATAAGCAAGGACAGCTTTAGGTAAACAACAGAGAAATAGCCTCAGGTTGTGTTGAACAATGAAAACGTTAATCTTCCATTCTGGGTTCAATTCAGCTCCCAGTACCAAGAAATAATTTGAATTACTGGTGTACAGGGACCTTTAAAAAAAAAGTTAGTAATTTTAGAACCATGTCCTTCTTTTTTTTCTCTCAAATGTACAATTCTGTGCTTTTTACAATTGGCGATATTCCAGCAGTTAGAGAAATTGGAGTTAATTAGAGAAATAATCACCATGAGATTCAGTCCCCTTGAACTGTGTGTCATGTGTTCCTTTGTTCCTGTCTACCTTCTATCCATTTTAAAGAGATTTTTTATTACATTTGTTGATTGACTGATTGATTGATTGATTGTGTGTGTGTGTTGGCACAGATGCCACGGAGTGAGTGTAGTCAGTTTTCTCTCCCCACCATGTGGACCCTGGGGATTGAACTCAGGTTGTCAGGCTTGGCAGAAAGTGCTTTTTACCCACTGAGCTATCCTTCCACTTTCCCTTCACCTTTAATATCTGTTGTGTGGTGGGCAGTGTTCTAGTTACTAGACAAAAATGTAAAACAAAAGAAATAGTCTGTTGCCCTTTGAGGAGCTTAGGGTGTGGTTATGGAGATAGACGTTTAATCAGTTAATAGTAAGATAAATAAATAATAGGATGGGCAAGATGGCTTAGCAGGCGAAGGTGATTGCTGCCACGGCTGATAGCCCGAGTTTTATCCCCTTTTCCCTTGAGATAGGAGAGACCTCCTTTAAACAAATTGTCCTTTTACCTCTACACACATGATGTGGCATGTCCACACCACACTCCCACACATGTGTACCCACACGATAAATGAAAAAATAAATAGCCATAGACATTATGCTATACTGAGTGAGCCTAATGTGGGTTTAATTTCATTATCTTAACAGCGGCTCATCAGACAAAAGAAATGCAAAATGTAACTGCATTTTATATAATGCACAATGGTAATGAGAGGAGTGCCGGGTAGCGGTGTGAGTTATATGCTTTTTGAAGGTCTGACAACTTAAAACTGCTCTTAAAATGGGGTCTCAGTGGCAGAGTGACAGAAGCAGATCTAGGCAAGGTGTTACTAGGACACTGGGGAATTTAGACTTTGAGCTTCAACATGGTACTTGGGGTAGAGGCCAGAGGCAGGCGGTGTGGTTTTAGTAAAGCAAAGCGATAGGGTTGCACTTTCCTTTGGAAAGATGCTGGTGGCTTCTCTGTGTAAGGGATTGTGGGACACAGGAACACACTGGGGCCATTCAGTCTGAGTGAGAGCCCTTGTGCACACCCAGATCTGTGCTTCTAAGATGTTACCCGTGGTTCCGTGAGAGTTTTGGATTTGGGAACAATTTTCACATGTGTGCTTGAGATTACAACCAAATGAAAATTATAAGACAAAAAAAAAATCAATACTGTCCAGCTGTAATGTGTTCTTATAGATGTGTAGGTGTAAAGCTTAATTTGCAACAGTTCTCTCTCTTCTTAATCAACTCTCTGCATTGAGGTGTTTGTGCTAGTGTTACTCAAGCTGGTGAACACCCAAGGGGAGAAGCCACTGAGGAAAGGCAGAATCTGCCAGGATGGGCTTCTACTGACTCTGGAGCTCGGCTAGTCTCTTCAAAGGTCTCTTTCTGCCTTGGTGATCACTTTTATCTGTTTGTTGTGTGTGCTGCCAGGCTTTCCAAAGCACTATTTCTGTGCCTTGCCCTTAGAGCAGGGTAAAACTGGATGTAATGGTTGTACTGCTAAGTAAGATCACTTAATACTTTAAGATGCTTAACAAATGAATATGCATTTTTGTACCTGTGTAGTGAGGTACAGACTGACTGCATCTACTTACATTCTAGAGTTAGGTTTCGTTGTTTTTGTTTGGTTTGCCTTTCTGGAAATAGAAACCCTGCTAAGAATGCCCTACCCGAGCAGGCCTGTTGTTTATTTTAGGACATAGCTGTCTTTAGTGGCCACATGAGGGTCAGGCTGTGCTTGGGAATGGAGGGTACAATAAAGTTTTCCACTCTGATGTCTCATTAGGCAGCTCCTCTTTGTGTAAAGCACTCCATGGCAAAGTTGCTTCTATTTAAAGTCCGGAGTTTGATCTTGGCTTTGATCTAAACCTTTTGATCTTGAAAGAAGGATGGAGTAGCAATAAAGACGGCCCGACAGACATTCTTTAAAGAAATACGATAAAGTTAAAGGGCGGCAGAATCAGCCAGCCCAGGCAGCACGGCAGCCTCTCCTCAGGCCTGGCTGGCGCGCTGGGACGGCGGAAAATGGGAGAGTCCATCATCCCTGGCTGTAAAACAGGAGCGCGCACCACCCCCACCCTGCGCCCCCTTTCCACCCTTGGGTTAAGCAGGCCCTGCACAGGGGACCCTAGGTCACCTGCCACCCTGGTGGTGCTGGCAGGAAAGTTGTTTCCCCTCCAACGAATCCCGGCCTCAGGGTCCCTTCATCCCGCCACTAGACCGAGAGGTGTGTTGTGTTCGTGGATGGATGAATGGGGTGAGAGACACGTGGGGGCGCGGGCCCCTACAGAGGGTGCTTTCTGAGAACAATAACCAGCCGGGACCTGGGCGCCTACACCTTTAAGGCAGGCCCCGCCCCACCCTGCGCCCGCCTGCCCGCCCGCGGAGGTGTCGCGTCGTGGCGCTGGGCTCCGTGAACTTGACTCGCTCTCCCCGCAGGCGCTGCAGAAGGAGCGCGAGGCCGAGGACCGAGCGCCGAGTGGACTGGCACGGCAAGTGGGCTCCGAGGTGAGTGCGGCGGGCAGAGGTGACCGCAGCGTCAGCTGCTCCAGGTGAGGCGGACTCCGGCACGGCACCTGGGCCTGCTTGAAATGCTGTTGGGTTTTGACTTCAGGTGGCGAAATGGATTCGCGTGAACCGCAGACCCCGAAAACGCAGTCGAGGGAAGCAAGAAGCCGCCTTTGAAAAGGTAGGGGGCCCTGGCGGGTGCTGCTGCAGGAGCTCCTGTGTGCTGCCTGGTGCCCAGGATCTGGTCTCCTTACTAGAATAGCGTTTTGGGAGTTTGTGCTAAATTTCCAGAAAAAAAAATCGCTTTACCTGTGTGGGCTACAGACAAAAGTGGTGTCCGCTGTGAGCGGCATGGGGGCCTCTCAGGTGCTTCTTACGTCGTCGCAGAGGTGCCCCTGAGAAACGAAAGTGGCTTCCCAGGGAGACCGCCCCAGGCAGGCAGTAGCACATGGGCCCACGCAGCCAAACCTCCTACCCCGATCCTGTGGGAAATGGGGGGGGGGGGGGGCGGTGTGAGAAGTGGGCAACTTCAGACGTGCCAGGACCGAATTTCCTTTCTGCTCGGCGAGTTTATCCTCCTGAATTTAGAAATTGAATAGTTAATTTGTAGACCTTGCTCCCTGCTGCCCCTTGTGAATGCGCAGCGTTGAAACTTGTGATAAATATTTTGAAATCAGGTGAGTAGCCTATTAGCCCCTTTTTTACTTACTGAAAAGGGGCAAATAGTAACGTCATGCTTTGGTTTTGTCAGTTTTGCTTAAATATTCTTTTGCATTTGGGATGGGGGGGGGGAGGTGATAGCACCAAAGGACTAAAATAGCGGTGTGTTGTTGTTCTGTCACTAGGATAGATGATGAATCACTGGGTTTGGAAGCCAAATTCTTGCTGATAGCGATGCTGCCAGCTCCTGTAATGCGTTGCCTTAGTATGGGCATCTCAGCGTCTGAGAACGTGCACAGAGCTCGCAGCAATGACCATGTGGAGTTTTAGCATGCACTTAAGGGCACTCAGGGCCACTTGGACGAGACCTGGCAAAAGAACTAGCTAGCCTCAGGGCTGCTGGCATGCAAGCGGCCCAGAGTGTGTGAGAAGTTGCCCTCCCAGCCTTGGAAAGAGTGAGCTGTGTATGTCAACTTAACAGTGATAAGAAAATAACTCTCTTTAAACAGATGGATTTGCGGCTGTACCTTAGCATGCTGTGGCAGGTTATGATGTTGTACTCTCGCAATTTAGGTGGCTTTAAAAAGATTTGTGACCGATGAATGAGATAAAATATCTCTCAAGACTGAAAAGCAGTATGGTATGCCTAGCACTTGAACAAACATTTGTTGATCTAAACATTAAACAACAACAACAACAAATAAGATCACCCACACATGGTTAAAAGACAAGCCATTATCAAGTACTTGGTATTGCGGCCACCAAAACCTGGAGCACTAACAGCCTCTGAGAACTGGGGAGGTGAGAAAGCTGAGGCATCCACCTTCCAGTACAGTGGCCGCTCTTCCTCCGGGCAGCCTTCCGCTGTGGCCTATTAAACCTGGAAAATGCGCCTCTCACTCTCTTCCTAGACAATGTGGGTCATGGTTTTAAAGAACTCGAAGCTGAATTGGATGGCCTTCCTATCTGGGAGTGCAAGGACATCAGATGTGCCAGTGGTGTGTGTCTGTGTTGGTGTCTCCACTCCCTTCTCCCAGGACCAGCCAGCCCCAAGGAGTACTTTTCCTCTGTGAAAGCGGGGGAAGTCCGATGTTTGACAAAGTAAGGCCAGCACTTTGAAGGGCCAGGTGAGGAGTGAAGTCTATGATCCAGGCATTAGAATGGGATCTGAAAGTCATGCCAGGATCTAGGGGGTGTTTCCTATTTCTAAAGTGTGGATTGAGCATTGGGGTGAGTGTTCAACCCAAGTTCAGTGATGGGACTTGATCCTGTGCTGGTGGAAACCTCTGCAGGCCGCTGAATGTTGATACTGATGAGCTACTTAAAAAAAAAAAAGTCTGCTGGGCGTGGTGGTGTATGCCTTTAATCCCAGCACTTGGGAGACAGAGGCAGGAAGATCACTGTGAGTTTGAGGCCAAGCTGGTCTACAAAGCGAGTCCAGGACAGCCATGTCTACACGGAGAAACCCTGTCTCAAAAAAAAAAATCTGCTGAACCTGGCTTGGTGGCTCATACCTTAGTTCCTAGCACTCAAGAGGCAAAGGTATGCTGCACACCTCTATAAGTTCAAGGACAACCTAGTTCCAGGAGAGCCAGGGCTATGTAAAGAGACCCTGTCTTAAAATAAAAATGAAAACAAAATTCAAAATGTCTGCTGGGCCACAAGCAAGTTCACCCATGTGTCCTTTCTGTGTCCCCACTGTGCATGTTTCTACTTTCACTAGTTTGACAAGACCAAGAAGAGAGTGCGTGTCAGGTGTGTAGATTCTAGACCTAGCTGTTGCCTGCGCCTTTGTCCTCTTTGTCCCTGTCCTCTGCCTGATGGCCAGCTGTCCTCCCTCCCTATCCTCCACTCCTCAAACCTAGCTTAGACTGGACTGGACTGGACTGGACTGGACTTGGTGAGTTCGGTTAAATTGTGGACTAGACCTGGGTGGCTTAGGCTAAGGGGCCTGTGCTACTAACCGTGCTAGAACTGCACCGTTTCCCTTTCCATAGGCGGGTGCAGCTTTTACTGCACGGTGAAAAACAGAACCTCTTGGCCATCTTGAGAAAGGAAAACAGCCAGGGCAGCAGGCCAGGCTCAGAGCCCTGTGGAAAGAATGTCATTTTATGGGAGACTTTTTTTTCCCCCTTAAAGAAATTGTCTCAGGCGCTAAATGGTGGGCACAGTCCGATGGAACCTGAAATACTAGCTGAGCAGTTCAGCCCGAAAAGCAGTGCAGTCTGCTTGTGCTCACGGCGAGGAAGCAAGTGGAGCAAGCCGAGTGACTGTGCCACCCAGAGAAGTGGCCAGAAGGCTCTCCGGACTCCCCTGGTCTCTTGAAGCTTTTCTTTCTGGCCATTTCTGTTTACCAGAGAGCCATCGTTAAGGACTTGTCATATCTTTCTGGAGTACCATCGTTCTTCCCTTCCCGGCTTCCTGGGGTGCCCTGTGACGTTCATGTCCTTGTGGCTCCAGCTCTGTGTCTCTCTCTCCACTGCCGTAACCACAGATTCCCTTCTCCTGCTCCCGGAAGGTTTGTCCATTCGCTCTGATGTTCTTTTTTCTGTTATTTCAAATGCCTGTTACTTAGCTTGAATAAATTTTGTAACAGAAAAGTGAAACTGAGTGGCACATGCCAGCCAGCTCCGTGGGCCTCCGTGGGGTTGCAGCTGTGATTTCGGCAGTGAAAACCCGCACGTTAAAAATAATAGCTTTTGCTGCATGATTATTGGCTTTGGAAGAACACATTCGCTTTTAACTCAAAGGTAAACACAAATTATGCATCCTTATTTGAGAGTAAGGACTAATATTTTAAGGTATATCCATGTGAATAAAGTTTATATAACTTCATTATTCTAAGAAATAAAATATATAATATGACAGTACCTTACAAAAAGTGTATTTTTAGTAAAATGTGGTTGAAGTTTAAAGGAAGAAAATTTCTATTGTTAGATTGAAGAGAACCTGTCTTCTTGGCTTCTGTACATCTGATAACTTACAGAGGATGGCTCTGGCCATCTCCGTTTCAGCCTTTGTGTGTGTGCTGAGGTTAGAAGCATTCATAGGCTTCCTTTCCAGCCACTGGGGTGACTCACAAGCTGCCCCCTATGTCTGGTGTGTCTGAAGCAAGCATCCAGGGTGAGGTGGGCCGGCCTTTGTGTGCCAGTCTCTGGGAGCCGAGCTAACAGTTTGCTGAAACTTAGAGTGAAATGCCCTGATTAAATATAAAGACCAAACGGGAGCATGGGGCACATGGGTCTTGAAGAGCTGTTCATGGCCAGTGGCGTGAAGCAGTCAGCTCTGTTCTCGCTCCGGTAAAATCCTAAAGTTGGGAACGTTTTACTCTGCTTCTACATAATTTTTCATGTTACACATAATTGGTGGTGATCTCTGCTGTGGTAATAATTCATGACAGTCTTTAAATCTGAGCCCAGGGAGGTCTGCGTGCCTCACACGGGTTCCTCCTTTGGAGGTGTGCTGCACACGCTTGCTGCAGCCCTGCTGTGCACACTCAGAATGTTAAAGGTAGGTGGTTCAGGCTTTAAGTGTCTTCTCAGTCTGTTTGTCTTTTGTGATGTAAGTCTTCTATACTCAGTTGTAATTCTGGAAACTAGTATTTATTTAAGTTTTTTTTTTTTTTAAAGTTATGTAACTGTTTCCTGGACCCGCAGCAGCCCATAGTGGCTGATAGGCTTCACTCGCTTATTGTACCTTCCAGGCACAAACCAGGAAAACCAGCCTTTGAGAGCTTGGGGCATGCAACCAAGTACCCACACTTACTGGGAGCCACTCCCTGCATCCAGCAACCTGGTGGGTTTGTAGCCGCCCTTAAGCCTGAGGCAAGGCTCCCCTGGAGTTTCTTAGGCTTGATGTCCTTGCCTCTTTTTGAGCGTACTGTTGCTCTGTGAGAATCCATACTTGTGAAGCCATGGGCTCATACAATAGCTTCTTTGATTCGTGATTTCCATAGTAAAGCATTATGGGTTCTCGTGGGTTACCAGCCGCCCTCCACCTCCTCAGAGAGTGCCTTTGTGTCCTGTGCCTTGCCTTTGGAGAGGGACTTATGTGAGTGATGGAGGTAGAGTAGTTCATGAAAAGTTGTTATGAAGAGAGAAGGGTGTGCTGGAGGTGCTGAGGCCCTCCCAAGTACCTGGGCCGTGTTTGTGTACCTCCTCTTGCCCTTGTATTTATCCTGAACAAATGCTTTATTGAACACTGTATATCCAAATCTGATATCAGATCATAGCATACAAGATCTTGACATCTTTTGCTTTCTTTAAGCTGGACCAAGGGGAAAAAATGCCAATAAAATATAATTTTGTAGCCTCAGAAAGACAGTATGATTCATGTAGTTTTGTATCATTAAACTTTCATCTGTTCCATAGATTGATTCTTTTTTAAGAATCTGTAATTTAAAACCAGAAGGGGTTCTGACAATTCTGTGTGTCCTGAAATCCCTGCCAGCTTTAAACTGGTATAACAGGAAAATTAGAACAATGACCAGCCTGCCCTCAGCACTTACTCATAACACGCAGTCATCCACTCATCCTCAGGCACTTACTCAAAGACTCTCTGAATGGAACCATTAACGCACCGATAGCTAACACTCGCCGTGCGTCAAGCCCAGCTCTGAGTGATTTATGTGCAGCAGCTGATGTGAACGTCCCGACCAACAGCGTGACACAGACAGTGCAGACTGTCGCACACTCTGTGTTAAGTAGGTACACTATAAGCAAGTCAAACAATCGCTCTAAAAATAATGTTTCGGCAGTATCTTGAAATTCTTCTTAGTCCTCGCCTTCCAGCACAAAGCGCACATTTCTAAATTAAGAAAATTTCAACCAGCATGTATTTTGAAAACACCTGAAAGTGTGCAGATAATTACACTTGTGTTGATTTTAGTGTGTGTGATGCCAGCCAATTCTTCCATGCATCGAAAGATGAAAGCTATTTTCATGTAAAACATAAGACTTAGACTGGAAAAGGAGGGTGGGAGAAGAACGTTTTGTGGCTCTTTAGTTACTTTTATAGGCAGCATTAATTTCATTCCTGTGACAGAATGCTTTCGTTGGCAGTCTCTCTCGACTTAGGCATTTTAATGAGCTGCTGTTTTGTGCCTGGGCTCATATGGCACTAATAAGATGTGTTATTTTTAGTAGCACCTACTGGTGTCACCTTGGGTTAGGGCCTGTCATTGTTTCCATTAATCATGTGTTAGAGCAGGCAGGCTCTTAAATGTATTCGGCCTAGAAGCCACCAATGTGTGTCTGATATGTATTCAGCCCTGACTCAGACAAGACCACATGTGGCCACATAAGTATTTGTGGAATTGAGTAGATAATGAAGCCCACAAGTGGTATTTACTTTTATAATCACACCTTCGTGCTGCAAGTGAAAAAACAACAACAACAAAAAGCCAACAACCTTGGACCATTTTGTTAACTGTACTACGTGTTTTGCTCTTTACTGATAGTAAATCAGTTCCAGCTCTCCTGGCTTCTTGAAAGAGGGCATGGAGGCAGGAAGACTTGATCCTGGGCCTGACTCTTGGGTTTGTCACAGCCTTTTGTTTTCCTGTGAGAATCCCTTTATTGAATGGGCCAGTTTGGTTCACATACACAAAGTGATAAACACTCCACCTTGGCTTCATTTTTTTATATGAATTGGTGAAATGGATTTGCCATTTTGCGGGAGATGTCTGATTTGGCTTTCCAGTTACTTTTTATAAACGCCCTTCTTTCTGCTTTCATATTAATTCTGTGATGTGAGCAAGAAGGAAATTAGACACCAGTCCTGCTCCTTCACCCTTTATCACGCAACTTGAAGTTTCCTTTTGCTTCCAAGTAAACACGTATGAGGTGGAGAAGAAGCTGACTGTTTTTCATGTAACCTCTCACTTCCCACCCTGGTCGTGGTCAGCAGGCTCGGTGGTGCATGCCTCCCGTCTTGGGAGGAGCACAGCCACGCTCAAGTCATCTCCTTACTTGACACCTTCAAGGCCACTCTCAAGAGATGTCTCTTCCTTTAGGGTTCTGGAAGCTGGTTCTGGTGTCTATTTCTTGGGAAGAGGTATGGTGACAATACTGTGTAATGGCCGTGTGGTTGTGAGTTTGTCCTTCAGACTTAACCTTTACTTATATCTACTTGTATTTCTCATTTTTATATTTTGTATTTCTCATTTCTTTTCTTCAGAGTGATCGCTGTTCTTCCCTCACCCCCTGGGTGCCTGGATTTCTTTTTCTTTCTTTTAAAAAATATTATTATTATTATTATTATTATTATTATTATTATTATTATTATTATTATTACTTATTTTTCTTTAAATTCCAAAAACTTTACTCTAAAAGTGCCTTACTACGAGTCACTTTCCACAGTTGCCCCTTGGCTTTTGAGGGTTTTTTTTTTTCATGGTTTGAAAGCTAAGAACATCAGTTTTTCACTTTTCTATGAACAGACTTAAAACCAAATGAGATGCTGTATGTTGAAGTGTTTGAATCTGTTGTTCTGATGTCCTTTCTAGACTCTGTGCTTGGAGTGTTTGAAGTGTAGAGACGCTACAGGCAGACTTGAGCTGACTGATGCAGGACAGCTCTGGCTCCATGTGGGGTGGTGAGAGTGCTCTTGGCCCCTCCCAGGAAGGGTCACTTAAGAATAGGATGCTTTCTCAAGCTTCTCAGCTGGAAAATTCCATCTCTGTTCTGTTTTTCTCACACAAAACTCTGGGTTTATATGTTCTCGGCTACATGCTCGCAGAAAAACTATTAACCTATTTATTAGTAACAAGTAACGTAGAAAAGTCAAGTCAGCCAGTTTACCCAGAGCATTGTCTTGGGTTTGTTGTACAAAAAGCCCTCTGTCCAAAGCGGCTGGGTATGCTAATGAACCATGAGCTGTCCTTTCTGGCTATGGGGGAAGATACAACACAGGACCCAGCAACTGTGTATAAAGTGGTATGCGATAAAGAACCCAAACCACACAGCAGAAACGGAGGCTTCCATTATGTGATGCGGTTCACCTGAGGACACTCCGCACTTGTGTGTCGTGCCTGGACCTTATTTTGATCAAGCAGCTCTTCATGCACACACAGACTGGAAGCTACGGTGGGAAACTGAGTAATTGAATTAAACTGAATCCGTTTTAATACTTTTGTCTGATTTGTGCTGATTGCATAGGAGCGCTGGTGGCCCTTTTACTTGAGAATGCCGTTTTTAGAATAAATCTCCTCAGGTTTTGCGAGTGAGACTGAAACCCATCACCCAAGTTCCGCCAACACTCAAGAGTCAGGATGAAGAGATCCTAGGCCAGAAATGTGACCATATATCAGAATCATTATTTATCAAACTCTGTTTCTGTAGGCAGCTTTGTCACTAATTTTATTCCATATCCATGACATACAAAGCCCTAAGCAAGGAGTAGAGACTACTCCTTGTAGAGAAAGGAATTAGAGAAAACAGACTGGAAAACAAGCTAATTAGGCCCATGTCAGAGATCCAAGAAAAGCACAGCACAGGGACAGAGCGGGTGCGGGTCTGCTCCAGGCCGGTTACTTTGTAGGACAGAGGGGACCGTGATTTCTACAGTCAACATTCAGATGGTCTTCTGGAACAGATAAAGGAGCTCCCCACTCTGTGAGAACACGTTACACTGGACACGGAGAGTTCCCGGTCTCCTCCGTTCTGCACACCCGCCTCTCCTTTTCACTGGTTGGGTTGCTGCTTTCTTTCCTTTAAACATTTGGTTTTTAGACAAAGTAAGAAGTTAAAACATTTCAGTATTAAGGATAATGATTCATAGTTCCAGAGTTCCCCCAATTTTCAGTCCTTGTGAGTTTTTGGATTTATGTCCTGGCACTGAGAACATATCCCACGCTCCCAGAACCACAGCTAAAATGGAATCTTCTTTATTTTTGTTTGTTTTTAAGTTAGCATCTTTCTGATGATACAAAGCAAATGAGCATGATGGGCCCCGTACAGCTCAGCATCTCATGTACCACAAACTGACAGTGAAGACTTCTCAGCCTGTGATCTCAAAATATACATATGGAAAAATTCTGATTTTTATATATGTGAAAGAAGGGAAGCAAAAACTGATTAGCCTAGCTCATACCAAGAAGCCATGTAGAATGGGGAAATTTATCTCTGAATATTTACTTTTATTTTTCTTCCATTTCTGCTCACAAAGCTTGCTGTGAGTCTTTACTTGCAGTTCCTGCTATTAGTCTGGTGTCCCCGAGAAGGGTATACAAAGGAGGAGGCGTGAATCAAGGCCACAAAAGGAATCTGGGAACAGACATGTACACCCAACTATCATGTTAGTTCAGTATTGAGGGTACAGCTCAGCGTTTCTCCCTGACATGAGAAGGATGCTGGTTGCCCCAGAGCCCATAAAGCATAGGGCTGAGTCTCTCAATGACTACTGAGCTGGGTAAATTTTATATGCCATAAGATTTACACATGTGCAGTATTTTGCATTGTAAGAAACTTGTATAACTGTGAGACTGTCTCACTTTGAGGGAGAAAAGAGCCCCTGTCTCAGGCATGCCAGGCCAGTGCTTGCTGTGAGAGTGTGTGTCAGCAGTTTGTTCCATTTTGAGTTTGTCTTATTTTCTTCTTGTTGAAGTGATGTTCTGCGGCTGGACTTACTATATTTTGTTTACCCATTTACAAGTTGTTAGACATATTTGGAAATTTTTTGTAGTTTTTATGCTATGAACCATGGGTATAACTGCCCTAGTGTAGGCATGCATCTCTTTTCTCTTTGTAGGAACTCTGGGCTAGAGCAGGCTCTACCTGTGGCAGGGCCTTGCATAGCCGACTTCTGAAGTTTAAGTGTCTCACATCCCCACTAGCAGTGAGGACAATCTCCAGAACCCCTAACTCCCTTGCCTGTGCCTGCAGTTGAAAAGCTGCGTGTCTTCCCAAGTTCTCCAAGGGAGTTGCCACACCTTCAAGGCCACCTGGCTTGTACCAGCCTGCTTTCTCTCTGTCGCAGAGCTCCTGTGCCTCAGAGCCCTCTGTGTCCTGGCAGCATTCTTAGGTGTGGCTTCCTTTTTGTCTTCTGAAGATGACCCATTCTCCTCCTCTGTGGAGTGATGCAGCCCTGTGTCTAAGGCTGTTGCCAGCATCCTGCATCCCAGAGTGACCTCTTGTCCCTCTGCTGGGTTTTCCAGGCCGTGGCCAGAGCCCAGCTCTACAGAGACTTGTAAAAGTGTTCGGTATGCACCGCCTTTGAGTCTGGTGAGAGTTACAAAGGTGACCTGGGCTACACACCTGGCTTTCACTAAATATTTAATGCTTTTAGGGCCCCTCTTCAAAAACGATGAGAAAGGTTGATGGCCCCAGGCATGTGGATTGGGGCTTTCACCTCCGTGGCGCTGAGGTAATGCTTTTACAGTTTGGGAGCTAGACTCAGCTTTGACTCTTCCTGTTCCAGTTCTTCACCAGCAGCGAATGGCTCGTCTCGCTGTGCGGCTCCAGGCTTTACTCTGGGGCCCACTGTGTTTCAGAGCAGCAGCAGCCTTCCCTGAGTCTCTTTTCACCGTTTGTCGTATTAGGCAGATGAAAGGCCACAGCTCTCCCAGTCTGAAGTCTGAGACATATTGTCATGCTGCCGATAGTGTTTGTCTTCTAGCAAACCCGCGCTTCCGGTGGGTCCATACTCGTTTCTCATGCGAGGTAAGTCATTGCTGTGGTTTCCTCACCCAGCCACTCTGCGGGCCCCGGGAGCACACACAGCTAGCAATGCAGAGCTGCCGGGAGCCCGGGAAAGGGACGCTCCTAGCTCCTTACCTCTCACAAACAGAAGGGTGTCATGCTTTAATTTATTATATCACAAAAAGTAAAGTGTGAGATTACTGCTTTCCTAGGGTACTCCTGACCATATTGAGATTCTGAGCGTTAACTAAGGAAGTCTCACAGTGTATCGCGCTGAAGTAGTCGGAAGACTACAGAGTTGAGGCAAGTTCACAAAATAAAATCATCACCAGCGGGAAGCTGTCAGAAACAACTAGAAAAGCCATAAATCAAACAACAGGAGGAATATGCTCCGCTCCGACAGTTACTGGAGATCCTAAAATGAGCTTGCCTATGGGCCTCATGAGACGAGAGGGAGACGATTGCACGGCGCTCTCCCGATTCTCCCACGCCTCCTCTTTATTGCATGTTCCAGTTGTCTGTAAGCCCGTGTATGCATGGCGGCAGATCTGTTTGCGTTCTGGGTGATAAATGAACTGTGAGGGGGGTGTACTGTGTATGGGTCCTGGAGATCGAGGGAGATGGGAGAAGTCTAGTGCACCCTATAAGGCCATCCCAAAGGGAAGCCTTGTGCTGAGGCTTGCTTAGGAATGCACAGGGACAGATTGCGCTGCGTCACCATCAAAGAGTGGACAGGACAGGCTGCTGCTGCTGCTGTGACAACCGGGAATCTGCAGGAAACATTAAAGTGGTGTGTTTTGTAGGGCACAGATTACTGATTACTGGAAGTTTGGGTAATGTTTGCAAACAGACCAAGTGTGTGTGTGTGTGTGTGTGTGTGTGTGTGTGTGTGTGTGTGCTGAATCAAGCATAAGTGGCCATCTTATGTTGGAATGCAGAGTGGCACCATCCCACTGCCCTCCTAGTAGTCTTCAAATGTTTTTAGTGGATATGTTTCCTAGTTGTTTTTTCTTTCTTTTTTTTTTTTTTTCACAGAATGTTTGTACATGCTCATACCTTGATGAGTTGCTAATTTAGTTAGGGAAATTTTTCTTCCTGTGTAGTGCTCAAGACCTCCAGTGTCTAGGAAGGTGCTTTACTACTGAGCCACACCCTAAGCTTGTGAAATATTCTTACAATTTGTTGGACTTTGCTTGTGGGGCAAATCAAACCATCTTTGAAACTGTAGTGATAAAATTAGTGGTACACATGGAATGTAGTGGTTTGACCCCTTAGAGCCATGGCCTACCAGAGGGCAGAATGAAGAAGCATTTAGAAAAACAGCTGCTGGCAGATGTAGAAAGACAGAGCTCTAAGTGGGTGAGGAACACAGGCGAGTGAGGACTGAGACGATCAGACTCCTGAAGGCTTTGTCTGCCTCCCTTTCTCCTCTCAACAAAATAACAGCTACTGGAGGGAGGGCAGCAGGTCATACTGGCTCCGAGAGCCCAGACACATTTGCTTCTGGTGATTGGGGATATAGTTAGTGGTCAGCAATAGCATGGCCCTGTGAGCAAACACTAGACTGTCAGAAGACAAACTGATGGATTTGGGGGTATCTGGTAGTGGAGAGTTTGTGTTGTCGTGTGTGCACATAGGTTGGGAGTGTTTGCCTCAAAGCCGTGAGTATGGCCATGCATACCACCGAAGTACCCTTTGGCCCCAGAGCTCTGCTTTGTGCTGGGGCCTACTCTGTGACCAGTCTCCCCCCTTAGAGTGAAGCTACAGATACTGTTCCCAGAGCTGACAGTTTGCGTGTGACTTTGACTCACCAGCCGACCAGGCCTTAGCGGAGCTGCCTGTGTATAATGCAGAGTCATTGGCAGCAGGACCCATCTAAGGAGCAGCTGGATGGCGACAGTGACCCTGCACAAGGTAAAGAGTGACCGTTCAGTGCTTTGGTTTACTCAGTTTCATACTCGGTTTCTTCTTGTGACAGGGTCATGCTGTGTAGCCCAGGCTGGCCTGGAGCCTCTGCAGCCTTCAGCACCACTGCCTAGCTCCTCTAGCCCCTTCTAGAACTCCTGGTGAAGTTTGCCCTAGGACCTGTGTCAGGTGTGAACCTGGACTCACAGGTCGTCCTGTGTAGAACCTGTTCTGAGGCCACAGGCTGGTGCAGAAAGCACCTTCATGTGGGTTCCGTGTATTATGTCACTTACGTGAAGACTGGGGAAGAAGCAGATCTTGCTGGGCCTTTGTTATGAAAAACTGTCACCAGCAAGTGGACTGCTTCCTTAGTTTGTAGGCAGCCCTTTACAATGTGTCTTAGTGCCATATTAGACATTGTCCAGAATTAAAACAGGCTGTTTTTACAGTAGCTGAGTCAAAGTGCCCTTTTGTGAAGGACATTGTACTTCCCTGTCGGTTTTTCACTTTGGTTTTCGTAGTCATGCTAACTGTGCCTGGACTGTTGGTTTCTCTTTCCAGAATGTGTGGTTTCCTGAGCACAGAGGGATGCTGTGGTCAGCAGCTCTTTTAGAATTAAGCTGAAATCTGCTATTTTTCTCCAGTCCTCAATACTGGGATCTGGAGTCATACAGGTGGGGTGAAATCCCGTATTCCACTTTTTTTCCTCTTGGCCACTCAAGTCTATGGAAACCTCGGAATGCTGCCAGTGGTCATGGCTCAGACAGTGACTGCTAATGCAATCGGGATGGCCTCCGGGCGAGCGCCGTTCTCAGGCCTTAAAGCTGTTTGTCTTTACTGATTTAGAGGATAGGAACTACTCGGGAGGCAGAGGCTGGCAAGTCACTGTGAGTTCGAGGCTAGCCTGATCTAACATGGTCTAACATGGTCTAACAGCCAAGGCTAACATAGAGAGATCCTGTCTCAAAAAAAAAAAAAAAAAAAAAAAAAAAGGACAGGAACCCTAGAGCTGAGGACAGACAGGGAATGGCGGCTGCAGCCCAGGCCACCGGGATGATAGCAACACTACCGTGCTATCTGTGAGCCAGCTAGAATGTCCCACTGTTAAGTTGCTCTGACAGGTGGGAACCGGAAGAACCAGAGGTGTAGTAGCTGTGCCTTCCAGTCCTGATGCCTTTCCTGTGATCCCTGGAGTTAGATGATTGGGCCAGCCTGTCCTACCGGAAACCCTGTCTTCAGAAAACAGCAAAATTCCCTGGGATTCTGCTGGAATTCCACTGGCTCCTCCAAAGGGATTTCAGTGGAAGCCCCCAGAGCTGTTTTACTACTTTGGAGTGAAGTCTTAAGTGAACTCACTCTGCAAGATCCAGCAGCCCACAAGTATCCTGAGCACAGGAGAAGCCAGAACAGCCTTCAAAACAAGTACTACCATCTCCACCTTGTCCCCACTCCAGATACAGGCCAGGCTTTACAGTGACTGTGATTCTCAGGTAGAATTTGCTGAGAATAGACAATATGCTTCCCTAAGCTCAGACTTACTAACAAAAGCGCACTTAGATGATACAGACATGGGCAGTGTTTGCCTCAGCGATGAGTAATGGGCTATGCATGATTAAATAGGCTTCTGAGAATGGCCTTGCTTATGTAATTGGGGATCGATACACTTTAGAAGGGTTTTATAGGTGAGCCGCACTGTTACGTGGTAATCAGCTGTCATTTTCAAGTAGTTAAAAGGGTCCTTGGACAAAGCCCAGTGGACTCACTGTGGCTTCCTAATTGCTAAGGCTTGAAACTCCCTTGCTCTCTAGATTATGAGCATTCTTGAATTTTTTATGGGGGAAGAGATTATTTTTTTATGTAGGATAATTTTCATGTCCAATGTTGCATTAGCTAACAAGAGCAGTATCGCAGGCAGGCCGAGGTCTTGCCTTCCCAGGGCCCTCCTTCTCTCTGAAGCTAACATGCAGAGTCCGGAAAGAAGAGAAAACGAGAGAAGAGCTTGCTGGCGTGAGTCACTAGAAGACACCACCCATCACCTCGAACAGTCCTTGGCCTTCTTAGAACATTCTCATGCTGCCCTGCAGACTCTCACAGTCGGTGGAAGGGCGGAGGCCTCTGGACCAGTCTCCCCATTTCCTCCCATCAGTAGAATAAAGGACTAGAGATTTCAGGGGCCAAAGGAAGTAACACCCAGCTGATGGCTACAGCAGTTCCCAGTGGCGTCTGCGTGCCCCTGTTGACTCCTGTGCGTGCGTGTTCTGGGCCTGTACGCAGCATCACCAGCCAGTAAGGCCAGAGTAACTCTCAGTAGAGGAGGATATTGGCAGGCAGGACAGTTTTATTACGTGCTTCTCAAAATAAAAGGAATTCTCTTGGGGTTGGTGGGAAGGAGATGAATAGAGCATTTCCTACTTCCTGCCTGTTTGACTCTTTCCACAGCAATGTGTTTGTCATAAAATGGATTTTCACCCAGATTGGCTGCAACTAAAAATAACTTCATCCCATATCTATCAGTTTGACCATCTTCTCACGTGTGCACTTTGTGTTACCTCCTTTCCTGTGCTGCCTCTCTTATCTTCTGCATGTGCAGGTGACGGTGCATTTCTGCTTGGGACCTGCTATGATTGGGCGGCAAGCTGTCTGAGTGGCCTGGCTGTGGCGTGTCACTAGATTGCCCTTACTCCGTGTCTCCTGCCCTGTGGTCACTAGTACAGGGCTCTGCAAAGCAGCCCTGTACTGCCTCCCAGGCCCCACTCCCAGGTGGGAGGGGACAGCAAGTTAGGGCACCTCAGGTCACTGCTCACTCATGTCTGCTTAGCAGATTGATGTTTTCATTATGGGTAATTATTAAGTTGATGTTGATTTTAACACGTGCAGCCTAACTTGGAGATATGGAAGGTCAGAGGCTTGTTTGTTTAGGGTATATGAACTACACATAGGAACTTTACCAGTTTCTCATTTCCTTACTGTTCAGTGTCTGCTGCCACCTCTTTTAAAAGGTCTTGTGTTGGTGGTGGGGTGCGCTCTGCCCTTCCCAAGCCCCGGCACCGCCCCCACCGGCAGTGTGCAGTAATGACGGGGCCCAGCTGGTTCCTGTCTAATAGGGCCGTGACCTGCCGTGAACTCTGTAATGAAGAAGGAGCATGCTTGCTCCTCTGCATGCCTCTGTCTCCCCCACACGCCTCTATTACCCAGGAGGAAATTGAAGAGCAAATCTCTGCGTTCTCCTGATACTGACGGCCTGATGTAATCTTTTCCACACTGGAGTCAGGAAAGTAAAAGCCACACAGCACAGACCCAGTGCTCCACAGCTGCCTAGGGCTTCAGCTGTAGGCGCTGTATGCCTACCTGTGTTTTTAATAGCCTTGAGGCGTAACTTACATACTATAAACAATCCAGTGATTTTTGTTGTTGTTATTGTTGTGGAATCAGTCAAGTTGTACAAGCATCACCGAAATCTAGTTTTAGAATGTATTCATCACCCTGAGTAATCTTTAGTGCCTGTTAAATGATCACTTTCTACCCACATACCCCTCTCCCTGTCACAGGAAACAAGTAGTCGTTATTTTTGTAGGTTTGTACTTTCTGGATGCGTCATAACAGTAGAATTAATTACAAGATATGTAGATATGTATATATACTGTTCTGTTTGCCTTCCATTCATTTAGCATGTTTCTAGGTCCATTGTTTTAAGATAGGAATATAGCTTGTCCCCTTTTTATTCTTGAGTAGTATTCCAGTGTATGGACATACCACATTTTATCCATCTCTGTTCTATAAGTCAGTTGGGTTGTTTTCCACTTGAGGCCAGCTGCTGAAAGACTGGTGAGTTTTTGCAGGGCCATTTGTGTTCTGTTATTGTGGGTACATACTAAGGAGACAGACGTTGTTTACCCATGCTAACTAAAATTGTTCTCCTTGTTGCCCCCTCTCCCCTCTGTCTCTGAGTTCCACCATCAGTCATGTGTGTGACACTTTGGCAACTTCAAGTTAGTTAAGTGTCTTCTCATGGCCTTGATATAAGCTGTTTTAGAGTTTAGAGTTGGGGGAAGAGGTGTGTGTTTGTAATACACAATAAATTAATTTTTATAGAGAAAGTGATTTTGTGTCTTAAATTCTCTATTTCAGTTTCTCTGTGACTCCACATAATATTTCCCAGCTTGTGCTTCCGATTATGTGCATCATTTAAATATAAGGCAGGCTTGTGTGGGTCTGAGGAACCCTGTTGTGTGGTGCTGTCAATAATTAAATCATCAGTTCCTTCTTGACAGAATTGGGGAGGCTTTAGGGATTCTTTATTTAAAATGCATCTTCTACATTTGGATGAATCTAGGCTGTTGCCACAGGCGTGGCCAAAATCCTACAAGTTGTGTGGTACCCTTGACGTGGCTGACCACTCACATTGCTGTGTGGTACCCTTGATATGGCCCATCACTCACATTGCTGTGTGGTGCCCTTGATATGGCCGATCACTCACATTGCTGTGTGGTGCCCTTGATGTCACTCACATTGCTGGCTACACTGAGGGTTTGCAGGTGCTCTGCTCAAGTGAGTGGAGTGCCCCACGAGGAAGCACACTGGGATGTAGCCCTTTAATCCTAGGCTGGTCCACAAGCATGTGGAGTGGAAGTAGGAGCCTGGAATGCTGGCTGTGGACTGTTTCGAGAGTGTGCTTGTGTGCTTGTCCAAAGACAGCTTTAGCAATGGCTGGATGGAGAGAAGACACAGCCTCCTGAGAGGAAGGGAAGAGAGGAGGCATGCTGCCTCATAGCTCCTGAGTGCCAGCATCTGTGGGAGGAACAGTGACTACTGATATTTGAACAGACAACTGATTAGCTCACAAGGATGGTTTTGGCTCCAGATGTACACTGTGTTACTGGGCAGTTCATTACACGATAAAGTGTGCCTCCTAGCCTGCGTGGGTAGAGTTTGGACGGGCTGTTGGAAACCCCTTCAGTCAGCAGAACCTCTGAACACACAGGCTCAGCAGCCGCTGTGCATGTTCTTAAGGTGTGCTCATGTTCTCAGGAAGGAGGTAGCCAAGGCAACCTGGAAGGATGGCGTTTTGTTGAGTTTTCCCAAGAAATGGTTGTAGTTTCAGAAAGGTTCCTCAGGAACCTTGTGGCATCTGGGCAACTGCGTTATAACTATGCTATAGTTTATGTGTTTAGCTGCCTGTTCCTGGGGCCTCTCCGGGTCATTCTCCACTGCATCACTGCCTTAGTGGGTGTGCAGGCTTTTCAGCCTGCCAATAAAGACATCCGCATGAACATATTATAATTCACCCTTGTGTTTGAAGTGGGACATTGGATCAAGGTTTTCTCACTCAAGTACATGTATCATGTGTGTTAGGTTTTCTAGTTTTCATTTCAAGCTAGGTTTGAAAGTGAGGAGCTAGCTGGGCCTGGTGGCACACTCTTTAATCCCAGCACCCGAGAGGGAGAGGCAGGCGGATCTCTTGAGTTCAAAGCCAGCTTGGCCTACAGAGTGAGTTCCAGGACAGCCAGGGCTACACAGAGAAATCTTGTTTCAAAAAACCAAAAACGAAAAAAGTGAGGCACTGTTGCTCATTCCACGAAGGCCCCTGGCTCCAGCTTCCCACAGGTTTTGAACTGTAGTACTTAGTCTGTGAGGAGGAGAGCTTGCTGTAAGCGACAGGGAGGCCTTGAAGAAGGCTGAGAAGGCCCAATGCTCCCAGGTGGTAGAGACTGGCCCTGCCACCAAAAGGGCCCAGCTTGCTGCAGGTTGGTTCTCTCGTGGGGCCTGAAGCTTTCCCTGGCCCCTGCCTCTGAACTTGCCGTCATGAACTCTGTGGTGGCAAAGCAGAGTTGTCTAATGGCCAGTGGGTCTCCCCCTCTTTTCCTTATTGTGGGGTGGTCGAGGGTGCATGCACCACCCCACTTGTTTGGAAGCCAGGGAGAGCTTTCAGGACTCAGTTCACCTTGTTTTTAAGGCAGGGGTGTCTTACACACCACGTACTCCAGGCTTGCTGGCCCAGGGAATCTTCTCCTCTCACTGTAGAAGTGGTGCAGTTACAGATGCATGCCTCTGTGGTCAGATTCCCAGGACTAACCTCAGGCCGTCAGGCTGATGTAGCAAGAACATTTACCAGCTGAGCTATCTGCCTGGCCTCAGCCACATTCTGAGAAGAACCATTTCCCAGAATCACAGGGCAAAACACAGGTGGGGTGTCAGGCTGTTGTGCCTCATGAGAAGATTGCTGAGTCCCTGGGCTGAGTGCAGATGCAGGCACTAGGTCAGTTTTCCAGTCTCCATTCTACTGGCCTTTGCCTCTTTTGCCTGCGAGCATTCTATGAGGAACCTAGGACCCTGTTGCACAGGCAGAGCCTTCAGGGCCTCTTTCAGAGCCTCATTTCTTCTTGGAGCCCTTATGTGTAAACTGTCTTCCTTTTTATGAGCCACGTGCCAATACCCTGTGCTCTCCAGTGCTTTGCCCATGACTCTTCCACCTTAGTGTTGGAGAGATCACATGTTCTTAGAGCACCAGGCAGATGTGATGTGATTCCTTTGACTGCTGCTGCCGATTCACTTGTTCTTGATATTTGGGGCATTGCAGTATTTTGTAAGTTCTTTCACCAGCAGCTACAATGAGGAGAAAGAGTTAATTAAGCCGTATGATGAAGGTTCCTAAGAAAGGCTTGCTGAAGGGCAAGAGGAAGACATTCATTTTAACTCAGTGTGTGTGTTTAGTTTATGTAGTTTGTATGTGCCATGGAGAGTTCCTTGTAGACTCCAAGGGGGGCTGCAGGCCGTCTCTCCTCTCTCAGTGGTTGGCTGGGAGATGTAGCATCTTTACAATGGCCCCTGTTCCTGAGCGCGCTGCGGCCAGTGTGGCCTCTGTCTCCACACAAAGCTTTCTTTCTGATGGGGTCTGTTTCCTGTGTTCTCATTCAGTTCACCATGCTTAGCTTCTGCATTCAAACTAACTCATTTAAGGTTAAGAAATTTGGCTTTTTCTTTTTTTATTATCAAAGTAGTATTGTCTGTTAGAGAAAATTTTTAAAAATATGGCAAGATTTAAAGAAGAAAACTTTAATTACGGTCATCTGGTCATTTAGCTATTTACTATGAACACTTTGCTGTTTTGCCTTTAAGTCTTGTAGAGAAATAATTATTGGCGAAGTACAGGAATGTGTTTTATATTTATGACTTTTTTGTTGTTGTTGTTACTTCAAAGGTAATTTTCTCAAGCTCCTTTTTTATTATTTAAATTAACCAAATTCAGTGGTGTTTTAAAAATTCTACTTTTGGGGAAAGATTTGTTCTGTAGCTTTCACAGAAAATGCCTCGCCTGGCCATGAGTAATTGGGTTCGGCACTTGCTGTAGCTATAACCCTGAAGTTCTGGGGACTTGGACAGATGTGTGCGAAATTATCTCTTGTCCTGCAGCGGATGTCTGTGGATGCAGAGCAGTCTAGGAAGCCTAGAGCCTACAGGGCTGGGAAGGAGACAGGCCTACAGATTCCCTCTTTTTTCCTGTGCCTTTCCCTTAGTGGCGTCAGCATGAAGAGCCACGCAGCCCGCTTGTTTTTCCTCTCCCCTTGGTACTTTGAATTGAAGTGACATCTGTTGCAAGATGTGAGGGGACTTTGAGAGCCACCAGCAATGAGAGTGTTTCGTTTGTAGTCACAGGATGGGAATCATGGAAGACGGGCCCCTGTTCAGCGATTAACTGTGGGACTATTGCTGTTTTACTTTAAGAGCTGCACTGAAATGGATACTGCCAACTTACTTCTAAGAAATTCGTAGTAACACAGCCTGGTCCTCTTTTCTGGCTTTTATTAAAATGCAAATAGCTTAAACTTCAAAGCAACTTAATTGAATCCTGAAAGGAGCAGAGCCGATACTTAGCGTTGCTGTGGCGCTTTTAATTCCATCATCTGGCCTGGCTGGCTTTGCTGACCAGCTTGCTCCCTTAACTGCTTGGTTGGGTGTGACAGGACAAGAAATGTGGACTCGTGGTGTGTGGACGCACTGCTGTGAAGGTGCTGGCACTGCACATGCTCAGAAGAGCTCTGTGTGGACACAGCACTAACTATTCTGGTCGTTAGTACAGTCCTGGCACTGACCTGGGAAACAAAGGGAACACGTCTCTCTGCCTTTGCTCTTCAGGCGTCTGCTCTTGTTAGTTTCAGAAACAAATGTCACGCAACCCAAGCAACCCTCTTCTCTCTGAGACACCAAGCAAGGCATTTTCTGCCTCTCAAGTGCTTAGGGTACTGGCTTGTTATTTTAACTCTAGAGGGAACTGCTAACTTACTGTAGCCTTGCCATCACTCAAAGCCTCTAAGGACAGATTGCTAGAACTTAGCTGTGTCCCTTGGAAGCAGCTCTGCCTCCTGCAGGGCAGGGCATTGAACCTTTGCTTCCTAAATTGCCCAGATCACATCATCTCGTGCCCGCTCAGAACCGTGTCCTGGTTCAGACAGATCATCACGTGTGACCCATCTTTTGACTCTCCCACTTATCTAGGGATCATCCTGGGTATGGACTGTGCCACAACTGAGAGGCTTTGATGTTCCAGAGCCCTGCCCATCTTTTGAATGCATGTGTTTCTGCTAAAGGCATGTTTTTCCAGTGCTTATGGGGGCCATGAGCAGTGGCTTACTCCTCTGTAGCTTTTTGTACTTTGTGGTTTCTCTCATCCTGTTACATTAACCATAACACGAAAAGGAGCCTGATCAGAAGGAACGTGTCCCAGAAAATCCAACTAACTGTAGAGCCCAGAAATGCTGCAGGGTGACTTTGCGTCTAGAAATGTACACCCTGCCCTGAGTGTTCAAGAAAACCCCAGCCTGGTTTCTGTCCAGCTGAAGCCTGTCATTTTCAGATCGCTCCAACCTGGAGCTTTACGTACATCTGCCAGCAGACAGCCTGTCATAGAGTTTCACTTCTCAAGGGTGCATGCTGCTCAGTTATGTTGTCCACGAAGCGAGTCCTGCCACTCAGGAACTCCCAGAAATGAAGCCAGTCGAAATCTAGAGGTGCGTTCCTGTGTGTGATGGCAAATGTGGGTGGCACTGTTCTACCAGAGGCTGAGGTGAGGGGCTGGTTCCATGGCTCACAGTGTGTGTGCCTGGGGGTTTATCCACAAGATCTCTTGGGACACAGTTTATAACTAGCAACAACGAGTGTTGGTAATTACGTGTCTCAGGTGGGCCCTGCTTGAGTGGAGCCAACTGGGTGTTGTTGCTTCTCACCTTTCTCTAGGGTGTCCTGAGAGAGATCCCCAGGGTACACACAGTGCCTACAACAGGCACCAAGGCTTTCCTAGTACTATGCCACGTGCTGCAACAAGAGAGTTATTCAATTCTTGAATGCCCATGTGCCTTGCACAGAGATTTCAGGCATACCTGACATGGCTAGGAAAGTGCCTACAACTGCAGCCAACACAGTTAAGTAATACTAGCTCAGCCTTGTATGTTAATTCTGTGCATACTGATGACCGTCCATGTGTCCTGAGACAGTTCTTTACAGTGGGTCGACATCCACAGGCTCCGAGAGCGGAGGGACAAGCTTGACACACCCTCATTGTGCCTTTGATACCTACCCTTGCTGTTCTTCCTGGTCCCTTCAAGTGTGGGACAGAACCTTCCGTGTTTTTCACCCTACACAGTGACCCTCAGCTACACTCACTGAACTGACTCCCCACACCGCCCTGTGATGGGTGACCTGGATGTGCCTGGCAGAGAATGTCACTGCAGGCAAAATTCCAAAACTACATTCTCACTTTTTCAAAACTAATTTCTTTAAGTTTTGATTATGTCTATGTTTATGGGTTTGTGCACGTGAGTGCAGTGCCTGTGGAGAACAGAAGAAGCCATCAGAGCTCCTGGAGCAAGACTCACAGGTGGTTGTGACACGCCTAATGTAGTCCTGGGGACTGAACTAGGGAGCTTTGCAAAGAGCAGCAAGTGCTCTCAACCACTGAGCCATCTCCCAGCCCCGAGTTTTCTCTTTCTGAAGATGAAATACTAGGTTAACTATGACTATTATTAATAGTGGGCTAGCCTACTCTACATAGACCTTTCACCAAAGAGGCTGTAGGTGAAGTTTTCACGTACAGAATGTAAGCTCTAATTGAGTCTCAGCAAGATCCACAGGTGTTTGTGTTTGCTTTTTCCGGTTCTGTTGCAGACAATGGGAGTAGTGTATGAAACCCATGGTGGTTGTAGGCAGGGACAAGCAGAAGTCACACTGTATATGAAATAAATCCCATATTTGTACATCCAAACTTGTGTGTGTGATAAATGTAAATAGGCATACTATCAAGTCCTATTGTTTGCTTAATCCTGGGGATATTTTTAATTCTTGTATATTCTGTCACCTCTGTGTGAAGCCATTGTGTTCTGAATGCCACGCTGAGGCTGTGTCCCCGCTGAGTGTTGTAGTAGAAGTTTGCTGTGGAGGCCTGGCATTCCTGATGCATGCTGGGAGTGAGCTCAGGGCTCAGTTGTACACTATGCCTCTCTCCTTTTAAAATTTTGAAACAGGCTCTTGCCAAGTTGCCCAAGTCGAGACTGTCCTTGGGCTTGTCATCTTCCTGCATTTGCCCCCAAGTACCTAGGTTTCGGTTCTATTTGAAATAACTTGTTTTTATTTTGTCCTCAAAGTTGAAGTTAAAAAGTCATGGCCTCCTTTACTCTTATGAGGTTTTTTAAGACAGTAGTTTAAAAAGTGGTTCACAAAGGTGTCCCTGCATTCTCCATGCTCGGAATTTGGTGTGTCACATGGTGTTAGGGAGCCCAGGATGGGCTGTCCCGGTCAATCAAGTTCTAGTGCAGGTCAGACAGATGAGAGCATGCTCCTTCTGTGAGAGTTAGATGCGGACAGAAGCATCATGGGAGCCGAGGCTGAAACAAAATGACAGAAAGGTGAAACAGTTTTGAAATTCTGTTTGGATTAACTTCCTCAACACACTTGCTACCTTGTGAGGCCGCGTTGGGCAAAGACGCTGTTAGCAAGCTGTGAGTACCCGACTGTTTCTGGTAGAGAGAGGTAGGGTAGTTGGTCAGACTTGGACACCTGGAATTCTTCTGTTTGACTGGAGCCATACCGAGAGAACAGGCCATTGGATGGTGCTGTCACTTGGGCCTTCCTGGGATCCCTTCCTAGGGATGGTCAGACTGGAGGAGCTTTGCTTTGATGTGAATCTGTCCTAGAGCTGAGAAGACAGTTCTGTCCTAGCCCTCTAACGCGTTGCTTAGTGATGTAGAAGATGGACACTTTATGATTACCAAGCTCCACTGCTTTCCAACTGCGCATTGCCTCTTGACACATTAGGAAGTCTGCCCCAGTAATGTGTCCTGCAGTGTTGTGAAGCCAGGGCTGCAGTGACACCAGCTTCACTGCCGGGTGGAGCGTCCTGGTGGTTCAGAGTGTAGGAGTCCAAGTGGGTAGTACAAGAAATTTATATATCATGTGTATTTGATATTGTGTTTTATAAAGTAAATAATACTTATTTTCCCCGACGCCTTCCCTGACCCCACCATTCATCTTCCCCAGACATACTTTCTGGGCCTTCCCTGGAGGATGTCTTGAGTTGAGAGCTCTCAGAACCGAAACCTAGGTACTTGGGGGCAAATATTATACCATTCCCCCATCCATTTATGATCTCCCACCCATCTCACCTGGGTCCCTTTGAACACGGAGGCTTGTGGGGATATTTGTGTTTTAAGTCCCCCAGGTCCTTCCTATGGGTAATTAAAATGGCTTTTGTAGCTTCTGCATTGTGAGCACAGGGCACCGTCTTCATCTGTGTGGTAAGAGTTACTCTGAGCTTGAAGATGACTGCTTTTTAAAGATCTTTGCCAGTGAATTTCTCAGAGGGACATCTGAAAACATAGTCTATGAAGACAGAATTTATCTAACAGGTCCTACTTGCTCTTAACCTTTGCTTGCAGGAAGAAAACGCTAAATTTTAAATTAATTCCTAAAGAGCAGCTGCCCCTAAAATGACAGTCACAGTGGGTCGGGGAGGAAGGTCTTTATCGCTTTTAAAGGTATTAATTTCTTTAATATTCTTTTATTTTTCAAATTAAAATATTATACCATTCCCCCATCCATTTATTATCTCCCACCCATCTCATGCATGTCACGTTGTGCTCTCAAACTCGTGACCTCTTTTTCTTTGTTACAGGCAGCCTTAAACTATTCATTGTTGTTATTACATAGATGTGTGTAAGTACAGTCTGCTTAGCCCCTGTAATGTTACTTGTATTTATATGCTGGCAGGTCTGAGCTCCCTTCGGAGCCTCTTTCTCTTGCTCTCAGCCTTCGTTACCTGCAGGTGCTGCAATTTTTTAAGAGAGTGAGAGTTCCCTTCTTAATTTTTGTAAATATTTCTTATAAAATAAAATAAATATTTACTTGTTCTCTGAAATTAAAAAAGGAAGTGTAGCTTTGCACTCATTTAGCAAAATCGCTGGATTTGTTGGGGGGCTTTGTTTTTTTTAAGGTGGACAGAAAATGGTGGTTTGTTCCAAATATCTCTTTGTACAACTGAGAAATAGAGGTGCAGTTGTTGCCACAACAACCGTGAGGCCTAGAGTTGCCCTGAGGAACTATGGGTATTGAGAACCATCTGAGTTCGTCAGCCCACCACACTGTCTTGAGCCCCCCTTGAGCTCCCCTGAGCTGGCCTTGAGGTCCCCAGCACAGTCTGTCTCTTCCTAAGTCAATGGGCTGTGAACCCTGAACACAGCACTTTGGGAGCAGCACTGCTGTCAAGGGAGAATTAGCTTATCAGCCACCTCTTGAAGCCTTTTCAAAGCAGGTGAGTTGCTCAGGGTTTGGACACCACACATGGCTGTGAGCGTTAGAAAACCCACGCAGGACCTTTCTTAAAGGACCTAGACGGCAGCTGTCAGCGTGGTCCAAAGTGACTGCTCCGCAGGAGAAATTAAGTTTTTGCTTCATCTAATGCCTTTGTCACAGTTTCAAGGAAGAAGAGTCGCTGTTACTTATTCTTGACCTTATGTCCTAAGGGTTCCGCTCTCTAAAGTTGTCCTTTGTCTAACTAGAAAGCTGGTCTGAGTTCACCGATGGAGCATGATAAGCTAGCTGTTCAAGTCACTGTGGAAGTCATGTTCAGCTACAGAGGACTCACAGACTTTTCCCATCTGAGACTATGGCCCGTAGCAGAGTGTATTAGGCACCACTGCCGCACTCAAGTGAGTTCAGGTGTCATTCCCTGGGGACATTGGTTCCTCCCACTCCCAGTTCTGTGGATAAACATGACCTCTCTCTTCTGCTGTGGGCAGTTCCTTCCGAGAGATCACTGAAGGAGCTCGGGAGTAGCATTCCCATGCTCCAGAGGGCAGCGATAAACCCAGGAACAAGACTGGCTCCCAGCTTGCTGCTCTCCTGGGGAAGGACAGGCCATGCTTCAGAGCTGCAGCCTTCCAGGACGGACGGAGGCCTTGAGGCAGTGCAGTCCAGTCCCTCGGAGCGATCTCATAGTCCCTAACCTGACTTCAGTTGCTGGCTTTCGCTGATTGTCATCAGCTTCGTGCTGATGAGAGTTCCTACTGACAACGTTATGCCCATGAGTCAGAGCAGCACCTTAGACTTGTCTAAGTGTCACAGGACTCAGGTGAAAACTGCCCCATTGGGAAGGCCTTCCCTAGGTCAACCCTTCCGTCCAGCTGTCTGTGTGTAGATAGTTGCTGTGTGAGCCTGTAGCTGCCACAACAAAGTCACATAAAAGAACCTGGGTTTCCTAAAAAGTAAAGTGCATTCAAGAACGATGGGGAAAAGGTTCTCGTTTCTTTCCGGTTACACCTTGAAAACTAGATAGCATCAAACAGGAGCAATGGGGTGAGTGGGAATGCCCCTCCCACAACTGTAGTAGGGCGACTGCCTACAGCAGGCTGTGAACTCGGGCTTTGGTTTCTAGGCAATTTGTACACATTGTAAATCCGAGTACAAGCACACACCCAAAACTGAATAAAATGACAAAGTGCTTAGTGATAGGACTTATGCAGCATAACTCTTGGTAACTACAGCAAACAGATGAGGCCACTACCTGCCCATATGCAGACTCTGGTGGGCACGCCTAGGAAGTGGGGACAGAAAAGCTGTAAGTAGCCTCCCTTGTTGTAAGGTGACCAGTTCCTCTATACTCTCTAAAGAGAATGCCTCTATTCAAGGAGCATTTTTTTGGTTTTTTTTGTTTTTTGTTTTTGTTTTGTTGTTGTTGTTGTTTTGTTTGTTCCTTTAAGTGACCCCGCATCAAGATCCTTAGCTGTTGGATTTGCCAGCAGCAAACTTAGACTGTAAAGGGTGCTAGCTGCTCTGGATGCTTTCTGGGTCATCCCACTCATCTTTTCCAGAAAATGCTCTCAGAGGCTACTTCTCATGGAATCCAGGTTACTTCTTGCAGGGTAGGACCTGTGGGAGCAAGGCACTACTGGAATTCATGTGGAGAACTGATCTGTACTAGGTTTGGAAGAAGGGTCGCCATGGACTTCCTGGATAGACAGGAGTCAGAGGGACCAGTTGTAGTTGTGCATCTGTGGACTCTAAAGATTTAATAGAATGTCCTGAGAGGTGTGCCTCGGGTCCACCAGGATACTCTGCAGTATTGGAATCTTGCTCCTGAGAAACATTTGGTCATTAAGAATTGTCTGATAAAGATCAAAAGTAGTGTGGCCTGTGAGGAAAAGGAAAATTAAGTTGAATTTGTTTTGACAGAGTTTGGGAATCTGAGGATTAACTAGCCCTCACCTTCCAAAAATTGCCTCTGCAAAGGAGCCATGCCAGCTTCTCAGCTTGTGACTCCTAAGGGATGAGGCTTCTGGCATCTTTATCAATTCCTATACCCGAAGGCGGTTCATAAGTTACTCTGCACACGCACACTGGTCCCTTCCTCCTTGTAGGGCCCTCCAGCGTCTGATCAGCTTCATCGGCTCATGTAATAAATGGTGGCCAGAGCTGTAATACTTATCTAACAACAACAGAAATACAACCCATCGTGCAGCTCAGTTATTGAGGCACTTACCTGGAAATTGCCATTTCCTTTTGGAAAAGAAGCAAAAAACAAGCACTAGCAAACACCATGCCAGATTTACCCTATCATAAGACACAAGATGGGCATCAACTTATGGCTGTGTGGACCTCAGGAAATAGTGGGGGTCACCATTCTTCTTGTTCCTTTTACTACATTGATATTGTATCCAGTTTAAACCCAAAGGTTCTCAGCCCCTCCCAAATTTAGCCTGGCTTAACACGCACAAGTATGTTGGGGAGCCAGAGCAGTGATTTGTACTGGCAAAACAAAATATCAGGGTAATTATTAAAAAATAAAACTTCAGAAAATAGGTAGTGACATATGAAATCTTGATGTTGCTAAGTGGTGATTGGGTAGTGTATATCTGGAGTCCTTGGAGGGTGGATGTGCTGGGCGGGGGGGGGGGGGGGGGGGGGACGACATTGAAGAAAAAGGCAACCAGCAGGCTGTGAGCTCACCATATGTGTTGAATTGAACTCAACTCTTCTGCATTTAATGAAGACTTCAGCCTTTAGGGGTAAATAAAACATTACTGAACAGAGACGGCTGAATATTTCTTACTGGCTGTAATAATTAAAGCCATGAAAAAAGGTGGTGGGGTTATGTTACTGATTAACTCTTAGATTTGATCAAGACACAGTTGCCGGTGGCGCTCTGTTTCATGTTCGGCCTGTTAGGTTAACGCCCTGTGCCTGGCCTTGGTGCTCTGTTGAGCAGCAGGCCTCCTTCCGTCCCACCCATCAGCCCCAGCAAAGTTCTCAGCTACTAGAATTGGGTCTGAAAATCACACATAAAGCAGCGTGTATACAAGACATCTCCCTCAGAGAAAGAAGCTGGCAGATTCGGGTCCAGCTAGGAATGAAGGACATTCTACGTTATCAGTTTCTCCTGTGTTGAGACAGAGGCTAAGGTTGGTGTTGGCAATAGACAGATTTAGATGTATCAGTTTCTTACGGCTTCTGTAACAAAGAACCACAAAGTTAGCAGCTTAAAACATTGTGTTACAATATCAGGAAGTCAGAAGTCCAAGAGAGGCTCTCTAGGTTAGTGTGGTGGGGCTGGCTGCTTTCCTTTCGGTGTGCTTGGGGTACTGGGATGCCACTTATTGTGCCTCGTAGCTTTCAGGGACTTCTGTGAGCTTCCGCCTTTTCCTCCATCTTAAAGCCAGCTTAATCTGGCTGCCCTGACAGGTTCTTTCTCCTCCCTATCTTTTTGCTTTGGTTTTTTGTTTCTTTGTTTGTTTGTTTTGCTTTTTGTTTTGTTTTTGAGACAGGGTTTCTCTGTGTAGCCTTGACTGTCCTAGACTCACTTTGTAGCTCACAGTGATCCGCCTGCCTCTGCCTCCCGAGTGCTGGCTGCTCTAATCTGCAAGGTTAGTTGATGTGCAATCTTAATTCTGTCTCTGACATCAGTGCCTCTTTGTCATGTCATCTCTGAGAGTCACAGGACTCAGGAATTTCCATGTTGTCATCTTCCTGCCCACCACAGTAGAAACATCTATGGAAAAGAAACACAATGGAAAAGAAAAGGTAGTGAGTTGGAAAACCTATACAGCTAATGTTGGCAGACAGCGTCTAGTTTTAGAAAGGAGCTTGTGCCAGGAAAAGTAATATATAAACACACACAAATCTAAATTAGTTGAAGAAAAAGGCCTGTGTCTTGTTATATGCATGGGGATTTCTACCTTGCTACCTAACATGTCTGTCTTCATGTTTAACATGCTAGCTACTCAGTAAGGAGAAATTTTCAGTGACATAACTACTTTGTAATTTGGTTACAGGAAATCAGCCTTCCTGCTCAAAAGAACAATCTAATTATAGTTGTATTGATTTGTAAGTAATTGTTTGTCTTGTGTATTTTTTGCCACATGTATTTTTAACATTTCTCTGAAAAAAAAACATTAAAATACTATTTTTTAAACACACAAGCCTGTGTTCTGAGCCTTTCCATGGCTGTGACCTCTGTATGTGTGCTTATATATTAAGCGGCTTTGCTCTCCCCTTTTCTCCAGGTACTCTCTTTCCAGACCTTGGGGAGCACTGTCCCAGCCACAGAGTGGTTGCCCAGGCAGTGGGATAGCACGTGAGGTGTGAGGTGCAGTATTCATTTGCAGGAATCCGTTAAGCTGTCACAGATTCCCAGGAAGCACCCCTGAAATAGACATGACATTTGCTTGTAATAGCTGTGAAACTAATGGTGTAGGTTTTTACCTGCATTGTCTTTGATTTCTCTTTTAAGTTGGACTATTTTCACATTTTCATCATTTAGTTGTTAAGAATAACTGCTAATGGGCTGAGATAGAAACCTTGATCCTACTAGGAGACACTGTGCTTGGTGAGAGCCCAAGGAGACACCCCAGCGCCCCGGAGCTCAGGAATCCCAGAAGATGGTTGGTTCTTAGGTGGTGAAGTAGGAAAGCTGCAGGGAATGAGGATAGAACCCAGAGAGCCAAGAGCTGCGCCTCGAGCGGCCAGACTGCTCAGGGCCTTCCCTGCAGTGGCTCTGACGTCCTACTGTGGCCGACGCCTGGGGTGAAGCCCCTGGAGAGGCGCCTGGCTTGAAAGTGGTGGGCTGCACTCCCGTGTATGTTCATGAGTATGGCGTGTGAGGTGGGCCATTGTCGGTTCACGCCAAAGTGGGTCTTCAAAGGCACAAAGGCAGTCGGTGTCTTGACGCTGGAGTGTTGGATAGTACCTCAGACCCTATTCCATAATCAGTGGTCTGTGTCAGTGAGGGAGCTGTGCAGCTTCCAGAAGTGGGCTGGGCCACCTGCTCCCCTAGGCTCTGTTTGGGGTGCTCCACGTCACAGTTCCATCCTCCTGTCACAGGATCGATGGCTTCTATTTTTTGTCCTGTACTCTTTAACCAGAATGACTGGCAGATGCGGGTAGCCTGGGAAGGGAGAGAGGCCAGACCTGCAAGGGGAGGTCCTGGATGGTTTGTGGAAGTGATTTTTATTCTCCTGGTTCGGTTGTTGCCTAGGAGGCTTACTGCCTCCTTCTTTTAAAAAATGTAAAAGCTGCATGGACCAATGCCTCTGGTTTGACTTCCATCGAAGGAAGTGGAGATTATTTTTAAAATAGCTTGAACAGATACTACTGGGTCCACCGAGAAGAGTCTGCATTGCCATGGGACTGCCCTAAGGACCCGGAGCTTACTCTTTTAATTGGCAGTGAAATTTCAGCCTCCAATAGGCCTTTGCTTTTAGAATCAGATGCTGAGCATTGGTGCATGGCTGCTTACAGTTAACCTTTCCTGGAACCTTCTGGTGAGTTACAGAGGGAGCTCTTGCCCTTGTTGCTTATTTTCTCAAACTGAAAGCTACTTTGAGGAATAATGATGTTTAATGATCCTTGTTATTTACAATATTCACATTCTTAATAAAGAAGAGTGTTCTGTCTTTCACAAAAGGAGATTAATTTAGCCAAGACTTCGGTTTCTAAATCTTGACTGAGGAGTTTGGAAAAGATGAGTTTTGAGGGGCTGTTTTTTTCTGATGGTGTCGACTCTCTGACTCAGTTGTTGTCCGTGTTTAATTAGTCCACAGAGCATGTGTTTGGGAGTTTGTAATGTATTATTATTTCCCAGGCTCTTGGGTTTTGGTATTAAAGATTTGAGCTGTAGTAGATGCTCTGGCTTTGGTTTCCATTTGGTTTAATGATTTTTTTTTTGTACTGTTTAATCTAGAAATTACTTGTGCTTTGTTTGCTTGCTTATTTTAAACTTTAAATTGTGCTTAGCTGAAAATCAGGCTTAGGTGCTTTAAAAATGACATTTTGTAAGAATATAAAATGTTGTATTAATTTTCCATAGTCTTAGACTACTCACCTGAAACTGGAACATATCCCAGTGAAACCTTGGAATGAGATGGAAACCATAATTAACTTAAAAAAAAAAAATAGTCGGTTGTGGGCAGGTCACACTGAAAGACTTATATAATCTATTTGTTCGGGGGTTGTTTAGGGTCAAGGTTTTTATTTACTCCTCCCAGGCAGTAGTTCATTGCCTGTAATTTAAAATAAAATAAGGCAAAATACAAATGCCTCTCACAAACTTAGCCTGTAAGCTTGGGGGCAGTTATAAATGACTTAGATCAAAGCAAGCCTGGCAGGCAGCAGGCAGCTTTCCTGTGATGCGTGTTTTCTAAGCACATTTCATGGGTATGGTTCTAGTCCCTGGAATTCTACTCAGCGTCTAGAGCTGGAGTGAAACTTTCAGTACTCAGAATTGTAAGTGGGATCTTTCCAAATGCGTTCTGCTTGTCTTACGGTTTTGTTTGAGACGGGTCTTCAAATATCCACTTCAACGTTCTGGTGAGTTCTCACATTGTTATCTTGCTTGAAGTAGTGAGTGGGTGCTAGGGACAGTGGTGGAGTTGCTCTGTTGTTGAGATTTGTCCTGGTGACCAGAGCTGGTACTGAACCCAGGAAACTTACTCTGGCATCACACAGACACACACACACACACACACACACACACACTCTCTCTCTCTCTCTCTCTGTCTCTCTCTGTCTCTCTGTCTCTCTCTCTCTCTCTCTCTCTCATTAGTAATTATGCAGACTGTTTATGACAAACCAAACGGGGCTTGTTCCTCTGTCCTCCCTCCTGGTAACCCACGAGCTTTTGCTCTGCGGGAGAAACCAGACTGTTTTAAACAGTTGTTTTTCTTCTTCATCCCGGTTGTAGCTGGGAAGGTCTTCAGGTGTAAGGAGGTCCCCGCTTTCGTGAGTTGGGGGAGGGGAGGCAGTGCCACGTTAGGCCGTCTTTGTTCCCATTTGAATTGCAGGCTGGGCTGGGACTGGTCTGTGTCTTGTGTAAGTCCCTGGTGGGAGGTGAACATCTAATTACTGGAATTGTGGGGGGCGGGGTTGTCGGGGAGGGGCGGCTTTGTGGATTGGCCAGTGCAGAAGGGGCGGTGCGAGCCGCCCTTATCTGTCTGCTGTGACAGGTGCAGGTCCCAGGTCAAGGTAAGGAGGCCACAGCTCCCTGTCGGCCCCTGCAGCCTGTCCTGGACCTTGCAGCTTTGTTCTCCTTGATGGGAGCTATTCTTCTCCGAGTGCGTTCCAGGGCATCAGGATTATAGTTGCTGGCTGACCCTGGGGAAAAGATCAGCAAACAGACACCCTGTGGTGCCCGGCGTTGGGGAAAGGTTGAAGGACACTCCTGCAGGAAAACAGCGACGTAGTGGCTGGTTCTGGCTTTCTCCTGGGAATGTTCAACAGGCTAACTTCGGTTTCTAGACAACTGCACGTCCACTCCGCTCAGATGGGAGCCGAGATCGGGGAAGAGGACACACTCCCCCCTTGACTTTGACGGCGTTTGTTTGGGTTGCCCTGCAGTGCACAGTGTGTTCCTTGTACTCTGCCTCCCTGGCTGCTGTGGTTAGTCCTCGCAAAGGTCTGCTTTAAGAAGCTAAGTCTGAAATGAGCAGAGAAGTGGTTCTCAGAAGCGTGTGGCGTTAAAGTGAGTGATTATGAAGTGAGTGATTTCTGGGTCTCCTCACTTTGGGGGATCTGCAGTCACTGCTTTCTTTTTTCCAGGTTATTTTGGGTTTTACTTGTTTTCTTTGGCACTTCATAATTGCACACATTTAGTGGTACACTGATTTGTGCATTGTGTAAATTAGAGTCCTGCTTGACTTTACAATGACTGTTTTAGTTTTAGTTGATCTTAACATCAAAGTGATGGAAATGAGAAAGGGGACGGTGTGCCATGGCGACTGAAGGCTTGTTTTAAAGTTTCTCTTTTAACATTTTAATTACGTAAGAAATTTTTCTTTTAAGAAGGAAACCCAGCTTTATTTCTCCTTCTTAAAAAAAATCAAAATCTGGTAGGTTCCAAGGTAATTTATATAGATCCACTGGGATCTGAGGGAGAAGGAAGGTCTCTGTACAGTATTTTCCACTAGCGATTGAATAATCAAAGCCCTTAGAATATATTAACACTCCAACAAAACAAGTCTGGATTCTTCTAAATAGGCCCATTGTACCTATGCAAAGCAAGAACAAAATAGCCAGAAGCAGAGCGGCTTGATTTCTGTGACATATTTAGCAGTGACTTGGTGCTCTTGAGATTTTAAGCAGTAACTGTCTTGGGGTCACTCACATTCATGTCAGTTACTGAGAAAGCCTTGCATCCCCTCCGACCCACTTTAGATCCCTACCTCATGTGGTTTGTGTATTCCTTAGCAGGCCATACCTGCCCTGCACCCAGCCTGGAGCTCACAGGAGACCTCAGGCCTAAGCACCTAGGCCCGTTCTTAAGCTTCAGAGAACGCCCTGCATTGTGGGTGCCTTCTAGACTGTCATCAGTGTGTTTGTTTATGAGTTGCTTGGCCACATGTATGGAGCATGGCTTAGCATAAGGAGACTTGGTGAGGTTCCTGACCAATAAGCTGCATATCTGTAAGCAGTGGCTTCTCCTTTATACCAAATGCTGGCCCGATACAGCCTCTATACCCTGTAGGTTTTGGCCTGAAGACCCAAAACCCCTTTCTCCTTTTTTTCCCCTAAAGTTGTTCGTTTCTTTCCCCTTGCATTGAATTTTCTTGAATTTTTCAGTCAATCTAACGTATAAAATACCCATCCTGGAATCCCAGAGTGTACAAAAACAGGGTCAGATGTGACTTTCCTGCCTTACATACCTTAGATTACTCTGTGAAAGGAGACTGCCACACTGGGTAGCAGCTGGCCAGAGGTACCCAACATACAATTTATTAAGTAACAACCTGGCTGCTTTATTTTTCCAGCAGTAATTTATGTAGTGAGATTCGGGCCCCTCTTCCAGCGCCCTGCTGTTCCTCTGTAGTTGTGGTTGGCTGAACGTATATTTAGGGTACAGCAGAAACCAACTGGCAAATTGTAGACATGTGGCCAGAATCTGTGGGCAGTTTAGATTCGGTAAGAAACACAGAAAAACATTACAAAATAAAATCTGACCAGAAAGATATTTATGCTGTTCAGATGCCTTTGTGAAAAAGAAAGGCCAGAGCCAGGGGTGAGGGGATATAATTTTTCTCCCTTCAGCTGAACAGCCAAGAGTAAAATTCAACCTAAACTGTTTCAAAATGATTGTACCCACACCTGAGTGCCCGAGGAGCCCCCCTGGCTGGGAGTGAGCGTCACCCAGGCCTCATGCTACTTTCTTGTCCCTCTTGTTATTAGTTCTAACGTGGTTTTGTGGCTTTGTTTTGTAAGCTGTGAATTTTAATCCGTGTTAGCAAATTTACCATGGAGGCCAAGCAAATGGAAGGAGCTCTCCTGGAGCCCCAGGCTCCTTGGTCCTCACACAGCCCAGTGTAGTCGTTGGTGACTCCCACCTGCCCTAAGCCTGGCCCCGTGCATCTGAAGGCACTGGAGCCCTCACTGTACAGTGCTGAGAAAACCTTTTAGATCAGGACATTTGGATTTGAATTTTTGAATTTGTTCTACTTTGGAGCAAATCTTCTGTTCTGAACCTTTGTCTACAGCTCTGTACATCTGCTCTGCATAGATCCATCCACACCATTAAATTGTTTATTGATGGCTCTTCTTGCAAACATTGTTTACCCTGTTGCCCCATCGGGACGCGTTGGACAGTGAATTCATCTTAATAAGCATTTGACTATGAAATCTGGGAGTACGTGGCACATGAACCAGATACGGTTTCACTCTACTAAGTATGCCCTCTCTCTCGACAGAAGTTAAAACAGAGTTGTGTTTGGGTTCACTTCGTGCTGTTTATCCTTGCGGATTCCAGCTTTTGTGACACAGCTTTGAGGATGGTGTCTCCTGCAGATCAGCACTCACTCAGGGGACGAGCACCTTCCAGACTGTGGCTCCTTACTGATGCGTCTGAGTGTCTCAGTCCTGTGCCTTTACAAGAGGCAGGGTTGGCTGGAGCGAACTCAGCCAGGAGGGTCTGGCGTCTGTTAGCTGTTTACTAAAAACAGCACAACTGTAATAAAGCCACACAAGTTATCTCACGTTAGCGTAGTAATATGGGACGTTGGAGAACTAGAAGAAAAACTTCTGGGATTGAATGAATTTATACTTAACTGTATTTCCTCATGGGAAAAATGAGACAATTGATTTTTATTTTTTTATTTTTTATTTTTTGGTTTTTTGAGACAGGGCCTCTCTGTGTAGCCTTGGCTGTCCTGGACTCGCTTTGTAGACCAGGCTGGCCTTGAACTCACAGCGATCCGCCTGCCTCTGCCTCCCGAGTACTAATACTTGATAATTTTTTAAAGTGCCATTATAAAATCCAGAACTTTGGGTTTATCTACGAGCATTTGTAATATTCTTCCAAATTTTAAATGTTTGTTTATTTGTGTGTGTATGCGTGTGTGTGTCTGTCTGTCTGTATGCCTGAACATGATGCATGTGTGGGCACATGTGCCATGCATCCTCCTCCATATGGGTTTGTGGCTTAATCTCTGGTTGCCAGGCTTATACGGCAGACACCTCCCTATAAACCTTTCTATTTAACAATGTTGTCACTGACCTATGAGTGAAAGTATTGAAGCGGTGAACACTGTTCTTGGTCATGCACATAGCAGATTTCTGTGTCCGTATGAGAATGGCACGTAGCAGGGCCTGCGTTTTGAAAGGCTTTGCCCTCCTGTTGCCCTCTCAGCACTTCATAAAGTGCATCTTCTCTCCATTAGTTCATCAGGACATGTTTACAGCAGGATTTAAGAAAATATTTAGGTTGAGGTATAGGCAGACAAAACAGGGGTGGGGTGGGGTGGGTGGACAGTATCTTGTGTGGGTCACCCAAAACTTGGCTGGGATTTCCTTAATTTCCTTCTGGGTCTTTAGAATTTTATTTTACTTGTCCTGGAAATATGGCTTGCCTAGCATGTGCACAGGCGCGCACACACACACACACACACACACACACACACACACACACACACACACACACACACACACACACACACACACACACACACACACACACTCCTTGCATGGTTGGCACATGCTTGTAGTTCTAGACCTCCCGGAGTGGAAGTCGGAGCATCAGAAGTTCACTGTCATCCTTTGTTACATAGGAAGTTCCAAGCTAGCCTGAGCTACACGAAAGCCTATCTCAAAAAGAAAAAGAGGAAAGTGGTATTTTACCCGCGTTCAGCCATTCTCTGCATTCTGTATCGGGCTCTCCCCTGTGCCATCCTTTGTGTCGGGAAGCAGCCTCTGTCCCGCTCTCTGTAACATTCCATCCTGTGGCTATAAAACTGCATTTTTAACTCAGAACCAGTTGAGAGTTTTGACAATGATGGTACATACTTATTGTCGTGCTTGGCTTTAGAATGAGACGAACTGGTGGATAACAAGAATTTAGAGTTAAGGTATCACTGCTTGTAAATTAGAAGATCGATTTCATCGAAACATACACAGTCATTCAAAATTAGTGCAGCATGTAGACTGTGGTGCTTTAGGTCAGAGGGTTGACATAAACAGCAAATTTCAGTGGAAAAAGAAAACCTGAACACAGAAGTTAAAAGTATTCTCTGATCCATTAAAGTGCTGTTCTTTTGGAATCCTTCAGCAACACGGAAGATGGCCGAAGCGCTGGCTAGGGCTTCTTGTTTGAGTTGATTCTGCCCAGAAGCATGAAGTGGTGGGAGTATTTTCCCCTTTGTCCCATCACTATGGGGCTGGCAAATTCCAGGCAGGCAGACATGAAAACCTCAAGTGTCTCTTGTAAAATCCTTGGAAAATTTCAATTTGAGCATTTAGAGTGATTTAGTTTCTAAAATATGCAATGGCATAAAATATTAGTCCACACATGGCTGCAGGACTCGGCTAACAGGGCGGTCTGGCTTCATGTAGCTCACAGAATATGCTCTCTGTCACGTTGCGTGAAGCATGGGTAATGCGTGTGCTAAAGGCTCACATGACAGCTGGATCTCCCACTTGGAGACATGAGGATTCTCTGTGCCATAGCCTACTTCAGCTGCCGCCTGCTCTCGGTGGCTCCCAAGTCCTTTTGTCTTGTGGTAGCAGTTTGGACCTGCTATGTTCAAACGATGCCTTAGAAGTTCACATATTCTCTCAAGTCCTTGTGCTGTGAACCCTGTGGGTGAATCCTGTGAACGCTGCTGCAGCAGTGGTCACTGCACCGTGTGTCCATGAGGGAAATATTTAAAAATGCTTCATAGCCAAGGTAACCTATGTGACTATGAGAGTCAGCCTGTTGGTTGGTTTCTATAGTTTGGAGAAAAAGCATTTTAACTCATCATTATTTGATACCCTTCATCTGCTAGCAACCTCCATTTTTACCCTCAAAATAATGCAGACACAATTCACAGTGGTCTAGTCTAAGGTTTAGGCAGTTCTTTAAAATGTGATTAAAGCAGAGAGCTGTTTTTCTGCTGCCTCTAGCAAGAGCAGCAGCTTCTCCTTAAGTTTCTAATGCACAGCAGGCACTTTAATTCTGCCCTGAGGTCCTGCAGACATTACCCTGAACATGGGCTTAAAGCACCTACTCTGTCTGTTGCCAGTGTACATCCTGACAGGAAAGGAAGCCCTTCCCTGACAGGCAGAGAAGACCAAGGCTTCCTCTGGCTCCTGTTTCTGTTTCTCGCTGGATTGTGAGGAAATAGAAGTTCCTGCTCCTGTTTTGGGGAACTTTCTCCATTATATCCTTATCCTGCTCTATTGGCAAGAATCTTCTGCAAGTAAAAATTCACTCAACAGAGTCTTATTTTAAGACTTAGAGCACTGTCTTCCTAGGCTCCACCCATGTCCCTCATTTGTAGCAGGCACCCGTGGACCTGAGTGGGTGGCCTTCTGGCCTGCATGGTGGTTGGTGGTTGTGTTTCCTGGAAAAGGTTGCAAGGAATTTTCCAGGTTTGGAGTGCCTTATAAAATGAAAGGTGTTTTATACCTGTAAGGTCACCTTCACCTTCTGCACGTGACTCTCAAAGGTCAGGGGCATTCTGCCTTGGCCCCGTTTGGTTTGAATTTCAGCCAGCAAGTCTCCAGCCTACAGGAGAATTTGAGATTTTTCTCCCTCCCCCATTTTTTCTGTTTTGTTCTGTGTAAACAGTTCCTGCCGAAGTAACATAGACAAATATAGCAGAGAATGCTTTTCTGGAAGATACATGCTCCCAAAGCATTTTTTAACCATTTTTGGGAAGAATTGATCTTTCTGTGTGTTCCAGACAGACTGAAAGAAGCGGGGAGGCTGTCGCTATAATGGAAGTGACATCATACATTATTGCCCCCATTGATCCGCTTTTAGTCTCCAGCCAGGATAAAAGGAAATGGCACCAGGGAGGAAGCATGCTTCATTTCGGCTCAGATCCCAGAGTGATAATGGGGTAATAATAGAACTCACGCCACTGTCAGTCTGTGGCTGCATTAGTCTCAGGCTCGCTGGGTCTGGAGCAGCGCTGACTTCCTTCCTCATGTGGCGGCTGCTGTGCGCCAGCTGGGCTGCAGAGGAGGGGCTCAAGGGCTCCCCTTGGCCTTCAAGGCATGCCAGCTGCAGTCCCGATGTTTGTGCCTGTGGAAGCTTCATGGTGAGACTTGTGGTGCCTGTGGCATTTCTGATCTGGGAGGTAAGCCGGCTTCTCTGCATTGTGTTGTGCTAATGGAAGAGAAAGTAGGGGCTGCAGTTGTGTGGATTGTCTTCTGGGACCCACCCCTGCCTCCACCCCTCCGCCCCACTCCTGCCTCCTGGAAAGGCACTAGGGTTCCTAGAAGAGCCAGGGCTGGTTTTCTTTGTGCTGCTTGTACTTGGACATCAAGGTTGGAGGTTGGACATTTCACATTTCTTCTCCAAAAAACTTTAAAACTGCTCAACATTATGCCACTCTTCTCAATTTTTAAATCTTTGTGGGGGGTGAGGGGAGAATGAAGTTAACTTTTTTCTTTGTACATTTCTTCATAATTAACAACCATGAAATCTTAAATGTTTATGGCAAGAATACAGACTTCCTTAATAAATAGTGTTTGTACTTGACTGCCTTCCTGATGCATCTGGCTTCTTGTGCTCGTTTGAGTAGGTTTTACAGGGCTGTGCCATTCTTTTCAAGTACCCACACGACTTGGGCATCTCATAGTCTTCAGTTTCCAAGGCAGATGCATTTTTACAACACTAAGGTGTTCCCTGTGTGGGAATAATAGCATCATAGATCCCTGTTTGTGAAAAGAATTTTGTTTCCTTTTGCAACTGAATTTTGGTCATGAGCTGTCGGTCCCAGCCAGCAAGGCAGATCTTGTTGAAATATTTTCAGTTGGCTTCCCTGGGGCCTGATGCCCATTGCCATGGGCTGTTTTTTCTCCATGGCACTGTAGCACGGCTGACACTGCCTGTGTCTTTTGCAGCATCTCCACGACAGCACACAGTCAGCCACAACATTATGTGAAAGTTCATTTGATTTCCATGTGGGCAGGAGTGGGATATCCCCTGTGCCAGCTGCCAGGGTAGCACGCTGCCCAGCACTGCCTCCCAGTACATTTGCAAATACTTGAGATCTTTCAGTCACTTTATGAACATTTATCATGTGTTATTTCTCTTCTTCTGTAGGGTGGCTTGACAGGGAGCAAATGTGTATTTTACAAAGAGACGTTCACTCCATTAAAATATTTTTGCTTTAATAGATCCTCTTCTCAAGTCTGTAATCCTCTTTCGTGATACAATATTTACTTGTGAATGAATGATAGTTTTATTATATGTGGCTGAAAACAGCATTAGGCCACTGATTTGTCTCTGCTTTCTTCGTTGTTTAGACTACATTTTTCCATGAACTGGAGCCCAGGTGGCCAGAGGCTGTTTACTACAAAGGCCGGGCTAGCCGGGCTCTCCCAGCATTAGGGAGGAATGTTGAGCGTGGCTGTGCCTTCTGTCCGCCGCCTCTGAACAAGCCTGCTCTTGCACGAGGGTATCTGTACCTCTCTGAATGAAGGAGGGTAGATTCCTTGGAGGGGTGTGTACCCTCACTCCTCCCTGCCTTTTAATTAGAGCCAGATAAACTTAGGAAACAGCCCTGGAGGGTTGAGTGCCTGTGTATTCCTCCCTCCAGCCCTCCCTCCCATCTCAGCTGCCTTAAGTCAAGGGGGCTTAGCGCTAAAGGTTTCCATTGCGTCAATTTTGAGACAACAAATGCTTTCAAGGATCCTTTTCACTCTGTGTGCAGACATGAGCTTTCTGCTTGGAAGAGAAACAGCACACAGGTGGAGATCCAACTGGGCTCACATGCTAGCAGTTCTCAGACTTTTAAACGAGAGTTGCAGTCAGTTTCTGAACCTAGGAGGGATACCCACCTTAGGCACATGGGTTACTTCAGCCAGTGCCACAACACCACCAAGAGAAGCAGTGGGTGGCCTGAGGGAAGACACAGTGCAGGAGTGGCCTGCACACTCTGTCTAGCATGTGGCCTTTGGAGAAAACATGTATTTTAGGACAAAAGGGAGAGGCAAGAGGAGAAAAGCTGGAAAGTTAATGTCTTTTGAGTAATAGAAATAGGCAGTTGAAATCCCGGTGTTCATAAGCACCCTCTGTTGACCTAGTGTGGCCTCCAGAAGTTTGGTTTGCTTAGAAGGATCATAACCAAGGCTGGAGGGGTGCCCAGTGTAGAGAGTGTGGAATCTCTGTAAATAGTTGTAAAACCCTGATTTTTGCACAAGCCTTTTTCCGTCAGTACAGTATATCTAGAGTTTTCTCTCCACTCTGCGTCTGGCCTGTGATGGTCCAGCTGGGACAGGCTCCCAATAAGTTGTACAGTTGTTTGTCACAGGACTTGCTTGTGTGTCTGTATCACATGCAGACTTCTCCCTGTAGTTGCCTTTAGCTGCTCCAGTCCCGATTTTGGTGTGAAAAGTTGGGAATAGGAGTGAGGGTGACTTGAGTGTACTTAGGTGTTTCCATTGGTGTGCTTTTGTCTGCAGCCTGTAAAGTGCATTGTAGTATTTTAAACCCACGATTATAAACAGACACCTCTTGAAGAGGAGGGGCTCTGCGAGGAGGCAACTGTTGCATTGTGTTCATTTTCAGAGCTCAGCAGGTGCCTTACAGGCTTCCATGGCTCAGAGGGAAATCTCAACCTATCTACTTCTGGTAAACTCCTATGGAATTGTCTAAACTTAGATGCCCTCTTGAGTCCTTATGTAGCCAGAGAGACATTTTGTGGCATATGCACGCCACAAAGGCAAGGCCATCAGGAGCCGCTATGACATTCAATTAAGACAAATGCTGTTTTAATTTTTCTGTAAGCACATACCCAACATGACAAACCTCAGAAAACAGCTTCGCCAGACCCCAGGATGTGTGGCTTTGGGGCTGAGGACAGCATAAACCCTGATGTATGAGGAAAGCCAGCACACGGTCTCCCCAGTTTTCAGATGCATAAGAATGGCTGGGTTACCCCGGCTTTGTGGTCCTTGCTAAGATCAGAATCTTGGTTTTAACTTCTTGCTGGCTAAATGACATTTCAAGGGCTGTTTCTTTTGTCCTCAGCTTTCTCCGGACCAGATCGTCTTGCTTTTGGATTCTCTCTTAGAGCAGAAGACCCTGAGGCCGCAGACGCTGCAGCGTCTCCAGCAGACCTACCTCCTCCAGGAGCAGGACGCAGAGGTAACACATCTGAAACTGAAGGCCCCAGCTGATGGGAAGGGCAAGGCGCCCACAGCAGCCCGGAGCCCGCTGCTGCCTTTAGCAGGATCCCCTGGGCTACGAGCGATCAGCTCCTGCCTGCCCTTCCCCAGCAGTCTCCTGTAGTCGTTTGTGTACTTGAAATGGTTGGAGGCCTAAGTTTTCCCTCCTCCTATGTAAATTATAACGACAGATACGATCCCTAAGAGCTTGAGCTGCAGGGTGGAGTTTTTTGAATTAAGACTCGGGCGGGTCACTTTGTGCTCTGGTGGTGGCGCCTTTCCCTAGCTCACTAAGGAAACTCAGTTCAGATGTGTGGGAGCAGCTCAGCTGCATTCAGCCAGGACAAGAAAGAAGCCATGTGTAAAGGAAATGAAAAACGAATCTAGCAGCCATGGTTTAAAAAGTAAAATTGGATGCTTGCGGTGAAGCAGTATGATGTGGCCTTAATATATTTTAGCTTATTTGGAACACAGTACAGATCCTAGATGGGATCCAGGTTTGAAACATACAAAATCATAAATATTTAATGTACTTAATCATCATAAGAGGAGCACAAAAGTTCAAAGAGAAACGGTCTTTGACGCAGAGTTCTAAAATGCAGAGACTGTAAGAGGACCTTAACTCTGAGCTTCCTGTGCACTCCAGTCCAGCAGCCACTAGCACCTGGGGCTGTGGGACACCTGAAACCCAGCCGGCTGAGTCGGTGTACACAGGTGCGACACATGGGGTGGGGGGTGGGAGGTGGGGGGCACGATTAATGGTGCTTTTCAGCTCTGGCTATTGATTATGTTGTATTTTTTAACTTTTAGCTTAGACATATTGGTTTATATGAAGTGGTATAGTGGCTTTCAGAGTTTGTAAAGTGGATCACACTGACAGACAATTCCCCAGTAGCTCTCTGGGAGCGTGGGTTTTGTTATACAGTTTTCAAGTCCATAGATTTAGGAGTAACTGAAAGAAGTCTGTGAGGAGACAGTAGCACCCTTCCTGTTCTGTTTGTTTCTCCTCTTACCCTTTTGTTTGTCAGCAATTCCAAATGCCAGGCTTATTTTTAATTAGTGTTTCAAAGACTTTCCTATTTATAGGCAGAGAATTGTGTTTTGATGGGGTTGAATTCCACTGGAGTCCAGGCTCCTGCAACCCTGCACTGGCTGGAAGGTGGGGGGTGTGGGGGGTGGTCAGAGCAGTCGCTGATGCCTTGTACCTTATAGCCTGGTCCAGTTACTGTGCATCACTTTTCAAACCTTTGAGAAGGAAATAGGTATCTCCCTTTCTTGTAAATATCCAAAGCCGTATCTTACTGCCCCAAAACAGGACACTTGATTCTGCTGTGATCCTTGGTGGCCAGGTGAACGTAATGTACTGTGGCCCCCTTTACACAGGCATGATCTGACTGTAGCATGCACACTTACCATCTGCACACTGAGAAGGAAATGGTGCACACCAATCAGGCACCTTGCATTTCTCAGACGGCTCACTGAGTGAACAAAGTAGCTTCCACCAAGACTTATGAAGGAGTGAAACAGGGCGAAATACCCAGGCAAACATCTCTAAACCAAGTATTTAAGAAAGGCCTCTCAGAGGAAGCAACATTGAGCCAAGGACAAAGGGAGGTGGCTACACAAGACCAACACATCAGGATAGCGGCCAGCAAATGATTTACGTGGTTTCTGCAACAACTTGTCAACTTTCCCCACACTTGGGAATACATGGATGAGTGCTGCTGTAAGCCAGGGAAAGCTGTCATAACCTAAAACCTGGGTTTCGATATAATTAGCAAAACTCTCACCATCCCAGCTTCTGGTCACTTTTCACAGTACTTTCCAGCTGTGGCCCTTTCTGGGCCTGCAGATTGAGGCTTCTGCACTCAGGATCTGAGGCTAAGCAGGAGCCTTGTGCTAGTGGCTCCGTTGTTGTGGCTGCAGTTCCTTTTGATGGTGGCTTCTCTTGTACTGACGTCACTTTAAATCACAGAAGCAGCAAGATTTTAGCAACCATCTTGTTTCTAGAAACGTCATAACTTAAGTGTAGATTCTGTTGACAAGCAAGCAGGATTTAAATCATCAGCTGCTTTTATTTGAGTGACAGACGCTCCATGGAAGAAAGTTGTTGTTAGTTGGTGGAAACAATTTTGAGGTTTCTGACTTGGTTCCCACTATTTCCCTCTGATTGAACAAGCAAGGGAGTCCCAAATACAGACTAAGTAGGAGCCACTTGAAAGACGGCCAAAGAGACCTCTGTGGCCGGGTCTGTGCCCAGCCCCCCGCAAAGAGAGGAAAGGCAGGCTAGGCCTTCAGTCTTCTGTGCAGGTCTCTGTCCAAGCTCTGGGTCTGGTGTTGAATGTGGAGTCCAGTAGAGAAGGGCTGGACCTGTCCATGACTACAGGCAGACTGTTTCTAGGACCTAAAAGATGTTCCTGCTGTTCCTCTGACTGGCCTGAAAACATGCCTGGATGTGGCAAGGTTGAGAACGTAACCTGCTGCTGCCTTGTGGCCTCAGCCTGCTGTGCCCCTCATGACAACATGCAATGCACATCCCTCCTGTTGGCTGAGTTGTGTTCTCTTGGTGCAGCAGTTAAGAGTCTGGACTATCAGAAACTCTGCCACAGCTTCCTTTGAAGCCGAGTGGCAGCCCAGGATGGCCTTAGCATCCATGCTCCTCTGCAGCTGCTCTGACTTCCTTCTCTTGCCATGTTCTCCAGGCTTGGGCTCTGGTGGTGAGAACTTGTTGTTCCCTTGTTGACCCTCGAGGGGGATGGTGACACTTCCGGGGCATTTGTGTGTCAGGGGTTGTAAGGGTCAGCTCTGATCTCCATTCCAGGTTTCACACCTGTTTTCCTGTCATTAAGACATTGCTGTGAGGGGAGGTGCCACAGCAGGCCCAGATCTTAAAGTGGCAGGGTGGCAGGAGATGATGGCGTGACTCCCTGTCAGGGCCACCTTAGTGTTCTTTGGCCTAAAAAGTAACAGAATCCTAGGAGTTGGTCACCTTTCGCACACAGAGTCAAGAGCTACCAGCCAGCCTTAAGTCTGCCTTCCTTCAACCAGGAATGAAAACAGACTTGCAGGGAATTCAGTCCATAGAAACACTTGGCCTGCAACAAAAGTTTAATATGTACCGGGCAGTTGATTCTGGAACAAAAAGCCTTATGTAAAAACCCTCTTAAAGCTTGGAGGTGGCTCAGCAGGTCAAGGTCCCTGCCACCAGGCCTCAAGACTTGAACTCAATCTTTAGGATCCACACAGTGGAAAGGGAAAACTTTGCTCTTAAACACTGTCCTCTGACCTTCAGTGTGTGCTGTGATACACATGGACATGTACATAAGGTGACCAGAGAGATGGCTCAGTTGGTGCTCTTACAAACGGCCTGAGCTCAGGTCCCAGCAACCACAACAAAATCCACTAAACACATAATCAATTGGTGTAGTTCACCTTTGCATATTTTAATCATGGACTTTTGACACAGTCAATTATTGAAATAAGCTGATAGCAGGTGGTTCACAACCATCTGTAACTCCAGTTCCTCCTCTTCCTTTACTAGGTTCCAGCACACATGTAGTAAGGATGCATGCACCCAGGCAAACACACACATGTAGTAAGGATGCATACACCCAGACAAACGCACACATGTAGTAAGGATGCATGCACCTAGGCAGACACACACACATGTGCTAAGGATGCATACACCCAGGCAAACACACACATGTAGTAAGGATGCATACACCCAGGCAAATGGCACACATGTACTAATGCATACATAGATTCAAGCAAACACACACATGTGGTAATGCATACATACACTCAAGCAAACACACACATGTAGGATGCTTATATGCACTCAGGGAAACACACACATTTAAAAATTTTTAAGTGATTATAAATGCTTTTGATCTGTCAACTTGTGTGTGAAGGCCACACTGAGCATTTTAGACTGGGGCATATCTTGGTGTATAGAGTCTCAAACATTTTTCTTTTTGTGTGTGTTTTTAATTGAAAAAACCCACATACATGTATGTGTGTGTGTATGTACGTGTGTGTATATATCTATGTATGTGTACAAGTGTGTATATATATATGTGTGTATGTATGTATACACACACATACATCCTTCTAACATAACTTTGGAAAACAAAGAAACAGCATCTCACTGCCACACCTTCTGATGCTTAGGGTGGTACCTGCTGAGGAGACATCACTCACAGCACCAGGTCATCTCACAAAGTGGGGAGCTCCATCTGGTGACAGGGCTGTCATCATCAGCACATGGAGGCTGGAACATCAGGACAAGTTCCCATCCAGCTTGAGCTACAAAGTAAGACCCAGTCTCAGACTACCAACAAAACGGGAAGAGCCACCAGGATGGAACGGGAGTACAAGCTGGGGGTAGTGGCACGCCTTTTATCCCAGTACTCAGGAGGCAGACAGTTGAGGCTAGCACATTCCAAGCCAGCCAGCCTGGTTTACATAGACACTGTTTCAAAACAAAAGAGCAAGAAAGCGTAATGATTGTACCCATTCCTGAAATACCACCTGGCTCTTGCTTTCTGAGCACCCAGGTGAAGGGCTTGGTGCTGATCAAGGCATGGACTTTGCAGGGAGCAGCATTCAGGTCACAGAACCAGATGGTGACACTTGTTATGAGCCTTCCCCTAGCTCCATTTTCCTCATCAGTACAGCATTACCTCAACTGTACTGCCAGCTGGAGACTTGATGAAATGATCTTTTCTCTGGATGTTTTATATCTGATTTTGTTTTCCTTGGAAACTGTGTGATGTGTCTGAGTGGGCTACTGTCAGAATGTGCTAGCAAATGGAGCCTTCAGTTGGAGATCCACACTCTAGAGGGTGTGGTGGTTTCACTAGCTCTCCAGACTCCCTCTTGGGGACTTGGGAGAATGTTCTTGAGCCTTGATTGATAAATCTATACATACTTTGTTTGTGGAATTGCTAACAAGGTAAGATGAAGAAAGGTATAAGACTATTAAAATGTGAGCACCCAGGGTTCTGTTTATCCCATTGTTTTCTGGGCTGTTTTGCCAGGGGTGGAACCTAGGGTTTTGTGTGTGGTAGGCACATGCTCGGCCACTGAGCCACAACCCAGCTAAGTGTGCCTGTTGGTTAATGTGTTTTCTGTTCATCGGAAGGCTCTTAGTTGATAAAGTTTATGCTGTCTCTTTAGCTCTGTGGGTTTTGTTTGGTTGGTTTGGTTTGGTTTTTCAGGAACTAAGGGAGAAAGGAGAAAGCTCACCCACCTCATGTGTGTAGTCTTCTTGTTTGTGACATCTCTTTTACTTGTGGTCACAGAATTCCTAGCTTTGGGCTAATGGTTGGTGTGTGTGTTGCTTCTGGATTGGGGATGAGGTGGGATGGCTACCTCTCTCCAGTTGTAGGACTCCAAATGTCTCCAGATATTGCTAGTTATCACCTGAGGGGCAAAGTCCCTGTTAAGAAGCCAGGGTGCTCTAAGGCAGCAGTGGGTTCAGAAAAAAAAGCAGTTTGTAAAACATCATGGTGAACTGTCTAACACTTGGTGACAGCCTAGAGCATGTGAACTACAGAGATGGCTGACAGCCACCTGGAGCCCACTCTGTCCCACTCAAAGCTTTAGAGAATGTAGCCTTGGGAGAGCTGGGCTCTTCTGATAGGAGAGAAGAAGGTGGCAGCAGACTGGTATTCAACAGTGAGCCAGTGTTGTAGGGAACTGAAATAGCATCATCTTCTCTGTTGACCCCCTGTGGAGAAGCATGCAGTCTCTCACAGACCCTTCTCCACATTACTGGCTATGTCAGAGATCCTGGCTCTAGGCCTCCCTGCCCCCAGAAGAGGTTAAGTAGCAAGATGAGGTAGAAGCTGACCTTACTGAGGTCAGGTGGGCCTGCCCGGTATAGTCCTGGGATTGAAGTAGTCTGCACACAAGCTTTATACCAAGACTTTGGTCCCATGGCCCTGCCCTGGGAGGCCAAGGCCTATGAGTAGAAACGATGCCAAAGCACCAGCTGTGCCCATAGCTGCTAGAGACCCATGCTGGCTGCGCTGGGTACCAGTGATATAGGGCTTCATTGCCAGCAACCTCACAGTCACCATCCAGCACTGTCAGCGCATCGCTGTGAAAGGAAACTCTTGTGGCAGGTTTTCAGATTGACTATAAAACAGGAGACTCATGTAGAATATTGAATGGCAGTAAGGGACCTGGTATTCAAGGTAAAATTAAGGTTGGGTGTGATGGCACCAGTCTTTAATCACAGCACCAGACAGAGGCAGGCAGATTTTGCAAGGCCAGCCTGGTGTATTTCTCACAGAGAAGCTCTCTGAGGACAACTTGACCATTGCTCACAGATACAGTAGTCAGAGCAGTGGACACACATCTTTGTCGTACAGAGGGACTAGTTTGTTGTGCTCAAACCCAGGTGGCAGATTAGGGCCACATGCTTCAGAGTCCGAGCTTCGGAATGGGGCTCGTGATGTGGCTCCAATTCAGTGTCTTCTGTGTGAAGAGCCGGGAAAGAGCTTATGAGCTGAAGTGGCTAGACGGGCCTGCTTGCCATCATGCACCCTGCCTCTCCTCAGCTGTGTTTGCGTTCTCTTCCTTGTGCTTGGCTTGCAGCAGTGTCTTCACACACCCTTCAAAGTCAGGAAAGTGTTGCTGAGAACTTCTTCAGTATAGCCGGGCATGGTGACACACACCTGTAATCCCAGCACTCAGGAGGCAGAGGCAGGTGGATCACTGTGAGTTCAAGGCCAGCCTGGTCTACAAATAAGTCTAGGACAGCCAAGGCTACACAGAGAAACCCTGTCTTGAAAAACAAAAAGAATTTCTTCAATAGGTTTCTTTCTTATTACTTGAGTCAGTGTTCACGGAAGTTTTCTGTGGAAGGGCAGCAACAGACAAGAGTCTCCTCTTTCTGTGATAAAGGGATTTTTTAAAAAGATGATCTAAAATAAAATAACAACAAAAGTAGAGATTTGCTTTTTTTTTTTTTTTAATATGTTCTCTGTTCCTGAGGCTAGAGACTTTACTGACTGTAAATTATCACAGCACACTGACTGGTCAGGTATTTATTAAATGGGTAGACATGTACAAAAACCTGAACCACAGACAGCATGTTCTCATTTGCTTTCTTCAGAGAAAGTATTTTTAAGGCAGTCGTGGGCTGGGAGTAAGCTACTAAAGGAAGTGTACAGGGCCAGCCTGGCTCACAGCAAGGCCTCACTGCCATGTCTTCAGTTGTCACCCACTCCTGGTGGCTACATAGCTGTCCCTGCTTGGTCACTATTTCTACCAGCAACAAAAGTCTTCTTCCCAGCAAACACAAGGTAGCATTGGTTGAAGGAGCAGGATGAGTTACTTCCTATTACTTCCTGACTTCACAACCATTTTGAAAGGTGTCACTGCTGAGTAACACCTGTCAGCTGTGGCCTGTGTAACACCACCACAGTCACACCTGTCAGCTGTGGCCTGTGTGACACCACCACAGTCACACCTGTCAGCTGTGGCCTGTGTGACACCACCACAGTCACACCTGTCAGCTGTGGCCTGTGTGACACCACCACAGTCACACCTGTCAGCTGTGGCCTGTGTGACACCACCACAGTCACACCTGTCAGCTGTGGCCTGTGTGACACCACCACAGTCACACCTGTCAGCTGTGGCCTGTGTGACACCACCACAGTCACACCTGTCAGCTGTGGCCTGTGTGACACCACCACAGTCACACCTGTCAGCTGTGGCCTGTGTGACACCACCACAGTCATACCTGAGAAGAGAAGGTGATAATTGCATGAACCCAGTGCAGGTCCCACGTCAGCTCCGAAGTTCTCCTGGCTGGCACTAAGCCTTTCCTGGTATTGTGAAGCTTTCTGTGTATAGGGAGGAGGAAAGATGATCTGCCTAGATCACAGATTCACATACAGGTGAGGCTGCTGTGTCCTGGTGCACTTATGTTTGTATTTGTCACCACTCTTGGCCCTCACTGCACACTCTGTCTGCTAGTGTGGTAGCTGAAGCAGCTTAGACACCATCGAGTATGCTAGCACAGCGTGACACGCGTTACTCTTTCGTGTCTCTGTGTGCATTCTTGTGCATGGGTATGGGTCCTCAGATGGTGGTCTTCAGGAGTCATCCATCTTGTTCTGTGAGACAGGGTCTCTCTCCTGTTAGGGAGGCTGGCCAACCAATGAGCCAGTCTTTGTCTTCACAGTTACTGGAGTTACAGGCTCACCATTCCTCCTATTTGCAAGAACTCTACTGACTGAGCTACCCCCATCCCCAGTCTCCATGTGTCACTGGCCTAGATTTCACACCAACTACACTAGGTTTTAACACTTACCTGGCTTTACAGCAGCAACTAAAATAAGGTCTAATTCCCTTTATTAGAAAAACAATGGTCTGCCAAGTGTGGTAGTGCACACCTTTAATCCCAGCACTGGGAGGCAGAGGCAGGCAGATCACTGTGAATTTGAGGCAAACCTGGTCTACAAAGACAATCCAGGACAGCCAGGCTGTTACACAGAGAAGCTCTGTCTAGAAAAACCGAAGGAAGAAAGAAACAAAGTTCAAGTTACAATCTTTCGGGAGTGGTGAGCAGTGAGAGAGAGGAGGAGCAATAGAAAAAGCAGACGCTGAAGGTGGCACCCACACCACAGCTGACAGTTCTTTGGTCCCAGAAGAAAGAGCAGGCCAGTACCTACCACTGCTGAGCAGTTCTTAGCTGGCAGTGCCTTCCGCCTGGAGCCCTGCGACGGCGTGGCTCTCGCCAGCAGTGAGCCATCTTTAAAGCAAGTAAATCTAATTTAAGCACACAAATTGAAAAAGCAGGGTTCTTTATTGCAATGTAGACTTATTAACTTACAAAAGCCCCAAGCCTTCGTCTTTCTGTTTACAGATATAAAATGAAACTCCAAATGAGGTTTAATGGGCTTCCCAGATCATGTTCCCTGGACAGATTTTTTTTTTTCCTTTAGCAGTAAATTTCAAAATCAAAAGGACTGAGAAAGAAAGGGACTTCCTGTCATAAATAGGATGGGTGGTATTCTTCAAAGCATTTTATAGCTTCCAACTGTGCTTATAATTTCAAAGTCGCTGAAAGCATTCTCCATTTACAGAAGTGCTGTCCATTCGGGAGCATGCTGCAAACAGGCACTGTGCTTGGAGGCAGTGGGGTCACCATGGCTAAGTGTCTTGCTTTCACCAACTCACCAGAGAGCCCTGCAGCATTGCCACCTAGTGACAGGGCAGCCAGCGTGGTCCCCCTTGGCCTGCTGTAACACAGCTAAAGGCTACTATTTGAGACTGATTTTCTAAACATTATTACAAAGGTGACTGAGGATTTAAGTTGCTGTGACTGTCAGTAGACACTGGGCTTCCAGGGCTTTCTAGTAATTATACTTAAAAGTTTGAAAAGCATACGGAACTAGTGATGCAGTAATAAGCAGGCTCTGGGGAGGCTAGGGCTCTTCCTGAACATGCTCCATTAAGCATTAAGCCACTTAGTTGCAACCCTAGCCCTGGGGTGGATGGCTGATTCCTTGTTGTAATTTCATGTAAAACACTGGTATAGAAAAATCTGATAACAGGTCTATGCTAGGCAACTGTTAGTCCAACAAACGCCTGCGATAATCATCTTGTAAAGAGAACAGGCTCCTTATGGCTCAGGCTGTGGTTCCAGCCCCTGGTTGGTTAGCCCCGTGACTTTGGGCCTGTGATAGGTGCATAAAGCAGGGCAAGCCCGGCCAGCCAGAACCCTCTGTTCTTGCTGGCTGTGCTGAATCTCACCACGAGCATCACCATCCACGCCTGGCCACCACAGCACTAGACCAGCCACTGTACAGGTCCCACAGGCCTGTGAGACACAGGTTCTCTGGCTTAATAATCCTTTTCAGAATGAATGTTGGGGCTGGAATTAGAACTGCAGAGGCGGGAATGGGACTTGGGAGTTGAGGCCAGCACTCAGAGCCACCGTCCACGCTGCGCTGGGTCCATCCCACCGGGCTGTCCAGGATGGCCAGCGCTATTCTGACCCTGACTATAGGGAAGTAGGTCAATTTCCCACAAAACAGTGGGACACAAAATTTATTTAATGTGTTGCCAACTAGCATTAGAACAGTAAAAACTCAGTGTGTTGCATATAGTTGCATACTGGGAAATGTTGAAAAATAACACATGTTACATGTGTTTGCATGTGCTTAGGCACAGCTGTGCACATAAGTGTGCCTGGTGGAACCCCTCTGGCTGTCCCTTCCTCCTTGCCTACATTACCTGCCTCTACTGTGTTTGTCTCCTATGATGCCTTTTAGACCCTGGCTGAATATGGCCCCCGAGCTCCCAGTGCTGCTGCCACATCCCGTGCTGGTGGCAGCGCTACTCAGTAAGACAGAGGCTGTTACTTGAATTACTCAGCAGCTTGAATTACTCATCTGAATTTCTCAGAACTCAGATGCAGTTCTGACATGAAGGCGTCTGCAAACCAGCTGCCCATCCACTCCCAGCCTCACAGGCCCACGGAGTGCTGCATGCCCCATTTCCAGTGGCATAGGGGGCACCTCTGCGGGGAAACCCAGCCGTGCCCTCTCACTTTCTGAGCAAAGCAGTTTTTCTGACTCTCTCTCTCTCTCTCTCTCTCTCTCTCTCTCTCTCTCTCTCTCTCTCTCTCTCTCTCTCTCTCTGTGCGTGCGTGCGTGCGTGCGTGCGTGTGTGTGTGTTGAGATGGAGTCCTACTGTGTAGCCCTGGCTGGCCTGGAACATTCTATGTAGACTAGACTGGCTTCAAACTTGAAGAGATCTGCCTGCCTCTGCCGTATGACTACAGGACTTAAAGGCATGTGCACACACAAGAATCAGCTTTGTGGAAACCCAGCATTCTATCCTGTTATGTGTGGGCTAGGGCCTGTGCTCATACACATGGGCACCTGTCCAGGCTAGGCCCTGTGCTCATACACATGGGCACCTACCTGTCCATCAGCCTCAGGGCAGTGAGGGGCCAACCAGACCATAGGCTGTGACTCCTTCTGTACAGCCGACTCAGGCTTGTCTGCTGATCTGGCTTCAGCTTAGAAGAGAAGAGAGCAAGTTCTTGGTAGCCATGTGTCCATCCAGAGCACAGACACCAGAGAAGCAGGAGCCCCTCAACTGCACTTCCAGGAATGTGCCTTTTCCTGTCCATCTGTGCAGGCTTCCGGCTTGGTCTGGCCTGACCATATGAGTGCTATTTCAGACTAAGCGTTTGCTAACTCCAGACTTGCTGGGAATTCCTAGCAAAAGCCTGGGAGTGACCTGAACTTTAGTCACTGTTTAAATCATTAAATTTCAATTCCACTAACAGTTGAAGTGTAATAAGGCGTAAGTGTTTAAAGTGTAGTTTTCCAAGTATGGTGGCTCACAGCTATAATCCCAAAATTTGGGAGGCAGCCTTGAGCTACACTAGAAATTCTAGATCAACCTGGGCTATACAGCAAAACTATGTCTCAGAAAACCAAAGAGAAGTAATTCAGTTAGATCATTTGGAGCACTTACACAAACACAGATGCTAAAACTAAAAGAGCAGAATTGAAAACCATAGGAAGCATAATCATTACTTCCGCTGAAACTGTTGAGAAACGCAAGCAAAACCACAGTGGCCAGAGTCTAATGCTCTGGTGAGAGGGTTTGCAGTTTAGTCAGCAGCTCATCCCTGACACTCAAGTACAGAGAAGCCCATGATCCAATAGGAGAAGGGTGAAGGTTTGCTAGCCACACTGAGAAGAGGTTCCACCTTTTAGGATGGAGGCTGCCCTCACAAGGCACCTCCCTAGGACTCCTGTTGGCTGCCAGCTCTTCCGGAAACAGCTCCTTTCAACTAGTTAGTGTGGCCCTTGCCCACAGCCCTGTTCACCTGCTTGTCAGAGGGAGTAGCTCAAGATGAGTGAACTGCAGAGCCTGACGGTAGGGCAGGAGGCAGCACACACCTGGGTTTTTGTGGCTTCGTAGGTTGTATTCTGTGTTCACCTTTACAGGCACCACCCTTCGGGGCCTGCTGGTTCAGCTCTGGTGTGGTGTGACACTCCACAGCTGTCCCACCAGGATTGGGAAGACTTCCTTTCCTCATGAGAGCCACGAGTCCAGACAGTGTCGTGCACTGATTGCTTTATATCAGTATCTGAGTGGGGCTTGTCATGTATGCCTTTGTGTTAGATTATGTAAGAAAAACAGGCACAGAGGCAGCCTCTGCTCAGGAACTAATGAAACAATGAGGCTGGGTTCTGTTAGCAGTCTTAGTTCAGTTGGGTGCCCCCCACCCCCACCCCGCCACAGTGGGCTCTATCCAGTGACTACTGAGGTCCTGAGCCTGCTGGGTGCCAAGCACTGTCTGCAGTACACTCCGACTTTTATCTTTACCTCAGGAATTAAGAAGATAAGTTAGGATTGATCATCCCATAGTAATGCACCGACCAGTCACCATAGCGAATTAAACGAAACTGCTACTGAGTGCTGTGGCTCAGCGTGTGCAGTGCTGACTCCCTGCCAGTGTCAGTTGAGGAGGGAACCTGACACAAGGTGCTGCCTCTGATGGGCGGTAAGCTCTGTGATCTAGAGGAAGGCAACCCAGCCCTCGGCTGCTGTGCACTTTCAAGTACTGTTGGAGTGATGAGTGTTACCTTGTTTTGTGAGGGGATAGATGGTGGGTGCCTGTGAGATTGGAGAAGAAAACTAAAATGTTCTTTGATGCCCAAAGAACTAAAAAGAAAACTAAAAGTCCTTGCATGAGTGGAGGCTGGGGGAAGGGGCTCTCTGCCTTGCCACATCTCTGTGGTGTCTTTTAAACATCCTGTCTTTGAAATACTGAAATGCATGTAGCCCTCGCTGATGAAAAGGCTGTTTTGTCTTGCTCTCTATGGGGCTGGGGAGACAGTCTGTCCTTCCTGGATGCCATGGTAGCTACCCTTCAGGGGTCAGAAGATTGGCTCTTATTAGTCACGACAATAAACCATTTCTAACTGTAAGAGAGGTGGCAATACTGACTTCATGTTGTGTGAGAGCCTCTGTGCTGTGGCCTCCTGAGCCCTCACATACCCAGCAGGGCTGCCGCCGCCTCCTGCCCCCACCCGTGGGGCCGTTTGCTAATCGCAAATGAGCCCTGGTGTCTGCTCTGTTATCTCTCTGTGTGTACATAGGAGGAGGAAGAGGGGTGCAAATGTGGCTCAGTGGGGAGAAGTGCTTGCCCAGCACGCCTGAAGCCCTGGGTTTGACACACTGCTGTGTAAGACATGCTTGCTCACACTTGTCATCCTGACACCTGGAAAGTGGAGGCAGGAAGCACAAATGTTCAAGATATTTCTTGGATGTACAGCAAATTTGAGGTCTACTTGGGCTACCTGAGACCCTGTCTGGGGGTGAGGGCGGGAGAACTACTTGGTGAAGACCTTTTCCCCCTAGATCCTTGTTTTCCCTGCCCCCGTAGCTGATCCTTACACAGGCCCCAGGCTAACAGGCTCCCTACCTCCCATCTGCCCACCGGAATCAGGGACACCCTGTACACACATGTACCATGGCCTGCCCATCAATGAGTGGTGTGAACCCTCTCCTTCCTCTGAGGGACCTTTAGCTGCCTGACCATTCTGCGGATTCTCCCCATGCAGCTGGCAGCCTTTGCATTAGTAACTCTTAATAAATCTCTCACCCACAGAGCAACTAGTCTCACTGTTCACTTTAGGCCTCAATCCTGAACCTTTCCAAAGCCCTCCATTTTCAAAATAGCATCTAAAATGTATACCTTGCAGGTTTCGAGTGACAAAAGTCAGTGTCTAGCGTGTACTTCAGCCATGTCCTACCACTATAGGTCCTCGGAACACTGTGGACAGAGCTCTTATATGTTTGCCCATTATTGAAAGCGGGTACGGGTATTTTGCTGTTTTGCAGTTTAGAAAAGTGGGATTCTGGGGCTGGAAAGATGGCTCAGCAGTTAAGAGCACTGACTGCTCTTCCAAAGGTCCTGAGTTCAATTCCCAGCAACCACATGATGGCTCATAGCCGTCTATAATGTGATCTGGTGCCCTCTTCTGGCCTCCAGGGGTACAAGTACATGCAGGCAAAACATTGCATACAAAATGAATCTTTCTTTTTTTTCTTTTTCTTTTCTTTTTTTAAAGAGGAGTGGGGTTCTTTTCCTGGATCTATGGATCCTGGGCGACTGTCATACTGAGGGCCCCTGGCTAGTGCTCATTTTCAAAGCTCACAAACAAAAGTCCTGCTGCTGGGTGTGGCCAGGCCACAGGAAATGACCTTGAATTAGGAGGAGAGGGAGAGGTGCAGACAGCCCCAGGGGCCTCTGCACATTTGGTTCCAGAGTCTTCTCTGGACCAGACGTCCAACAGTCTTGCTGTGTTCCGGGCAGGAGAATGGTTTTCGAGGGGCTCCCTCAGCACCTCCACTCCTGTGCACTGTTAATTTCTGGAAATCTCACACAGTGATGTGATTTGCAGGAGGCCTAGCCAAAATGTTGGCATTACTTACGTTTATTGCTGCCTGCGAATGGATCACTGTGAAGTGTCTCCCTCTTTCAAAGAAACTAAGTTTTATTGGCTGATACTAAAGCAGGGATGTAGCATTCATTGACTGGCTGGCTGCTCACTAGGCGTAGCTCGTACAGCTCGCAGGCTACAGTTGTGGTATTGAAGTTTGAGAATCAAACAGGCAGAAGCTCCTGTTTTACAAACTATTAATGTGCCTCAAAACAAAGATACAGCCCTGCAAGGCCCTTGTGCCTGCTGGCTTTGCCGCTGTCTTACAGGCAGCGGGTGCCTGTTGAGTTTGTAAGAGATCCTGGCAAGTTCCTGCAGGCAAACCTTTAGGGAGAGTATTTGAAAAGAGCATGGCATTTCTACTATGTGCACATGGTGCTTGTGGGTAGCCTCCCAGCAAGAGCCGCCTGCTGGAGCTTCTCCATAAAGCTCAGCAGAAGCACCCAGCCTTGGAATGAATTCGGGGCTGGCATCTTCCTCCATGTTGTGTTTTAGTTGTTAAAACTGGCAACACTGAACCAGCCCGGCAGAGTGTGGACCTGACACTCCATTCCTGTTTGCATTTGCCTGTTAGCTTTGCACAGCTGTGTGTGGCACAATGCGCCACCGTCTAAAGCGTCACTGCTTTCACCAATGTGTGCAGGAGTGCCAGTCCTCCCGGTCAGCCACACTGCCTTCAGAAGTATCCCGGGCTTTGGTAAAACTGTAACTCAGAGGCTGTGTTCCCTGAGACAGTCCTGGCAGGGGACCATTGCTCACCAGCTTTCCTGTCTTGTTTCCTAAGGTTCGCCACCGGTGGTGTGAGCTGGTTATTAAGCACAAGTACACAAAAGCATATGAGCAGATTGAGAGGTTCCTGCAGGAGGACCAGGTGAGTGTGATCTTCCTAGGTATAGAAATGGGCCGCGTCACCAGTCCCAAGTTCTCCGCATCCTTGTCAGAACAAAGGTCTGAAAGAGTTCCAAGCTTTTTCAAGGGCTAGTTCACATTTGAGGATCCACTGGCAATTTTGAGCTGAAGGGAGGGAGGCTTGCTCTAGAACTTGCAGTGCAAAGCCATCGCTTAGCAACACCATGGGTCCATCCAGGTTGTAGAGTTTCTAATTACAAGCACACATGTATGAGTCTTCTGAGAGACTCTTAGATCATCTGTTGGGAATTCAGACCTTGTCATGCCAAGCTCAGCCCAGCCTGTGCTAGTCCCTTCCTTTAAGAATGTCCTAGGAAGCAGAATCTTCCTGTGTGTGTGTTCGTTCGTGTGTGTGTTCGTGTGTGTGTGTGTGTGTGTGTGTGTGTGTATGTTCCATAACCTTATGTGCTACCTCTTTTGGTCTGTGGTACATTTGGGGTCACTCCTCAGGGTACCTCCTCTAGCATTTTGTCCCTCATGACACGTCCCCACTGACCGTCCCCTCGCAGCACATGTTCTCTCCCACTCCCAACCCTGGCCTGTATCTTTGGCCAGCTGTGTACAAGCTGTGGGATGATGGGCTAGAGCCACTCTGAGTGGGGTGACCAGAAGGACTTTTGACAGAGTCTGAGGACAGGGCAGTCAGCAAAGTGAGGGCTGGTTCTTCCCATAAAGAAAAGATGGGACTTTTTTGCCAGTGGGGCATGAGGTGTTTGAGGAAATACAGGAACAGAGATAGCACAGCTCAGTGGGATAACCATGCCGTCCCATGCACAGGGCTCTCCACCCCTCAGCCCTCACGGGAAAGCACTTTGGAAGCCAGCACTGCCTTTGAAGTCCCTTGATTTGAAGCAGAATGGCACCCTTGGGAAGCTCCATAGAACAAGAAAGCAGGCAGGCCTCTTGGTCTTGCAGAATGTAATTGGCTGGTTTTAATGTTGGCACAGAGTTCAAAGCAGAAGAGCCAGATTGTGGTGTTTTGGGACCTAGTGTTGGGAAGTGGCTGAGCTAGGCCAAAGTGATGGCATCTGCCTGTGTCCCTGGGCCATGTGGTCTCTGTGGCCTGGTGGACCTGGACTTGGTGAAGGAGCTCATGCCAGCTGACCTAAAAGACACACAATTTACGGACCATCTGGGACTCCCTACCTCTGCCCAGAGTATTCCTCACAGTAGCCACTCAGGTACCAGAGTCTGTGGACAGAATCAATAAAATTCCATGTTTCTGTTATTGGGTTGTTTTTTTGAGATAGAATGTTATCATGTAACTCTGGAAGCTTAGAACTTGCTGTGTAGACCAGGCTGGCCTTGAACCCTCAGAGATCTGCCTATTCTGCCTCCAAGTATTGGTAATAAAGGAGTGTGCTGCCATGTTCAGCTTCCAAAGAGTATTGGTGAGGACAAAGACGAGATAGAGCAGAAACTGCAAAATGCAGTTGGATAGCTGCACAGCAGTTTTGTGGTTTTAGAATGGCCTGTGTAAAGCAGTACAGCCATGTCCCCGTAAGCATGTACAGTCTCTTACCCCTTTCCTGTTCCTCCGTACCCTGCAGGCCATGGGTGTGTACCTATATGGGGAGCTGATGGTGAGCGAGGATGCCAGGCAGCAGCAGCTTGCCCACAAGTGCTTCCAGCTGGTGAAGGGCGACATGGACAGAGCCTCTGCCCAGGTGGTGACTGAGATGCTGTTTTAAAGAGGTAATTCTGTCCCTCCTTCTTCCTCCTAAACATCCAAGTCCATCTAAAAGCCACATGATGAGCCAAGGACACCACAGCACCAGAAAGGCTGCCAAACAGTCTTGGGGAGCTAGCAGGGTGGGCCCCAAAGAGCATGAAGGTTCAAGATCCCTGGAACTACCTCACCTTCTGGAACGACGGGTGTGAAACAGAACAACACCTCCTACCCCTGGCACTGCTTTGGCCACCTTAGGTTTTGCACAGGTCCACAGGCTTCAGGGTCAAAGCCAGCACAGCAGTCCGTGGCCACACTGTACTGCTCCAACCTGTGCATGCAGGCATCCCTCAAGGCCACAAGCCTGAAACCCCGTGGCCTCTTGTCCCTCTGACCTATAAAGGAGGCAGCAAAGCACTCCTGCCCATCCCCTTGCTCGGTGACACTTGTGTCATAAGGGCCAGTCTGTTTGAACCTTGTGCTGCAGTAGGCTTTGCCCTGGCGCCCAGAGTCCTTGTTGTGCTGTTCCTTGCCTCCTCTGTAGCCAGTGTGTCAACAGCAATGTAGTTCAGCAGAGCATGGTGTCTGTCAGCAGAAGTGTGGGTGAGTGTGTTTCCCCACGGTCACCAGTCATCCTTTCTACATCTCCATCATCTCCAGGGTGGTACATGACGTGATGTTTACTTCTGTACAGCTCTTAAGTTTTGCATCAGGTCTTAATCACTGTTTGTGTACTTTGTTGTTCTGTGACTACTAATTAATGAATATTTAGAGTTGTGTTGCTAGTCTTAACCCATTGTTGGGCAGTAAGTTCACATTCTCACATTTCACTTACAAAGCGCCCTTCTGTGGAGTCTGTTTGAGTGTTTTATTTATCTGAAGGAACTATAACTATTGAAGGAACCGTGTTAGCTGAAGTCTGACCGTGTTCTTGCAGAAGAGCTGGGGACCACCACAGCCAGGCAGAGGGGACAGTGGGGCCCGCTGCGCCCTGACACCACCACCGGCTGTGAAGGTGGCCTGTGTAAGCGGGCAGAAGCAGTTGGGGCACCTCCCCACCTGGCTCCTGCAGGCATTTCTCTAGAAACTTTTAAGGTCAGGGAGAGTTGCAGTGTGTTGTGTGAAAATCAGTGTCCCTGCTTCACACTCCCTCGGCCTCCTCTTTCAGAGAGCCACAGAGTCACATGGTGGTTCTGGTGACTCTGACGATTTTTTGGTCCCTAAGCAAGCAAAGAAATGGTCACCATTCCTCAACTTCCTAGCTCCCTTATGAACTCTCTCTGCTGTCCCCCAGCTCCACCAGCCAAATGCTTGGTCACAGCAGCCTCAGAAACCTGTGTGGATGTGAATATATATCACACCTCCTGTCTGAGAAGTAGTTCCGTGCCTCAGGTGCCCAGAGATAGCCCGGGCCACTCAGAACCTGCGTTTTGAGAACAGGTTGTGTCCCCAGGATTAAAGGACACATACTCAGAGCAAAGATGGTTTGAGATATTGGTCACATAGCTGATGAGTGCGTCCTTTGTCTCCTGGTCTCCTACGCTCCCTACACAGTGCAGCTAGCATGCTGAACTGCAGCAGGCTGCACTGCTTTGTGGTGGGCTCAGCGGCGGTGCGGAGGAGGCCGCTCAGCGCCTGTGGATGGGAGTGTAGGGCATGGCGCTGCCCTCAGCTGCTCTGGCTGCTTGGGTTCCTGGCATGCTGATTTGTGACTTGAGATTAAAATCACATTGCCAGGGATTACCACGCAACCATGACCTTGGCTGCTCCTGCAGAACCGTGGCCACTTTCTCTCTGCAGTTCGGAGAACAGATGCACCTTGTGGCTCTTTGGAAACAAAAGAAGCCAACAGCCTTGGAAGATGCTCACCAGCCCTTTAATTATGGCCGGCGATGACCTCTCTAACAAGGTGCAGAGCTTAGCTGATTGGTGAACAGTGATTGGTTTCCGCTTTGTTCACAGTGGCTAAGTTCTGCACCTGAAGAGAAGGTGAGATGGGGACAGTTAAGTTGCAGCTACCAGGCAGAGGCCACTGCTGCCAGGTGTGGCCACAGCTGGTGGTCAGCTTGGTGTGGAGCCAAATTCCAGAGGAGAGACCAGCCTGTCCCAAGGGTGTGTTGTCAAGAGTGCAAGCAGTGTGCAAACTACCCTTAAGTGTGTCTGCAGAAAATACAGATCTACCAACTTGTTCACTGTAATGTCAAATATATTGGAAGTCACAGCACAAAAGGTCTCAGCTGATGCCTCACGTGAGGCGTGCAGGGGGGAGGGGGACCTCTGTTGTTCGTGCCGGGCATGGTGAACTCTCTCTTGTATTTGCAGTCCAGGTCTCCATGTCTCCACAGTCGCTGGCAGGATGATGCCGATGGCACGCCAGGAGGCCCTGCCCAGCTGTGACTGGACCCGCCCTCCGGTGCCTACTGAGCTGATATCAGTTCTCATTTCACACACTGGCTCAGTTCAGCAGGAACAGGAGTCGAGCCCTTGAGCAAAAAGCCTACCCATCTGTAAGTGCCTCAGGCAGGCCTCCCTCGGAGAAGAAGATGATGGGCCTGAGTGTCTGCTGCCAGGCGTGGACAGCAGTGGTACCCTCTGTATGTGCTCCCGTGGTGGGGATTTGTAGGATGCAGGGCTATCCTTGCTCTGGAAGCAGGTAGAGCAGAAGCCGAGCATTTGCCCCAAGGTTGAGGCAGAGCACGCCCTGTCATCTGATGAGTTGATCCTTCTGAAGTAGTGAGAATACCAGTCTAAAGGGGCTCTGGATTTAGCCTCCTTGTCATTGAACCTCTCTGGGCTTCACAGCCCTGCGTGGTCTATGGTGTGACTGGGCACCCTAGGCCTAGGATTGTGAGGTACGGCACCAGTCTTGTCCCTGTCCTCTCATGAAAGTTCCTTCCCAAGTGGAGGTCAGAGGCCGGGAGGAGCAGTCAGGAGTGACTGTGGTAACTGGGTAATAAATTTTATTGCTGTTCCCTTCACAGGACAGATCACAGTGAGACTGTCTTTCATATGCCTTCTCCATGCCCTGGTGAGGCCAGGACTGCATTGACCCTGGACATCAAAGGGAAGATTGTGTAGCTGCTAAAACCATCAGCCCACAGCAGCGGTCAGTCGCATCTTGGGTTTCTGTTGCCCAGAGCCTGGGCTTCTGCAGCCTATATAAAAGGCGGAGCCTCATAAACTGTTGCACCTGGCAGCTGCCTTTGTTCCCAGGCCCGGAGAGCCTGAGTCGACACACTGGGATTGAGCTGTGATTTTAAGGCAGTTGTTGAAGGAATGAAGAAGGGCAGGCCGCCCACAGGCAGATGGAGAACTGGCTGCCTGCTGCCTGCGATGGCAAAAACTAGCTGCCAAGCTCTGGGAGTGCAGAATCCATGACACCTCCTGGGCCTGGTCCCCACAGATTCCTCGGAGTCTGTTTGATGTGTCCAGCCAATAGAGCATTCCTGTTTTTGAAAATGCAGGAAAGCCTAAGATGTCTTAATAAAGTGTTGTCAGGTTTGCTGGTGTTCCTGTTTGCTTCTGAGTTTGATGCTGTCTAAAAACAAGGACAGGCATGTGATAGACTTAGCTCCATAATGTTAATTCTGAAAGGACTGAAAGTAGAAGTGGTGAGGCTCGGCGCTCTTTCAAAGTGTGGAGTCTCAGCCACTGGTACTCGGGGAGGCTGGGGAGACTGTTTCCTTTCCTTTGAATATTAGCTTATAGAACAAGCTCTAAGAAGCTCCAGTTACTGTCCAGAAAAAGATGCTTCAGACTGTGTCATGGGTGCTGTCACATGCGCAGGACAAGGCTGGGCCTTGTGAGAAGGAAGAAGAAAGCACATTCTACTACCTGGCCAGGCTTCTGCATTCGTACCTGCTGGGTGAGGGATGCTCTAGGACAGACGGAGAAAAATGTTGACAAAGAACCATTGGCCTTCAGAGCCTGGTTGTGCCTGTGACTGCGTTGTGGACCGTTGCTGGGAACTTGCAAGTGGTTATCTTTTGTGTACCATGATGGTCAAAGGACCAAATGTGTAATTTGACTTGATATTACACGGCTTTCTGTGAAGATTTGAAATAAATGGCTGAGTCTGTGGCTCCCTGGCTCCCAGAAGCACTTTGGGCTTGCTTAAAGATGGACCGGGAAGCATACCCTGAGAACTTGAGCACCCCCTGCCTCCAGTGACCTGGGTATTTGGTCTGGTTTTTTCCTTTGTCCTTAGCAGAGCTGCCACACAGGTAGGTTTTGTCATGGGCTAGTCCCTTGTCCCTCAGGTCGCTAAACCCCATGTCTGGCTTTAGCTGTCTGGATTCTTGCTATGGGCTTCGGTCAGAGGAGGCCTCACTGGAATCGGATGCCTCTGTTATAGCTTTGGCAGAGGGAGCTGTGGCCTTTGACACCTCTGCCTGGAAGCAGAGCAAGTCTGTCCCCTTAAGCTAGGCAGCAGCTCCTGCCTCCCATAACTGCAGCAGAGGCCCAGGAGGCTGCTGGAAGGGGCTTCCCTCACCAGGCTGATACCTCTGGAATCAAGAAGAGTGTACACTCTGTTCCTATGTGAGTCACCTGGCTTCACAGCGCCCGGAGCGCTGCACCATTACCCTGTCAGATAGGACATGAGAGAGTGTATCCAGGGAAGTTTGACACCTCCACAGAGATGCCTCATCTGAGGTGGAGTTTTCTCTGCAGCATATGGTCCAAGTGATGCGTGAGATGCTGGTGGGGGAGGATGTGCACAGTCACCTCAGGCTCTTGCCCCAACTCTGATGTGGGCAGAGTGAAGCTACAGGTGAGACGTGGACTGGATCCCTAGGTCGGGGTTTGATGTATCCCATAGTGTGATGCTCTTGGTCTTCAGAGAGTTTGATGTCTAAGAACTCTCAAAAAGGCCCTGGCTTCCTACTCAGTGGCAGGGGCTTGGAACCCCCATGTGGGAACTCTCCCTCCTGCCATTCAGACGTGAGGGAGAGCCTATGTTTAAAAAGCCTGGGCGCCTGCACTTGAGTCTGCTATATAATTATGGAAAGGACAGAGACTGTGTGCTTGGTGGTCAGGTACACTTTTGGCTAGCACTATTTTCCACACCATTTTCTAGCCTCACCTGAGCCATTCCTGGAGGAGCTCATGGTTGCCTCTCTTTCCTCAGACTTGCTACATGTGCTCTGGGGAGTCATATAGGTTCTTGGTGAAGATGCTAGCTTCTCCTAAAGTGCAGGGAAAGGCGTGACCTGAAACCTGATGGAAATACCCCACTCTGCCAACAAGTTGACACCGCCAGTAGGCAGAGGGGCTGGGACAGCAGGATCCTCATTAGGTCATTACAGGAGGTAAGTGGGACACCAGAAACACCAGCCTCTCCTGCCTGTCACCAGACACTTGTCATCTTGATTGTCAAGCAGATGTCCATCACTAGAGAACAACAGGCCAGGGCTGGGCCAGCCTGTCATCACTGAGACCAATAGCAATGGCCTCCTCCCACCCCTGGCCTGGCCACCTGGCCTTCCAGGAGCAAGATGGCCTAGCAGATGACTACCTTGAACCAGTGTCCTCTGCAGATGGCTTCAGCAAGCACTAGAGCAGGCCTCAGTGACCTGTGGCCGTGACAAGGCTCCTCCTGGTCAAGGTAGCCAAGTCTGCAGGAAGGGGTGCATTTGGATCCCTGATGGTGATCATGTTCCCTGCACGAGAGGAAACAGCAGTGACCCCCCCCCCCCTTGTTGTCCCTCTACGTATATCCTGAACTTGGCCTGGGAAGGCAGCCACTGTCCTCACCACACCCTGGTTTGTGTGGGAGAGTTGAGCCCCAGGAAGGTGCAGAGGCTGACTGGAGAGGAGCCTGCCACCCTGTTTGTGAGGCTTTGGGCAGAAGCCTAGGGAGAGGTGCTGGGAGTTCTGGCTGGACCTAGGCAGGAAGGGAAGGGTGGAGGGAGAAAGTCTCAGAAAGGGCTCTGGGTTTTCTGACTCAGCTGCTCCAGTAGAATTGGAACAATTTATTTTTAGTGAAATTTTATATCAAATAATCTATACCCTAGCAAGGCATTCTTGCTTGTGGTGAGCAGATATGTCACAGAATGAACCCCAGGGCGAACCCAGAAATGGCAGATGCCTCTAAGTGTAAGCCATCCTTCAAAATGAAGAGAAGGCTCAACAGGACAGAGCCACACAAGCCCCCAGTGAGTGGCCAGTCAGCAGGGGATGCCGCACACATAGTGACCTCTGTTCTCCACGGTCTTACCTTTGCCACAGCTCTCTCCAAAGCAGCTACTGCTGCAACAGAAAACACTACTTAGGAGCTTGGGGTCCAAAGGATTCGTATGCATCAGGGCTTCATGCTTCAGTCCAGCTGGCCACCACCTGCTTTGTACATGGAGCCAGCCAGTAGAGGAGCCGCACCGGCCTGGAAAGGGAAAGACACCACCTACCCCACCTACACCTCCCAAACAGACCTGGGTGCTGGGCCTGTGGCCTTGGCTGGCCTGCTCCCTGGGTGGTTGGGCTGCCATACCCATCCCCACGGTACAAGGGAGCTGCTGGGGCTTGACATTGTTTCCAAAAGCTCAGTGTTTAGCCCCCCTCTTGGAACACTCCCTCCCTGGGGCATTTTCAGGCTGAGCCACTGGTGGAGTTCCCATACTCAAAAGGGCCATCATCAGATGGTAGCAGGCCTGATGTCGCCTGGCCCCATCACGTCGCTGGGTCTGGGTCTGGGTCTGCATGGACCTCCCAAGGAAAGTTGCAGAGAGTAGTCTCTGTGAGGGGCATGAACTCAGCCCCACTGTCTGGTCTGTGGGGTTTACGAGGTGGGAGGGAGGGGCAGCAGTCCCGCTGTTCTGGGCAAGATTTTATGGCCCCTTCCCACCCCTTGGTGCTGTCTGAGAGATTGATAGGGCTAATAAGGCAGCTCTCTTCCAGACCAATGACCAGACAGTGTGACAAGGCAGAAAGTGACCTTGCTCAAGCTGAGGAAGTTTCCCAGGACAGGGTGGGCTGCTGAGAACTTTGCCTCTTGCTGGAGAGAAGCCCAGCCTTGGAGGTAGAGCCAGTTGTGAGTGTCCATGCCCCTTGTTCGTAAAAAAATAATAATAATAAAAAGCCCAGGAAACAAAAGAAGCTGGGGTGCAGTCACCAGAATGTGGCCTCAGCATGGACCTAGAGATCTGGCATAACGAGGTGGAGATATAAGGCCCTTTTTCTGCAGACAGCGTATAAAATCAGACCTGGTCACTTCAGTGCCGTGAGCTAAAACAGGCGTGGGCTGGCTTATGAGTCCCAAGGACGGTACAGGGGTGGGTACTGGACCTGTCCCACCTGTCCTGGGTCAACCCACTGTCTCTTGTCTGTATAATGACCTTATCTTGGCACTGGCAGGATGGAGGGCCAGGAGGCTAGGAGAGCCCAATAGCCTGTTATTCCATGCCTTCCAGGAAAGTTATCCACCAGGCACGTGACAGCCCAAACCATGTTCTGTCCTGGCCACTTGGCTTATTGTAACTCTGTCTAGACACAATGGAGTAGGTGTGTGCCCTGATTGTTTAAGCCACCTTTGTCCTCTTAACTATAATTGCTTTCAAGCCCCGCTTTGGGACTGGTACCCTGCTGCTGTGTTGATGCAGTGGCAATGGGGAGGTGCTGGAACCACTCCTAACTGTAGCACACAGAGCCCCAAGTTCTAGAAAGTTCTTTTCTACTCTGGTAGGTCCTCCCTTGCTGCCCACTGTTCTAAACAAGGTGGAACTTTAGGTGTTGACAACCTGGAGGGAGCACGGCCACCTGGGCCTAACACAGCCTCACCTCATTGCTTTCCTTTCGACTCAGCAGTGCGGCCTGTGACGATGGAGAGCGCTGTGAGGTTTGCCTGGGAGTGGGAGTCTTTGGGTAGTCTCATGTTGAATTATAAAAAGCAATAGTGATTTAATTGTAAGGAAGTTTAGTCATGATTTTACCCATTTTACTATGTCGATGATGAGACAGCTACTGGTGCAGGTCTCGGCTCACCTGGAGAGGAGGGTGATTTGCAGATTGTGCAAAGGCCAAGCATGTGACAGCTGGAGCCCAAGTCCTCAGGATGCATGTCGGAGCACTGGCTCCAGCCTCGGGGAGTACTTATCTGTAAGTACTGGGAATAAGCAGTAAAGGTGCCAGGGATGCAGACGTCGTCTTTAAAGTCACAGACAGCCTGTTGCGCTCAGCACTGTTTGGCAAAACCCTCCACAGCCAAGCTGTCTGCCTTCATATACACGAGACTACAGCCCTTCTTCATTCCTTCCTCCTCTTCCCTCTTTTCTTTCTTCTCTCCCTCGTCCCTTTCTCCCTCCTCCCTTATTTCTTCCTTGGTCAAACATGCAAATAGGCAGAAACAGAACTGAACAGCTCTCTCCCTCCTCACCTGGTCTCTGCCTCAGTGGTCACTGTGGTAACACTCATTCCTGGGTTGCCCCCTACAGAGACACTTGCCACTGTGCTCCAGCGACCACACAGACCATCACCCCCGCCTCACTCCCTTCCAGAGGCAGCTCAGCAGCCATTGTGCAGAGTCTTTGAGGGTTGGTTCAGGGCCCTGCCCCAATTCCAAAGACCATGACACTCCAGTCTTTTTTTATGTTGGCTTTTTGGTTTTTCGAGACAGGGTTTCTCTGTGTAGCCTTGGCTGTCTTAGACTCACTTTGTAGACCAGGCTGGCCGCGAGTTCACATCGGCTTTCCTGCCTCTGCCTCCTGAGTGCTGGACGCCCCAGTCTTTATAGAAGGTGTTGTGTTCACACTGTCAGACCACACAGCCACACCACACCCTCCCTCGCGCTTGCTGGGTAGCTGAGGGTCACCTTGGCCTCCTCCTACCGCCACCTCTCTTGAGCTGGGAGCACAGACATGCCCCACCACACCTGGACGCCACAGTGTTGGACAGCATCCTCTGCCCACCTCCATACCTAAACCATTTCTAGGCTATCTGCATGAGACTGTGAACTGGAAATAGCTGATGTACTGTGTTCAAAGAAAAAAAATGTGACTGAGGTCAGTAAACATTTCAAAGTTTGCGCTGCAGTTGGTTGACTGTATAGAATCCATGATGCACACATGTGGGTCACTAGACACATTTGGTTCATGTATGCACTGTTGTAGGCACTCTCTTGACAAGTCTCTTCTGTGACCTGGGCACACAGGGAACGAAGCCTGTCAGCTGTTTCTTCATCTGTTAACCACATGACTAACGTGGAGGAGCTAATTGAGGTGAAACCCTGGCAGCAGAGCCCAACCTTGGATGCACTTTCCTTCCTAATGTCTGTGCTTAACTCACTTAGCTTTGCCCCAAGGTTAGATGCACCACATAACCCTGGCCATTTTGTGCATGCACATCTGTGCTCATCACTGGGATCCAAGCCCCCTGAAATGGGCAGGGGACACCCGAGCAGGTGTGTGCTACAGGGTGGACAGAACTGTAATTTAGATTTTAGCGGTTTCATTATGGTAAAATATTCACTGCTCTGGCACTTTGAGAGCACACGTGAGTGCAGTGTCTCATCGCAGTGTGACCACTACCATCTGCATTCTGAACTTCCTCTTCCCAAGGGAACTTTTGTATGCATCCGACACTAACCCCACCCCTGCTCTCCCAAGTCCTTGGAGGCATCTCTAGACTATCATCAGGAGTCGTTCTGTTCTGGGCATCGTGTGTAGATTTTACAATGCCCTTTTGCACCCATCTGGTCTAGCTTAGGATCACATCTTCCATACTGTAGTCTGTGAGGATTTCTTCACCTTTAATTTTAGAAACTATAATTATCATGGATACGTATGTGATTGATGTTGGGGGAGAGCATGGTGCACATGTGAGATTAGAGGACAGCTAATCTGGGACGATACCTGAGTTGACAGCCTGTGGCGCAGCATCTCACCAGCCCTCTTCCTTTCGTCTCCTGTATGCAGCAACATCTTATCTCCCAGTCACTGGTCAGCGGGCACAGGCACACAGACCCCACGTGAACATCCACGGTACATTCTTTGGGGTAAGTATGTACAGGTGGATTCTTGATATAGTGCCTTTGTTACCATGCTGTACAGACCCCCTCCTCCCCCCAGCACAGTATGAGGATAGAACTGTATTTGATAGCATTTCTTAACAGCATGTGAAGTTCCTTTTCTATGTCTCTAGAAGTATTTTCCCCACTGTATGCAATGTTTTGTGCTTTCCCAGAGTCTCTCAGGTTGGCGGCCATTGCTTACTGACTTCTCTAAGAAGTTTCAAGTGTAGAGAAGTGACTGTTGGCCATGTGTGGCATGTGCTTCTCCAGGTTATCATTATACTCAGAAGGGTTTGTTTTGTGAATGGCCAGTTTTATCAGTCTTCTGTAGATTTCGGCTTTCTGTCATCTGTAGAGACACAGCTGAGGGACAAGGGTGGCCTGTGAGCCTGTAAGCGACATGGCTGGATCCCTCCAACACTCCCACTTCCTCTCCCTCTCCCTCTGCCTCTTCTCCCTCAGCTGAAAGACCCCTAGAGCTTTTCAGCCTGGTCCCCAGGGCAGGAGAGGCACTTTGGAGGTCAGGCCTTGTAGATGAAAAAAGCTCAAGGGCCATAAACTACTAATTCCAAGTAAAAGGTCAGAAAACTGCAGGCCCTGAGCAGGAAGTGTCCTGTTTACAGGGAACTGTGCCCCACAGGCTAATCTATTTGAACAACTGGGTCCCCAGCCGTGGGGGCATTTGGGACAGATGGAGGTGTGGCTTCTGACTGGAGGCCACTGGGGCAGATCCTGAGGGCTGTTCTGCCTAAAGCCTGCTTCCAGGTGCCCTGTGAGAGTCTCCACACAGGTTCCCACCACAGCAGGAAGCTGGCCCAGCCCAAATTCCTAACCCACTGTGATGGACAAGTCCCTCTGAACTGTAAGCCAAGGAAACTTCCTGAGATTGCTTCTGCTCTGTTTTGTCCTCATGTTGTCTGGAAAGGTACCAGATCCAGGAAGCATTCACTTTACTACGAATTTTCACCCTTGTCAGGGATGCATCACCACCTGCAGGCAGTGTCCCCTTCTCCTTGCCTTACTGCAGAACACCTAGAGCCTTTCCTTGGGGTAAAGGCATCCAATGAATGCTGACCATGGGGGAAGATGATGGCCTGCATTCCTTAATATTTATCCGGCCCAAGAACTAAGATTCCCATGGTGTCCCTAGAGCCTCCAGCCTGCTGGTTCAGTGTGCTGAATCCAAGCTGTGCAGGAGAGGACGTCTATGCCAAGTCTGTGAGTGACTACAGAATCAATCAGATTCCCTGATGGAAAGAACATGGGACAGAGCCAGACAGAATGGTGGCTGTGGGGCTACAACTGTGGAGTATATGACATCTTCCTGCCAGCAGTGAGGATGTTCAGGTGTGCTCTAGAACATGATGTGGCTGTCTACAAGGAGCGGGCAGGAGACACAGGCAGGACAAGGATAGGAAAGGAGGAACATAGTGGGTAGGGAGAGGGCCCCATGAGTCACCAGCCTTGGCAAGATGTTGGTGAGCTACAGCCAACCAACACATGGGTCAAGGCACAGGCCTTAGAGTTGATGATGAGGCCACAGGAAGGCACTGGCAGCCTTGGCAGGTGCAGTTCCCTCATCCTCACTGCTTAACTAACCCATTTCTTTATTCACAACTGCCTGCTGTGACTAGGGCATGTGGGATGCTTCACTGCACTAATACCTTGCTTCTAGAGCCTTCCTGGTCCTTCCTGGAAGCTCATTCTTCCACATGCATTTTGGACTCAGGTTGTCTAATTCTACCAGCATCTACTGGACCTAGTTTCTGTCTCTAAGGTAGGAGGATATCTTTCAGGAAGAGCCAGCTGCTCATAGTGTGGTCCTCTGCCAAGCGGGGGCATTTGGAATGTCTGGATGTGTTGGTTCACAACACTGGGGCCACAGAATATGGCAATCTCCAGTGCTGGCTATGCCTCATTTGAGAAAGTCTTCTTGCCAGCAGCCCCTCTGCCCATCCTCCTTATATGCTATTGGGTTCTTACCTGTGTCTGGAAGAGCCATGGGGCCTCCCTAGCTGCAGGCCTTTCCTGAATTACAAGGCCCAGCTGTGGTGTTAGCTCAGGACCTGCCTTCTGGTCACATTCTTGGAGGCAGGAACTATCTGAAAGGAGCAGCTCAAGCACCGGAGCCTGAGCTGCTGCACAGGTCTGCAGGCTGGGAGGGGCTGGCACACCAACCCTCTGTTGACTCTCCACACCCACTTCCCTTTCCTGCTGCTTGCAAAGGAGAGTCCTGGAGACCTCATGCTGTGTGTGGACCACCAGAGGACAGTGAGACTTTTGAGCGTTTTGGTCATCTCTGCAGAAAGGCACAAAGCTTTCAGTATCCCCACACACATTTCCAACCCACATTTCGGGTATAAAAGGTACGTGCTCAGAGGGGTGAGAGAAGCGTAGCTCATGACGGGCTTATCTGGCCTGGAATAAATGTGGGTCAGGTTTTCACAGAGAGTTTATTTTGCCTTAATATTGGATTGAGGTTTGTGAAATGGTTTTGTGGTGATTATATGACTTATATTTTCATAAAACATAAAGACTTCATGTTAAAATCCAGTATCCAGCCAGGAGCAGGACCACATCCTGGATGGAAAGGGCGGGGAAAGAGGGAAGTTCATTCGCTTCTCATGTCCCCCAGTCGCACGTGTTCTGGGTTCCTTGGCCTGAAAGGGACCTTGCCAACCGCTCAGCACCCGCGTCCCTGGATTATGGGACTTGCTGTCTCTGCCTCTCCTGCTGCCCCTCCCAGACCCAGGTAGACGTCACTCCCACGTCCCTGGACTTCGGGACCATTAGGTGGTAGTAGGTTGGGAAGTTACGACCATTCCAAGGAGCCGGCTGCCAGGAGCTCAGTCAAGAGGCAGGTGCTCTGGTATGGCACGGCAGGTAACTGCGCGCCCAGGAATCTGACTCAAGCTGCTTGGCACAGTTCACTCAGACTGGGTGGGCTGGTCCTGGGGGAGCAGAGTGCACATAATTCCATCTTTCCTGACTGCTGAGGGACAAATGTATGAACACGCAGGGAGAAAGAATGGCAGTGTGTGCTCTGTTCTTCCCACTCAGAATGGAGAGTAACTCAAGTGTGTCTCAGGTAAGTGTGGTTATAATTGAGTTTGGCTTAGAGGAAACAGCTGAGTGCACACACATCTGCCTGCCCTCTGGACAGTCTCCTTTCTTTGGTGACAGGACCCTAGCTTGTCCAGAGGTAAGTCATAATTGGTCTTTTCCAAGCCAGCCCTAAGGTTTGTGAGACCCAAAGCTTCTACAGTAGGAGGGCAAGGGTTTCCTCTCTTTGGAAAGTAATTGAATACAAAATTAAGTACAATATCTTATTTATAATGAAAAGGGTAGAAATTCCAGCTCCACCCTCCATGGGCCCACCAGCAGGGACCCAGCAAGCACATGCTGGTCAGTGGTGTCCTGTCTGAGAAGAGCATGGATGTGCAAACGCAAGGACAAAGCCACGGACCTTCACAACTTTAAGCCACAATGCCTCTGAGTGGTCCGTGAGTGCAGCCACCAAATGTCCTCCTGTGAGCTTCCTCCAATGCTCTGAGAGTCAACGCTGACCTGCAACATGGGGTGAGGGCTCCCGCAGCAAATGTACAGGATGATCACAGCTTGGTGGCCCTCTTGGCACACACACACTGCTTACTTGTACACATTCTCACTAGAAAAAACTAACAGAAGTGCCCAAGGTTCCCATTCACAGCAAGTGACATGGGTCACCCAGGAGGCAGAGCTTTTGGACTTTTTGGGGTTTGGAGGAGAAAGCAGTACTACCCTTCTCTGGCCACCTCTGTTCCCTCCACTGCAGCGGCCGCACTACAGAATTTCTGCACTGAGACATAAAAGCCTCACTGAGCGACAGTCACGGGCAACGCAGGTGCTCCTCTGTGTGGTGCAGCCTCACCCACTGCAGGGCTCACCTCTCCTACTACTGAGCATCCCCCTCCATCAGTAAACCAGCCAGGCTAGCTCTCTGCTAACAGGTGGTCTGGACCTGACCTCCTTGGCCAACAGTGCACACAGAGTGCATGGGAGATGGCACAGATGTGCGCAGGCATTCTCACTTGTTCTGGGCCCCGCAGACAGTATGTCACCCAGTGCTGGAGCTTCTCCAGAGGATGCCCCATGCAGATGTCCACCGCTTCTGTGCTGCCTGCTAGACCTGAGCTCGCAGCTCCTGAAGGAGCTCTCTGGCCAGTTTTCTTGAGGCTTCAACACAAAGATGATCCGATCTGTACAAGATCTGGTCAAGAAAGCCAACAATCTCATGGGTTACAGCCTCCGTGTGTGCCATCTGCAGTGAGGGAAGAAAGGAAAGATGAAGACACTAGCCAGAGACCTCTTCTCTAGTACACTCAGCAGAAGGCTACAGGGGATGCGTGGGTCACTTCCGCCTTGTTTACGAGGTAATTATCAAAGCACGTCTGTCTCCAGGGGACAGTGGGGCCACTGCTGACCAGCCTCCCCACATGGGCCCAGGTGGTCTTAGGCTCTCAGGGCCACATACAAGCACTGTGCAGGCAGCAAGGACTTCGCAGCATACTGCCACAGCTTTGGGACTATCTGCCGTGAGGAGCAGACAGCATCTGCTACTCCCACTGCAAAGGCCACCTGCTTCCACAAAAGCAGCCTTAAGGTGGCATTCCTGGGCCATCCACCTACAGCACAGCAGGACAGGTAGGTGGTAATTTAACTTTAATAGCCATGAGGCGGTCTGGTTTGTGGGCATCATCAGTGCTGTCTTTCCCCAGAACCTCAGAGGAGATGATAGAGGGAGGCTGAGCCTCCACATGTAATCTGGGGTTCCTCTGAGGGCAGGAGCATGAAGGAAGCCTGAGTTTGCAGGAAGACACACATTTGTTGTGTGCTGGTGCAAACAAAGCCTACAGATTTAGGCCCAGTTCAGCTGCCCCTGTCTCACCAGGCCTTTCCTAGGGTGACCAGTGAGCCGACGTCCACCCTGTGACTTTGAGCCTCACTGGCCCATAGCCTAGCCAACTCTTCATTCCTAGGCCTCTGATTTTGGCCACCAGCAAAGTGAAACCCAGCTATGGAGAGCCACAGAAGCAACATCTGCACACCTTGGCCATGTTTCTGAAGTTAACAGGGATTGGGATGGCCTGCAGCTTCTGCAAACTCTGGGCATCTGACCTGCCACTGCCCAGATGCACCTCAGAGGCAGCCTCTGTACTTCTGGGTGCATCAATCCCTAGGCAGCTTAAAGACTTATGTGTGTGTGCACAGACTGCCTCCCACTGAGGGGCAAGGAGTCACTACACAGCCTCGCCCTGTGCCTTTCCCAGTCCTGGAGTCACACAGGAATGTATGCCCCGCTGGTCTGGGTTGCTGCAGTGTGGACAAGGGATTCAAACCATAGTAAATGCAGAAACCTGACAGCTGACCTCACACTGCTGCCAACCTGAAGCGGGAGGATGTGCAAGACAAGAGGAGCTTCACAGAAATGCAGTGAGGGCGGGCAGGACGGAGAAGGCTCCAAACAGAAAGCCGGTGCTCTAAGTGCCCCATCCTAGCACTAGTGAGGGAGCAAGTAGGGCCAGAGAAAGAAAAAGCCAGAGCAGATGACTAAGGAATATGGCAACTCAGAGGGCCAAAGCTAGAAAAGGAAGCCCATGAGAGGAGCAGGAGCCAACCGACCCTCCAGGCTGAAGTTGGTGGGACTGTGCCTGCTGCCTACTGCAGTGCCCACCAGCTCTCTAAAGCTAGCAGCTGAGGCAGAGGGCAGAGCACATGCCTGGGAAGTGGCTCTATACCAGCTCTCGGAGTTTTCATTAGATCTGCCCTAGTGTGGTGAGGTCCACACTGCTCTTACAGAAGTGCCATTCTGCAAAAGGCTAAGCTGCCTGTAGATGACTCCTGCCATTGACTGGGCTGGGGGCCAAAAAAAGCCCTGCTACCTGAAGCCCGGGCCCAAGGCTCCGTTAAAGGAAGGCTGTGTATGGCTTTGTCTGCACGCTAGGCAGTTGATCTGACCTGGGGTTTCTGTGCCTGGGCAGACCGGTATAGATTAGCACCATCAGTGGGTGGCTGCTGTACAGTGCAGGAGGCCAGTGCGGGACTTTGTGAAGGTCCATCTCTCTTCACAGTGTCTGGGTGAGTAGGGAGTGTGGCCCAGCTTGAATATGGATTGTTTCTCAAGACTTTATGGAAATGTGGCTGGAACACAAAGCAAAGAGCTGGTGTGGGATTCTGCTGGGGTCCATTCTCACATCTTAGGCAGGGCCTAGTCCACTGAAACTCCCTGCTAACTCTAGTCAATGAGGGTGACAGGACTGGAACAGAGCAGGGGTCACAGGACCCTATAGGCCAAGCACCACAGAGCTAATGGAAAGCAAAATATATAACTCCTTCCTTGTAGTTGTTTGCCACAGCAACAAGAAAACTAATATATTAGCCAATACTTTTTTCTGAAGCAAATTCTTTGACCTGTGACAGTGAGTGGCACTGTGACCACTTGGGAGCATGTTGTCACTGGAGTGAACTTCTCTCCAGACTTCTCACGATGAGGCAGATAGTGACCCCGCTCTCACTGTAGTGGTGGCACCTCCTTTCTGCAAGCATGTCTTTCCCTCCTCATGCTTCTTGTACAGCACAGGTGGCCTCTGGGTCTGTGCTAGCTGTGGCCTTGCTGACCTCCATACTCTGGCGGCAGCATCCTGGGCCTATGCTTTCAAAGGCCAGGACCCTCAAGCAGACAATATACTTAGATTATCTAATTCATTTAGAGTGTAAATATGAAGTACAGGTTGGAAAGAGAGAGAAACTTACACGGGTGACAGCTTCCCAGGCAATCACATGGCCTTCCGAGGTCCAGAGCAAGAGGCTAAGAAGAAGGCGACTGACCAGCTGTCTACATATAGGTGGTCTGGGGTCTGCACTGACACTCTCAGCGGCTTCCTGAAGATCAACAGCTGAGAGGGGGCCACTTCTGAGCAGCATCAGAAGATGGTTGAGCAACACCTTCAGCTTCACCTGGGCAATACAAGTTCAGAGGGCGGGGTGTTAGGACTCAGGACATGAGCGACTCTGGGACTTGATGCTCTGAAGCTCCAGGGAGAGAAACAGGCAGGTACCCAAGCCCAGCTAGTTCACACACAGCTCCACACAAACCCAAATGGGTGTAATGGAAATTTCTTGACTTTCTTTCATCTTGCCAAGCAAGCAGCCAGGGCACCATGCCAGGACCTGACCTTTTTTTGTATGAAAGGAAATGAAGGCAAGTCCTCAGCAGAATGCAGTTAGAATTTTCTTATTGTGGGAAAAAACAAAAGGCCCCTTGAAGACCCCTTACCATCAGCCACAATCACTTAGAGCCACAGGCCCCACTGAGCAGTGCTGATAAGAATGCAGGGGTGCCCCTGCCTGGGCTATCTGAGGGAAGCGCAGGCCACACACACACAAGCTCGTTTGTTTTGTTGTAGACACTGGGACAGTTGTTCGTACATGCTCACAGCTTAAGCAGAGGTCACACGTCTGTGGAATCCGCATAATAACAGTAATTGTTCTAAGTCTGTGGGTTGTTTTTGCATAAAAAATATTTATTTCATGCTGAGACTCCTGCTCGATTACAAGAACAGCCCACACTGTGGCTCACAGAACAAGGCAAAAGCCAAGGGCTTCAGAGGCAGATGCAGCACAGAACATCACATCAACATCCCGTCCTGCCAAAATGTTCCTCGGGCCTGTTCTAAGAATCCTCACAGCTGATTCTGTGGGTACCTGGGAGCTGCTTCTCTCCTGCAAGTTCAGGTCCCACTCAGTGCCACCTGTCATGGATAGCAGCACACCAGGACTGCTGTGTGAGCTGTCCTGACCACAAGGGTGACGCTGAGAAAGGAACTGCGGCACTCTTCCGCGGAGAGGAGCAGTGTGCTCGGGATAGCCAGCACCTCAGCTGATGGCGTCCCAAGAGGTCTACACTCTGAGGAATCTGGACAGCCTCATCTCTCTCCTCTTCGTGACTTGCACACCCATACTCGAGCCTGTTATGACTTCCTCTCTCCTGCCTTCTGTGTCTAGAAGCTTCTATAAGGGAGATGCATATTCTCTGACCTAAGAGATAAGCCTTTTTCCTTGAAGTACTTTCATTCTACATTATAAAATTTTACTTTCCTTACTACAGAAAACATGCAGAATAAAGAATGGTAAGACAACCTAGCCCTGCACCGTCTGAAGGAGCCTCAGCAGCCCTGGGCTTCACGCACTGGGAGTAACAGTCTCCTCTCTCACACCTGCACAGTGTACTGTGAGCAGTTTGTACGCCTAAGCACTGTCTGGCAATAGGACAGTTCTGGAAGCGTGTTAGGCCATGGCTGGGTGATGGCATCACTTAAGGCGCATTGAGCCCCTGCGGCTATGAGCTCTGCTTTGCTGCCCATCCTGTACAAGCAGCTTTGTGTGGATCTGTCTCTCCAGGAAGATCCTTACAAGTGAGAGGCAGTGTCTGAAGTGTTGAGGCCCTGAACAAGCCAAAGAGTGCATAAAATACAGTCTTTGGGGAAAAATATCATGATTCAATTCAGTTAGAAGCAGATGAGCACAGCGGGCAGAGGTGTAGCCAGGTAGGACAGGTGTGCTCTTTACCCCGCACTCCTGCGCCCCAAGAATGGCTAGCAGAAGAAACGCGCAGCTGTTAAGTTACGGCAAAGGCACAAACCCTACTGTCCAACTTTGCCCATGCACTGTGGCACAGTCAGCAGTACTCAAGTTCCTGCTGGCCATCAAGGGGTTAAAGCTGACATCCCAGTGACACAGTGACAAGGCACTTAGATTGTACTTAAGTACTTAGGAAGCCCCTCTACTCAGCCACCAGGCACCTGCAATGGGAGCTCTGGCCCTAGGACTAAGCAGCAGCTGCCACTGAGTGACCAGCTAAGGAGGAAAGACCACCACCACCACCGGCTCTGAATGGAGGCCGGCTGAGGCAAACTTTTAAAGGAGAAGTACTCCTGAATCCACAGTTGCTAGTAAGAAAATGTGCCAAAGCAGAACTGTCTAGAAACTAAATTCACTTTAAAAAGAAAAATAAATAAATTTGTGTGTGCGTATGTACACGTGTGGAGCATGTGTATAGCACATGAATGGAGACCAGACACAACTCCAGGAGCTAGCTCTTGCCTTCCATGGGGTGCCCCTAGGAGCAAACTCAGGCTATCAGGCTTGGCAGCTGGTGGGTTTACTCACTGAGCCATCTTGCTGGCCCCTACAAATTAAATATTACAGGGCGCTACTCAGCATTTCAAAAGTCAGTGTCTGCTAGTATCTATGATCCATATGAATGAACACACACCTACCCAGTTAGTTAAAAGGACTCTAATACAAAATGCAAATGAAAGGGATTTAGAAATGACAAGTGCTTCATACACTTGAATTGCTCCTACTAAAAACCTGAATTGCTCCTACTAAAAATAAGATAAATGAACTAGGATTGTCCTTAATCAGTTCAATGAAGTAAAAGTTAAAATATTTATCACATTAATTTATTTTGTGTGTGGGTGCGTGTGTAACACAATGTGAGTGGAAAAGTCAGGTAACTTTTGGGCCTTCCACTGTGGATGCTGGGGGTCAAACTCTGGTTTTCAGACTTGGTAGCAAATCTGCCACTGTCTGTTGAGCCACTTTACCAGCCCAAATGTGAGATTTTAAAGGAAAGAAAGTTTTCTTTTGAACTAATCAGCAATCTTCAAATACATATGTAGATAATAACTTTGTTAAGATTGTTAAGATGCTTCATTCTAATTCAATATTATCCTTAAATTTGAATGTTTTTACATTTCAAGGCTCATTTTCACTCTGCTATAGAAGCCTTTAAACCACTGAATGGTTCTCAATCTCCCTAATGATGTGACCTTTTACTACAGTTCCTCATGTTGTGGTGACCTGGACCATAAAATTATTTTCATTGCTACTTCACAATTTTAATTTTGTTACTGTTATGAATTGTAATATAGACATCTGTTTTTTGATAGTCTTAGGTGACTCTCATTAAAGGGTCATTTGACCCCCAAAGGAGTCGTGGCCCACAGGTTTGGGAACCACTGATTTTGATACATGAACAAGGCTTCATTAGCCTGTGATACTGGGACAAATAGAACATCATTCTATACGCACTGAAACCTGCTACTTTTAATTACTAACATCAGCAAAACCCACTGAAGACAGAAGGGTTTTTTTCTTTTAACTTCACGTGCATTTGGCGTTTTGCCTGCATGTATGTCTGTGTGAGGGTGCTGGATCCTGGGAATTAGAGTTACAGACAGTTATGAGCTCTCATGTGGGTGCTGGGAATTAAACCCAGGACCTCTGGAAGAACAGTGCTCTTAACCACTGAGCCATCTCTACAGCCCACGACTGAAGATTTCAAAAGCCAGCAAATAAATGTTTGCAAGGAGGTGGCAAAGCTTTGATCAAAGCATGGCTTCCTGAAATAATGACATTCTACATAGCTAACGTCATCTTTGCCGTATACAGCTACCCGTCCCTGCAGCCACCCTGTTATGCAGACAGCCCAAGTGGTAAGTCATGTGGCTACCACAGTATGAGCTGGCTGGTGCAGGAAAGCGTCGAGATGGAAGCAGACTGGCCAGGCTGCTGGTGGACGACAGAAGGCACCGATTGCTCAGGAGCCAGGCTCTGCCGTGGGACAGTGCTCCTCAGAGAAGCTGTCACTCCTGCATGCACAAAGTCCTGGGGTGAGGTAGGAGGGTAAGGCTGAGGCTACTGAGATGAATGGACCAAAGGCCCAGAATTCGGCAGCTGGGGCTGTCTCTCGCCTCAGGGCTCTGTGGAGGCAGAAGACAGTCACAGGCCGCAAGCTCAGGCCAAGCAGCTATGCACACATTCTGAGCAAATCTGATAAGTGCTCTGAGCCCGGGTGCCTGGGGGGGGGTTCAGTAAGGAAAACCCAATCAAGACCCCTTCTGTAGGGGCTCTCCACTTCCTGAGGCCTGACCCTGAGCACACAGTAGGGCCTGTACCTACCATGGTCTGCTCTCTCTGCTGACTCCCGTCCTGTGGGCTGTAATAGAAGACCAAGAGCCACAGCAGGTCTGTAGGGGGCTCGCCTTCCTTTCTCAGCAACTGCTCCATGGCCAGATCAACCCATCCTCCAAAGTGAACAAACAAAAACCAGTTCTCAAAGGGACTCTGCTGGGACCTGAAACAGAGAAAGACACAGACACACACACAGACACACAGACACAGACACACACACACACACACACACACACACACACACACACACACACACACACACACACAGCAGTTGGCAACCTGGACCCTTCCTCCTTTTGTTCAAAACAATGTTAATGTTTACTGGTAGTTTAAATTTTATTTTCCCACTAAATAAAGACCCTTGGATCAACAAATGGGATTCAGAAAACCTTTGTCTCCTTCTAAGCCCATCATAGGACAACCTCATGCTGAGCTCTTAGAGGGACCTTATAGGACTCTAGGCTCTCAGAGAGATCTGAGGGTGCAGATGGGCTTGCAAAGCATAGTGAGACCGTACAACTTGCAACCCAGGTGACTCCAGGTTGAGGAGGAAGAGGCTAGGTAGAGCCAGAGAATGCTGCTGGTCTCTGAGACACAACAGAAGTGCACCTTTCTGACAAGTGGCTCTCCCCGCCCCCACCCCTCATGTGGACTCTACAGGAAGGTCAAAGGTTTTTCAAGCTACCCTCTTATCCTTCTAGAACCTAGAAGTGGTAATGTGTCCTAGAGAGTGGAGTCTGTTCCATCAGTGCAGCCCTGACAGTCACAGCAAAATAGCATTGCTCCAGGAGACAAAGAGCAGAACAGCCCAAGGCCCTGGCAGGAGCCTGCGTCAGGACAGAGCATCATGGCCTTTGCAGGGTCTGACTACTGGGGCCTCTGGGGTTCTTGCCTTCTGGTCACTGCTATCTGCTACCTCCCCTATAACATTTGATTTATATGTTTTAGGTCATGTTTGAAGGACAATGAAGGAAAAGGAAGGCAGGTGCTATCTCAACCTTAATCCCCGCCAGAGGGAGGCAACTCAAGACTGCACAGAGCTGAAGGGCAGGGCTCCCCAGTGCCTCTCACAGACCTCATCAGCATACAGGCTGAGAAGCCAGCCCTACAGATCACAGCACCTGCAAGGCCTGACCTTTCCCTCTCCTCTTCCAGGAGCAAAAAAATCTTCCATCTGTGTCAAACCCTTTCCTGCAGATAGACCCAAGGCCCATGGTCAGCACAGGCACTGACATTCAGTGGCCCCACCTGAACACCAGCATTTGAGCTGTTTTAAGAAATCAACCAGATAAGTGTTTGATGGGCAAAGCAGGCAGTCACACATGTGGGCACAGCAGCACTTACAGTGCTGTGGGCAGTCTCAACAGACCAGAACGTCTAGGAGGGAAGAGTGACAAGAGGGTCTTGGGCCAACAAAGAACATGCTGTCATTTATCCTCTGAACATGGGCAAGCTCAGAGGAGGCTGGACATACTATGAAGATGGTGGCAAGGCTGCCAGGGATGCTTTAGGAGAACAGCACCTAGAAGGGCCCTCTGCTGTGCTGCAGACTAATTTATTCTAGGACAGGTTGCTAGCTTTGGAGACATAGTTATTGACTTGTTTGTTTTTAAATTTGTGTGTGTACCTATTTCTATGTGCGTGGGCATGTAAGTGGCCACAGAGGCCGAAAAGGGGAATCAGAACCTCTGGACCTGGAGTTATAGGGGTTGTGACGCATCTAATGTGGGTGCAAGGAACCGATCCTGGTCCTCTCTCTGAACAGCAAGTGCTCCAAATCGTTGAGCTAGCTCTCTAGCCCCTGGAGAGAGATTAAAGAGGAAAGTCAAAAAATGTAGAGGATGACCCCCTGATCAGGAGCAGCTCAGTCTCCTTCCCCTTCCGAGGGAAGCCAGAGGCTCATCATGTGGGCACTATTTGTTCCGGCCTCTCTCTCCTTCACATAGTTCCAACTGTAAGTGTAGCCCTTACCAGAACCGACTCTCTGCAGACACATCTGCGATGCTGCTACTCACTCTGGCCCAAAGCAGTCCTGTGCCCGACACTCCCTCCAGTTCTTGCCTAGTGACAGTGTGTGTGTACTCGTTTGTCTGAGGGTCCAGCAAAGCCTTCAGCTACCACCCTGCTCAAAGGGAGATGCGGGAGGCCACCTGGGAAAGGGTCAGGGTGGTCAGGGCTTGCTCACCCATGAGTACTGTCTTCAACTGCTTCTCTGAGGAGTTGGGAAATGTGCAGCAGAGGCTGGAGCCGATGTCCCTGTGGGACAGCTGTGGGTGGAGAGAAGTTAGAGAGGGAACTGTAGGAAAGCCAAACCCACGGGGAGACGCCTGCAGCTTAGACTGAAAGCATTGTGCAGAAAAAAAAAATGCACACGCCCCCGCCATTCACAGAACCCATGTCATACTTCTCTCGGCCAGGATCTGTCTCTGAGTCACACTTCAAAGTTTCTTTTGTTGTCTTGTTTGTTTCACACAGAGTGTTACTATTCTCGTCCAGGCTTCCCTTCACTCACTATGTAGCCCAGACTGGCCTTGAACTTACTGCTTGTCTGTCTCTGCCTTCCAGGAGGCAGGATTACAGCCCTGCACCACCTGTCTGCTTTCAAATATCTTTACACAGGGTTCTGTGAAGGTCAATGGAAGACTTGGACTTCCTTGTTGCAGATGCCCTATGATTTTCTGTCTACCATTTTGGCGCCATCTCAAATTTGTGACATCAAAACACAAAGGGATCATACTGAATAATACACCAGCAAGCATAAGCAATGGCTAGTCAACTATTTTTCTGGGGTGTTTCAGGTTTTCAGTACAAGCCCGGGGGAAACCTACAAACAAAAGTAGTTGTTAGAGTGTGCCTGACTTCACACCAGCCTTCAAGCATCTGACCTGCATGTATCTGCAGTTCAAATCAACCAACCCTAGAGGTGGAGAGGCCACCACTGTTCCCAGGGCACACAGTAGCCCCTCCCTCAGGCCTATGACTTAACTTCTGAAGGCAAATAGCATTTCCTCCTTACTAGTCGCTTAGACACTACTTTTCTTCTCCTAGAGGCCTGAGGGTCACCACTTGGCAGTGATTTCTTACACCCTCAGGATCTCACCATGAACATAAAGTACTTTTCTGATGAGCAGATGTTTACACTACTAAAATAATTAACTTTTCCCTAAAGTACTAGGTATTCAAACTGCTCTCCAGATGAATACAGAGAGTCTAGGTTTTTACCTAAAGTCACTTGTTGACTTTGGGGGATGGGAAGGCAGCCAGCCCAAGCTTGTGCTGTGGGCCATGACTGAATAGTGCATGGGTTTCTGAACCTGTGCATCAGTGTGTTTTGAGGTGCCCAGACTGCTTCCACATGGGCCCTGTAAGGCTGTGGTTCTTTTCTATTCTCTAATAAAGCTCCTCTACTCTATCCCCAAGGAATGAAAAAGAAATAAAAAGAGGACATGGCCACTCCTAGGTATGGTAGAGAAGGTTTAAAACCCACCATGCAGTTGGGCATGGGGTGCACGTCTGTAATCCCAGCACTCAGGAGGCAGAGGCAGGTGGATCTCTGAGTTTGAGGCCAGCCCGGTCTACAAAGTGAGTCCAGAACAGCCAGGGCTACACAGAACAACCCTGTCTCATAAACTCATAAAACAAAACAAAACAAAACCCACTGTGCAGTCATCCCTCTGAGGCCACTGCGCTCACTAGACCCTGGCTCTGGCTGACAGGACTTTGTTGCGTATGCCATTTTGGGCAAGAACCTCCATCATACAGGAAAAGGAAAAAGTACTTAGATTCGCAAAGTGCTTTGTAAATCTGGATAATCTACTTACCACAAACAGACCCAACTCAAGTACAGGGGAAAGAAGCCACAGTGGCCACAGCAGGGAAATGTGAGCCCGCCTCCATCCCTCCTCTTCCTGTCACAGGCCTTGTCTACAGACTGGGGGCAGTGTTGGCGTCAGAGGGAAAAGGCTCCTTCATGCTCCATAGCTGAGATATTCCCTAAACATGAGCTCACAGACACAGACACAGACACAGACCAACAGCACTAGACTACAGACCTGGCCTAGGGAAGCAGACTGGCAGATGAATCAGAAAATAATTGGAGTCTAACAATAGAATTTTCTGAATCTTTTCAAAATCTTCCTTGGCTTGGAGGAAAAAAATCTCCCTAAAATTCCATGCCTCATCCTTCACTTTATCCTTTCTTCTGTAACAAGGCTGCGTGGAGCAAAGGAAACAACACAAACAGGGCACTGTTGGGCTGACTCAGCTGCTATCGCAGGCTGACTGGCTCTCCCAGGAGTCGGGCTGTCTTTCTCCTCATACCTGGGAAGCAGAGCAGGTTCTCATGCCAGGAGGAAGAGGTTCCCACGTGTCACTGTGAGACAGACAAAGGTACCTCAACTCACCTTCAGGGTGCTGGGACAACACTGCGGTAAGAGATGCAGCACCATAAGGGAAGTAGGTCTTGAGGGCAAACTTCAGCTGGAAGAGTCACAACAGAAGTGGCATGAATGCTGGGACAGAGAGGCAGCGAGGACAGCATAAACCTCTGCCTGCCTCAGCCCCAGGGACCCACTGCACTAACATAGGCAGACACTATCAAACAGCTAATAAACATGCTGCCAATAATCTCATAAATGGCTGAAAAACAAAAAACACCTTTAAGAGTCATCTTCTGAACTTAAGGAAATCACATTATCTTCCTGCCATCTTCACTGAGGTTCCTCCTCACACAAGCCGGGCCACAAACATCATCTTCTACAGCAGAGAGGGACAGCTAAACATTCGTGGGACTCAGGGGCTCAGCATGGAGCTCATGACAATGAACATCTCTAATAAGCAGCTCTTATGCTGAGAGCATGAGGCTATACTTACTTACCTTCCAGAGGCAAGAAGTTTTTGAAATAAAACTAACAAAAACAAAACCAGGTAAAGTCTATAATATGAGGTACGCAGCTTGATAATCTTGGGTGAGTAGGTAAGTCCACGTGAGCAATATCCATCCTGACACGTGGGGCGCTCGCTCCCTGTGACTCCCAAGTCAACCCCTGAGCCCTATCCTGACAACCTGTTTTTTATTTCAACATGAGAAATCAACAATTGTATCCCTTATTCCTAATTTTCATAGACAGGTATACTGAGTGTGCATGCTTCTGCACCTGGTCTTTGGACTCATCTAATTTTGTGTGCACAGTTCACTGTTTTGCACTACTCAGAAGTCATGAATACACCAAGATTTGTTTATATATGACTCAAAGATGTGCTTCCTGTTTGAGGTTATTAGAATTAAAGCTGCTTCTGGCATCCACATCTGTCTCTGTGGACAGAGTAAGTACAATGGAAGAGGTAACTATTTTTTTTTCTTTTGGTTTTTTGAGACAGGGTTTCTCTGTGTAGCCGTGGCTGTCCTGAACTCACTTTGTAGACCAGGCTGGCCTCGAACTCACAGCAATCCGCCTGCCTCTGCCTCCCGAGTGCTGGGATTAAAGGTGTGCGCCACCACGCCCGGCTCTCCTACTATAATCTTATAATGTAGTATTCTAGTATAGAATCCTAATATGAATATTATATATATTTCCTCCCTGTTGCTGGACAACCTGTTCATCTTAAAGGCGTTTATCACTGAACAGACACTATATTTTAAAAATTTTCTTTTTTTACATATACATTTATATTATTACACATAAATAAAATAAACTACATACAGGAGGAAGAACCATGAAACAATCAGGAATTATATAATGTTACATTCATAGTGATTTGGCTATTTGTATTTGGCAAACTTGCAGAAAATATCTTTCCTATTTCGGTGACACTAAAATTCTGAATGAAAATCAATATCTATCATATCTCATCTCTACTAACTTAAAAGATCTATCCAGACCTAAAACATCTTAATCCCTAAACAATTAGTCTTACAGACACTGTATTTTAATGAACTTCAATGTACCCATTTTTAAAAACATGGCCAATGTTTTTGTTTGTTTGTTTGTTGGCACTGTTCCTAGAAAATGTTTGGGGCTGGAGAGATGGTTCAGAGGTTAAGAGCACTGAAGCTCTTCCAGAGGTCCTGAGTTCTGTTCCCAGCAACCACTTGATAGCTCACAACCATCTCTAATGGGATCTGATGCCCTCTTCTGGCACACAGGTGTATATGTGGGCAGAGCAATGAATACATAATAATAAATAAAGAAATCTTTTAAAAATAAAAAAATACAAAAAAGAAAAAGAAAAAAGAAAATGTTTGATTACCCAGTGGTTAAAAAAAGGGAAAGTATGCTACATTTTCTTCTAAGGGCTTTATAGTTTTGACCACTCTGTTGAAGCCTACAGTCCATCTCAGAGAACACCTGTGTGCTTTCTGAGGCAATCTGAGGTAAGCTCCCGCCTCCACCCCCAATTTGTTTTTACACATTCCTCCACTATGCTGCCCTAGAGTTCCTGTAAAGCTCCTATACATGGGTCTGTACCTAGACTCTGTCTGTCTGTCCTGCCAATCTCCTGCTGCCCTAATTACTCTTAGTATGAGTCCTCTAAGTGTTTGCTTTCTGGCTTTTGTAGGTCCTTTCTATGTCAAGCTAGGTCTGAGAGTCAGCCTGTGCATTTGAGAGCCCGCCGCAGGGGCCAAGGTCTTTTCATAAAAGGTGCTTCCTTCCCAGCCCTGCAGAGGGTCACTACCTGCCTGAGAGAACTAAGGAGCAGACCCGAAGGCTCCTGCACACGCTCCTCACTGTTATATTTCATGTGACTTGACTTGCTCACTTCCTGCATCAGTTTTGCTTCATGCATTCTGAGCCCCTGCTGCTGTGAGTGGCATGTCTCCTGCCGGTCACGGAGTCCTTGTGTTCTCTACCTGAGAACCTTGCACTTCCTTTCCGTGTGGCAGCCCTCCATCCTCCGCCTCCAGCCACTCCCTCTATAGAATGGGTCTCTGGAAGCAACACATACTTGGTTTTGTTTCAAACCTAATCAGATATGCCTGCCTTTCACTCCATCAACTGATATTCATAAGGAGCAAGTGCCCTTTAACATGTTGGGATTGGAGCTATCTTTTGACATCATCTTCATTTGTCCCATCTGCTTCTTCCCTTCATTTTATATCTAGTGGGGCTCTGTTTCCAACTGAGAAGTCCCAGGACCACCTTGAGTTGTGGTCCCATGTCCTGCTATCCAGGAGCCTTAGTAAGAAGTGAGCACAGCTCCCATGCTGCGGCCCTTTCTCATCTTGTCTACTCGGTCAGGCTCTTTTAACAACATTCTGCCCTGGGTGATAACGTCATCTCTGGGAGACTCAGCACAGTCCACTGTCTGTCTGTAAAACTGCTGGAACCCTCCTTGGCGTGTGGCTGCCTATACTCCAGCCACTACACAAGCTGAGAGCATGAGCTCAAGTTCTTGCCGACTGCATGGAAGTGGGGTGGGAGGAAAGAGTGGAGGGAAAGAAGCAGGCAGGGTGCCACCCTGACAATGGGATGTGAGTGGGCTGAAAAAGCACCATACTTAGGAATCAACATGCAAGACCTGTGAGACTGAATTCTGCACCCCATAAGCAGGCAGTCACACATGTGGGCATAGCAGCACCTACAGTGCTGTGGGTAGTCTCAGCAGACCAGAAAATCCAGGAGGGAAGAGTGACAAGAGGGTCTTGGGCCATAAACAGGCACTTCTATGCATTACCCAACAAGTGTTCAACACATGTTTATAAGAGACAGCAGCCAGGCGTGGTGGCGCACACCTTTAATCCCAGCACTCGGGAGGCAGAGGCAGGCGGATCACTGTGAGTTCGAGGCCAGCCTGGTCTACAAAGCGAGTCCAAGACAGCCAAGGCTACACAGAGAAACCCTGTCTCAAAAAACAAAAAACAAAAAACAAAAAAACAAAAAAAAAAGAGAGACAGCAAATATACAAATCGCCCAAATGCCAGCAACTAGAAAACAGCTATGCTGTCGTCCATGTGTGCAGTGGACTGCCACAGCTTCCTCTCACCACAGCATCTGAAGCCTAACACCATCTTAGAAAAGCATCAGGGCTTAGGGATCATGTGTGCTGCCCCTCTGTGTATCCATCCCATAAAGGGCAGACCCAACCCTAACCAGAACCATTCTGCTGCCCCATGTATCTAATCAGTATTTTGGAGAAAGAAAAGGAATAGTGAATGCAAACATCAGTTGGTACACTGAGTGGAAGAGGCAGGGAGGCAGGCAGAAGAGGAACACACAAGAGCCAGCACCACCAGTGGCCAGGCATTATATGAAGGTGGCTTCACTGATACGTTATTTTATTATCAATAACTGAAGCAAAGGAGAGAGCATCAGGACGGACTAAGCAGAACAGGATTGTGTGCATCAAGCATTATGATTAGTCAGAAAATGTGCACTTAAGGAGTCAGGGCCAGTAAGCCAGCCATCAGTTAGGAAGGTAGGCTGTCAGGAGAGGCACCAGGAAGAGAAAATAAATCATGTGATGTGAAAGCGCTGCAAGGTCAGGAGCCACAGGCAAGTGGTAGTCTTATTGGTTCTTCCTACCTTGCACCAACCCAGGGCCTAGTGTGTAACCTCTCACCCCTAGACACATGTGGACAGGAGGCCATATTGTAAATTAAAGGCACTGTAACTCCAGTCTAAATCCCCAGTACCAAGGCACAGAGACTCAGGGGAAACCCAGACCCATCACCCAAGTCAAGCTGAGGAAACACTTTCTCTTGTTTTCTCACCCAATTTGGGCATCCTGGAAATCCAAGGGCGAGGTTTGCTGGAGGCCATTTCCTCCCCGGGGATACCAAGTGTGTGTAAGGGAGGACAGCAACCATTACAGCTGTGTTCAGATCAGTGAGCAGCAGCCTGTGCCTTTCTGCTGAGCTCTCCTCAAGGTGCCAGGGTGCTCCACCTAGTTAACTTCCCCAGGGAAAGAGGATGGCAGAAATAATCCATACAGGTTTATGGTTGTTGTAGGAAGCAACACAGGGGGACTGGCCATCCGTCACAGGAAAGATGTCTAGAACCAGCACCACTCTGAGTAGGCAAAGCACCACATAAGCTCGTCCCTGTGGCCACTGGTTACGACAGCCAAAGCTCCTGCTTTACACCGGCATTCTAACTGGCTAGCAGCCATCATAGCTGCTGTCTAACCTCTACTGATGGAAGCCTAGAGTCCTCTGGTCTACTGATGGCATCTAACCTCCACAAGTTCATCGTATCCCTCCCTTTTCCCATCTCCTTTCTCTCAAGGGGCTCTGGGTGGAAATACAGACAGCGATGACCGAGAATGCCCAGCTTGCAGTTCCTGCAGAACATCCCAAGTACTACAGGATGTACTGACCACAGGGCCAGCTGCACACAGAAGGGTGAACACTGAGGGCTGGTGTGTGTATGTGGGGGGGGGGGGGAAGTCTCCCTCTAGAGAGATGGCCAATGTAAAGACACACAAAGACACAGCAGTGGGCAGATGGTTCTGGGTTCAGCACATGGGGAAGACATAAACTCTTCAGTTACTTTCAGCTACAATGTTTCATCTCTGCAGGAGTGGTCCTTGGGAAGCTTTCTTTGTGAACCAGAATCCACTAACATTTCTGAAAACAAGGCTGGGAGTGTAGCCAGTGTCAGAGCAAGAGCCTCACACGTGTGAGGCTGTGGGTGGTCTCCAACACCAGAAAAACACAATTTCCCAGAATAAAGATCCTTTCAACTCGTTACCAAATGCCGTAGGAGCAGCAGCCTCCTTCACTCTGAAGTGACTGAGCAGCGTTCACAGTGTGATGTACCTGCTTGTTTTCTTTTTCCAGGGCTTCTGCCAAGCACGATGTGAATACCTGAAGAGCAGCTAGTGCGTCTGGGGCTCCATCAGTTTCCAGTAGCACAAACCTGAACAAAGCAGAGTGAGATGACAACACACTGATGCTCCACACACACACACACACCAGTGCCAGAGCTTGAGCCAAGCCTTAGCTCACCAGACTGCAGCTGCTGAGTGAAGGCAGAAGCAGCAGCCATCCTTCAAGTCTTTCTCACCCAGTCCTCCCATAGGCTTGCTATCATTTTCAAGCGCCTCGGTGTGCAGAGCTGCCAGTGGCAGCAGCAGGTGTTCCGCTTTCACCAGCTAGGATGGAGCTGCCGGAGAGTGACTCACTCAGTAGGAACCACCACAGTGGGGCTGGCCATGAGATGTACGTGGTTTGGTTTCCAGCCCTTTTTATACAATTAGCTTTTCTTTTTGTTTGGGGGGGGGGGACCCAAATCTGACTAGCCTTAAACAAACAAGCAAGCAACAAACTAGCCTGTCTTCTTCTATCTGTGGCCATTTAAGTTAAACTTGGCATGTTTAAACAGCAATGCAAGTGGTGAGGTGTTGGTTGTAAGCATTCCTCTCCTATAGCTGTACTTGGTGGCGCACACCTTTAATCCCTGCGTTCAGGAGGCAGAGGCAGGTGGATCTCTTAGTTTGAGGTCTACAGAGTGAGCTCCAGGACAGCCAGAGCTACATGGAGGAACCCTGTCTTGGAAAACAAAACAAAACAAAAAAACAAAAATCCCAAACTAACACCACCTTTCCTAGGGCTGGAGGGATGCCTCAGTGGTTAAGAGCACAAGCTGCTTTTCCAGAGGACTTGAATTCAATTGCCAGCACCCATATCAGGCCGTGCACAACCTTCTATACCTTGCATCCTAAGATCCTGACCTCTCCAGACACCTGTACTCATTTACATATAACTACATAGATACTTACAAAAATAAATATTTTCAAAAATTCCTTTCCTGAAGCCCACCATTTTCCCTGGAGCCCATCCCTCCATAGCTGTGCGAGAGATGGGTGGTTTGACGGTGGGCCTAGACCCTAGCTGCCCACACCCACATGGGGCTGGAAGCCTTAGTCTATCTTTAGGACCCCACACTTGCAAACTCCATGAACTTTGTGTGTTACACACTCCTTGTCACTAGTCTTCTCAAGCCAGCACAAGTTCCCAGGTCTGGAGTCTTTAAAATAAGAGCCACCATGCTGTTAAGATGTGGGTTTTACTTTGCCTTTCAGAACATCTGTGTCTCTTGGCTTTCTTCAGGCTGTGACGGGGCCCAGCCAGCCCTCGTGTGGTGAAGGGCTGTCCAGCTTACTTTACTTGGAGCTGGGGAGACCTGGATAGACATGTCACTTTAGTACCTGTTTCAGTCCCACTTCTCTGACACTATTTGCATAGGAAAAGGCTAAAGACTCTCACCTCATTCCTAAAGCTGCCTTTCCAGTGCTTCTGACTTGTGAGTTCTCACTGCTCACTAGCCAGAAGTGCAAGCCTCTATTTTCCCACACCAACCAGAGTCTACTGCAAGGATTTTTATTTGTATTTGGCAGCTGAACATTCCCACATCAACTGCTCCCAAAGACAGTATATTTACCTGAACATTTCATCAACAATTCTGAAGATGGCAGGGTGGCAGGCTGCTTGAGGCTATAAAAGGAAAAGACCATGAGATAATGAAATATAACAGGCATCTATCAATAGCACCTTTGGATTATCAGGCAGACAAGGGCCATAGGCTGTTCCAGTAATGTGGCACAGGCCTTTGGATCGAGCAGAAAGAGCACTCGGTGCCTAGGAAAACTCACACATGAAATGCCAGCAGTGGTTCTCTGTGGACATGAGCTGTGCACCAACTTTATTTACTTATTTTGTACTCCTGTTATATCCAATATTTTTAATAATAAATTTGTATGATGTAGAAAAAGGAGCACATTTCATGAGCAGTTAAAAACCACTTTATGACAACAGACCATAGGATCTTAGGATCTCCTCAGCTGACCTAGAGGTACCTCAGCAGCAGGCTCTCCCTGCCATCCTCTCACCCTCCACCTCACCCCCACCCCTACCCCATATTTGATAATGAGTACCTAAGAAACAGGTGGCCACCACTGTCCTGGCCATTCAGTACCGAGTACATTTAGCAGTAATGGGAAAGTACTGCCACTTGACACAGGGATAGCTCTCTGTTCTAATCCTACAATAGCCTGCTGTAGGAATTGGATGACTTCAGTCAGAAGAAGCTGGCTTCCTGGAGTCTAGGAAGGGCCTTAGTGGGCCACACCATCTGCCATGTATTTTCGGTCAGAGCTTAAAATTTGATAGACCTTTTAAAAATCTATTTGTATTATAAAACATATTTTACAGTGACATCCAGGGATGTGTAGGCCAGGCTCTAACAGAGATAGTTTTTGAAGCCATTTTGTGCATGCTATGGCCAGCTTTGGAAATGATTTTTCATGGCCACCTCAGAGCATATGCATCACTTTTCTGCACTACCCTGAAGAAAGCTGAGTCTCTCTCTCTTTGCCTTCCCAGTTATTGCTGTTAACTCTCCATGGCAGCTTAACTTGAAGCATGGAACATGTGCCATCTAGTGGTCATATGTGACCATTGCAGCCTGCCACAGAGGAATGAGGGAAGCTGTCCTTATTAAAGGCATTTATGATTTTGTAAGTTAATACTTTCTGATTTGCTAATAAAATAACCCATGATCTCTAACCCTTTGTCAGTATACATCTTTATTCAAGTGAAGCGAACCTAAAACTTTCATAAACTTGTTACCTACTTAAGAAATTAACAACAGAAGAAGGACAGGTTATTTCTTGGCTTTGATCTCACAAAGTCATTTAATCTGCCTGCTTCTCAGCCTCACTGTAAATACTAACAGTTGTTCAGGCATTTGGACACAGGCCCAGAAAACACTGAAACAGTTTCTATCTCTTCCTAATGGAAAAATCCAAACAGAAGAAAAGCAAATTGGATGTCTTAAATAACTACAACCCAGCTAGGTTTGCCAGAACAATTCTGTTTCATGTAGGAATGCACCTCCTAAAAACAAACTCTAAAGACTCCACCCCATCCCTAGCACATCCACACACCCACAGGCACAGACAGAGATGAGTGTGCAGAAGGAAAGTAAGACCAGAACTGGATGTTTTATTCCAAATGGCTTAACTACCTCACCCTAGCCACTGAAGAGCTGAGAATCATATGGCTTTCTAAATAGTAAAGAAAGGAAGGCAGAAGAGGTAATTGGGTGGCCACCAAAACCTTAAGAGGATGCAAGAGAGGGTGTTGTTCAACCTAGTCTGTCTAGGAGAAAACTGTATGGGTTTTGCTTTGATGCAGTTTTCTTCTGAACAGCTCAGCTTATGATTCCAACCCAAATAGGCCATGGACGCTCCCCCTCTCTGTGTGGCTGGGGCTGGGGCTCTATGCAGATGCCTTTCTCTGTAAGGACTTCAGAGCAGTGGCTTCTCCCAGATCCACGAGCCACTTTAGAGTCTAGAAACAGGAAGAGACAAGCAGGCAGGGTGCCTGCTGAAGTAGCTGATGTCGCCCCTCCCTCTTAACTGCTCTCACTCTGAGAACCTCTTTCTCCTCTGTATTCTTCACTAGAGATTTTCCCTGGACACAATTTCAGTTTCAGTAAGTTATTTCATAAAGACCAAAGTGTTCTCAGGTCCCTGTGACACATTTAAGCTGGTTTTTTCAACAGAATGAAAGCTTTACTGTGTGCTTCTCTGGAAGCCAAAGCCCACCTCTAACAGACCCTCAGGAGGAGGAGGAGGGGGAGGAGGAGGTGGGGGGGCATGGAGGCAAATGTTCAAAGCTCTGCACAGTGTTTTATGGTCGTGTGGGACATCATAGGTGACTCTGCGTTCCAGAGCTCTACAGCCCTGCTCTAAAATAAAGATCTGTACAATTATGTGTCCTACCAAAATAAGGGGAGAGGTGCCTTGGGTTCCATCTGCTCCTCTGTTTTTCTCCATCCCACCAAAATCTGTTCCTTCCCAAACTCTTCTTTCCTCCATCTGGCCTAACAGTCTTTACGTAGATTGCTTCACGCCAGGGAAACCATGTCACCAAGAAACACTAAGAATACTTCTACCCCCTTTCCTGGCCCCTCACTCTCAATAAGCCTTGGGGGATAAACAGAAGACGAGGACAACCTGTGGCCTCCTCACCTTCTTCCTTTACTGGGAACCAGAATGTTCTGTCAAGTACATATTCTCCTCATCGATGAGACACTTTCCTCTAGTTCCCCTCTGACCAGGAGGAAGGGTCAACATGATGCAGAACATCAGAGAAGGGTGGTGAGGAGCGGTGGAGGCAGCTTCCTGGTCTGTGCTCTGAGCTGTGTGAGCAGTGCCGGCTCCCTAGCTCACCCAGGGTGCTTTTAACCTGCTGTTTTCACCTCAGGGTATCAGGGTATTATAAAGCCACTCCAAAGACGCTGAGAACACACAGCACATTTCTCAGGAAAAAACACACACACACTTTTTTCTAGCAATTGTTTTCAGGGTGTGTGTGTATGAGAGAAAGAGAGACAGAGACAGGTGCAAGAGAGAACCAGAAAATGACCTCAAAAGGTGATTTGTGGAGGAAAGGGAATGGCTCTCAGACAAAGAAAGGGACCAGGAAGAATACAAGTCTCCTGTGCCACAGAACCCAGAGGGAAACCACGGCTGTGTGGCAGCGCAAGTTCAGTAGTTCAGGGTGGATTCTCCTTTCTTGGCTCATTTTAATGTTTTGATGTTTACCCAGAAAATGGTAACTTGAGAAAATCAGCTGAGATGTTTTCCCTCCAGTTTGCCCACCAGAGGGGCAGCCCATGCCTGAGGAGCCAGTCCCCCCCCTCTTTTGACAAGAGACACCCCTTCTCTGCACATAGACATGAGTTAAAAGGTGACTGTAGTCACTAAAGAGACACAAGTACATACAAATCCAAACAAAACAAAAGCCTCTTCTACAGAACAACTCCTCATATGCTTCAACAGTAAACTTTTTTGAGTTAAAAAGTGATTTGGCTTTTTAAAAAAAATCTACATATGTTTACATCTCTTCTGTAAAACAAGGCATTTTTATAAAAACACAGTTTCATTGTGGCATTTTTCTTTCTATTTTTAAAATGTTAAAACATAAAACTAAACAACTCTTTTACATTTTAGAATCTATTTTGTTTTAAGAGATTCAGGTTTCTTACAACAAATTTGAGCTTTCTTTTTAATCTTTACCAGATGTTGTTTATACTACAAGCAATTTTTTTCAGTACCCCATAATGCAATTATTGTTTAATTAGTGATAAATCTGTCATTCTTGGGCTTAAAACCTTAACAAGTACCAAATGTGCTCTTATTGCAAGTTTACATGCAGTCTCAGTGTCAGGATAGAGACGTGGGGTGCACACTATGGGACGCCAGCTCTGCACACACTGGTCCTTGTTTGTCTATGCTCAGCTCCCACTACTGCTCAACCTGGCCTCTGAATGGGAGGGACGCCACGGTCCACTATGCCGTGTGATCTGTCTGTGCCCCTCTCCCCGCTGTCTTCCAGTAGCTGCCAGCCCTGCAAGCCCAAGAGTGGAGATTATCTCGCACCCTGAGCTTTTCTTTGGAGACAATGCTGGGGCCTCTGCCCCCTCCCACGTCAACATTGGCAAGGGCAGTACAGACAGAAGCCCCATTGCACTTCGTTGGTCCACCAAAGCCATCTGCTACAACTCTGGTTTAATTACATGTATCACATTAAAGCTCAGGTAGAAAGTAGTTCAAGAATACAAAAATGCAGGGAGAGAAAATGCTACAACATTAGCAAAACCTATTCATGCACAAAACCCACCAGTGTCATCGAGGACAGGAACTAACTCTTTGGTTGTGTTTAGGGATGGGACCGGGCAGGGGGCTTCCTGGGAAGTTTCTCCTCCTGAAGCTGCAGTGACTGCTCTCTTAAGAATGAGAACAAAGACATGTCCTGGCCAATAGGAGGAACACACTGGAGCATCTGAAGCGCGAACAGACAAAGAAACATTTTACTGAGCTGCCAACTCTTCTAGGTAAGATAATAGCCCCCGAGCTAAGATCAGAGTAAAACAAAAGTCCTACCCTGCCTCCTGCTACCCATGTAACCTCTCTTTGGAGCAGCTCTCCTAGGCCCAGCTGTGGTGGCTGCCAGCAGGTGGGTCAGTCCATGAAAGAGTGCATGGGGAGGGCATGGGAACCAGGGTGCCCCTGGCTCTGGCACGTAGCACAGTGTGGCAGCCAAGCACAGGCCACCCTGCCACCCATCCATCCCTTTTCATTCAAATAGAGGACCCAAACAATAGTTTTCTGGGCTCCACACACAGAACTGTAACCGGAAAACAGCCTCCTTGATACAAGGCCAGCCTGGGCAAAGAGCACAGTGCCAAAGGGGCTGCATAATTAGCAAGTGGCTTTCACTACTTCTGACGTCTATTTTCAGGGTCAGGTCTGAGGCTACGGATTATGGTCTCATGGTGACTGCTCTGTCAAAGGAAACACAAGACCATCTGTTTTTGAAACTTTTGGTCTGCACAGTAAATGACAAACTGGGGTTAACAGCCTGATCTTTCTGAGGCCACCAACTGTGGCAGGCAGCCATGATCTTGGGGACAATCCAGGGTAAAGAAGCCAAAGGTTGACCTTCAAACATAAGCAGGTTTGGGAATGTATTTTTATTTCACAGGTCTCACACATATGTACACATACACACGGAAATTAAGGTGACTTCTGACTAGTCTCTTATCATTCATTGACTTAACGGAAATTGCCAGACCTCTGAAGTCTGTGAAAGGCCAAAGGACATTCAGGGAGGTCATTACACTTTTATCTTTCGCTTTTGCTATATTTGGGTCACTATAGAATTTCCAGGACTCATTCTGGATAGTCCCAAGGGATGGGAATAGAATTAACAGCACTCCACACAAAGCACAAGTTCTGTAGACCATCACACTTTAATTACTGTCAGAGTCCAGCGCTAATGCAATTGGCATCAGGTTTCCTGGGCAGCAAAGTGCAGCAGTCTAGCTGGGTCTTACAGGCCTGATACTGTGCATGGCCCTGTCAATGCCTGAAGATGCTACGCTGCGATAAATGAATCAGATGATGCAATTAGGAAGCAGGCTCTTCAGGTTACCCTGTAATCACTCAGCCAGGTCGCGGGCTTAGCCTACCCTGCTGGGCTCTCCGGTTCTCTGGCTCTGGATAGTGGAGGAGAGCTGCCTAAGTCAATCAGGGCCTTCCACCTTGTTGTCTGTATTGTAATTACATCCATGAACCACGCAGCATAGAGAGGTCACATCCTGGCAATGCCACAATAAATTAAACCAAATAACACCCCCTCAAATCCCTCCTCAACCCTAATAAAGTAAGCTCTGAAGCTTCCCACACATGATCCTGATAAACTGCTTCTACGCTGCGTGACAAGGAAGGTAATACCAACTTCCAACCCAGAGTGAGGTTCCCACAATACGCTGTCTATGGGAGGGGGGCGCCTTCCTGTGCCCACTGAAGGATCCAGGTAAAACAGATGTAGACACAGCTCAGAGAAGAACCAGTAACATCAACAAACAGCCACAGACAGTCCCCGAGACTGGGAAGACGGAAAGGACAGTTACAAGCAGCCCGGAAGCAAATAACCCAGTGTCTTCATTTGGCACTGAAAGCAAAACAGACCAGAGACAAAGTAACTTACATCACAGAGAGCACATTTAATTTAAAGATAGACATTTACCAGACAAAGTAATTTGCTACCTTAAACCTGGAAGGGGCTTTCAGGGAGCTTCTAGAAGCTCTACATTTAGAAAGATGCTCTACATTTACGTTTACATTCTAGAAGCTCTACATTTAGAAAGATGGTGATCCTGTCCTCCCCTCTATATAAGTGAGTATATACCATTTAGCTCTTTTTGCTTCTGTGTGAACTCACTCATTATGACAATTTCTAGTTCAATCCATTTGTCCACAAATTTTGGAAATTCCTTGTTTTTAATAGCTGAGTAGTATTCCATAGTGTAAATGTACCACAGTTTCTTTATCCATTCTTCTATTGAGGGACACGTAGGTTGTTTCCAAGTTCTGGCTATTATGAATAAGGCAGCTATGAACATGGTTGAGCATATGTCCCTGTTGTGTGGTAGTACATCCTCTGGGTATATTCCAAGGAGTGGAATAGCTGGGTCTTGAGGAAGCCCTATTCCCATTTTTCTGAGAAAGCACAGATAGCTTTCCAAAGTGGTTGTACTAGTTTGCATTCCCACCAGCAATGCAGGAGTGTTCCTCTTTCTCCACACCCTCGCCAGCATGAGGCGTCAGTTGAGTTATTGATCTTAGCCATTCTGATGGGTGTAAGATGGAATCTCAGTGTCGTTTTGACCAGAATAGTGGGTAAGAGGGGAGGACATCCTATTGAAACTTTAGGTGTGAGAAGCCTGGGAGAAAGAGGAAATGGAAGGATCCAGTGGGTCCTGGAAAACTATAGGCGAGTCTGGGGTCCTCTGCAAACTGTGGCGACAGCCAAGGAAAAAATAGGCAGTAAAAACCTTGAACCCCTACCCGGACTAGCCGATGGACATTCTCCACTGTTGAGTGGAGAAGGAGATCTAACTTTCACACAAACTCTGGTGCCCCATATTTGAACATGTCCCTTGGACGGAGATGCCTGGTGGCACTCAGAGGAAAGATAATAGGTCACCAAGGAGAGACTTGATACCCTATGAGCATATTCAGGGGGAGGAGGTCCCCCTCAGACACAGACTTAGGGGAGGGGAGTGGAGTAGTAGGGGGGAAGTGGGAGGAAGGGAGGAATGGGAGGATACATGGGATGGGCTAACAACTGAGATGTAATATGTATAAATTAATAAAAATGTATTAAAAAAAAAAGAAAAGAAAGATGGTGATCTACATCTAACACTTTTGAAAATGGTGAGAAGTAGCAATCATGCACGCAAATGTACATACAAATGGAAAGAGAGAGAATTAAAGCGACTGGTGCCCTGTTACTGATTCCTCTACAGTCTCCAATCTGAAAGAGAAGATGCCAACAATGCAGGGCAGGCAAGCGGCCTCAGCACCTTCTTCAGCCTAGGCCTCCATTAGACACGCTAGTTCACAAAAGTCACTGGCTACACAGAAGAGGCTACTGAGGTTCCTACAGTGCTGTGCCATTAGCCACCACATTTTGATCCTTATAAGCCCTACTTTTTTTTTTTCTTCCCGGACCCCCCACCCCCACCCCCGACACAGGGTTTCTCTGTGTATCCTTGGCTGTCCTGAACTCACTTTGTAGACCAGGCTGGCCTCAAACTCAAAGAGATCTGCCTGCCTCTGCCTCCCGAGTGCTGGGATTAAAGGTGTGTGCCACCACACCCGGCTGTAAATCCTGCTTTTAACAAGACCCCCCTGGCTGCTCCTCTGTAACCATGCTAAGCGGCTAACTGAAAGCCACAATGACAACTGTGCAAGGATACGCATATGAGGCAGCTGGTGCCCTGCACCCTTCACTCCAATACCTGACACTAGGCAGCTGAGCTGAAACACCTCCAAGAAGAGGAGACCCTGCTGCTGCAGACTTCATTGGAGACACAATTCCCCACGCCTCTGCCCTGCGAGCATGCACACCCAACAGGTCCCAGAGCTGAAGGGCTGCCTGAGTGAATAAGCCCTTTAAGTCCTCTCAGGACTTCACCCAAATCTAGGACCGTGGCCTGAGGGAGCTGGACTTTGGAGCAGGCGAAGCAGTTTTCTGTGGACACTGGCTGGCTTCTTCCTAGCACTCTATGCACAGTAAATCTCTTTCATATTTTTAAGTGGAGTCTTGCTATGGTGTCCAGGCTGTTTTTAATTACATTTTATTTATGGGGGCATACATAAAGTAGCATGTGTGGGGAAGTCAAAGAACAGCTTGTGGTGGTTGGTTCTCTTTTCACCATGTAGGTCCTGGGGATTGAACTCATGTTGTCAGGCTTGGCACTAAGCACCTTTATCCACTTTATCTTGCCCACCCAACTAGACCAGTTTTGGCTCAACAAGTCAGCACACCACTGTGCTCAGTTTAGTTTGCTTACACAAACACAGACACTCAAATGCTTTTCTCTCACTCTTTTTTTGTCTTGCAGGAAACCAGCTTGCTTGAAGCTCTCCTTGCATTGGCTAGCTTGTCACTGGATTGAATGGTAACAGGCTGTGCCCTCATTGGGGAAAACACTATTCTTAGGGTGAAACTGTCACCAGGCACCAGGTAATGGGTCACACTGGCAGATGCTTTCTTGGGGACACTGGTCTTTATCTCTGTTCCTACAGAACCTCACTAAGCTCACACAAGGCAGACACACTGACTGCCCAGGCTCTGACCATTTGCCTGGACCCCAAGCCACTGGTGCTAAGACCTTAGAGGCTCCTGAAGGAGGTTAAGGCCTCTGTGAGCAGGAGCTTCACCCAAAAGAATATTTACACAACACTTGACTGGTTTTGCTGCTTTAAGCATTTTTCTGAGCTCTTGTTTGTTTCTCTTCAATACTCTACTTTTCCTTATGAAGTGCTGTAAACTCACTTTCTAAGTTTGTATTAATTGGTTTCTTCTCGCCCTTGCACAAAAGATCCTTGGTGTTAAGCCTATGTTTCTCATGTTGCAATGAGAAACAGTATTTTTAAAAGCTTAATCTGTCCCAGGGAACTGCACTCTATATATGCCACTGGTGAGGACACGGCTTGCTTTCTTGTGAAATGGGGCAGTGTGGTGGAGCAGAGCAAAGGCAGGAAAGCATCTGATGGGTCTTCTTAGCAGTGGGAGGTGGGTGGTACTAACAAATGCACACAGATGTAAATCAGGACACTTCTGATCACAGAAGCTCCTAGGCATTAGATGTTTCTAAGAAAACCTTGGGCTTTGCTCATACTTTTTTACTTGTGTCACTCTTCAGCTGAAAACACTATTCCCAGTGGTTCCTTTAAGGATTTCTCTTGTCACCAAAGCCCAGCACGTACCAGTAATGACTCTTTTATACAGCACTCCATCCCTCTAAGGCAATTTTTCTTGCTGGAGAGCAGCTTTTCAAAAAGATGCAGTGTTGCTTTTTCAAGGCTGGGGAAATGCCGAAACCAGAGGCTGACCACAGAGGACGTGGGAAGAGCAATTTTTTTCCTTTGGGCAAGAAATAAGCAGAAAGTTAAACAAAAATAGAGTCCTGCAAAAAAAGAAAATGAGCCATGTTCAAATGGAAATTACCAATCAAGCATGTGAGGTGTCCCTCTGTGCTCCTGACAGCAGTCAATACTGATCACCTATTGGCAAAGCACGGCGATAATCACCCACCTGAGAACTTAAAAGCGGAGAATGCTCAGAAGTCAGGGCCTCTTCCAGAAGCATAAACACATACGTAGTAAAGAAAGGGGCAGAGGAAAGTGAGCTGAACAAAAGCCCTGTGATGTCCAGGAAATGTGGTCATGAAGTTAAAAACATGTTATGTGCAAAGCATTTGAAGTGGTGAAGTACACTAAGACCCGGATTGAGGCCATAGCACTAAAGAAGGCAGCTGGCCCTTCAGAGCCTTGGTTTATTGATCTCTTAGACAAAAGTGGCTACAAGGACCCAACGCGCACAGACCACACTGCGGATTCAGTAAGTGTTCATGCACCTCTCAATGGGAGATGCCTCGTTTACGTTAGAGCCCAACCGTGTCAGTAGCTTTACTTGTTTTCTGTCTTTTGTGTGTAGTTTAAGTATGTGTGCATGTGTGCAGAGGCCAGATGACAGCAGACCTCTTCCTCTGTCTCCTCTCCTCTGTCTGTCTGTCTCTGCCTTTCTCCTTTGAGGCAGGTCTCTTCCTAAACCTGTTTTTCTTGCTTTATTAGGCTGGCAGCCAGCTAGCCCAGCAATTCTCCCCTCTCCATAATACTACTCTGCTCACACACATACTACTGGGGTGTAGGCCTGTGGGGGAGCACTCCCAGCTTTAACTTGGGCAAGGGCACTGCTGGGGTAGGGGTATTGTTCAACCTTTCAGTGGCATCTGAGCCCCCTCCATCTTGGAGTAAAGACATACCCTAGCTTGTGTGGGGCCAGCTCATACTATAGACCGGAGCCCCTCTGACTCTCAAAAGTGCTGTGCTCTAACCTATTAGTCATACGGTGGCCACATGTCACAGTCAACTTATGTGATCAGCTGGTGTTAGTCATCCCTGCTGCCCGAAGCTAACTGTACTTTCACTCTTCTCTCAAACGACTCTATACATGCTTTTTCCCCTTGCCAGTCACCTCTCCATCTCTCTGGATATCGCACTGATGTCTGCTGCTTCAATCGACTCTGAGGCCAACTACTCATGGTTAGTGCACCCATCAGGAAGAGTGGTTAAAACAGCCAAACTAAAGAGACCCAGAAGATGCAGTGGGGGATGGGCTTTGGGTCTGCAGGCTCCAGGCATACCACTCTCCCAGAGTCTTTTGTGTTCACCAACCAGATGTCCTTCAAGCCCTGGGGTTTAGCTGATGTAACGCTGGCCACTATAACACACCCAGTTCTGGTGGTCAGAGGTCTGGTTGCTCTGGTGCTAGCCGTGACCCTGAAGCTCTCTGGGGCCCAGCTTTTTTTTTTCCCACATGGTGGAAAAGGGTTGTCATACCAAAGGGTGCATCCTTTACCTCTCACTCAGGAAATCCCAAACCTTTCAGAGGCCTAGACAAAGACCATACATTATCTCTTTCGCTGTCACAGCCTCACGGCCATGTATCCACGTCCTCTTTCATCTGCAGAAACCTCTGCAAGCTGTCATCAGACTCCCCGGTGTCTCTGAGGCACTGGATTTGGGGTTAGCTCAGAGGACATGCCACACTCAACCACTAAATCCACAGGTTCATCAAAAACCCTGAGCATCACCACCACCCCACCTCTGAAAGATTTCAGGCAATCTACAGCTGAGGAAAGACTCTTAAGGATGAATTTCATAAAGAGTTAGGTTTGACATTTAGGTCAAGGGATTAAATGGTTCGTCGAGGTTATCTAAACCACAGAGGGGAACCATCACAAGTTGTTTAGAGGAAACAGACCGCCCATTTCTGGAAATACGTGATTGCATTTGGAAGCCAAGGCCAAAGACGCCCAGCCAATTATAAAACACAGGAATTCCACTGTGTGCTATGGTAAGCAGTTGAGAAACTGAAAACAGGGCAAGGTTACTTTGGTCAAAGAAAGCTGTGGTTTCTAGAAGGCCACACAACCCATGTGGGGAACTGTTCACGCTGGAAGAGGTGCAGGGTGTGGAGTGGCAATCTGCACAGCTCACTGAGTCAGCCTCCTCTGTGGGCATGTGGCAGATGGGCGCTCCACAGGAAAGTGGCCATGGAAAGGTTCCGGCTGACGAGGCTGCTGGGTTCACTTGCTGGTCTGAAGCTGCTGGACATCCTGAGGACCACCTAGTGTTTCTGGACAGTCTGTCCCTTGTGGATTAGTAGACATAACTTCCCAAACCAAATAAACTTAATTAGTCACTGAGGGAGAATGCACTAGCCTAAGTGGAATGGAAGCAAGGGCAGGCAGGCCTTCTCCCTGGGCTCTGGGCACCTCGCCTCCTGGTGACTCATTTCTGAAACTGCTATGGTGTTTACAAAAGATGCCAAAGGCATTCTGCTTCAGTCTGATCCGTGTCCAAAGGGAAAGGCTGGACACTCAGATGCCCCGCTGGTGGATTCCTCCAAACAGAGATGAAGCTTCCCCTGTGCTATGGAGTACGAAAGGTAGGAGTGGTGTGAAAACCGTTAGACCCTCAAGTGACTCTGCGCAACAGCAGATGATAGCTCCTCAACACTCATGAATAACACAGGTGATGGAAGATGTCTAAAATAAAATCAGACATACTGAGTAAGCTGTGACAGAAGGATTGAAGAAGATTTTTTAAATTATTTTTCAGAGGCCAGGTGTGATGGCGCACACCTGTAATCCCAGCACTTGGGAGGCAGAGGCAGGTGGATCTCTAAGTTCGAGGCCAGCCTGATCTACAAAGGGAGTCCAGGACAGCCAGGGCTACACCGACGAGAAACCCTGTCTCAAAAAACAAAAACAAACAAAAACTACTTTTGTTTTCATGTTTATTTATGGATATGTTGTTTTGTTTCTGTGTGTGTGTGTGTGTGTGTGTGTGTGTGTGTGTGTGTGTGTGTGTGTGTGTGTGTGTACAGATGCCAACAGATGCCAGAAGAGGGCATCAGATACCCCAAAACTGGAGTTCCAGATAGTTGGGAGTACCCCAACATGGATGCTGGGAACTGAACTAGAGGTCTCTCCAGTTGTGTATGCTCTTAACCCTTCAGCCACCTTCGCCAGTCAAACCATGAAAATTATGCTTCTATGTTTCACTTTGTTGATTTAGTTGGTTGGTTATGTTCAGACAGGGTGTTGGGATTACCCATCTTGGCCTTGATTTTTGGCAATCTGCCTGCCTCAGTCTCCTGAGTGGTGGGATACAAAGGTGAGCTACCACATATAGTTCTTGTTTTGACCTTTTTTTTGAAAATATTAAACAACTTAGCCTCCTTTGGATTATTTGCTTTCATAGAAAATGAAATATTTAATGTTTATAAATGTTAAGAGTTCTATTATAGAAAGTGGAAATACTCTACCAGGAACCCCCTCCTCTTCTGAACATTTTCATTTCCAAATGTAGTGATGCAACAGGACATCGAGATGAAGGAGAAGACCCACAGGTGATAGCCAAGATTGCAAAACAAAGGAGACAAATCTAAAAGGTGCACATGGGGCAAGAGCAAATGCTGCTTCATTGCACAGTGAAGCTGCACAAGCAGAAAGGTGGCTGTGTCACAGAAGGCCAGGAGGTGGCTGTGTCACAGAAGGCCAGGAGGTGGCTGTGTCACAGATGGCCAGGAGGCTGGAACATGCATCGATGCCGCTCTCCCCAGGCCTGCCCACACACTTGATGGGGTCCTCCCCCGGACAACAGGAGGTATCTTCCCAGAGGCTAAATCATTTTTAGAGTTTATATGGAAGACAAAACAAGTGGTGGTGCACTCCTTTAATCCCAGCACTCAGGAGGCAGAGATAGGCAGATCACTGTGAGTTGGAAGATAGCCTGGTTTACAAAGTGAGTCCAAGACAGCCAAGGCTACCCAGAAAGACCCTGTCTCAAAAAATCAAAACAAAACAAAACAAAAAACCACAAACCAAACCAAACCAAAGAAAGAAAGTAGCAAGGCAGGTCCATCTGAATCCAGAAGCTGAGCACAGGCTAAGAGAACTCCTAGGCTACATGGGTGGGTGATAGTTAATATCTTTCATGTCCAAAATGGCGTGTGAGCAAGACACGTGCCATTTTAACAAATACTTTGCAAAATCAACCTGCAGAATAAAATAAATGTAAAAAAAAAATCACATTAACTCTGTACTTTGAATTTTTAGCATGGATAAATTGTATTTTCTAAGACCAGTAGAGTAGAAATTTGCATAAGAAGGAACCCTGATCCAAACACTGCAGAGGAGTCCCTCCCAGCAACAGCTCAGCATCGAGGTCAAGGCAGCACTGGGGGCAGGGGGCACAGAGCAACTAAAGCACTGTGAGCTCACAGCACTAAAGTCTTTCACTTTCCCTGGGGCCCCTTCCTCTCTCCATCCCCCCCCCCCCCCCGAGGCAGAGTTGGGCCCCCCTCACCCCGGGCTGCACTTGCGGTCCTCAAGCCCACCAGTGCAGAGCTTCACAGTGACGACAGCGCACCAGAGGATGCGACTTCTCTGACATTCAAGGGGCATGTTTGTATATTTTTATATTTGAGAAGGAATTTAGAGATAAGAACATTTAGGACATTTAAATATATTTTCAGAGATTCACTTCAATTTTTTTTCCTTCTACTATGCTTTTGTCATCTCCAGATATAAATTGTGTAATCCCATCAGTATAAAAGAGTCCATATTTTAAATAATTTCATGTTTTTCTTTGTTCCTACATGGAAATGTAATAAAAGCAAACACATATTCTCTTTGTTTGTTTGCAATAATGTATTTCTAACTTTTGAAGGGGGCTGTAGGAGCTCAGGGGCTGAAAGCACATGTGCTGCTCTTGCAAAGGACTCAGGTTTGATTCCTAGCACCCACATGGTGGTTAACAACCATCCAGTTCCAGGGGATCCAACACGGCACACACATGGTACATATACATGCATGAAGGCAAAACATTATTCATATACATAAGGTAAAAAATTTTTAAAGTAAACTTTTGAAAAGATTTTTACATTTTTATCTGAATTTAATAACTATATTTTATATAAAATGCTTTATCAAGATGCAGTATATATTTTATAGTTACATATTTTAATGTACGCCTTATATTATTTTATACTTTACCAATATTCCATAGAAAATGAAACATATAGTATATTTTTTAAACTTAAGAACAGAAGGCTGGCTTTTAAAGGGGAGATTAAAAGAGCTGCACTCTCATCCCATAGCTGTCCTGTCAGGAGAAGATGAAGCTGGCAGATCAGAGCACTGACTCATGAGGCACAGGCACCTGTCTGCTCCAGCACATGTGCCCAGACACAGATGAGCGCAGGCCTGCGGTCCGCTGCCTCTCTCGGCTTTACGGCAGTCGGCACCTGTCGTCTGTGTCTTCTGCAGCACTATGCTTACATGCTCCCACCAGGCACGCTCACTGTCGCATCAGCTAGAGACTTCCAATAACTTCCAGTGGCTCCAATGGAATGAAAATGAACTCAGTGACTGAAAAGAAGATGCCACATGGCTCATGAGCGTCTCCCTGACTGTGACCCTGCAGGCCTGCCTGGCCTTGCTGTACCATGGTCTACCTACTTGCAGTATCAGCCAAGCACCTGTTCTGTGCAGCTTAGACACAGGCCTGGACAGTGCTGAGAACCTATTGACAGTCTCATGGATTTTCCTGAACCACTGTGCTGACAGTGCAAAAGTAACAACATGCAAACTTTCTGTACCCTCATCCTTGCCTGCACCTTCACAGAGAGAGCTGATACATTCAACAAGAACATTTGATAAGTCTACATAGAATACAGATTCTGTTCATTGTTACTCCTGAGAAGAGTTTTAGAAATTCTTCATGGTAAAGGAAAACACAGGAGACACTTTGCCCCATGCCCAGCCTATGCTGTCTGCAAAGAAGCACTCCCGTGCTAGTGTGAGCACCATCCATGGACGGTGACTTCAAAGAATAACAATCCACCATGGTCATTCATTTGGGTATATGCCATACACTTTCTCAACCTTAGCAAAGTGAACAGGTCACCTTAAAAGAGGAGTGGGGGAACAGACTCTGTGGCCATGATAGGTATGAAGTGTTTGTTTATTTTACTTATTTTAAGCCCATTATAGTAGCATGTACTTGCAATCCCACTGCAAGGTAGGCAGAGGTAGTAAGATCCCTAGGGCACCTTATTTAAGATAAATTACTTTACAATTACCACTATACATACGTGTAGTACAGTGCACTCATGTCATGGTGCCTATGAAGGTTGAGAGGGCAGCTTTTGGAAAGCCACTTCTACCCTCCAACCTTGGGTTCCAATACCCACCCAGGCTGTCTGGCTTTCACCCACTGAACTATCTTTCCAGCCCAAACTTAAACTTTTAAGTGGAAATTAGAATCTTAGAAATATTGTGGCAGCTCTTCAATACTTTATGACATGTCAAAAACACGTGAGACAGTGAGAACAAGAGCCATATAAGGGAACATGCCGAATAGGAAGCTGCACTTAACAAGGACAGGCATTTAACAAGAGGCACACATCAGGCTGCAAAGCCATACAGAGGGACAAGAACTGACCTGCAAACAGGCTTATGACTGTGCATGTGTGTACACATGCATGTATATGTGCATGTGCCATGCAGAAGCCAGATACTAGGTGTCTTCTGCAATCACTCTCCACTTTATTTTTTGAGACAGAACCAGACTCGGCCCAGAACTTGCTGATTTGGTTAGCTTGCCCCAGGACAGCCGTCTCTACTCTTCCTGTCCCTGGGATTACAGGCACATGCGCCTCATGGGCTTTTCTATGTAGGTGCTGGGGACCTATACTTGGGCATGCATACTTTCCTGGCAAGTGCTTTGCCAAGTGAGCCACACCCTCGGCTAGGCCAAGAGATTTTAATGTAATGAGGTATAAAAATCTCATTATTATAACCTCACATTGTACACTGCAAATAACCCTTTAAAAACATGACTATTTCAAATTTAGGTCAAAGCAAACTATTCGCTCCTATCTCCAATGGCTATTATGATGTCACTGCTTTTACAATCATGCAACTGTGTGGGGATGGGCATTCACCAAAGCGACTGAATATAGCTTTCCATGCCTGGCATGGGAAAGAGAATCATAAGACACAAAAACATTGTCACCTGTCAAACAGGTTATCACTGTCTTATAGAAGCTCACTGGTTATTGTTATTTTGTATGTGTGTACCTCTATGTACATGTAGAAACCAGAGGAAAACAATAGCTTACCTGCTTTATCACTCTCTGCCTTACTCCCTTGAGATAGGGTCTCCCACTGAATGTGGATCTTCCCTTTTGGGGGCTAGCACCAGGGAGCCACCTATTTTCCTCCCATAGCCCAGTGCTTGGGTTCAGGTATGCATAACCATGTATAGCTTTCTTAAAAGATTTATTTATTATGTATACAGTGTTTTGCCTGCATGTACACTAGCACACCAGAAGAGGGCACCATATCTCATTATAGGTGGTTGTGAGCCACCGTGTAGTTGCTGGGAATTAAACTCAGAACAACTGAAGAGCAGCAGTGCTCTTAACTTCTGAGCCATCTCTCCAGCCTTCCATGTACAACTATTATGAGGTTTATACGGATATAAGTGGTGCTTGCTCAGCAGGTGTTAGTCATCCTTCCCCTTCCCTCCATCCAAAGGACTGAGGATCAAACCTACGCACTGTGATAGGCAAGTATTCGACCCCAGCTCAATAAGCATTGTTCTAAATTTCTGGTGGGAAGTACAACTCACACAAAGCTCTCCGGGTCTTTAGTAGTTGTTAAGAGCATTAAGTGCACTGAGATGGGAGGGGGAGGGACGGCAAGTATGAAGACACTTGCTGCCAAGCCTATGACCTGAGTCCAATCCCTGGTACTCAGTAAGGAGAAAACCAACTCCTGTAAGTTGTCCTCAGACCGCCACACACACTAATAGTAAATAAGTAAATAAATTTCATAAAAATAAAGAGAAACTGAGTACATTAAATATACTGTCATATGTTCTTTCCATATCATAACATTCTACAACTAGGAAAAACAAAATGAGGGTAAGATGGATGGACTCACGACAAAATGGCCTCATTTACAGCTTCGAAGAACTCAGGCGAAAGGACTTCCTGAGGCTCATGTCCATGGAAGGTGAGTAGAGCTTCTACCAGGGGTTCAACATCAGGCAGAGTAACAAGAGGGACACAAACCTGTGACAGGGACCTCATGCGCTCAGGAGCCATCCTATTGGAGAAAAGGTAAGAAGATTTGGTCCAGATCTGAAAGCCAATTGTAACTGAACACAGTCTTCCTGCTGAAAAGGACAGTGGCAGGTCCCCACACTGGCCTAACAAGGACCTTCTCTAGCACCGTGTGCCAGGTCTTCTTTAGTCACTGCCATTCCCACATCTGTACACAATCCTTGTGCCCACAGAGAAGCACTAGGGAAGCCAGGACTGTCAAACACTCTGCTTGTCTCTTCAATGGAAGGGATAGGGGTCTGTTTTCCACCCAGAAGGCTGGGAGTAGAGGTAGTTAATAGCCTGGTGATCTGTGCTATCTGCAGAGCCAGGCCTCACCTGAGTCCCCCAGAATGTTTATCCCTGGCCCTTCCTCCCTAGACCACTATCCTCAGCATTATTTATCACTCAGTAGAACCCATCCTTAGGGAAGATGTCATATATACTTTGCAGTTTGGTGGCCTCTACTTTCTCTGTATGACCTAGAATACACCTGATCCTCCCATAGGCCCTTAAACTTCTCTAAGTTTTATTGTGCACATGGGATTGATATAATTGTTACTAGGAACCTCCCCCCAAAACTGTACAGTACTTAAATGCCTAAAAAATATACTACCCAGTGTCACAGATTCTAGAAGTTTGAACCAATACACATGGGAAGTGCTTTATGGCAGTTCTCTGACCACTGCCTGTGAGATAAGGTATTTCAGGGGTTCACCAGTGCTGCAGGACCAGTGGCTACAGTGCTGGGCAGGGGTCATTGTAGGACCCATCCTTTAGTAACAAGCACACCAATGCGAGACACTCATATCCCCACTTTCTAGTCTACAGAGGCTTTCACCCTGGACTATGTGCTTCACTTAGGACGCACACAGCATCAGTAAGACAGAGAACAACGAATACAAAGCAACAGGCACGGTCTCCTTACAGATTAAGAAGGGTGAAATTCATCTTGCTGTGTACTTGTACAGAAATAAATGAATAGCATATAACTTGTACTTAGTTACAGAATGGAGTGCTATATGGCAGTTAAAATGAACAAAACCAGACATGTATTACCCAGATAAAGTTTAAAATTATAATTATGAACAAAGAAAGCAAAATATGTCTACATCCATGTTATTACTTATATGAAGTTCTAAAACATTCACAGTGATACACACGTCAAGTAAAAGCACTGAGAGTAGAAGCTGCAGGACCAGGACCAAGGGCAACTTCTCTAAGGTTACTCCTCTGGAGAGGAAGTGGTGTAGTGAAAAGAGATGCTTTCAAACTGACATAGAAACTATTTCCTTAAAAGATCAACAGCAGATAATAATGGAACATACACATTGGAAAACCTGGGCAGTGGGCACACAGGTGTCAATTATCTTTCTTATTGAACCTTTAAAAACTAAATGTTAGTAAAATACTAAGCATGCAGAGATAATATCTGCAGGTTGTAGGAGACCAGCAAGGACAGCACATGAACAAGTGCTCGTCCTCAGTCAGCCCTGGTGCTCACTACTCAGCCCTCTGCTTTTTCTGTCCTGCAGCAACTTCTGCATGGGACTCGATGAGCATGGCCTCTTGGAGATGCCCGTGCTTCTCATTTGTCGTCCTAATCACTGAGAGGCTTCTCACTGACATTAGTCAACTGAAGAACCTAACCTGTCTATGAACATCTGCATCAAACCCAAAGAACATTATTTGTTAACTCAAAATAGTTCTGAAAATCTGCAGTAGAAAGGACTGGGTGAGCCTGAACATGCCATGTGACTGTGGGCATGAGAGCTTTACAACAGCACTCAGTGCTCTGGGTGTTTATACCAAGAGCTGATGGGATACAGACAATGTGACCATGATGGTTCATCCAGCTGTGTTAGAAGTCAACAAAGAGGCTGAAACACAGACATGCCCAAAGAGTGAACTATGAGCCTACACATGTTTCTGGGCTGCTGTCTCCAGTCCAAGATTAACAGTCAACTAAATGATTTGTCCCTAAAGTCAAATTCTTCAGCTGGCTTCCCAATTAAGTGACTTGTTCTTGCCTCATAGTTAGATTCCTAGAGGGGAGGCAGGTCTGGTACTATAGATATGATGCAACCACCCCACATGCTAACTCTCCTGACCACTATTAGAGAGACTGCTGTGAAGGGACGTCAGCTGCGGAGAGACATTGGGTGACAGAAAAAAAACTGAGGAGCTGGGACAACCAATATTCTACAAGGATTTGTCAAGTATGAAATGGAAACCTGCAATAGTTTTGAGATGGGGTCGTGGGTATGCGTATGTTTCCACAGGGAGTGAAAAAATATGGCTACCAACCAAACTTATAAAGATTAGATCTGACCATATAGCAAGTGAATCTTAAGAGCGACCTGGTTCTTACAACTTGACATTGTTTCATACAGCTTGGAAAATTAATGCCCTCTTCTGGCCTGTTGGTGTACATGAAGGTAGAGCCCTGTATTATTTGCAAAAAGCAGGACAACGCTAAAGACTAAGCAGGCAGCCTGGGTGATTTAACCCCAAAAGCATGCCTCTAGCACCTCGAGCAAGGTGCCTCAACTGATGTTTCCTTGAAAAATTATATATGTACTAACATACCTATACTAATGATTTCAAAAGTTTGCTTACTTTCAGAGCAAAAAAACAAGACAATGATGAAGATTGAACTTCTGCCTCTGGCACTACTGTTTTCTCCAGAAATTGCATGCATATTAACAATAAAATGGCTAGCCAAAAGGATCAATCCCAAAAAGACTGGACAAAAACAGATACAGCTAGCTTTTCCAGCACTTGGCCAATATATTATTTTTCTAGGCTACCCAAAAAACATTTTTCTCCTAAACAGCATAAAGTAATTTTGAGAACACGACGCCCCCATTCCCAGTAGGTGGGGTGGGTGTTTTTGGTGGGTTACCAATGCTCATTTTTGCCTAAGGGGGTTAGGCAAAAGTTTCATTTGTGGATTTCTTTCTTCTATTTTTCTTTCTATCCCATCTAATATTAAGGAAAAGGGGGGAAGGAAGAGAGGATATAGGTTTATAGAATAAAAGGTGGCTTATTGAATCTACTAGCTTCAAAAATCTTACATTGGTATTGTAGATTGATGAAAATTTAAGACTTGATTGATGGAAATTTAAGACTTAAATTTTTGCTTCACATTGATAAAAACTTAAATTGTATATTGCTATTCATTTTTTGCCTTATGTATTGTATGTTATATGTTGACAAAATATTATATATTGTATGTTAGAAACTTAAGATAATTTTGTTCAATGTTTATTTAATGTATTATTCATGTGCCACTCATTCGAAAGGTAATGTCTTATGAAAAACTATTAATAATCTGTTCAGGAAGATCGGGGATAAAAGTTGGTATTTAGTTACCTAGAAATCTTACTAGATACTAATTTACTTTGTCATAGACTAGATTTGTTTAATTTCTTGTATATGTCTTCAAGGAAATAGATTGATAACTGTAAGAATAGATAGAGAGTTGGTCTTCAAACTCTTCAGAGATCCATAGAATATGGCATTTATTGATGAGGGCTTTCCTGACAGAGAGAAACATCCATTCCTGGCCACATCTCCGTATGTATCATTGAAGACAGGGGCATCAAGAGACGAGGGTGACAGAATGGTCACTGGACTGAGAAACTGCTCTTATCGCTATTGCTGATGACAGGCTGACTGTCCGCAGTGATCAACAGTGATGATGCAAAGTTGACTGTCCAGCTTTGAAGAGACTAGATGAACCAGACCGTCGGAATTCCTGTTTCAAAAAGCAGTTTGTTGGATGTTTGGGCTGATATGGCTGAAGACTGATTGCCCCAATGAAGGAGAGAACCCGGTGACTATCCAGGCGGTCTGCTCTCTCTGTCCTATCCACACTTAAAAGTTGCCCGCCAGCACTTCCTTTATTAGATAGATTTTCCTTCTTGTGTCTCTGATGGGATGGAAGACTAGATAGCCACAGTGTTACTAGAAGCTTTAGTTTAAGAATTAAAAACACATTTATAGATTGATAATTGCAATTTCTCATGAAAGAAAAGGACTCTCTTTGGGAGGATAGTGGAATTCTTTCTCTCAGGTTAGCAAGTATAAAAGGACTTGGTTATGTACTTGATACCTGATGATACTTGTATATATGTATATACTTCTTAATTATTTTTTTTTAAAAGAGAAGGGGGATGTGTAGGAAGGACTGTAAGCTTTGTCACAGGTGAAAGCAGACTTGGCGGGCTTTGCCCTTGGATACACCACAGAGACTCCTGAGATTAACCTTGACATAGACTAGGTGGAGCTATCCTGGGTCTGGAACTCAGGAAGTGGACCTGGGGACTCCACCTGGACTATTGTGTTTCTAAGCGACCCTCAATGGGTGAGGGAGACCGCCCCTTGCACTTGAGAGACAGGCAGGTGGAGAGGACAGAGAGGTGCAGCAAGTTCAGCGGTGGAAGAGGATCAGCGAACAGGCCAGACCAGCGTGCAGACCAGAGACACGTAGGGGTTCATCCTGTAGAACGGATACCAGAAGGTTCACTCTTGTTTCCCTTTAACTTTTTTTCCCTTTTGTTCCCATTGTCCCTGCTGGACAATGTCAGCTGAAATGGTGTCCCTCTGTGCCAGGCTTCACCTTGTAGCTGTCTCAGGTTCTTCAGCACAGAGCAAAGCCCACTAAAGACATCTATGATGACACTGGGTGGGTGAAACAATAATCACTGTGGTTAGCAGGAGCAAATCGTGCTGGACAGAACTAGGGTAACTCCTAACTAGATCCACAAAATCCATTGGATGCCCATGCTAGCCTGACATCCCAGGGACGCGTCTCAAGCCTTCTTCATCTGCCCACTGAACCCTGTCTAGCACAGTCTTTCTTTCCCTATTTTTCCCCTTTCATATAAATTTGTAACTGAATAAGATATAGTTTTCCCTGGTGACTGTGCAGAGTGTGCTGAGCCAGTACATAGTTTTCAAAGGAAATTCAACCCATCTATATGGAGTTCATTTAGTCTTATCAGAAGATTGACTTTAAAAAGTAACTTGATGCCTCACGTGCTCTTTGAGTCTTTTTATGAGCTTTTAAAGTCTTGTTTTTTAATAGTCGAAAACCATGAAAGTCTGTTCCCTATCCATTAAAAATAAAAATTAACTTAGCCCCTTAAAGTCTTGGACAAGAGTCAGGGTCCGTGTGTGGGTGTGTGCAGAGATCTACCTTGTTTCTGAGACCAAGTCTCACTGGGCCCAGGCTCCCTGGTTAGCCAGGCTGCACGGCCAGGGAAGCTCAGGGGTCCACCCATCTCCAGCTCCTCAGGATGAGGACTATAATATGTACCACCATGTTCAGGTTTCAGGGATCCAGGTTTCAAACTCAGGTCCTCCTGTTTGCACAACAAGTGCTTTACCAACTCAGCTATTCCCTCAGCACCAAACTGGGAATTCTTAAGGTCCAACTTTAACATCACCCCAGCATCTTCTGTCCTGAGGCAAAGGGTTGTCATGATAGCACTTGAAAGACAGCTGCCAAACCTGACCAGGCCAGCACAGCCATGCAGCCACCAGTAACAACTCAAGTGCAACACTATCATAAGTATCTAAAATGATTTGCCAAGTGTTTACATGTACAAATAACCTTGGAACTGGAAACAGCACAGTGGTCTACAAACATTCTGGTTCATACCTGCATCTACACAATTGCATCCACCTATGAAAACACTGTTTTATTCCTTTCACTAGTATGACTTCAAAACTTCAAATGGCCAAAGGCCTCTAAGGCCCCTAAGCACAATCCCAAATGAGCAAGCTATGCTGTTCTTCTCTTTGGTTTGTTGCTTGACATTTCAAAATCTTCATAAAATGTAGATTGAGTCCCTGAGTTCAGATGCAGAGATGTCAGAAAAGTGCCAGAGTTTGATTTAGCTTCCTTCAGAGAGGATGATAAATAGTCATGTGACCAAGAAAAAAAAATCAACAATTCAATGACAGATGTTTGAATTCTACAGAGGTCTTTGCTACGAACAGCAGAAGGTGTGAAGCTCTGAACTTTCCAAAATTCGTCCTAGTGCATAGTCCTGTGGCCTGCTGCAGACTGCTGGGAAGCCAGAGACAACCATACAGGAAGGATGTGTGCTGAGCATCAAGCCTTCTATAGTTCAGTTTTTGCCCAGAAGTTGTTTGGAATACCACTCTGGCAATGAGTCAAAGCCCAACACTTGGTGCAAAGCAGTCTGGAAAGCTGCTTAACTCCCTCTTGAACTTGGATCTCCAAGGTTCTGGCACGCCTCTAGCTTGATCCACAAATGCCATAAGCACCTTCAGAGGGCGACCTATTGGCCTGCCTGCATTTGGTAAACCCAAGCACTACCTAATCTAATACAATTTTAAATTTTGGAGTTTTTATGGCTGGGTGTGGTGGCACACGCCTTTAATCCCAGCACTCAGAAGGCAGAAGCAGGAGCATCTCAGTGAGTTCGAGGCTAGCCTGGTCTACAAAGAGAGTTCCAGGACAGCCAGGGCTACACAGAGAAACTCTGTCTCAAAAAACCAAACCCAATAGCAGCCTTATTCATAATAGCCAGAACATGGAAACAGCCTAAGTGACCCTCAGTAGAAGAATGGATAAAGAAACTGTGGTACATTTACACTATGGAATACTACTCAGCTATTAAAAACAAGGAATTTCTGAAATTTGTGGACAAATGGATTGAATTAGAAATGATCATAATGAGTGAGTTAACCCAGAAGCAGAAAGACTCACATGGTATATACTCACTTATATCTGCATACTAGCCCAAGGGGCATGTCCCATGAAAGTCTTCACTTACCAGGAAGCTGGGACAGAGGGGAGGACATCCTATTGGGACTCTAGGTGAGAGAAGCATGGGAGAATGGCAAAATAGAAGGATCCAGAGGATCCTAGAAACCTACAAGAAGAACATTATAATGGGCAGATCTGGGCCCAGGGGTCCTGCTCAAACTATGGCACCAGCCACGGACAATACATGCAGTAAACTTCAAACCCCTCCAAGATCTAGCCAATAGACAGGACATTGTCCACAGTTGAGTGGAGAGTGGGGTCTGACTTTCACACAAACTCTGGTGCCCCATATTTGGCCATGTCCCCTGGATGGGAAGACCTGGTAGCACTCAGAGGAAGGAGAGCAGGCTACCAAGAAGACACTTGATTCCCTATGAGCATATATAGGGGGAGGAAGTCCCCCTCAGTCATAATCATAGGGGAGGGGAGTAAGGGGAAAATGGGAGGGAGGGAGGAATGGGAGGATACAAGGGATGGGCTAACAATTGAGATGTAATATGAATAAATTAATAAAAAAGAAAGGTTAAAAAAAAAAAACCAAACCCAAAACAAAACAAAACCCTCATAGGTAGTGCCATTCCCTGATGGCCTAGCATTCGACTATAGGAGCCTATGAGAGCCATTCTTATTCAAGCCACCACAGAGGTCTAGCTGCCAGACTACGGAGCACAGCAGACTTCCTCTAGCCAGAGTATGCCATCCCCTGACCTCACCTGAATGGACCACACCATTGAGTAGTTCTGACATGGAAATTCTAGAAAGCTGGGCAATACTTCAAGACTTGCAGAGAATGATAACTTACATACTCTAGTGGGAAAAAAAATGTAGTAGAAAAGAAAAAAAAAGTAAAAAACCTTGGCTATTCACTTTGTACTTATAACTCCTAGAAATAATGAAAAATTTATACTTAATACTGCAAAAGTAAGGGGGCTTTCAGTGATCCCTTACTGTGAGAAAAGCCTGAACTGGCAGGTAGATGGGAACCTTTATGAAAGGAGATCCCGTAGCCCCAAAAGCTTGCCAAGAGCTACCACAAAAGACGAGCTAGCCAGGGGCTCAAGTCAAGGTGCAGTCAAGCTGCTTAGGTCACTGCAGCACAACAGCCTACGGGTGAGGCTTTCGTAGATGCTTTTTTCCTATCCACAAGGGCAAACAGAAATGGCATTTCCAACAGGAAAGAAAAGGGGACTACCAACCCCCAGGAGATATGTAACTGTAAAGCCCACAGCACACTGTTCTTTTTTTTCTTTTCTTTTTTTTTTTTTTTTGGTTTTTCGAGACAAGGTTTCTCTGTGTAGCCTTGACTGTCCTGGACTCACTTTGTAGTCCAGGCTGGCCTCGAACTCACAGTGATCCGCCTGCCTCGGCCTCCCGAGTGCTGGGATTAAAGGCGTGCGCCACCATGCCCGGCTACTGGAACCCATACCTTAATGTAGGCAGCATTTTCTACTTCCTGGGTTCCTTACTCTCTTCCACCCTTCCACGCCCCCAACACCAGGTAGGGGAGAAAGAAAGGTAGAAGGGAAAGGGGCACTGTTATTCTTAGGCTGCTTCCCACTGATTAGGGGCTTCAAGTTCCTTGGGGCAAGTCTGATGTTCCCTGTCAGGGTGTTCAATCTCTTCCTCTAGTCTCTTTGCTCACAGTCACTTGACAAATCGCATCAAACCACCACAACAGCACCTACCAGCAGCCAGAGGAGGACCAGGCACTGCAGCTCCTCTCAGGACCCTGGCATTTATAGATCCTCTGAAAAGTTCCCAGAATTCCACACACTCACAGAAACTATCTGCAGCTGGCAGAACCACGCCCCTGCTACCGCAGTAAGAAAATCAGTCACCTGCTATGAAGTAGCCTCTTATCCTGACACCTGGGATTAAAACAAAAACATATTCCCATAACATTTCTATGTTTTTAAAGAAACCAAAAATTCTCCCTACACTATAATCCTCATCTCCTTCACAATTATTGGAGGCAAGCTAAGTAAATAGCACTGGCAGAGAGGTTAATAGGGAATCCAAACTTCCAGGAGGAGCAAACTCCGCATAGTTGCCTACCGGAAATGCCTGCTCTCTGCACCCTTGGACAGATGCCATCTTCCTAAAAGCAAAGACTCTCAGGGAGAATATTCAGATGATAGCAAAACCGACATTATTATCAACCTTTCAAACCATAATCTTGGCAAAAGATCTCTACAACTTGCACGTCTTACAAATCTGAAGCTTTGTAACAACCAAGAAGTCCCGTGTCCCTTGCTCCCAGTGCATGGCAAACATTATCTACGTCCCAAGAGCCTGCCTTCTGTGGATATGACATGTGAATGGACAGCAGCATTTGTCTCTGGTGCTTGGCTCATTTCACTGGGTAGTGTCCTTCAGGTCTACCACAGTAGAGCACGCAACAGGACTTTCCTTTTTTTAAGAATGACTAAAATTCAGGTGTGCCTACGTCATGTTTTCATATAGCAAGGCGCACACAGGTTGCTTCTATCCCTTGGCTAGTATGAAAACTACAACTAACAAGGACTTGCAAATTCTCTTTTCAATTCTTCTGAATACAAGCAGAAGTGGAATTGGTCACAGGGTAACTCCATTTACTTGCTTAAGACCAGGTCTCCTGTAGCCACAGCTGGCCCTGGACTCCCACCTCTCAAGTGCTGAGCCTGCAGGCATGCACCACCATACCAGATCCATTTTTCCTTTTGAACGAACTACTATGGCTTTTTCTACCATAGCTATAGCACTGCAAGCTCACTGACAGTGAACAATGCCATTTCTCCACATTACCAGCAACACAACACACAGCTTCTCTCCCTTAAGCCTTCCCTCCCTCTCTCTCTCTCTACCTCCCTCCCTCTCTGTCTCTGTCTCTTCTGAGATAGTCTCACTATGCAGCTTTGGTTGGCCTGGAACTCTCTATGTAGACCAGACTGGCCTCAAAACTCATAGATCTGCCTGCTTCTGTCTCTTGAGTGCTGGCCTTAAAGGTACACAACACTGCACCCCGCCCCCTTTACACGTTTCTTTACATAAAGTGCTATGCAGTTCTGGTTGGCGTTTCCCTGGTAACTGGTGGTGTTGGGAAGCTCTGTATGCGCCTACGTTCACACATATCTACCAAGGATATCAACCAACCCTGGTTTTTTGGGGTTGTTGATGATGATGACAGCTGCCCATAGACTGCTAGCCTTATAAACTGATTTGAAAGTGTCCTTCTTCTCCAGGAGGTTGGCAAAGTTTGAAAGAATTGCTAACCCGTTGTTGTTCTTGGAAGAATCCTCCAGTGAAGCCTTTTGATCTCTGGGTTTTGTTGGCGGTTCTGACAGCTGATTAATATTTTTACTACTTAGAAGTCTGCTCAGTTTTACTCCTTAAAGACTGCGCATGTCTAGAGCAGTCCCCAGTCCGAGATCGTCCTTGCTGCTGGCACTGTGTTCAGTAGTGTCTCACAGGCCAACACTAAGTCCCACAAACCTCTCAGTATTGATTTTTTTCCTACAGTTCTCTGTGGCTGACATCTACTTTAATCTGCTGACTCTAACTTGAGTTAGCTGAGCTATTTTCTCCTTTTTAAATGAATTTACTAACTTTCTTGTACTTCTGCCACAACCTGCGTGGTAATTGGTGTGTTCATTGTCATTTCTCTTAAGTATTTTTCTAAATTTATTATTTCTTTGACCACTGGCTGTTTTAAAATGTGTTAATTTACATGTTGGTAAAGTTTCCATTTTCCTTTTGTATTGATTTGTAGTTTCGCTTCACTGTGCTCAAAATGGACTGCTGATATGACTTCACTCTTCCTCAATTTGTTAAGATGTGTAATCCAAAGTATGGCCTATCCTGGAGAACACTCTAACAGAAAAGTATGCATTCTATTATTATTACTACATGGGTACTCCGCACATATCTACTGGCTGAAATGGCGCACAGCACCACACTAGGTCTTGTTCATTTACTATTCTTCACTCTGAAAAATCCAATCATTACTCATAATGGAGTGTTAGATCCCTTTCTCCTTGTTTTCTATTTTGCCCACCAATCTATCAACAGGTGCTTTGTGTCTATGCACTCTGTTGTAAGTACAAATGTTTATAACTTACATCTCAGTTATATCCTTTTATCCTTCTATAATGCTCTATCTCTTACAACAGTTGTACGGTGTATATAACTTTTGCTGTTATATATAATACATATGTGTGTATTATACATACATACATATATATGTGTATGTGTGTGTATATATATACACATATCATATATATGTGTATATATGTATCGCTCCACTTGCAGTTTTTCAGCAACCATCCTTTCATTTTCAGTCTTTGTATGTCCTCATATCTAAAGTGAGATCCTGGCTCAACTGATAGAGTGCTTACCTAGATACTCAAAGCCCTGGCTTTGACCTCCAGCACCTCATAAGCTAGGTATGGTGGTGCATACCTGTCATCTCAGCACTGCAGAGTAAAGACAAATTCAAGGTCACCTTGGCTGCACAGGGAGCTTAAGGCTATCCTGGGATACAAGAGATCTTGGCAAAATAAAGTTTAAAAATAATGAGACATAAATAACTGGGTCATGATCTAAATAATCCTAAAGTACATGAACAGAAAAATATATACTCAAATAAATATTTAAAAAAAATTTAAAGGAAAGTAAACCTGATTAAAATAGCTAAAAGTAAGATAAAATATCAAGTGAGACACTTGCAGGAGGCATACAGTTTGCTCTTACTGCTTCACTGCGGCAGGTACTCTTCTGCATTCCAATCTGGCTCACTTTATGCAGTGAGGCCTCACTGGAATGCCTTCTGTTTCAGTTTCATGAGCCAGTGATCTTTTGCTCCCTCTGGTGTCTGTGTCCAGTACTGCAGAATCTCTGGTACTGTGATAAGCTGGCTCAGCTCTTTGTTCTTTGTGTCCCAGTACACAGTGGAGGAACACATCTGGGGCTTTCAACCATGCCATCCTTCTGAAGTCATGCTTGTCCATTCACTTGTCTCTTCTGCAGTGATTTGTGTATGTCCCTGCCACTTCGACTCACATCACCAAACTTAGAACAAAGGCACTTACCTCACTGAGCCAGCTTGCAAGGTATAACTACACTCTGTAAAAAGCTACTTGACTGTTTACCAATGTGGATATATCGATTCACACACTCATGGTCGGTGTATGGAATCTACATCTTTAACATAAAACTCACTTGGAGTGTGCAGTGGCATATTTGTTTTTTTTTCTTTACTTTTCTAGTTGCAGTAAAACATAAATAAGTCATAACCACATATAGGTAGTGACTAACACTAAATACGTTCACGTGTTGTCTTCTCAGCATTATTATTTATTCAAAGGTTTCCACTGACCCCAACAAACTGAGTACATTAAACATACCTTCCCTTTCTCTCCTCCTTCCATCCCCTGATCTCTGCTCTGCCTTCTCTCCCAAATGAATCTACCTATTCTAAGACTTTCTATATGAGGAATAAACACATATTTACCTCTGTGTCAGACTGGTTTTACTAAGCATGTTTTCACAGTCTACCCATGCTCATGCATATACAAGACTTCTATTTCTTTTTATATTGGACTTATGTCCCATGAACTATAAACACATCTTGCTTATTAGCTATGGCCAATGAACAAGACTGGTGCACAGACAACTGTTTACATTTTTAAGGATAATTTCCTAGTTAGCTTTAACTGTCAACTTGACACAATTTAAAGTCACCTGAGAAGAAAGTCTCAGTTAAGGGTTAACCAAATCACACTAGCATGGGGATGTCTGTGTGAGATGTCTTGGATGCCCAACCTACTGTAGGTGGCACCAGCCCTACCTACGTAGGTGGTCCTGGCTGTATAAGAAAGCTATGCAGGACTCCGACAGTGAGTAAGCAGTATTCCTGCATAGTTTCTGCTTCAAATTTGTGCTTCAGTTTCCACCTTGACTTCATCCTCAGCAATAAGACTGTGACCTAGAAGTCCATTAGGAAACACACACACACACACACACACACACACACACACACACACACACACACACACACACTGGTTTTTATCAGGGAGGTTTGTTTGTTTGTTTTTCCAAGACAGGGTTTCTCTGCATAGCCCCAGTTGTCCTGGACTCCCTTTGTAGACAAGGCTGGCCTCAAACTCACAGTGACCCTCCTGCCTCTGCCTCCTGAGTACTGGGATTAAAGGTATGCGCCCCCACACCCAGCTGGCAAGAGTTTTTATCAGAGCAAAAGCAAACAGAAAATTACACCTTGCCATGGATTTTCTGTGTCACAAGGAAATTCTCTTTAATTAGTCTGGAAACACCAACCTACCCTGCACGGTGGCTGTTTCATTTTACTGTCACCAGCAATACACAGGGCTCCTGTTTCTCCTCATCACGCTTAAGGCTTCCCTTTTCTTTCCTTTTACAATCATCATGGAGGGTATTAAATGGTACTTAATAGTAGTTCTGGTTTACATGCTCCCTAATAGGTGTTTGTTTGTTGTGGTTTGGTTTTAGAGAAAGGGTCCTCTCTTGATTTGTACCTGAGGATGACCTTGACCTTCTGTCCCCTTATCTTCATTCCCACACTCTAGGTCACAATTGTGTGCCATGCCCTAGTTTACCAGGTATACATCTCTCTGGTAAAACGCATATTCAAGCTAAGTCTTCTGCTTGATTTTTGTTTTTCCTTTGTTTGAACCGAGAGCCTGGCATATACAAGATGTTAGAAGCCAGCCCTCTGCCACTGAGATATGTCTCCAGCATCTGCCCACTTCTGGATGTTTGTTGCTGTTGTTTAAGAGTCTCTAGACACGGACTGAAGAGATGGGTCGGTGGTTAAGAGTACTGTCTGCTCTTCCAGAGGTCCTGAGTTCAATTCCCAGCAACCACATGCTGGCTCACAACCCTCTGTAATGAGATCTCGAGCCCTCTTCTGGCATTCAGGCATACATGCAGATAGAGCACTCATACATAAAACAAATAAAATCTTCAGGGGCAGGGAGAGAGACAGAGACATCTCACACACTAATTCCTTATGGAAGACATTCATTTGGTCAATTGGTTGGTCAGTTTTTGACAAAGTCTCAGTATGTAGCCCAAGCTGGCTTCAAGTCTGTTAAGAAGTCCAACCTGGGGGCTGGGCATGGTGGTAGATGCCTTTCGTCCCAGCACTTGGAAGGCAGAGGCAGGCAGATCTCGGTGAATTTGAAGCCAACCTGGTCTACATAGTGAGACTATCTCAGCATGCTCCCACCACCCAAAAAAGTCTAAGCTCGCTTCAAACTCAAGATTATCATGCCCCAGACTACAGACTACCATCTCAGAGATATTATTTATAAAAATTTTTATTATATAAAAAAGTTTGTTCTGTAGGCTTTCTCTACAGTATTTATTTTGTTTTCTTGGTAGTATCTTATATTTTATAGTGTTGAGGGTTGAATCCAAGGGCCTTAAGTATTCCAGTCAAATGTTTTATCACTGAGCTACCAAAGTCTTAACTTTAATAAAGTTCAATTTCTTTCTTTTAAAGGTATCTATCAGTCATTACTACTGTTGTCTGCAACATCACAAAGGTCAGGGTGCATATGCCACAGTGCACATGTGAGACAGACAACAACTCTGTGAAACTTCTCCTCTCTCTCCTTCCTGGGTTCCCACGCTGGGCTCAGGGACAGGCTTATAGAGCACTTGCTTTACCCATCAAGCCGCCTCTTTAACCCTTCAGTTGCCTACGCTTTCAGTGTCATATCTAGGAGAAAAGTGAAATCCAATGCTGCCAGGATCTTGCTTTGTGGACCAGGCTGGCCTCGAACTCACAGAGATCCACCTGCCTCTGCCTCCCCGAGTGCTGGGATTACAGGCCTGTGCCACTGTGCCCAGCTGCCAGGATCCTTCTAAGATCTGTAACGTTTACTTGCAATGCACTCACAATGGCTGAGGACAAATACCAGTTTTGATAGAGCTCTAGCTAGTAACAGCTTCAAAAAATGTTGAAGGAAGTCTCAAGTGCCCAGATTCTTTTGGTTAACCATGTTAAAAAATATAGTGCACACCAATGAAAACAGTTCCGACTTTGCTCACAGAGTAAAGAAACATCTGTTATGTGATTAATTGCTTTTTAATTTCTCTGAATTGATCTGATTTGTTTAGTCTAGATTCCAGAATATTGAGTTTCTTCAAGTATATCATATATGCACATCAAAATATCTGTTGCCTTGTAAATATTCCAATTGTGTATAAGGTGTACTCATGGGGAGTGGGTGGGGCAATGCAGATGAACACAAGAGCGCGCAGGGGAATCCCCCCACTTGTCTCTTGCAGTGAGCCGCAGGGTGAGCCTCAGGCTCATCTTTCTTTGTGCTCCTTACTGTACATGCAAGGCCTTTTCCTAGTGTGTACATCAAAGACATTTCATTCTTAACGTCCCCGTGACTGCTGAGAGCACAGAAACTTTAAAAAATAATATTTAAAAGACCTTCTCACTAAGGTATTATCTTCACACTGACTCTAACTACACTGTGAACATGCATTTCCGATGAGCCAGTGAACCTTTCTCTCATGACCAAGCAACACCTTTTGAAACTCGAGCAGAGGGATGTTTGGTTTAACACCTACCGACTTCGAGTGTTCAATCCATTAAGATGACTCTCTCTGAGCTCAGACACTAACGACAGAACCATCTGTAAAACAAAATCAGTTGCAGGTCAGTTCATCCTGCCACACACTTACCCCAGCTCCATTTCTCTTGCTGTGAGAGACACGTCCCTCACCATTTCCTCCCCACTCTCCTTGTTTGACTTTGCAGAGTGAAAGGAAGGCAGCCTCCCATCACACTGGCTGCCCTGTGGGTCTCTACAGTAAATGTGTCTAGAATTCGGCTAAACAATAGGCACAGACAAGTCATCAATATCCTAGAATTAACACCAAAGCCATAGAAAATTAAAACTCACTGAAGTTTACTTATTTTCTTCCTTTTTTAGTCCTTTATCTTTTAACAAGTACTTTTCATGTGTATGACTTCCAAATCATCAAAATGACTAATAACCCCGAAAGATTTCATTTTTAAAAAAGTATAACATGTGTGTGGGTACAGATGCAAGAGCCCAAACGGAAGCCAGAGGAGAACTCTGTGAAGGTGGCTCTTTTTTCCCACCTTTATGTGGGATCTGGGGATCAAACTCAAGTCACTGTGCTTCCATGACAAGCACTTTTGCCCAATGGGCCATCTTGACATCCTTTAGTTACTTGTCTGCTTTGCTTCAACATAAACTTCAATGCCCTGTTTTAGATACGGTCCTCTCAAGTCCAGGGTGTGTCATATGAGGTAAGAGGGCTCTTCTCAGAAATCTCGGAATGAGTGAGATGTGTTGTGAGAGTCCAAGGGTGCCTCAGATCTTCCTTACGTGGTCACAAGTCTACCCCAGGTCAGAAACACTAGTTGAAGGACTCCCTGGAGGAGGGGACCATCCCATTCACCCTTCACACAACTGGTGATAATTCCAGTACTAAGAAACTTAGATACTCACATTTTTAAGCAAGCTAGGATAGTAATCAACAGGCTCATAGCCAAGACTTTTGGTAAAAAGACCAACTTCTTTCGTGTCGAATCTGAACACGGAAAGGACATGAGATAACAAGCCCTGGAAAACAACATGAAGAGAGAAGTCAGCCTCTCCCCAGTGGACGGCAGCGCCTGCAGCCTGGGTCACCTGTGAGGACCATGCCTCTTATAAACCAGTCATTTTGCTTCTGCTCAAGGCATCAAGCAGAAATGCCAGCACTAATATGAGCGCATTAAAGGAACTTTAGACAAATGTTACTGTACAACAAGCAAACTGAGCAGAGCCAGGCACTGAGCACATGCAAGGCCTGGCCACCACTGTCTCTAAACGCTGCAAAACATCCTTGTCCTGCTGGAGTCACACATGCCGGGCCTTCATGCTTACCACTAAGCTGCAGCCTCAGCAAAGGCTCTTTATTACAGACTAGATGTAAGAACTCTGACACGATAATCAGCAGGGAAGGGAAGAGTTGCATTAAAAACAACACTGCCTGGAAATGATTGTTCAAAAAAACTAAATTATCTCATACTATTGATTGAAATCATGAGTTTAATAAAAAAGAAGTCAATGTAAAGTTAGATAATAAGAAAACATAAGTTCTTTTCAAGTGTCTAACTAAGAAATATACCTGCTAACTAAAAACCAAGAGATGATGTGCAAGGTTTAAAAAAAAAAAAAGGCTAGTTTCTAAGTAAAAATAGAACTTTGCCCTTTCAGAAAACGACGTAAGCACAAACATGGAGACTGCTGGGGAGTGGCGAAGGACCACTGCAGAAACCCTGGACAACCTCCCAGATGACACACACAAAGGACACAAAAGGTAGGCTGGGGCATTCCTAAGGAAACCGTAAGTACCTAAGAACACACAGTAAACAACAGTCCTCACGAGGAAGCCATCAACTCAATGAGTGAAGGCTTTTGGCCCACAAAGTCTTAAAGCTCTTGGAGTTCAAAGAATGAGCCGCAGCTCACCCTACACTGAGACTCCCAGGACTTTGCTATCTGAACAAGTGAACAGACACCAGGCCTTGCTATTCAGTCTCTATCAAGTACTTTTGATGTACCTGGCATACAAGGAGGAAAATTAATCCAAGTCTGACACTAGAGATTACACTAAAAAAAGCCCATTTTATTTTTGTGCTATAAATAATTTCTGACAGCAGAGATGAGGTGAGATAAGCTCCATATATGTGTAAAGATAGGCAGCCATGCAGGTGATGGCAGGACACAAGACAAGACAGGCAACCATGACAGCTGATGGCAGGACACAAGACAAGACAGGCAGCCATGACAGCTGATGGCAGGACACAAGACAAGGCACCCAGTCCTGGGTTAAGTTCCATGCTAGGCACAGACGCCACAGCTCACCTGATGGGTGCCTATGTCTTTATGGCATTTATAACAGATTTCATCAACTGTGAGATTTAGTGACATATTAGAAAACAGAGACAGGCTATGTGACACACCCTTCCCACAGCCTTCTTTCCCAAATGGGAAACTCTGGGTGAATCTAGCATGCTCTTTAGAGCAAAGAAGGCTTTTTCTCAGAGTGGGCAATACTTGCTCCAGGGCTCTAAGCACAGAGCTCCAGGCAACATTAGAATACCACAGCTGGAAATCTGAGCTTGGACACCAAGCCCAGGGCCTCCACTTAGACAACTTATAGAGCTGCTTCAGAAACCCCATGGCCAGAAGTTACCTCAGCCTCTTAAACCACAACAGAACCCAGAGTCATGGCCAGCATTGTTGACAGAAATAAACACATCAGAGGAAAAAAGCCAGGAACTTAGATGTGGTAAAAGTAGCTTTTAGAGCCTGTACTGCAAAGGCTCCTTACTAAAAGGACTACTTGGAGCCACTTGTTTGTTACTGCTGTTTTCCTTTCTGTTCAAATCTGTGCTAAGAGCAGAAAGTAAATAAGCTGACCATAGCCCAAGACAGCTATCTCCAGGTGGTTTTCAACTGTCAAGTACGCTGGGGAGAGAGCAAGCAGTGTTATAGAGGCAGCATGGAGCAGCAGGCCCACTGCACCTTCTTCCTTCAGAGTTGCTCACACCAAAAAGGAACACCTGAGGGCCTCAGCAAAAAAGCAAGGAACTCTGAGGCTGACCCCCCACATGGCTGCCATGAAAGTACTGTAGACAGAAAAGGCTTGGCCATGTATCAAAGCCATATGGAGGTGTCCCAGGTGCAACCCGGTCAAACAGGCTTGGTCTGGACTGGACATCAGCACTTCTGGGTTTAGTATGTTAAAGCCCAGAGAGAGGGAGGGCAGCATTGAAGAATCTGTCTTTGATTCCAGTATGGAAACAGGAGCTGCTGCACCCGCTTCACAGACCCTATTCCAATCCTCACAGCATGGAAATATTCTTATTGAACCTTCCTTACAGGTAAGGACACTGAGACACAAGTCAGGTGCTGCACAAGGCTGGATCCCACTCCCTTGGCAAATCTCGTAAGGAGCTACCCTCAGCCACTCTGCACAAAACTGCTAGTCTTAGTGTAAGCCCTTAACCCTCCCAGGCACTCTACTATGAAGTCCAAATGTCTCCCAGGGTCAAGAGGCCTGGCCCCACCTCTCTAAAAGGGGGAGCAAGCCTTCAGGTCCAAATAAGCGCTTTACTAGAAGACAGAGAGAGAGAGAGAGAGAGAGAGAGAGAGAGAGAGAGAGAGAGAGAGAAGAGAAGAGAAGAGAAGAGAAGAGAAGAGAAGAGAAGAGGAGAGGAGAGGAGAGGAGAGGAGAAGAGAAGAGAAGAAGAGAAGAGAAGAGAAGAGAAGAAGAGAAGAGGAGAGGGAGGGAGAGAGGAGAGGGAGGAAGGGGCGAGAGGAAGGGAGAGGAGAGGAGGGGGGAGGAATGGAGGAAGGGAGAGAGAGGGGGGTGTGTGTGTCACAGATAGCACGAGGTACAGGCCTGAGGGGAGAGACAGTCTCTTGAGTTCTGAACATGGGCTAGTGGGGGAAGGAAGTTCTATAAATGAGCTAACTAACATGTTGGATTGAACTTTGCTTGTCAAACCTGCATGGCGAATACATTTACACTGAGCCATCTCTACTATATCTTTTAATCACAAAGATATTTTGCAAAACAAAGTTGCATGGTTTAACTGCTGCCTATTTGTCTATGATTCCCTAATGTGAGCTGCTATGGAGGAGCACAAAGGTCCAGCCCCAGACAAGACAGGCAGGGCTCACAAAAGCAGCACACTGAGTCAAGACAAACAAGCACTAGTCCTAAAATCTCTCATTTAAAAGTGGACTTCAGGGGCTGGGGAGAGGGCTCAGCAGTTAAGAGCACTGGCTGCTCTTCAAGAAGGCCCAGGCTCAAGTCTCAGAATCCACATGGTGTCTGACAACCATTTGTAACTCTAGTCCCAGGAGATTCAATGCCTTCTCTGGCCTCTGCAGTACCAGGCATGCATGTGCTGCCTAGTCTTAACATTCAGACAAGACACTCAAATATATAAAATTGAAAGTAATACTTAAACTGAAATACTAAATACGCTGGGTTGAGGATGTATCTCAGTGTCAGACAAGAGACTAGAGAGAACTTGTCAGTTCTCAGCACCAAAAAAACAGTAAAATAAAAAATTGTTTCACATTGGTCAGGTTATCTGTTTCACTGCCACCTAGTGGCAAGAGCTTGGAACACAGAACCATGTAAGAAGGCACTGGCCTGCACTAAGAGAAGCAAGCTGGCTGGTTGGTTGGTTGGTTGTTGTTTTTTTGAGGCTTTTTTTAGGTTGTTGTTTCTTGCCTTGGCTGTCCTGGACTCGCTTTGTAGACCAGGCTGGCCTCAAACTCACAGAGACCCGCCTCCCTGAGTGCTGAAATGACAGCTGTTGGAGGCCATGTGATCAGGTCTTGGAATAGCTTCTGACTCCACCTGCGTGAACCCTCTAAAACAAGGAACTGACAAAGAACACAAGCCAGTGTCTGCAAGCAGAATATGGACAAATAGGCCTGTACTGACAGTAAGACAGTGCACATATACCAGCCCGGCTCCTTCTAAAGCCCTTCAGAAGCGAAGGACAGAAATTAACATGACTGCAACACTTGAAATGTGTGTGTATACCTGCCGCAGCATGTCTGTAGAGGTCAGAGGACAGCTTCCAGAATCAGTTCTTTCTGTCAACCAAGTGGGTCTCCAGGAAACTCAGGTTACCAAGCTTGGCAGCAAGAGTCTTTGCATGCTGACATACCTCACTGGCCCATATACAATGACTTTTGAAAATATATGTCTTATGTTTATGTGTGTGAGTGGTTGCCTGCATATATGTTCATGAGCAATGTATGTGTAGTGCCCTTGGAGGCCAGAAGAGGGCATGAAATCCTCTGGAATCTGAGCTGTGGAGAGGGTTGCGAGTTGCCATGTGGGTGCTGGGAACTGACCCTGCGTTTTCTGCAGATGGTCTGAACCACTGAGCCAGCACACCAGCCCTACACAAAAAGTTATTTTAAGAATGAAAACATTCTGCTACTAAAAGAACACTGGAAATGCTTACTCTAAGAAGGCAAGCGCCCAGGGGTGCTACAACTAACGCTCTGGTTCCTGAAACTGGTAGGATGAGAACACACACAGACACACACAGACACACACACAGACACACACACACACACAGACACACAGACACACACACACACACACACACACACCGAGTGTGATGGACAGCAGAGGCAGGAACATAAGTGCTGTAAGAGGCTCTGAGGAAAGAGCAGAAGGATAGTTAACGCAGTTGTCTGAGCATGTCACAACAACAGCCTCTGAGTTGGCCCCGGCAGCTGGGGAAGCAGGAGGTGTACATGAGCGGTGTGGGCCTGGATAACACAAGGAAACACAACTGAGCAGGAAATGGAGCCAGCACAGAGTAAGTCATAAAGCCCAGGCACCACGGCTGCTGCTCCCACGGTTCTTAAGCACAGGCCCCACCCCCCACACCTGGCCAAACTTAACTTTCTAACCTACTCATCTGACCCTGGCATTTTTTTCTCTCCCAAGGAACCCAACAATTCCTGCCTATCTCTAGCTGCCAAAACTTATCCTTATCTTTCAAAACCCATCTTTCTCTGAGATTTCTGTTCCAGTTTCAACTGGTTAAGATCCTTGTCCTCCTGGAGTCTCCATGGGGCCTTTTTGCCTTCTGTGGAGGGGCTGACAAGGCTGTTTTAACCACTCCAGTCCACTTGGTACCCACAGACTCAGGGAAGGAGGAGCTGTCTTACCGTCTCTTACCTTCCCCAGAGCAACTGCAAGCCAACCAAACACAGGGACACTTGAGTCAAAGTCAACAGAAAGGAGGGCTCTTTCATAACTTTTACAGGCTCCCTTCTGACCTCTTTACAGAAGAACAAGAGAAATTCTGTTTTCACAACTTGCTCTCTTTTCAGGTCATAAAATACCACAAAACTAAAATATATGGCACTGGCATGTACTTTTACTTCAAAGAGACTGACTCAATTTGGTAACCTTGGCCGGAGTCTCTTACTGCTATGGACTCTGTCCCACAGAGTTATTTTACATCATGGTAGCTTAGGGCTATCCAGAGTCTTAGGCTACCCAGATGGAACAGGACAAGCAGCAGCAGCAGCAGCTTAGACAGAGTCATAGAAAATTCCAAAGTAATCGCAGTTGAATTTAAGTCAGTTAAGAACTGATCTTCACATTTTGAAACTAATTCTCATAGGTTCATGCAATTGAATTATTTTGTCTTCCCCAATGTAACACTCAGGTACACTAAAATATGTTTTCCTTCCCCTCTCTTGAGCCCCTCTGGAAGTATCCAGCCTGCTGTTAGTCTAGAGTGGGTCCCAGAGGTGGAGCTGTCGGAACACTAAACAGATAACGTGCCTGTGCCCAAAGCTGAACTAGCCACTTCTTCTTTTGTATTTTTGTCTAAATTACATATATGGCATTATACCAGAATTCTTATTTTGCTATCACTGACATTCCTAAATTAATTAAATCACCTGTAAATGATTCCTAGTTTTCGAAACGGGACATCGGGCTGAAAATTTGGCTTCTGTTCTTGACAATTACCATGCCCCCTCCCACCCCCAAGTTTACACAGATGATCCAAGTGTATGTATAAGCTTCACCTAAACTTATTTAAGAGGAGAAAGCACAGAACTGCTGTCTCCCCTCAAGTAAAATGCAGCAGCATACACTGCAGCACGCAGCAAGGAGGTGCGCTGCAGGAGCTAGAGATGACTGCTCTTCCAGAAGGCCCAGGACCGGGTCCCAGCACTTAGACAACAACTCACAACCCTTTCCTATTCCAGTTCCAGCGGATCCATGCCATCTTCTGACAGGAGGGCACCAGGCACGCAACTGTCTCACAGGCAGAGATTCAGGCAAAACACTCATATACATGGAAATAAATCTTAAAAATATTTTTTAAAGATTATTTATTTATTTATTTATTTATTTATTTATTTATTTATTAAGTACACAGTGTTTTGAATGCACGTACACCTGTATGCCAGAAGAGAACACCAGATCTCATAATAGATGGTTTGTGAGCCACCATGTGGTTGCTGGGAATTGAACTCAGGACCTCTGGAAGAGCAGGCAGTGCTCTTAACCTCTGAGCCATCTCTCCAGCCCTTAAAAATAGTTTTTAAATGTGTATCACAGGTTTGCTTAAATGGGGACACATAACAGGTTTTGGCAAGAATTCCATGCCACTGAGATGTGTATTGTCTGGGTGTAAACTGAAGTCATCAGTAGCAGAGCATCACAACTTTCCTAAAACTATACAAAAACAAAGCAAGAAGCATGGCACGGCACACACTGAGAGAACATGAAAACTCCCTTGACTCAGTTTACATACAAGACGCACACACAGGTGCAGTCACTGCCTGTGTTATGATTACTCTACCTCCATCCATCTCAGCCTCATAACACTACAATTCCCAAGGAAGAGTCTTCATCACTCTTCCCCAGGTGTCTGAAATAATGAAATGATCTGTTTCTACACTATGAGCATGGCGACACAAACTAGTAGAAGAGAACGAGCAGTCAAATAGCTTGAAAAGATATGAGAAGCTTGTTTCATTGAAAGGTTTTCAGTGTTGTTGCTTCTGGATTAAGAATTAAAAGGCAGGTCGGGTGTGGTGGCACACACCTTTAATCTCAGCACTCAAGAGGCAGAGGCAGAGGCAGGTGGATCACTGTGAGTTCGAGGCCAGCCTGGTCTACAAAGCAAGTCCAGGACAGCCAGAGCTATTACACAGAGAAACCCTGTCTCGAAAAACCAAAAGAAAAAATGATTGGGGCCCAGGGCGGTCTGCTCAAACTACTGCACTAACCAAAGACAATACAAGTAGTAAACATCAAACCCCTACTCTGATCTACCCAATGGTCAGGACATTCTCCACAGACCTGAGGGCACTCAAAGAAAGAATAAGCAGGCTACCAAGATGAGACTTGATAGCCTATGACCATATAGAGGGGGAAGAGGTCCCCCTCGGTCATAGGCCTAGGGGAGGGGAATGGGGTGAAAGCAGGAGGGACGGAGGAACAGGAGGATACAAGGGATGGGATAACAACTGAGTTGTGATCTGAATAAATTAATAAAAAAAATACTCTTGTTACCTTAAAAAAAAAAAAAAAAAGAAAGGCATTTTAACGGACAATGAGCACATTTGAAACCAGAATAACTTATGGTCCAAACCAAAAAGAAACCAACCCAACTTAAAGGTGCAACTATGACATGGTGTGGTGTGAATGGGAAATGTCACCCTCCAGGCTCAAGTGTGCAGTTCTTGCCCCTCAGTGAGAGGACACATTCTTAACAAAGAGTGAATTTGCTGCAGTCTGAGTGTGTGCACCTAAACAATGCCTCTGTGGTAAAACAGGAGTTAGTGTCCTGCCTCCACCTGGAGCCCACAGGAGTTTAGTAAACCTGAAATTACAGAGTTTGTTTTGTTTCAATCCAGGATCTAAGCCAACTGATTTCTAATTTCTAGAATCCACAACACCCTCTGTCATAAATGGAAGAGGAAAAGGGACGCACTGACACTATGAGCCGGGCCATGCTTTCCTGAGCGTCACCAAGAACTGTGCCTCCTACACCAAGGCACATGGACTGTCTTCAACAATTCAGATCAGGAAGCAGGGGGCAGCCGGGAGCCCTAGAAACTGAGCCAACTTCCTGCTCCGCACACCTTTAAGTGAGGGTCTGTTGAGACATCACACATTGCTAAAGTACCATGCAGGTGAGCCGCTTTAAACAAGCCTAACTTCCCCATTCGCAGCACAGTCACTACTTGGGACCAGATAATTCTTTGTGGTTGAGGGAGTCCTGGGGATTCCTTCCTTCTAACTGCCAGTACAGCTCAACTGCATAAAACAATGAAAAGCATCCACAGACATTAACAAGTCTTTAACATAACTATGATCTATTTTAAAAGTAAGAAATGATTTTGTGTTGTAGCTGCAGCTGCTCCTCCCTTCTCTCTTACTTCCCTCTCCTTCCCACCCATCCCCTTTTTTAAGTGGTGCTGAGGATGGAACCTACAGCCTCATAGTTAGTAAGTAAGCTCTCCACCACAGACACAGACAGCCCTGAATACCCTAACCCCTGGGATGAAGGTAAGTAGAGCAATAGAAAGGAGATGACTGCAGGGTCACAGTAGTCTGCAAGAGCTAAGTTGCAGAACATACATCAGTATAACTTCAGTTATATGAAAACAAAACCAAACAAACCTAGTTAAAAAGACTAGGAAGATCTGTAGGCCACTGAAATCAGAGATCAGTTCTGGGGAAATGCATGGGGTTGGGTAGGCGGATACATCTGTTAACTCTTTTGAGACTGTAGTAATATATTACTATTGTTTAAGTAAGCAATTAAGAAAAAAAGTGGAGAATCATGGAGTGTTCAACACAGCAAGTCCTAGCTACTAACCTAAGATAATATTTAAAACCGTGTCATCCCTGCCTGCTTTCCACTTCCATAAAATGTGCATGGTAAAATTACTTCATAGCCCTGTTGCAAAATGAAGTGGGGTCCATGCATGTAAAAGGCCAGCAGGGTTTGTGGCTCACGGCACATCCTGATCATCGGTAACTGCTGTAACTTAAGCCTCAGTGTGGGTGGGGACGGGGTATGACCTGACAGCCAGGTAAGCCTTCCTCCTATACTCTTTGTCTTCGCCCTCTCCACCTCCTGCATCATCCCAAAGGCTTGTTACTGCATACTCTAACCCAACGATGAGAAAATCATGTCAAATATGAAATGTATAAAGAAACTCAAGATGAAAATGGATTCACCTAAGTCAGGTTTTCTCATGGTGTGATCTATAGACAACAGTCCAAATCATTTGAGTGCTATTACCATGACGATCAATACAGTCCCCAGCCCAGATCCTGATTTGGGGCCAGAACTAGCCTAGTTGAGTTAGGGTGCTTCGAGACAGAAGAGTCTAGGGTTTCTCTGTGTAGCCCTGGTTATCCTGGGACTCATTCTGTTTACCAGGATGCCTTTGAACTAAGAGGTGCACCTGCCTTTGCCTCCTGAGTTCTGCAATTAAAGGCGCACACTACCACTACCGAGCCAGTTTCCTTCTCTTTGAAATAGAGAACATTACAGCTATCAGGAGAGTGGAAAGAAACCATGTAAGTAGTTCATGGGACTCCTCCAGCTCTGTCCATGACTTTAAGTCTTTAGCATCAATGTTCTCCTGTCCCTAGCATGGTTATTAGCACATGGGAGCCTTGCATAGCGATCATCTGAGTCTGTTTCTGTACAACTCACCTCTTCGTTTCCTCCCTATGTTCTAACAGCTGCCTATTCTCTCGGACTCTCTATCCATTCCCCTCTTCTCTAAGACTGCTTCATAGGCTTGCTCTTTTCTCGCCTCTGGAGCCTAATGCATCCAGGTGCTGTTTTCATCTTACCGCACCTCCAAAATCAAAAACTGAGACAATGATATGGCTCGGTGGGCAGAGCATTTGCCTACCATGTGTGAGGCCAGCATGGTTGTATTCCCAGCACTGCTCAAAACTAGGTGGAATGATGTATGCCTATAATCCCAGTAAGATGAGAAATTCAAGGCCATCCTACTCTACACAGTGAGTTCAAGTCCAGCCTGGAACACATGAGACTTTGCCTCCACACAAACAAATAAAGCCAGCTAATGGTGGCATAGACCTTTAATCCTAGTACTGGAAGACAGAGGCAGGCAAATCTCCTGAGTTTGAAGCCTGCCTGGTCTACAGATCAAGTTCCAGGACAGCTAGGGCTACACAGAGAAACCCTGCTTTGAAAAAGAAAACAACAACAAAAAGACAGAATGACCAGAGTGACATCATGTGCTCCTATAAGTTTTTAAAGTGTATGACAAATAAAAATGACACATTAAGTGGTTCAAAGGAGAATGCATTCTTGACTTTGGCATGGAATTTTCTTCTGGTTTATTCAAATCCTAAGCATGCCAACTTAAAGGGTGGAATGAATTTTTCCAGTCACTCTTTGCAGTTTGGCATCCCTGGCCAAAACTAATTACTGCAGACAGAGTCTGTGACTTTTCCTTCAAGATCTTGACTTCAATTCCCCCCCTCTTTTTAAATTTATATGTCCCACTGCAGCTTAAATAAAATGATCTACAGTAAAAACCAGACTGACCTGGTATTTTTAGGCATTCTTTCATGTGAAGTAAACACTCAGGAATCTGGAGACTTGACTCAGTTAGGCCAGTGAGCAAGGCAGAGGCTGTCACCTTGTACTACCTCCCATAGCCACTGTTTACACAGCACACCAAGAGCAGGTGCTGACAGAACACAGCTCCAAACATAACAAGGTTTGCAGTTTCTACTTTTGCTTACAGAACTTCTTGCTTGCTCACTCAGTTCCAGGAGGGAATAAAAGTTGGTTTTTCAAAAGCCAAAATCAGAAAGCACAAGAAAATTGCCTTGGATGCAATAATACAAACGGATACAACCATGGAACCAAAACCTGTTCAGAATAATGTGCACAGAAAGACAGACCTCAAAGCTAGCATTTTACTAAGGAAATGCACCCTGAGCAGGTCACATGCCAGAGGAACCCAAGACAAAGCCCAGAAATGCAAACACCCCCAGCATCCTGCTACCTCCTGGTCTCGTGTCATGTGGCACTAGGTTACTTGTAAGGTTTCACAAACATTAGCTTCAAAGGGGCACATGCTTAGGGCACACATCTCCCTCCTGACTCCTGCCCATTTCTTTGCTCTCCATTGAGCTTACCTTCCTCAGAAAGTTGCTCTGTTTTCTCACCTGGCTGCCCAGTCTGCCTCCATCTTTCCCAGCCTCTAGTCAGAATTCCAGCTACAAACAGCTGGACCCATGCTCTCATACCAAGAGCCCTCACACAGACATGATACAGTGTGCCTGAAGACCCTCCTGCTCTAGCTGGGTACGGCTCACTTTTCCTCAGCTTCCTCCTCAGCCTGGCTCTTACACAACAGAGCTCAAGCCCAGCAATCTAAGAAGACTTACCTAGCTCTGCAGGTGCTGTTCTTACACCAAGAGCTTTTGTCATCAAGTCTGACTCCAATCTTGAGTCGGAGGACAGGGGTATCAGTCAGGTCCACAGCTCTCCTTTACCTTTCTACCTCACATTATCAGCAGCGCAGAGTGTGTCTCCCTTCTGTGACACTCTGGGGTCAAACCCTAAAAGCCCAGCCCTATCCAAAGCCACTGATTTCTACATGGGAATGTTTTCACTTTCTGTTTCTGTGATAAAATGTCTGACCTAAGTATCTGAAACTGAAGAGAGGGTTCTGTTAGTGACGTGCTTGCTGTACAAGCATGAGGGCCTGAGAGTGGGTTGGGCACCCATGTAAGAAGCTAGGTGTGGCAGGGTGTGCTTGTAGACCCAGTGCTGGGAGACTCACCAGCCAGGAGTGTCCCTATTACTGAGCTCCTGGTCAGATTAAGACCCTGTCTCAAGAGGAAGACTAAGTCAGCATCCAGCCTTGATAAGAATATACACACCATACAAGGTACAAACATGAGAAGAAGGACAAGGAAGAAGACTAGCAGGAGGAACAGAGGAGGAGGAGAATCAGGAAGAGGAGGAGGATCAAGAAGAGGTGGAGGATCAGAACGAGGAGAGGACCAGGAAGAGGAGAAGGACCAGGAAGAAAGAGGAGGAGGACTAGGAGGAGAAGGACCAGGAAGAGGAGGAAGACCAGGAGGAGGAGAAGGACCAGGAAGAGGAGGAAGACCAGGAAGAAAGAGGAGGAGGACCAGGAGGTAGAAGAAGACTAGGAATAGGAGAGTGACCAGGAAGAAGAGAGTGACCAGGAAGAGGAAGAGGACCAGAGATAGGAGGAGGACTAGAAGGAAGAAGGGGACTAGGAAGATGAGGAACAGGGAGGAGGAAGAGGAGGAAGAAGGGAACTAGAAAGAGGAGAAACAGAAAGAGGAAGAGGACCAGGAAGAGTAAGAGAATCAGGAAGAGGGAAAGGACCAAGAGGAGGAAGGAGACTAGGAAGAGAAGATCAGCAAGAGGAAGACTAAGAGGAGGAGGAGGACTAAGAAGAGAATGAGCACTAGGAGGAGGAAAAAGAGGGTTTCTTTGTGTTCAGTTTCAGCCCCTGGCCACTCGGTGCTTCTGTTCCTTTGGGCTACATGATGTGGTAGGAGGATATGACAGAGGCAGTTGCTCATTTTAGGTATCCAGAAAATAAGGGAGGGGTGGGGAGAAGCCATGATCTGTGTTTCCTTCAAGAACATGCCTCCAATGATGTGAACGTCCTTCCACAAGGCCACACTGCCTTAGGTTCCACCACCTCCCAACAGTGTCATCAGTTGGGGACACCAAGCCTTAAACACTTGAGCCTTTTAAGATATTTAAACTCCAAGCCATACCATGAAGGCAATCCTTCCAGCCCTACTTCTTCTCACACCCCCAGTGCATTTGTAACCACTTATAAGACACTGATGCCTGTGTAAAGGGTAGCTCAAACAACATGCCTGCAAAACTGCCTAAATCTCTTTCGCATCTTTGTTATTCAACTAACTGCTTCCACAATCCCATAGATGTTCAAGACAAAATTTTAGACATTTTGGTTTACTCTTTCATAGCTTCCCACTGTCTCAATTGCCAAGCTTTTGCAATTCCTGTCAGCTGTGGTATGATCATCTCTCTTGCACCACTGCTTTCACCTGAGCACAGGAACTATTTTCTCTCATCTAGACATGGGCACAGACTCTAGCTTGGCTCCCATCCCTCTGCCTCCAAGTCAGGGTCATGGTTAACATAAAGAGTGTGTGCACAGGTATGAAGGAGAGAGCGTGGATAGCCACTGACAGCACCTCACTGTGAGCTATCTCCCACTACCTTCTACAGGCACACTTGTGTAAAAGCCTCAGGGTGCTGACAGGAGTTGATCTGGGAGCCACAGTAGCAGGTAGAGGACAAATAGAGCAATTTTTGTATTTGTCTTCAGTCTCAGGGTCCCAAAGACCTCTGTGTCTGCAATGTGCATTATCTAGTGACTAATATATGAAGCCCTTGGCCACAGTACAAAGCATAGGGGGAACACTCCCACCTAGAGCAAACACGTGCTGTAAACATCACCAGAGACAGGGTGACTCCCCTGCTCATAACAAAACATAGTTAGCACAAGCCAATGTGTTCTTTACAGACCCTGTCCAGGAACATACGTGATTTCAAGAACAGGAGTCTCAACTCACATAAAATATCCAGCACTTCAACTTCAAGAAAATCCTGTCTCCTCCCCAGCCATGCCTCTCTATGTATGGCCAGTGCCTTTCCTGTGAATCAGGCTCTAACTGTGTAGAGCCCTGGATCTCCACAGGAGGACACAGTCAAGCTGACCAGACCTGTGAGTGTCTGTGAGTGCTAACTTCCCCAGCACCTCAGACAGAATACTGCAGGACCACACCCAGAGAGCCAGGCAGGAGGCTCTAAGGTCTTCCAAACACATTTTCAGAGGAGCGTCAGCCCTGATGTCTTAAGGCAAGCACAGGGAGGGAGCACCGAACACCTCCTCATCAGAACATGCTGACTTACAACCTGAAGACGCAGTGTCAAATCCCTGCATCAGACACAATCAACAAGCTGCACATGGTAGGTTCTAAGTCCTAAACCAAAGCAATTCTTCACTTCATAAAGCAAAGACAAACCCAAATGCTCATTACATTAGCACCTCTATCTTGTCCCAGCTGCACCCACACCCATGGCCACAGGGTGCCTATCAACTAGCCCAGCTCCCCACAAATCACAGGGCTCACAGAGAACAGAAGGAACCAACACAGCACCAGGTACCTCTTGTCAAGGATTGTGTGCTGCGGGTAAGAAGGGAATGAGAGCCCTTCTCTTCTAAACGTACCTTCAAAGGCCATAAATATCCCCAACCACAAGACCCTGACTCGGGGAAACAGCTCAGAGTTGTGTTAGCCCCAAAAGGCCTGTCACTTTCTGATGCTGCCCTTGCTGTGACTGTCAGTGTCATCACCAGAGCCAAAGGTCTCAAGCCCTATATGAAGTGTACCGTCTGCTTAAAATCTGCAAATGATGTTTAGGGCCCTGTGGCGCACACTTCAATACACAGAGGACACACTGATGTGCACACCAGCCTCCTAAATATCACATTCCTCAGTTGTTAAAGAACTGGGTGACTTCCCAGGTTTTAGACATCTCATCCATGTACTGGATTCAGCATAAATTTCAATGCAGATAAAATCCACAACAGTTTTAGGAATGTGGTATATATATACTTATTTATTTATTTATTTAATTGTTATTTACTTGTGTGTGTGTGTGTGTGCATAAATGTGCATTTTGCAATATTTGTATGAATGTGTGTTTGTGTGTGCACAATTGTCAAGGTACACATGCAGAGATTAGAAGTTAGCTTTCAGGAGCTGGTTCTTTCCTTCCACCATATATAATATTCCATTTTGTTTAGTACAAGAACTTCAAGTCTCAGATGCAATTTCTATCTGTGAATCTTTATAATAGGAAGCAGGTTCTGAATATCCTGCCTGAATATCAACAGGCAAAAAGCTGTTAAAGCAGCTTGAGCATTTGATGGGTTTGAAGGCCAAGGACAGGGCAGCGAGCTAAGGGATCCACGTGGCCTCCAACGGTTGGGAAGGAGAGGCAGATAATGACAGAATGGAGCTCTGAGGACTAGAGCTTTTACCTCAGTGAAACTCACTTTAGATTCTTTTAGAACTTCAAGTTAACATGCCCTTAATCCCAGCACTCAGGAGGCAGAGCAGGTGGATCTCTGAGTGTTTGAGGCCAGCCTGATCTACAAAGAGAGTTCCAGGACAGCCAAGGGCTACACAGAGAAACCCTGTCTTAAACAAACAAAACAAAACAAACAAAAAACAAGGATGCTGTGTCATTTAGGCCACTGAGTCTGTGGCTATTTGTTGCAGGAGTGAGTCCTTCACACTGGTACTCTGCTTAATTCCCCCGGTCCTAGGTAGAGTAATCTCAGTCTTCACCTCACATCACTGCATTTCAGTTTCTCAAATATGGACAACAAATGAAATGACAGCAAACTTTCCCTATACCATCACAACCCAGAACTGAACTACGGCACATGGAAGTCTAACTATCAGGACACTCATATGAGAGCCCACAGCTCTGCCAGCACTCTCATCACACAGATCCAAATCCAAAACAGCATCCTACAGACAAGCACAGCCCTGAGATGCAACCTGTCCAAGCACATGCACACCACCGAGACGCCATCCAGACCCAGAGCTACGTACTTCACAAAAATTAACTGTAAATGAGAAACAGACCTGAATAAAAACAGGAAGCTAAAACACCTCAGTGAGAACCTAAGGAAAACCTTTAACCTCGGTTTAAGAACTTTTAGATACTATCATGAAAGAGGTAGAAAATGGAATTCAAGTTAAATTTCTCTGCTATATAAAGGATATTTTAAAAAATGGGAATAGTCCAAACTAGAAAATATTTTCAGAAGAGATAATATATGCACAGTTAGCCAGAGTGTACACTGGATTCTTAAATTCAACAATAAAAACAATTGAGGCTGGACAGAGTTCAAAATATACAGTGCCTATCAGACTCCAGATCCCTAGAACCTGTGTGTGTGCCTGGTGGATGTGGTAAATTATCTGTAATCACAACAGTAAGAGACAGATTCCCAGAGGAAGCTGCCTATCTAGACTAGATGCATCAGAAAATTCTGGGCTCAACGGAGAGACCTTGACTCAATGAATACAGGAGGGGGTGATGAAGGAAGACTTCAGATGTTGACCTTGGGCTTCAACATACATGTACACACAAGTGCATTTGCACCTACACACACACATGCCTGCAAACACACATACCAGAAAGAAAGCAAAGAGCTAAGCTAAAAATATACCAAAGATTTTAATGAACTTCACATTGGAAGATAAACACATGATGTTAGAAGGTGAACGATGTTCTCCATCATAATCAGGAAAGTATAGATCGGGCTATGATTGGGTGCAGGATAGAAAGGCCTTGCTTAGAACACTAAAGACACACAGTCATGGACATGAGCACTCATTTGTTATGGGTGGGGATACAAAGATGGAATGGGGCCTTTGGGAGAGAGTGGCAAGTTCCTTACACTGCTAACCATATCCTTACTGCAAAATCTAGCTGTCACATTCCTTGACACTGACCTAAAGAATGTGTGAATATATGGTATCCACATAAACACCTACAAACCGACATTTACAGCTATTTTATTTATAACTGCCAAACATGGAAGCAACCATGACCGTCTTCAGTAGGAGAGGCAATAGACAATATGTATATCCAGGCAATAAGACAATATGTATACCCAGGCAATAGGCAATATGAAGCACTAGCCATGGAACCATGGAACCCCAGAGGAGCTTTGATAGATGCACATCTGAGACGGTGCCACACTAAGTGATTCGAACTCATGGCCTGGGAGTGAAGGGATGAGTGGGCAGCTCAAGAAATTTGTCAGGCAATCATGATATATATATATTGGCCATTTTCCAAACCTACAGAACAGCCAGTGTGATCTCCCTTGTAAACCATGGCCTCTGGATGATGGCATGACAATGCTGCTTCGTCAATGTTACTGACATGCCACTCTGCAGAGTATATCTGACCATAACAGGGGCTCTGTATGTGTTAGGGTAAGGTGAGACAAAAGAACACAGAAAATCTCTGTATTGTTTACTCAAATTTTTGCAAACCTAAGACTGATCTAAAAACTAAAACCTGATTTTAAAAGCCTGAGTATAAATTACAATACAACAAAATTAAGCCAGCCTAACTGTTGTGAATGCCCCTATTTCTGTAAATGAAATTTCTATTTAAAACTTGAAAGTCATCCTTTCTCTGCCCCCAACAAGTTACTGTTGCCAAACAAATCTTTAACGCACCTGCTTCCTTCTGGCACCTCCTAATTGTGGTTGTAATTCAAGTACTCAGAGCCCCAGGAGACATGCCCGAGCTATGCTGCTTGCAAAGCAAACCATGGAGGCGAGAAACATTCTCATCACATGAGAAGATGAGACATCACAGTCTAGGTCAGAGCTAATGGACTGCAGGTTACATGAGCTTCAGCACACGTACCATAGTGTGTGTGTGTGTGTGTGTGTGTGTGTGTGTGTGTGTGAGAGAGAGAGAGAGAGAATGTGCAGGTGTGTGGGTGTGTGTACAGGTGTATCTGTAGTGTGGTGTATGTGTACATACATGTGTGCATGTGTTGGTTTGTTCTATTTTTCAAGATAGGGTCTCAGCAGGTAGTCTTGTGGCCTGTAGGCCTCGAACTCACTATGTAGACCAAGCTAGCCTTGAACTCATAGATATCGTGTCTGTCTCTTAAGTGCTGGTATAAAGGTATGTGCCACTACGCCCAAACTATTAGTTGCATTTCTTCTTTTTTTTTTTTTTTTTCCAAGACAAGGTTTCTCTGTGTAGTCTTGGCTGTCCTGGACTTACTTTGTAGACCAGGCTGGCCTTGAAGTAACATCAATCTGCCTGCCTCTGCCTCCAGAGTGCTGGAATTCAAAGTGTGCGCCACCACACCCGGTGACATTTATTGCATTTCTTAACGGAGCAGATTTGTAGTCCACTGGAGGATGTTTCTAACATACATTTTAAGCACTGGGGTTAAGAGAAAGATATTGAGGAAACGCAGTGTTGTTTCTCAAAGAGTTGCCTTTCACTATCTTTACAACTATCAAATATGGGACCGTGGTGAATTCTGAAATTATGATCTTCAAATGGCAGCTTACATACACTCTTTAAAAGATTAAAAAATTAGACTACATGTTGTTAATGACAAAACCAATTTGTGGCAAAACTATTTTTAAGAAAGTCAGACAACATAGGTAGATATAAGCATGCACATCATAAATACATATAAAATATAATAAAAGCTGCTATCCTGCACACTAACATATGTCAACCAACAGGCAACAGTAAAAGAAAAAACTCAGCTTGGATGGAGAGTGCAGTAGCCAACAAGGCACAGAACATGTCACTAATGATGTCTTCTTGGCATCAAAAGCAGATTCACACTGTTATTTTTACAAACTACAAAACATACCTGAATCCAAAAGAGCAAGGAGTGTTCTCATTAAAATGGCAAAGTTTCTTTTGAACCCTAACCTGTACCATGGACTCTACCTTTATAATGACCACAGCAATAGCACAGTGAATACGTACTCCCACCATGTCCACAGTCACTCATGAGCACGCGTGCGCGCACACACACACACACACACCCCACAGTGCAGTTCTAACCACTTACTGAATGACTCATGAGCACACACATGCGCACGCGCACACACACCCACACATATACACCACCGTGCAGTTCTAAGCACTCACAGAATAACTAGTAAGCACACACACATCCCACAGTACAGTTCTAACCACTCACAGAATGACTCATGAGCACGCGCGCGCGCACACACACACACACACACACACACATCACAGTGCAGGGGCTTAACACCTGAGCAGCAGGTGGCACCAGATTATGATCTCTGAATTTCATGTTGATTGGACTCTGTCTGGAAGCACCCTGAGAACCAGGAAGCAGAAAACAGTGCCAGAACTCACAAGTTATCCAGACCAAAACTCCACAGCTGGAACCTGAGGCCACAAGCAGCTAGACAGAGGAAAAAGTCCTAGATCCAATGTGGTAGACAGAGGCTTCTCCAGCTAATGGTCTGTGTATGGCCAGAGTGAAACTCTCCAGGGCAGGTAGGAAAAATGGCCAGGAAGTGAGCATGTAAATGGTCCAGAGCTACCCCAAGTAGAGCAGGAGAGGGAAATGCATGCCAGTAGGAGGGAAAATTATCCCTAGAGAATGTCTACACCGGCCTGGAAAGGACAAACCCAACCTGCAGGGACACAGAGGTTCTGTGCTCACAGATAAGCATGAGGAGAACCAGGAATGTTAAATATGCAGGGAAACTTCTGAAAGGTGAGAGGGAGGTTCATAGCTTGGTAACCTTTGCACTACCTGTATGGCCAACAGCCACACAAGATTATCCCCTAGTCCCTCATCATGAGCTTGTTTTTCCTCAGTCAATCTACAGAACCTATCTTTACAGAAGATTGGTGCATGTAGTCAATCAACAGAACCCACCTTTATGGAAGATGTCACACGGACTTACAAAAAGTTTCAATGCACTCACGTGTGGAGCAAGTGAGCTGTGGGACCAGGGAAACCAGCCTGGAGCAAGAGTGGGGAGACAGGTCCAAACCCCGAAAAAGCTCAACCTTGAGACCAGCAGTAAAAAGGATCACCTCCTCCATGTTCTGGGCCTGCCTGCCCTGTGTGTGGTACCCATAGCCTTGTGCGCGCATGTGACCAACATCTCTGTCATCCTTGAGGTAGTCACATTCACTCCGGAAAAAAAAAAAAAGACTCCTACCCACTTCCCCAAAGTTTATACAGCCTTTATGCCCCTCAATAAAGAGAGCTGTTTCACTGAAAACCGTCTCACCAAATGGAGATCCTGCTAACCCAGCTGCCTAGCTAAGCGCCATTATGCAACTATGTCTGGAGACCCCAAGTCAGAAGCACAACTGGGAACAACAATCATGTCTTAAGCTTTATTGTGTGCATGGGATTGAGTTAATTACCACCAGGAAATGTCTCACCAAGCTGTACTGTGCTTACCTGTGCCTAAAATAAACTACATGGTGCCTGACTCTTCAAAGTTGGATCAACACCAGCTACTGAACTTCCTTCTTACCTCAAAAAGATTATTACTCTGTTGGCCTTGGAGGTGGCAGAGGCCCCACACACCAATCTACAGAACTTAAGTGCCTTCCAAGATAATACCAACCCTCTAAAAGAAAACAGTGAGGCCCTTCCTGGAGTAACAGTCACAACAGCCTTCTAGTGGTGGACAGCAACACATATGCCTAGCCATAAAGTAGGGACCACGAGCAAAAAGAACAAGGCAGAAATGATATCAAGGACTTTGAACATGTATGACTGAGTACGTAAAGACAAGCATGACTATAACCAGGAAAATCACACATGAGGACAAAGCAGAACTTGGAGAGATGCAGAATCTAAAACAAAAAATAGACTGGTAATACTGAGGCGGAGGGAAGTGCAGGAGAAACGTTCGCTGCTGGGGTGTGTGTCAAAGCCTTGCTCGGCAGCCCCAACAAGCAGGGCCTTGACCACACATCTCAGTATGCCTACTAAACACACAATGGTGAGACACACAAAGACTCATTATGGGTGGCCATACGGACACCCCCGGTCTCTAGCAAGTCTGTCTTCTGTGTCCTGACCTGAGTTATGTTTAAATAGATGCAAAACTAAGCAGTCCTGGTCAAGGTGGGGACCTGTCAACACTGTCCATCACAGTCCAGACTCCAGTTTGGGCTGCAAGGTGGCCTGACACGTGGGCAGAATTGTGAGCTACCATGCCTGGTGCTCATAAGACATCACTAAGAAAAGGAAAAGCCAGACCACTAACCAGGTTTGTAGAGAGAAGCTCTTGCATACTGTATCATCTATCTGTCAACAAAAAGCTGATGGCCTCTAGCTGAGGCAGGAAAAAGGAGGTGGGAGGTTCAGGAGAAAGATGAACTCTGGGAGAGAGGCAGAGAGAGATTTGCTCTGGACTCTGAGGAAGACAGACTATGAAACTGAGGAGAGGGAACCAGCCACGTGGCACACATAGAATAGAATATATGGTAAATAAGTTATTCACTAATAACATAGTCTTAGAGCTTGTATGAATTCAGGAACTGGAGTAAGGGGTGAAAACCCACAATTACACAGGCTTTACTCTGAACACAGACCTGGCAAAGCAGCAGTACCTGAAAACCATGCCTGGTTTTAATCAAAATGGATTAAATTTTTAAAAACACACTCACAAAAGACAGAAGATATTCAATGCCAAGTGATCAGGAAAACTGGGAGGCCTTATGAGCATTACATGACTAACAGAACAGAAGACTGACAGCACTAGGTGCTGGGAGCAGACAAAGCTACCTGAGGCCCCAAACATTGCTGGGGAAGCTGCAAACCATTGGGCAGCTTCTTGCAATATTAAACATATGGGACTGCACAGCACAGAAACTTTAGTCCTGAGAAATTATCACAGATTAAGTAAAACATATGACTATACATAAATTTCAATGAACATTCACAGCAACTTATGTATAAAAGACAAAAATTAAAGTCAAGAAATTCAATTAACTATCAATAAGTCAATGCATAAACAAATTGGCTTATCAGTTCAATGGAATATTTCTAAACAATAAGAAATAATCTTTTAAGTTGCAACATGGATAAACATCATGCTAAATGAAAGAAGCCATACATAAAAGTGTGTATAGTGTATAATTCTATTTATGTGAAATTATAGAAAATAAAAGTTAATCTGTGGAGAAAGAAAGCAGATAGCAGTCATCCAAAGCTGGAGGTGACTGAACGTAGGGGCAATGGGGAACTCTGGGGAGGACAGAAATGCTGCACTATCTGTCTACAGGCCCAGTTACAGGGTGTGTATGTTGGCCAGAAGACCTAAGCTGCACACTGTAAATATGATGATATGGTAATATGAAGTCTATCAGGTGCAACCTTTTCAATGGTTTAGGTATTATAACACAAAGGATACATTGTTGTGACTTTTTGGTCACATCTTGGACAAATGTGTGCATGTGCATGGTACTGCCATTCTGTGGAATCAGTTTCTCACTGGCTTTTGCTGTAGTAACACTTCACAGGCTGTAAACAATGGAAGCATTTCCTGGAGTGGATGACCTGAAACTTAGATTCCAGCACAGAGTCTGCACTGTTTACTGTCTCCTACTGTAACACTCAGTACAAAGAACATGTTCACTGGTGTCTTCGTTATTCTGAGCACGGTTGGGAGAAATGCTCGGGCTGCTCCAGAGGCTGGAACAACACTAGCAAGTAGTGCGAACCTGTGAAAAGCACAAGGCTGAGAGGAAGACCTTCCTCAGCCCCTATCAGCATCCCACATAAGGAACCAGCAATTCTCGCTCGATTTCTCTAAAGAGACCTCAGCCTGTAAGAGCACTTAATGGCGTGCAGGGCCATGATGTAGTATTTTCACTCACTATCAATGATCCAGGAAAAAAAAAATAACACCTACACTTCCCAACATTTGACTCACGGATGAGACCACAAGGCACCCATCATCTTAGGATCATAGAATCACAAACTCAGGACCAGTACAACCTAGTAAAGAGTCTAGCTTAAAGTTTAGCTTTGAGGCAATATATTTTTCAAGTGGCTGTAGAGCCCCTCCGTGACCTAAGCAAGCTGGCCTACAGACTACCAAACCTCTTTTCTCAATGTAAGTTCTCTCACCACAAAGCTGGCTACCCACCACCACAGCCAGCAGCTACCAACAGGAGTGCTATCATTTAGAAATTCTACTATGGCTTAAAAAAAAAAGAAAAACAACAACAATAAAACCAACCCAAGAAGAACTTGCTGCCCAGGCAGCTCTGACGTGAAGAGCTGGGCACTATTCATGTTCACACTGGTAGAGGACAGACTCCCAGAACTCCATCTGTGAAAACTCCCTATAATCAAAAAGCTCCCCACCCAGCCTCTGCAAATGTGACTACTTCAGACACTGTGATGATTTGAGTGGGATGGCCCCCATTGTCTCAAGCATCTGAACACTTAGTCCAGGCTGGTGGCACTGTTGGGAAGCTTAAGGAGTATGCTCTCTCTGCTTCCTACCAGCAACTTAGGATTGGACTCCAGCTGTCATGCCTGGCTGCTGCTACTGTCCCCCACCCCATGGCGATGGTTCTCTGGTCCTGCTGGAACCTTGAGCTCATATAAACCCATCCTTCCATAAGTTGCCTTGGTCATGGTGTTTCATACAGCCTCAAAAAGGTAATTAATACAGACACTTTATGTAAACAGTCATAAAATATCCTCTTTTAATATAGTCAAGTGCAGGTTGCAATGCATAAAGAACTGCAGCTCTAGTTCCCAGGAGAGTAGCGCATCCGGAGGGAGTCTGTAGATGTGTAGAGCTGTGAAATCCTTCTGAGAGCCACCGTTTTGTAAGTACTTCTTGCATCTACCAGAGTAAAGGGCCATTTGAACCACAAAGCCTTTCAAAGACCTGGGAACCAAGATTTATGAGCTTAAATCCATCTGGTTCTTTGCCATGCACCAACATTGTCAGTATTAAACAGAACCAGATCTGGTAGGAACAACACTCCAGAAAGACACACTTGGTCTGTGATGTAGAGCCTGGGCAGACACATGCAGTGCAAACATGCACACCCTTCAACAATGGCTCTACACAGCAAACAGCTCCCATAACAGACTTCAGTGTTTCAACCTACTTTTCAAGGTATTCAAAAAGGTACCAAGGAATCCAGCCTGGGCAATTCAGACAAAAATTCAGTGAACTCATCTTAACAAAATATAATACATAAATGTAAAAGCATCCTTTATTTCAAACTGATGACATAGGGGGAGCACAGGGGAAGACTGTGTGAAATCAAAGTCAATGTTCTTTGAACTAAGCCAATTCAGTTATAGTTCTACTTAAAAGGAAAGTTAACACAGCCATCAAACAAACTGAAAACATACCACATGCCATCCCACGCACACTGGTACAATCCAACACCTGATAGGCAGAGAGTGTGACTCTTTGAGTAGCAGCAACATAAAACAAACAAAATAGACAATCCAAAATAGCTCAAAGGCACAGAAGTATAAAAGCAGAATTACATTCAAATGAAATGAAAATTAAACTATCACCCTTAACTTGCTTCTAACATATGATGATTTATTTAATCTTAGATCTGAACTTTTCACTTTGACAAGTCACACAAGTACTATGTGTAAGGCATCATGTTATACTGTTATGTAAGAAGAGGGTCATATTAGGCGAGGAAGGAAGGGATGTGGGCAACAGGACATGAATCATAAAAGGTCAAGTCTTTTCTCTCTAACTCTCCCCTTTGCTGGCTCTGTAAGTGCCTTCAGCCTCCTAGACAAGAAAACCACCAATTTTAAGTGTTGTCGTGGTCTGCTTTCTTTTGCTGTGATAAACACCATGACCAAAGTTCTTGGGGAGGAACAAGTTAATTAGAGGGGATCAGTAAAGGAAGCCAGGACAGGAACTCAGGCAGGGACTGAAGCAGAGGCAGTGAGGGAAATCCGCTTCCTGGCTTGCTCAGTTTTCTTTCTACCCTAAAGGTACTGTCCACAATGGGCTTGGGCCCTCCCACATCAACCAATCATTAGTCAAGAAAATGCCCTCCTGGCTTACCTACAAGTCAATGTGATGGAGGCACTTTTTCATTTGAGGTTCCCTCTTGTCAAATGACCTGAACTGTGTCAAGTTGACAAAGCCCAACCAGCACAAAATGGAAGCACTCCCTATGTCCCTATGAAAGGCAGTTAGTCAGTGCTTTCCCACCATGCAGATTTCTTTATGAACTTGTATAAAAGTCACGGTCAGTTCCCTACTCACACTATTTCCTCAAAGTGGCTGTCCAATGAGCCAAGAAAGAAAAGCAGTCATCACTCCTCAGAATAATGCAGGGGCCTTTGATCTCCTAAGCATTTCCCAAGGCAGTGAGACTGCTCAGTGGGTTAAAAAAAAAAAAGGTGGGGGGCTTGTTACACAACCCTGAGGACCTGAGTTCAATCTCTGGGACTTACATGGTTAAAAGAGAGAACTATTTCCTCAAGTTTTCCTCTGAGCTCCACATATGTGCCATGGCATGCCATCCTCCACATAAAATAATAAGAAAATACTTTTTAAAATGTCTTCCAGTTTGAGAACTTTGTGAACATGCTAGAAGGGGCAGAGAACCTCACTCCAGCACCAGCTGCAATGTGGCTCTCAGGTTTGCAGTTTGATGGTATTGGATTCTGTGCCAGAGACGAGAGCTCTCTCTCCAGCCGTAGCCCTTTCAAGGGACATGCCCCACTCCAAGACCTGCTCAGGGTAAGGACTCCATTTTCCCTGCAATCCTAAAGTCTGGTGTTTCTGGTTTCCCCTGGCCACCTTGCATGCCAGCACTCACCAGTGCGGTGTGTACCACATAGCTACACATCTGCAATTTATCTTCCATCAGGAGAAAACACAAGGATGCAGTATGACAGCCTCTGCTATCTTCTATCACAGATTTTAGAAGTTTTTTTTTTTTTTTTAATCACACATGTAACGCTCTAGAACACTGTTGGGGTCCGGTCTAATGCTGCTGTGAATTCAAATGCTAAAACACTGGCCCCCAAGATCTGGTACATCCTCACATACATGAAATGATGTTGTGTAAACCTTGCTCCCTTATTAGGGTTGACTGGCTAATAAAGAAAGGCTGGAGCCTCTAGCTGGGTAGAATAGAAATAGGCGGAGCTTCGGGTCCTGGGCTGGGACCTAAGGTAGGGACTAGGAGGTGAGAGAAGCAGGAGGGAGAGAAGGAAGAAGATGGAGAAAGAAAATGTAGCCTGATGGAGCAGACCCAGCCCAGACAGGACAACTTATTGGCAAGTAATTTGGGAAATGCAGCTGGGACTAGCATAAAAAACTATTTTAAATTGTACCTGCCCAGTTATTGTGCTACAGCTGTTTGAATAAATTGTTAGATCTCTGTCTTGATTATTGGGGGTGGCTAGCCAGGTCATAGAATAGCTCTCTGGAGTTTAATAAATAAATATCAATACAACACAGAATTACTCAAGATTTTATTACTACAACTAAAAAATTGTATGATATGTCTGATACAGTTTTCATAAGGATACTCAATGAGACATAGTCACTTAGTTAGCTAGCTGGTGTGCATGGGTGTTTGTCTGTATGTCATGTGTACCATCAAGCATGCAATGCCCAAAAAGGCTGGCCATGAACACTGGATCCCGGCAACTGAGTTACAAAACGTTGTAAATGAGCTGCCATGTAGGTGTTGGGAATCAAACCCAGGTCATCTGGAAGAGCATTCAGTACTTTTAACTGCTGAGCTGTCTGTCTCTCCAGGCCCAAGTTATATTATGTATCTTAAATGTGCAATATGTTATTCTAAAACCCTTTATGAAAAGCTGACATGTCTGGAGCTGGGGACGTATCTTGAGTTGGCACAGTGCCTTCTGTGCAAATGTGAGAACTGAATCTCACCATAGTCTAGCTAACAAAGCTGGGCAAAGTGGAGCATATTCTGCAGACATGAACACGGACAGACTCCTAAGCAGGCAGCTAACCAAGTGTCAGGCTACTGAGGGACACTGCCTCAACAAACAAGGTGAGCAGCCCCTAAGGACTAATATCTGGGACTGACCTCTGACCTCCACACACCAATACACATGTGTGTGTACCCACAGGAACATGCACATACACAGGCACAAAAAAACAAACAAAAACAAAAGACAAAAAGCAAGCCTTTTACCTATGAGAAAAAAATAAATTCAATATATTAGTGATTTAAAAACCAACAACTAGCTCCCTCCGCCATAGTGCATTATGAAACCATGTAGCAACTGACAGTACACTCCTTAGCTTTAGAAGGCTATGAGTTGTTCTAATCTACTCACATTTCTTCATCAAAACAGGCTTGCCTTGTACAGAGCAGAGGAGGGTTGTCTAGGTCCCTTGTACTCAGCATGACCTCATAAGGGAACCACCTCATTCCCACCGAGCAGCTGAGACCTAACCTACTGCTGCGTCCTCCTTCCCCAGTCCTAGGCTCTAATGTCTCTCTCATCTCATGGCTCCCATCACTTCACAGCCTGGAGGGATCTGGCTATTCCCACCTCTTACAAAGCCTAGTCTCAGAAAGGGTTTTCCTTTGTACACAGCTACAGGAGGGCCTTCCATCCTTCCACTGCAAGCTCTGCAGCTGACCAGCACAGTGCCTGCTGCCACTCCAGCTGCTGAACACGGTAATGCAGCAGTACAGCCACGCACTGAACATTCAGCTCCACTAATTTTAATAAAAGTTTAAACTGTTACTTGATTGTTATAAATTTTAAATAACTTGAATATATGAACCTACTTCCTCCTATCATAAATTTTATGAAATACAAAGATTGATAATTTCCAACTAAAATGTAGTGTCTGAATTATAATAAAATATGTAAATGTAAATATTCAAGAAACAGTATAAAATATTGAATAATCCCAATAATTCTATAGTAACTGTGTTGAAATAATGGCATTTTGGATCAGTAATAACCTTCAAGTTACTTTCACCTACTTAGCTCTTCAGCAGCTCCTACAAACGTTAACATTTTACAGGCAGTACATATGCCTCTCACAGTGCAGTACAGCATACAGCACTAGCACAAAGGACCACACATACCCCATTCCTCAGCACTGTGGCTTTTCTCTCTGACTCTGACCCTGAAGTCAAGATCCCTTCCACTCCTCTTTAATGAGGACTCCTGTGCTCTCAGGGTGGTCCTGCCTCAATTGTCTCCACTGATGTGCTCCCAGTCAGTACTCACTCTCAGCCCCGCTCCATCAGTCAGCTTCCCTCCTGGGGGTGCCGTGTTCAATCACCCTCCATGCCCTGCCAAGTCCCAAGCACACCTGCGCTCAGTCTGCACACCCCACCTAGTCTACCTTCCCACCACCTCATTCTACCACAACTCCTAATTTCTCCCCTTGGTCACAAGTGCTGCCTTCCCTTTTCCACATCAACCTTTTCTCACTATCAGTTCCAGAAACTAACACCCATCATGTGATTTCTGTTTGAATACGCTAGGGTTCCCTACTGCCTTTAATTTAAAGGAAGGAGGGTAGGGGCAGGGGAGGGAGGGAGAAAGATCGGTACTGTGATCACCACAACAGCTGGTGTTTGTTTGTCTTTCCAACATCGTGGTTAGCACACACTCCAGGAACACCAAGCTGTAGGTATCTGCAAGAACTAGGAGTTTCCTTGGTCTGCTTTCTCCCATCATGCTTTGCACATTCTCTTTGTTGACACACCTGGCTATTCCCTGCACAATCACCCTGGCAACACATTTAGTTTGCCACCTTCCTCAGGAAATGTCTGCAGCCCTCCCTGTCTAGGCCACCATCACACCTGCCAGCAGCACTCTCCTAACAACCCATATCCACGCTAGAGTGGGGTGGTCACCATCTCAGGGCCCCATGGAAGAAACTGTTCAAATTTTACCTTCCTGCATTACTGTTAATTTAAGTGTGTCTCAGTACTAGTTTACCCATTAAACAATGAAAAGACCACAAAATAAAATATGAGGATAGAAATTTTTAAATCTAGTCAAGTCATATGTTAACTGTACAAAGTTAACCCACCCATCCTAGAAATACTTTATTAGATGGGCTACTTTTACCACTTAATGAGCTAGCCAATACAAACTTGCACACTAAGTAATTGTTTTTAAAATAGCAAACATTCTATAAAATGTAACAATCAAAAACTTAAAGACAACACATTACTCTATTAAAATCTAAGTATTACTCTATTTCTATAGATTCCCCCTCCTCTAACTCCATTTATCAGTTCGTTTCTTCAGCCCTTACATGAATTTTCCTCCAAACTAAATTCTGTATTCATTCATTCTCTTGCCCAATCCTTTTAACCCCTCTTATTCTTCCAATCTAACAGAAAAGTACAATAGTGTATTTATCATCACTGTTATCAATTTTGTCTAAAATAAAGGACACATAAAAAGAAGTGAAGGTGATGTATCTCTAGCCATCAATAGACCAAGCCCCGTGTACCAATATACTGGGCTATTTCATCTCCTGAAATGGTTAATGGAAACCACATGACAATTAGCGAGTCTGATGGTATTGCATCAGCAAGTCCACAGGCTGTGCACCTAGTGGGGGCAACAGAACACAGCCAAAATAGCCAGCCAAATTGTGTTTGCCATTCCAGAGGAAACAGACACAGAGGAACCATCAGCTCTCGGATGACTGCCGAGATTAATGACTTTGAAAGCATAAGGAGCAGTGGCCTAAGCATCAACTCTGGGATGCATTTTTTGGAAATATTTCTTTTATGTTATGGGTATTTTGCCTACATGCACATACATGTGTACGTCATGCATGCCTGGTGTCATGGGTCCCCTGGAACTGGAGTTACGGACACTTGTGGGCTGCCATGTGGGTGCTGGTAACTGAGCCTGGGTCCTCTACAGGCGCAATCAGTGCTCTTAACTGCTGAGTCCTCTCTCCAGCCCACTACAGAAGAGGCTTGAGAAGCAGAGCCATTCTAGGAGGAAAATTATGTGAGGGTGTAAACTGTGCTGCAGGGAGACGCAGTGCTTCCAGCAACAGCTCGAGGAAAACCAGTGCGTTCGTCTAATCATCACCAAGAATTTTTCAAAACCACTCAGCATGCAGTGGTGTCAGCCCTGGGAGGGTCATCAGAAGGAGGAGTATTGTGGAAATTTATCACCAAGCAAACCTAAAATCTCCTGACAAGCTCATCACACAGCACAAATCTAACAGTAAAAGGCAACATGTTAAGCCAGTGGTTCTCAGCTTCCCTTATGCTGTGACTTTTAATACAGTTTTTCATGTTGTGCTGACCAAAACCATAAAATTATTTCATTGCTACTGCATAGCTGTAATTTTGCTACTCTTATGAACCATAATGTAAATATCTGATGTGCAGGATATTTGATATGCAATCCCTGTGTTCAACCCCCAAAGAGCTTGTGACCTACAGGTTGAAAGCCTTAATATATCACAGAATTGAGCCAATACAGGGAAAGGAGTGTGTGTGGGGAGGGCGCCTTCAAAGCAGCAGCTGAAGCCAGAGCAAGGCAGATGGCACCACTCTCTCACCAGGGTCCACGAGCTAAGCTCCGCCTCTCCAGCCGCCAGCTGTTCTTTGTTCATCAGACAACAGCAGCACCACACTAGAATTTTTTGGCTCTCATCTGCAGAAAATAAAACTAAAATGAGCAGACTTTATCAAATAGGAAAACCTCATGCAACAAGCTGGGCAAGGCCTTAAGAACATACTTAGAAAACCTCATGCAACAAGCTGGGCAGAGGCCTGTTTGTGGGCACGGCTCACTGTCCAGCTCCTGTGTGGTCAACTCTTTTTCTGAAGCAGCAGCAGTTTTTAAAGCCAAACAAGAGGGATGGAAAGAGCTGAAAGTGCTGGGCTCTTCAAGATGTTTCTAATTTCACATTTCAAAGATCAGTAGTTTCCATCTTTTTAAGGCAAAATAACTACTCTCTGTCCCTGTCTCTGATAGCCAAATCTGCTCCAGGCAGAGACTTACAGCACAATTAGTTTAAATAAAACTAACCTATCAACTGAAGCTGTTAGCACACAGGCTAGACACAGCAATGCAGACCCTGTGGTGGGAGAGAGGTGAGGGAGACATACCCAGCCCTGCAGCATCCTCAAAGACACGCCGAGTGCACCTTCCAGCCTCCCAGAGCAAACAGTGCTTCCAACAGCTTTGCTATCAAAGGCGCAGGGCAGCACAAACTACAGGAGATCTCTACCTTCACTGAGAGCACCCATCCCTTCATAATCTTTAGGCCTAGTTTTCCCCCAGTGACAAACCATTAAGCTTTTGCTTTGTCGATAATTAATAACTCTGAATAAACTCACCAGGGTCATTCTGAGGGACATTCATTTTCCTATGAGCTTAAATAAAGCACCAGGGGGTATAGTCTTGCCTAACGTACAATAATTTCCAGACTCAAAACTTTCAAATAATTCTTTCAGGCCAAACTGATATCTCAGAGTAAAATATGACTGCTGTACTTGACCTGGTGTAAATTTCTGATATGCCTCACTGTAAAGAATGTGATGTACTAGGAAACAGTTTCAAAGAGGGAGGGAGGAAAACGGTAGTTTATGAAAAGTAAACTCCAAAGAATTAAAAGATGGGCAACCCCATCCCCAGGTGTTGAGTGACTCTACACATTTAGCTCAGCAAGTCTATCATTTTTCTCTCATATGGAATTAAAAGAGAACTAGGGACATTCTCCCAATCTTTGCTCGGATGTGCTGTGCTGGCATGTCCCGTGGTTAGTCAGCACACGGCTCACTATGCTTAGATAGGTCACAGACATAAGGAAGCCACTGCTGGTCACCTGAGTGCCATTAACACTCCATACAGGGATGGCCAGGAGCTTCTTCCCCAGAGGCCCCATGGCTGGAACTGGGCATCCCACAAGGTGATACAGGAAACTGCCTAAGATCCGATAGGATCCACCATCTGATCTTGGCACACACTTGAATTCTAAAAATGAGCGAAAGGAATAAGTATGTGCCAACATACATCTGCTGCTAATAGCTCACTGTTTGGTATCTTAACTGAGCTTCCAGATAAAGGCTACACTCTCTACACCTTAGTCCTCAGTTTAGAAGTATAAAACAGCAGTTATCTGAGATGATGAAGACTATTTTAGCTGCTAGGTTGCTGTTCTTGTTACAGGAATGGATGTTCATAGGGTGCATGGGATGCTCTGCAGCTGCTGGCAATGAGAACCAGAACTCTAGGCTACAGGGAAGGCAGTGAGTCCACGCAGTGTTACTGAGGATGCTGTACTCACCCTCTTCTCCAGGTCCTTCCTCTATCCTCTCACCCTAACCAAAAGACTCTTTCCACCAAGAAGATATGTACCCAGTTGGGTGTGGTGGCGCATGCCTATAATCCCAGCACTTGGGAGGCAGGGGCAGGCGGATCTCTGTGAGTTTGAGGCCAGCCTGGTCTACAAAATGAGTCCAGGACATCCAAGGCTACACAGAGAAACCGTCTCGAAAAACCAAAGAAAACCAAACCTTATAATATAGGTAAAAGTACATGAGTTAATGAACCGTGAAGCAATTAACTGGGTATCATTAGTACCAAGTTTAATTATAGAGAATTTAAAATGAGGTAATAAAAATGACTATAGACAAACACTGGTGTTTACATCATGAAGTGGTTCCTCTCTCCACTGTAAGAAGCCTTGTTTTCCTATAGGCCCACATGCATGAGCCTGTGTGCATGCATGTGTGTCTCTCTCTGTGTGTGTGTGCGTGTGTGTGTGTGTGTGTGTGTGTGTGTGTGCGCGCGCGCGCGCGCCTGTAATACACAGAAGCACAGGAAGATGCACACACTTGGTGAGCTGCCCCGTGGAAACATGAGGTTACAATTTATATCCCTGTGCCTCATTAGAAGTACAGAAAGGGAACTACTCCTAGGAGTTTGTGTGTTGAGACTCTTACCGTATGCTAAGATGAGAGGATTCAAGCAAGTTTTCGCCAACAGCTGACCAATTGTGGGGAACCGTTCCAGTATCGCACGAGAATCCTATGAAAACAACAGCCACATGTTTTGATAATTAAAGAGGACTATGAAACTCAACTGAGCAACACAATTCTTCAAGGGAGCCTGAGTGCTCCTATGCAGCCTATTTTAGGATGTGTGCGGGGAGAGTAGAGAAAAGCTCTAGGAAAGAAGCTCAAAATTTAACTTATACTTCATACTTAAAAACTCAGTATGATTAGTTCGTTTCAATTGTTTCTGTGTTTGTTTTGAAACAGGGTTTCCCTGTGTATCCTTGGCTATCCTGGACTCCAGGCTGGCCTTGAACTCACAGAGATTTGCATGCTTCTGCCTCCCAGAGTGCTGGGATTACAGGCGTGCACCAGCATGCCCTGTTCTGGTTGTTTCAATTTTATCAGAAAGTTAATTGTATTTTGCAAAAACATAATTGTCAGAAAAACTATTTCTTTGTTGTTGTTATTGTTTGAGACAGGGTCGATCTACTTAGCCTTCCCTGTCTTAAAATTCACATGCTGCCCTCAAACTCACAGAGCCCAGCCTGCCTCAGCCTCCTACATGCTGGGACAGGCCAGGCAGGAAAAACTAATTCATTTAAACACAGCATAGACTGAAGAAGAGTAAAAGCAGCACTGGTGATTAGTGCACACATAACCCCACCTCCTAGCACTGTAAACTGTCCTGAGTAGGAGAAAGTCTCCTCATCACTCAGCTGCTCGGAGGAGCCAACTCCATGATGGGAGGTGTGGGCCCACAGTGGGGCCTGGGAGCAGTGGGTAGCACAGTGCCAGGTGGTCTCAGCAAAGGTGAGGCTTGGCTCTCATGGGAGGACAAACAGCACTACAGCCCAGGGTGTCACATGGGCTCAGGCAAATCACGGAAGCACGCCAGCCTATGGGCACCTACTGCTGTATATAGTGGCTCCAGCCAGAGTTGGGTGGTACAAAGAGCCCATGAGCTACAATGGCAGGCAAAAACCACAGCCCATTTGGGACCAGCTGCTTCCTAGTGACCAAGGCAGCCACTGGCACCACTTTCCCAAGGTGGGCAAAGGTCAGGGGCACTGGCTCAGCCCAGCACAGCAGGGCACAAGGTTCCAGGACAGGCAGCAGAGCACACACCAGCCTAGGAATAGGTCCCAAACCACGGAAGCTGTGGTTTCTCTGGTGGAACAGCAGAACCGCCCCTCCCCTGTTTGGGAAAGGGGAAGGGAAGGGGAGCCAAGGTGCTAGACACAAAGGCCAGGGCCAAACAGAAAAGAAGAAACCCGAGCACAGCCAAGCCTCCGAACAGGTAATAACATCTGAAATCATGCTTAAATGTAAAGAAAGAAAGAGACTGGAAAAAAAAATGACAGATATAATAACTTGAAATTAATAAAATTAAAAGGAATAAGACACATAAGACAGAAAAAAAAAACAGTGACAGAGCTTTTGATCCTATAAGATGCCATATTAGATGACTTAAAAATAAAAGCAGAAAGTAAAGAAACAAATGGCTTAACTGAGACTGACACATTACTGATGATGGTTATTACCATATCGGTATTTCTTATTCTAGCCTTAATAACCATAATGGATTTTGTGTGTGTGCCTTCTCAAAGAAAAAGGCTTTTAGAGATACAAAAGAGAAATATGAAAAGTAGAGCCAAGCCTTATAAGAATAATGAGAAAAAATTATAAATAAAAATAAAGATACTAAGATAGAGATAGAGGAACTAATACCAGAGCCTACTGAGATACCATATAATGAAAATAAAGAAAGTCAGACAAAGGTTATTAGAAAAATCAACCATAGCTTATCTGTTTATTATACAATAAGTGCCAGCAAACAGTGGCCACCCCCAAAGTTATGAAGAATTTAGAAGGCATCTCATAGATAGGCTAGATTTTAAAAAAAAATTAAGGATGCAACTTTAATAGGAAAAATTAATATTTAAAGGTCTTAAGAAAATACAAATTGTCAAATGCTTTAATTGAGTCAAGCAAAGTCATCTGAAAAGGGATTATAGGCAAAATGGTCCTAGAAACAATGTGTTTTCTAGAGATAATCCAAAAAGAAGGCCCCAGCCTGCTGAAGTATGCAAGGTGTGGTAAAGGCTGGAATTGCACTAATTAATGTAGATCTACAAGAGGCAAACATTGTCAGGAAATGCCCTAGGAGACCTCATATCAAATTTAAGTCGGCTGCTTCCGGTCAGTAGCGAGGAAAGTCATGTGCAGGACAATGAGCAGCCCTGCTCTGGATACAGGCATTAATAACCCAGATAGCAAAGTCAGAGTAGCTTCACTAGATAAAGGAGAACTCAGGGAAGGCCAGAAACCAAGCACCCTGGCAAAGTGCTATGAATGATGAGACACAAAAGTTAAAATTACAGTTAGACAGAATTGAGATTGAAGGCTTAGTAGACACAGGAGCAGATGTAACAACTTCACAAGATTCCTGGATTCAGCTTGGCCACTTAAAAGGATATCTACACAGCCCCTAGGAATTGGGATATTGTCTCAGGAAAAACAAAATCTAAAATGGATTAAATGCATAGGACCAGGAGGTCAAACAAAAAACTTAAAGCCATATTTGGCTCAGAAAGCTTCAGCTATAAGACAACATAATCAGACTCTATATGCTGAATTAAGAATGCAGATTATAGTCAGTGATACTACCTTAAAGCAATGTCATATGATAGATTCTGTGTTTCATTTTGTAGCATTTGGATAATTAAGATATGTACATATGGTAACACATCATACAACTGATACTTACTCAAGATTTCAATATGTCTCTGCCCTGAGTTTGAAAAGGCTGATTCTGAGATTACACATTTATTAGAAGTGATGACAATCTTGGAAATGCCTTTACAGATTGAAGCAGATGATGCTTCTACATATGTATCCATTAGAATACAACAAAAATATTTTAAACATTATGGCACAGAAAACCTTAGAGATATATCTTGCATTCTTACAAGACAAGAAGTTATAGAGAAATCTAGCAGAATTTTAAAGGAAATGCTCAAAAAAAAAAAGGAAATGCTCATATGGAATTTCCCAGAGATAGACTAAATAATGCTTTACTGACTACTTTAAATTTTTAAATGATAACTGCAGAATGGAAGTGGAGAGACAGGCATTGGGAAAGAAGTTTTGCCTTTGTTTCAACCAGAGAAGAAAAGCTATGGATTCCTTCAAAGTTAATAAAGATTAGATTTGACTGGGGCGATCTCCTGAAGATCTAGGCTGCAAACATGAAGGAAGAAACCAAGGAAAACAACAACACAGGTAACATAAATTGCTGGTCCCTCTTCATGGGAAAAGCTATGAGACTGGCTGAGACATGAGAGCTCGTCTCTGCACAGCCAATAAATTTTGTTGGCTACAGAATCCTTAAGATTTATGTCATCTTTTCATTTGGCATGGGTGAAAATTTACATTACAGTTTGGTTACACAGTCCAAACTAGCTTGTAAAGACAGATGAAGCTGGTCGAGGTGGCACAAGCCTTTAATTCCAGCACTCGGGGAATCAGAGGCAAGCAGATCTCTGTGAGTCTGAGGCCAGCCTAGTCTACAAAGCAAGTCAGGGACAGCCAAGGCTACACAGACAAACTCTGTCTCCAAAAAAAAAAAAAAAGAAAGAAAGAAAGAAAAGAAAAAAGAAGAAAAGAGAAGAAAGGAAAAAAGGCAGATGCCTTTCACCTGCTCAAACAAAGAACAGAGAATCATCCTTGGCTGAATTGTGTATACTGCACATCCCATGCATGTGTTAATGCAAAAATGTGTATTACCTTTAAAAGTTTATGTTTACAAAGTAAAAGGACTAGAGCCAAGACAACAAGACAAGTAGCTCAGATAACCCAACCTCACAGACTGCCTCATTACTGTTTCCTCCAAAATCTCCATCTAAGACAATTTCAAAATGGCTATCTAAGATGGTCCAACCTCAAAGACTGTTCCGTCCAGGAATTCAGGTAAGCCCTGAACTTTCCCATCACACAGAAACTGGACAAGAAATGATACAGCTAGCTCTCTTAGAATAGGCCATTATCCCAATTTTCTTAGGGCCCCCAAAGAGAACATCGCCCTCCAGGCAGCAGGAAGCAATTTTTTAAAAATGACAGCCGATTCCCCAAAAAATGGAGTGGGTGGGTTTTGGTAGTTCAGTGGATGATGGCTGTCTGTAGCCATTTAAGGGGGGTTGGTTGCAAGTTGTTAATGGTCTTGGTCAGGGAGGAAACTAATTAAAGAAGGTTGGATTCAGGGATCTCTTTTTCTCTTTCTTTTTCTTTCCTTTGTCCTTTCTTTTTTATCTAGTGTTAAGGGAAAACGGGAGGAGAAGGAATGGAAAGAAAAAAGAGGGGATATAGGAATGATAGGATAAAAGGGCATATTATTGAATCTACTTTTAAACTAAAGAGCATTGTTTGGGCTGGAGAGCTGGCTCAGAGGTTAAGAGCACTGGCTGTTTTTCCAAAGGTCTTGAGTTCAATTCCCAGCAACCACATGGTGCCTCACAACCATCTATAATGAGATCTTGTGCCCTCTTCTGGTATGCAGGCGTACATGCAGGAAGAACAGTTTACATAATAAATAAATCTTAAGTTTTACATTGGTATGGATCTTTGTATATTGATACAAATTTAAGGTTACTCTTGCTACAACATACTGTATATATGTTTCAACTCTTGACTATGATATTGTACCTACTCAACTCATTTAAAATGTAACATAAAGTTATGGTCCTTGAAAGCTGCTATTTACAAACTGTTTAGGATAATTAAGAAATGCAAATTAATAGTCAGCCAAACTTGTGGTCATATTAGGTACCAGTTTAATTACAGAAATAAGTGTAGTATTTAGCCTCCTGTAGATGTTTTCAAAATTAAACAAACAGTAAAAAACTAGAAACAAGCAATGCTTGCCTACTCAGATATTCTATAGATAGATGGCCTTCAAAAACCTCAGAGATCTACAGAATATGGCATTTAAAGATGTTTTATTAATAAAAGGCTTTTTTGACAGTGAGAATTATTGGCCCCTGGTAGCATCCTCATTCTACTTCAAAGATGATGATGGACATCAAAGAACTTCCATGTGAAGTTTGTTTCAAATGTGGCAGAAGCTACCTACTGGGTAAGAAACTGCCCTTGACTCAACTGCAGAAAGGGCTGGACACACTGGATGCTGGGAAGTCAACTGTAAAGCTTTGCCAAGACAAGGTAGGCAGTCTTTCATAATCCTGCTTCACAGAAAAGTCTGTCATATAGTGGGAAAGATGACTGAAGATAACCCAACGGTACAGAAAAACTATGGGTGACAGTCCAAGAAGCCAGCTATCTCTCTAATTTCTTTAGTTTTGGAAGGTCCTTGCTCTGCATTTCCTGTCTACTAAGGTAATATTTATCCTTCTCAGGTCTTTGATGGGGTTGAAGACCAGATAGTTATAGTCTCACAACTAAGCTTAAGTTTTTTTTAATTTACTAAAATGTTTTAAGGTCTAAAGATATTTGTAAGTTGATAAATGCAAGTTATGATAAAAAAAATTATTTAGATACAGAACTCTAGACTCAACCAGACAGATAGACAGTGGAATACTTTCTCCAAGATTGCCAAATACAAATGGACTGGACATTGTGAATTTAATTCTTAACTATAGTTTTCATAACTGTTCTTATTGAATACAGTTTACTAATGTAAGAGAAAGAGCCTTTACTGAACTAAAAGGAGAAGGTCTTGGGGGATGGTTTTATGCACTGTGTATTCAGATGCTGATTTCTATGCCCCAAAGATCTGGTTGTGGTCCTGATGTGGGCATTGTCATTACTGTTGAATCATCTCCTGTCTCAATGTTGTGTAAAGATTGTTGTCCATCATCTCTGATTGGTTAATAAAGAGTTGAAAAGCCTATATCTGAGCAGAAAAGTTGAAGTGGAACTTTTGATCCCAGGAGGAGGTCCCAGGTGGAGAAGAGAGAGAGAAGGTGGCTATGAGGGAATTGCCAGAAAAAAAAGTGGCCATAAGAGAGGTCAGCATGAGGAGATGGAGGGAGCAGGAGCAGTCAGGGTGAGACTAAAATGGCAAGTAACCAGGTGTTTGGCTGGGAAGTAGGCCGATGTCAGGATTAGTCGGGTTAATTTAGGTGGGGCTAACTGAGAATCTGCCCAGCTATAGTGCCTGAGGCTTACTAAAAAAGGTAATAGGTCTCTGTGTCATTATTTGGGAGTTAGAGAGGGCATAGAAAAGCCCATATGTTTAATTTTACAAAGTTCAAAAGCAAGACGATACTGAGCCCACGTGTGAGGAAGCCAAAACAGCCTGATGAAGGGGACCCTGCCAATGTCTAGACAGGGAGGCAAACCTCGTCAACCTGAATCAGACCTGGGCAGTCTGATACCAGTTGGTTCATTGTCAACATATTTAAAACACAGTACAATCTGGGAAAAAGCTTCCAAGCAACAGTCACCCCATTCTAGGTTTCCTGGAAACAGTCATTCCAATTCCAGGAGCACAATAAAGCTTAATGTGTGACTACACGGAAACTCCTTTACAAAGCACACACATGTGACTATGCAACTGGGTTCCATAACTACAGGGCCTCAAATCAGTGTGGTCTCTGACTGAGACAGCACAGAGGTCAGCAGGATATAAAGTCATATTACATCCCCACTAAGGCTAATTTCTATAACTGGGAGCTAAAAAGGACGTCTAGTATAAACATTTGGGGATTTGGGTGAGGTCTGCCACACAGATAGCAAAGGATCACCAGGTCATTAACACTGACCACTCTCAGCAATCTGGGTGGGAGAGCAGAGGTCCCTGGTTTCCCTAGTCATCTGTGGGCAAAAAGGACCTTTGTGCCCCCAGGATCCCCAATGCTGCAGCAGGAAGTTCCTTGTGTGGTCCCAGCATGAGGGCTGGGCCTACACTTTCTGAGACCAAATCATGTCAACTTACATAAAAAAGTTTCAAAAATTAGCACCACTTGTTCACACAGCCTTTCCTTCTAATGTCTAAGGACGTATGAACTCATTATTTACAGAATGACCTGCAGAAACCTGCCCTTCAAGTTTCTCATTGGCTTTGATGAACAAACAAAAAGAATTACAGGAGGGTCCTTTTATGTTAAATAACAATTAGACTTTCATATTCAAATTTAAAAGTAACTATGAAACACCAATGTTGGCGTTCTTCCTCAGATGGAAGGTATCCTGGGACTCAGGAGCCTAGGAACCACACAGCTTGGAGAGGAGGCCTCCTCAGCAGAGGTGCTGCAGCCCTGAGGGAGGAGATCCTTGGCTGAGCTGGAGTCCTCAGCTCAGTTTAATAGTTCTGTTTTGCTACTCCACTTCTTCAGAGTCCCAGCACCCAGGGGAGGGCACCCCCAAATGAGCTCAGGAGCTCAAGAGCCTCTGTCCAGCTCACTTCTTTGTTTCTTCCCTTCTTAGCTTCTTCCAATGAGAGTCACACCAGGCAGCAAATTTCATAAAAGAATGTATTGGGAGGGATGAATCCAGGGCTTGGAGGGACAAGTCCAGAGGTGGCTGCCTCTGTTCCCAAGAAAACACAGCAGGGAACTGAACAGCAGGCAGGGCTTATATAGGATGTTGGGGAGGGGGGCAAGGCGGCCAAGGTGGCAGCGGCCTCTCAAGGGTGAGGATTGGTGGGATTTCAAGTCCTGAGCTTGGAAAAGCTCCGGGATTGGTGGGTCTTCCTGATCAGAATCTGGTGGGATTTTTCTGTAGGGTAGGGTCTGGGCACTCTCCCTCCTCAGGGAGAGCTATAGCCACTAGAAAACGACCATTAGGGCCATTATGCCTGGAGGGAGGGGCCTGATTGTTGGAGCTCCTAGGCAGGGACCTGGACACTTTCCTGCCTTGAGGCTTACAAAGTTTACAAAGGGAGTCCACAACAGGGAAGGTTTTCCCCATGCTTGAGTTGGCATCAATAGACAATAACATGAAAACATGGCTCTTAGCCAGCAAGGCAGTAGTACACACCTTTACTCCCAGCACTGAGGAGGCAGAGGTAGGTGGATCTCTATGTGTAGACCAGCTTGGTCTACAGAGGGAGTTTTAGGACAGCCAAGGCTATATGTAGTCCCCCAACCCAAGAGCTCTCAGTGTTGTTCCTGAGCAGCCCCCCACGAAAGCTTTAAGCGGTGTGCTGCCAGGACTGTCAGAATCCCTCATTCCCACTGCAGGGCTGTCAAAGCCCTTCCTTCCACCCCAGACTGACAAGACAGGAGCACTCAAAATGGCAATTCCTGTCAGAGCAGAAATGCTTCCTCAGCAGGAGCAGGCGCCCTTCCTGCCTCAGCCTACTGCCGTCATGGGAGCTGCCTACAATGGCACCACCTCCTCTCCAGACTCTGTCAGCAGCAGGAAAGCCTTCCCTGCCATGGACTCCCTTTGTAAACTTTGTAAACCCTCAAGGCAAAAAAGTAGCCAGGCCCCTGCCTGAGGAGCTCCAGCAGCCCAGCCTCTCCTCCAGACCTCTCTGTCATAACAGCAATCCCAGCCTCTGTAACTCATTAAGGTCATCTCCAGCCCCTCAATAGGACTCATCCCAGAGTATGCTAATTTGAGGTGAAAAGTCTAGACAAAACCCACCAATCTCTGAGCAAGAGAACTGACCAGTCTCTGAGCTTCCCACAAAAACACACCAATCTCTGAGCAGGAAGCCCACCAATCCCCCAAACTCCCCAAGCTCAGGACTTGAAATCCCACCAGTCCCCACTCTGGAAATATCTGTCCTAGAAAGCTTCACCCCTAAGAAACCCTACATAAAATGGCAGAGGCAGCCACTCCTGGATTCATCCCGCCAATAAATCTCTTTTAAAGAGATTTACTGCCTGATATGGCTCTCTCATTGGAAGAAGAAAAGAAGCAACGAAGAAAAGTGGAGCAGGGCTGAGGCACCTGAGCTTCTCAGCTCAGCGGGGATACCCTCTCCTGGGAGCTGCCACACCTCTGCTGAGGGGGCCTCCTCTCAGAGCTGTGTGGTTCGTGGGCTCCTGAGCCTCAGGATGCCCTTCCACTGGGACACCATCCCACCTCAGAGCTGTGTGGCTTCTAGGCTTCCGAGTCCTAGAGACCTTTCCTCAGAGCTGTAGCACTGTCATTAGCGATACCTTTTCCCCTCAGAGCTGTGTGGTTCCTGGGCTTCTGAGTCCTAGGATACCCTTCCATCTGAGGACCAGGAAGGCCAACACTATATGCAATTTGTGTCAGTAGGAAGATAAATGTGAATATAAGCAATAAATTATACATTTAAAATTCACTATTTGAAAGTATCTCCTAAAATATTTATTAGTAGAGATCTGAGTATCTCTTAGGAGGACCTACTTGAGTGTAAAGCTGAGGGAAGCGCAAACAGTCCTACAACAAAGGGCACAGGGACAAACCCCATTTACTACTTACAACAAGCAACAAAGCCCTGTAATCTAAAAATGATTTGCTTGGGGCAAGCATACAGTTTTGTTTTGTTTTTTTAATAGAAAGCTTGCCTAACATGCAGAAAAGGTCCTAGGTTTAATTCCAAACACTGTAAGAATAAATGAATTAATTACCTTTCTTAGCCAAGCAGTCTCAAACAGCTAAAAAGAAAAGCAGTGCTGTTCTATAACAGAAGGTATAAAACCAGCTCCTGTCTGCAGCATATATCAATAAGTTGAATTAACTCAGGCTCACAAGTCCCAAAGTAGCATTCTTGCTTGGTGGAGTCTCTAATGTCACAGGGCACTTACCATCTCCTTCAAGACTTCATACATCCGCCTCAGGAACTCCTGAAACTGGGACAAGTGAAGACAGGTGTCCTGCTGGGTTTCCTTAGAGGAGGCCTGTTCCCATACAGAAAGCTTCTGCAGCCAAAATTGATAGTCAGAAGCAAGGTCTGCAGAGTCCTGGGCCATCTCTGAGAACAGCGACGACGTCTCTTCACGGCAGCCTGCCAAGCAGCACAGGAAATGGTGAGCATGCCTCAGGTCTTCAGAGTGGGAACAGATGGAGCAGTTAGGACAGGCTCTTCTGTCAGCACATACATGACCCACCGAGGGCGAAGGCAGATTATGAGAGATGAAAACAGCCTGCTCGAGATGCTAGTGTTCTCTCAGAGTCATTTTAAATGTGTCATCCAGCTGTAGCTCAAAGTTTAACATCTGTACTTTTATCATGAGTAATGTCATTACTAAAAGTCATTACACTTCCTCAAGAGCACACTAATTGTGGACAAGAAGCACAGCTGATAATGCTTTATATCCCCTTAAGAGCTATTTTTAAATGTTCTGAATGTGAAGTTCCTTAGCATATATAAAGATGAGAAACCAGAAACATCCACGGGTGTAATGGACAGTCTGCGCCTGAGAAATGCTTCTGAAGTCGTGCCGCTTATATGCAACGTGGCTTCATATTTGGGTGTAAAACCCTCCATGCATTACTATCTAATGAATTTCCTGCCCAGTGCCTCCTCATCTCTCAGGAGGGAAAAAGTAAAGCGCATTCCTCATGCAGCACTTTAAGTGTAAAGACTTTAGGAAGCCTGGAGCTCCTGAGGCAGTGTGAGCTGTGCACCCTCAGGACAAGCCGCCTGGCCTGTGCCTGTCACCCCACACAGAGCCTTAGCGCTCACTGGCCAACTAACCTACCCAGGAGGTGTGTACCAGGTTCAGTGAGAGACCCTGTCTCAAAAAACTCAGAGATAGAGGAAGACAGTGAGTGTCAACATGTACTCAAAGGAGCGTATGCACCCACACATATGGGCACACTCACACATACATTAGCACACAAATAAGCTAATAATGGGTGAAAATAAATTTTAAAGTCCTGCCTTACATATAAAATCCAGTCACAAGACAATTTTCATAAAACATAATACATCACACGTACTAGGTGGTGGACTCATTAAGGACAGAAAATAAATCTCCTAAGCCTGATTTCTTGCCCTTGAAGTAAATGTAAGAAAGCACAAAAGGAGGCTACAGGCATCCTGTGCCTCTTTGAGTGGGGGTCAAGGGGTGTGGCCCCTGGACACCAGAAGCCCCTCCAGTCCTGTGCCTAGTGACCCCTCAGACCCCTGAGCTTCCCTGAGGCAGGGTAGCTGGCATGACATAGACACATTAGCCAAATGACACTTAGCAGCCAGAGGTCAGCATTGTAGACCTGGTACAAGCCCCTTGAGGCCTCAGTGGCCAATACACACACTCTCACTCTCTCACTCTCTTTCTCTTCTCTCTCGCCCCCCCCCCCACTCTACCCTCCTCCTTTCTCTCTCATGGCTGTAACAGTCATTTTCATCCCCTTGAGGGACTCAGCTGGCCAAACTCCACCCTACAGAGGAAAAAAAAAGCCCAAGATCAGGCCACAGAATCCCACCAATCCTTGAGCTTGCCCCAAGATCAGGCTACAAAATCCCACCAATCCCAGGCCACCTTGGAAAGCTCCATTCCTCAAGAAACCCTATATAAGGCTTGTTTACAGTTCAGTTCTTTGTTACTTCATGCCCAACCGGAGAAAGCTGTGCTCTTGTGATCTTCCAGTGGATCTCTTATGTGTGGTTTGTTGTGCAGTGTGACTTGTGGCATTCCTTGGCTCCCAACTGCCAGGAAACCTTTCTCCCCAGAGCTGCAACACTTAAATCCAGTGTCTCTTCTCTCACTGTCCTCAGTAAAGCCATCTACAAAATTCTACCCAAAAAATAATGTGGAACTTCACAAATTCCTTCCACCTCCCTCCTGGACTGCTCTAAGCATCCCTAGTTCTCATACGCCCCTCTACAAGTCATTCCACAGAAACATAAAAAACAACTTTCGTACATGTAAATCACACACAGTATACACTTTTTCACAGCTTCCTTGGAAAGAACTCCAACTCAGCCGAGGGGGGGAAACCTACCAACTCTTGGCTGAAGTGTCCAGGCTGCACTCTCAGATGCCCCTTTCATCTTCTCCCCAGCACGGCCCGCACAGCCAGGCCAGGCTTCAGGCATGCTCTGGGATACAGCTGACCCCTCCCTGCCTCCACATCGTTTCCCTGATGTCTTCTCTTGGCTATGGTGAGGTACTCTGAGCATTTACTCACTCAGTTACAGCTTCTTTTGCTGCTATGTATCAATTCTCTGCCTTCCTAGAACCTAACATAGCTGACAAATACTCAATATATATCAAAAAACAAATGATAATTCTCTGGTAGTTTTACAGTTCTAAGTTACATGTCATAGCAAAAACTGCTTCTCCGAATAATTTAAATTTTAAAATGTAAGACAAGACCTCCAAAAATAAAAATTCAAACAACTTTTAGTCGCCTGTGTGACGTGAACATATACATGCTCATCATGCTCTGGGCTATGTATGAAGTGGCTCACGCATGTGAACGCAGTCCTCAGAGTGACTCTATGGGGAATAATAGTAACACAGAGACTACATCATTACCCAAAGTGAGACCATGTAAAATCCCAGAAGTGATTGCTAGGAAAGAGCAGAGCCAAAACTGAGATCTGAACCCAAATCAGCTCTAAAGTCTATGCTCTTATGTATTTGTCAGGGTTCTTTAGAGGCACAGAACTTATAGAATGAGTGTGGGGGGGGGGTGTGCGTGGGTGTGTGGGTGTGTGTGTGTGTGTGTGTGTGTGTACATACAGACACACATATGCATATAGTATATATGGAATTTGTTAGCATGGCTAACATGACTGAGGTCCAGCTAGTCCAACGATGGCTGTCTACCAATCGAAGATCCAAGGGGCCTAGTAGTCATTCAGTCCCCAAGGCTAGATCTCTCAGCTCTCTCATCTTCAGTAGAAGTCAGAATCGTGGAGAAATAGGCTCTAATGCCAGTAAAGACCGGACTTTGAGGGAGAGTGAGAGCAAGCAGGCAGAGAGAGCAAGCGCCTTCCTTCCATGCCCTTTAGATAGGCTGCCAGCAGAAGGTATGGTCCAGGTTAAAGATGGATCTCCCCAACTCAAAAGACCAAAAGTGGGACTTTCCATTTCAAATTATTTAATTAAAAATCCCACACGGGTGAGCCCAGTCACCTCGGTTCTAGTTAATTGCAAATGTAGTCATGTTGACAACCAAGAACAGACAAACTAACAGACTTTGTGTATAATTCATAAATGGCATTGAGGACATATCAGTTTAGATATTTAAAAAGGTAAATCAAAGAAATTTTTACAGTAACAAGGGACAAAACCCACTATTTTACTTTCAAAAACTTAAAACCAACTTTGTTTAGATGTGGAAAGTTGCACAGGTCAGAGATGCCCCTCAAAAGAAACACCAGCTTCACAGTGTACAGAACACTGTACAGCTGACGGCATACCATTTTCCTAGCAACCCCCACCTCTCCTCCATGCTCCATTGTGTCAGGGCTGGCCAGCAGTCAGGGTGGGACTATGGCTCATGTCAGGCACATCAGACTCTGCTAGGAACCTCACCCTGAGTGAGGTGGCAGAAAGGCAGAGCCCAGTTACCCATCAGAAATCTTTCTCTTCTCTTCTCCCCACACCCTTTTTCTCTCTCTTTTCTCCTTTCCTCTCTCTAAGACAGAATGCCACTCTGCAACCCAGACTGGCCTCAGCCTCATCGCAAGCCTCCTGCCTCAGCCTCAAGTCTGGAGATTACCGGTGGCCACTGTGGCCAGTAGAGGGTTCTTCTTGGAGCAATCTTATGTCAAGCCCTGAATACGACAAACTCTTCTCTTCCGTGCCTAACTTTTACTGTATTTTCTTCATTCTGTTTTGCTCTCAGGGCCCCTTTTATACTCCTAAGCTTTCCCAGAAACCACAAAGAGTTTCGGTTTATATGGATTCATTTTGGAATATTTATCGTAACAGAATGAAAACTGAGACAACCTTAAATCCTAAGAACACACTAGCTTCCAGCCTACAGCTGTTGACAACTCCACTGCAAAGCAGGGAAGGAGCTCAGGGACAGGGCAGCGTGTTTGCACTGTCTAGGGACACAAGTATGGACACTTGTGGTTCTTGCACCCTTCTTCCTGTTAGCAGATGTGTCACAAAACTGTAAGCTGTAGGAACTGAGCTTCAGACAGTGGATTTTAGAGAAACTTTTCCATTTTAAAAGGTTTCTTTCCATTTTAGACACTATAGTTTTCATATGATACTTCAAGTGGTAGAAGTCTCCTTAAACAAAAGTAAGGAAGCCTGAGAGGGCTGGCCAGCACCTCTGTAGAGCTGAGGACATGAAGGTCACTGCAACATGGCACCCTCTTCCTGCTCAAACCAATTCTCATCAAGTTTTTTATTCACTCAAACATATTTTACCTGAATCTTCACCAAAGCATCTGGTTTTCTGAGCATATTGTTGGAAGCCACAGGTACACACAGCACTGGGCACAGAGTAAGAAGTTACAATCATATTAAACAAATGTGCAGAAACTAACAAGCCTACTGCAGCCATTGCAGAGAGAAGACATACCCAATTTAGATTTGTTTGTGTTGCTAGACGACTTTGTAGCTCACAGATTGTCAATATTTAAAACAGAGCTAATTATAAATCAGATATTATCAAAAGCAGCTGCATATAGTACTCTTCTGAGGGCCAAGAAAGCAAACTTTGCTTTCCCTTTTGGTCTGAAACATTTCTAAACCAGAAGTATCAGAGGTAAATCTATAGAGGCTAAATAAGGGCCATTCTTCAAGTGGTATCATGGTATAAAAACAAAACAAAACAAAAAAGCACTATTTCCCCCCGCTGTAAGTTGAGTCAATCAAACCCTCCTGTTATGAAATTTTAGCACCTAACAAGAGTCTCCCACCGAACACCATAAAACACAGTTCATGGGCACTGAACAGGAGTTAACTCCTTACCTGTAGTCAGCATCGCCACAATGATCTTGTCAGAAATGCCACCCCCACACCCCATCAGTCACTATAAAATTGAGACATGTATGTCCCGTACACCTCAGACACGCAGTATTCTTCCTCCTCTCGGGCTGACAGTCATCCAGTATACTTAACTTGCAGAGCGGAAGGTTTTGTTGCTTCACTACTGTGAAATTGATGGCTCTGCTCCTGTGTTTGCAGCGTTATCTTAACGTCGTAATGGTATATCCTACTCAGGAAGGACTTATGCAATAGAGAAATTGAGCTAGATGGCTCAGCCCTTGAGAGCACTGGCTGCTTGTCCAGAGGACCAAGGTTCAAATCCTGGCACCCACTTGGAGGCTCACAGCTCTAACTCCAGTTCTAGCAGTTCCAACACTCTCACACATATGCAGGCACAACACCAGTGCACATAAAACTTAAAAATAAATAATACAAAGGAGAAACTACAGCTCCTTCCCCCAAACATCAGGGCTTGACGAAAGTGCTGGTCGGAGGAGCTGGCTTTCCTCGTCAGTGCTGTTTCACCTGAGGTAGGCTAATCAGAAACACAGGCCTGAAATTAACAAGTGATTTCCAAACGACTTCAATTTTCAGCAGAGGCTGAGTCCATAGACTGGAGGTGCTAATTTCAAACCAGGTGCAGAGGGAGTCTCTTCAGCTGACTGTGAAGCCCTAAGGAAAAGTGATCTGGCAGATAACTCTAGGGCTTTCTTGCACTCTCCAACAGTTCCTCAGTGTTTGGAGAACGAGCTTCTCTCTAGCCTGATTCCTTTTAGCCACAGCAAGTGCTTGTGCTTGGAGCAGCAACAGAGACCCTCCATCAGCACTAGGAAGCCATTCCCCAACTCAGGACATGCCATCCTCGGCCGTAGCCCCGGCACAAACACTACTTGCACCCTCCACCGGAGCACCAAAAGCCTACCCACCAACTCAAGATGTGCCATCCCTACCCTCAAGCCCCAGCATAAACACTGACAAACCACTATTCTTGCACTCTTGTCTTCATCTAACAGTAAGACCACGGGCTTTCAGTTAAGTCCATTAGAAAGATGTGCTGAAAAGATACACTAGTAATGTGTCTTCATTTGCTTCTCGGTTGATGTGATAAGACACTTCCAGAAGCAACTTCGGGAGGAAACAGTCTAGCTCGGTTACAGGATACAGCTATCATCAAGGGAGGCCACGGCAGGAGTCTGAAACAGGAGAACACTGCTTACTGATTTGCTGCACCTCATAATTTGCTCAGCTTGTTTTCTTAAACAACTAGCATCACCTGCCTAGGGGTGGCACCACCAAAAGTGGGCTGGTCCCTCCCACATCAGTTGCTAATCAAGAAAATGTACCACAGATTTGCCCAGATGCCAACCTAAGGGAAGTTCCCTCTTCCCAGACATACTGACAACCAAGATTAGCCGTAACATAATTAAAATAGTAGAAACTGGCCAGGCTTGGTGATACACATCTTTAATCCCAACACTGGGAAAGAAAGCAAAGGTAGATGCAGATGGATGTCTGAATTAGGGGCTAGCCTGGTCTATAGAGCCAGTTCCAGGACAGCCAGGACTTCACAGAGAAGCCCTGTTTCTGAAAAAATATATTTTTTTTTTAATTAATTTTTAAAAAAGAAGAAAGAGCCGGGCGGTGATGGCGCACGTCTGTAATCCTAGCACTCGGGAGGAGGAGGAAGAGGAAGAGGAGGAGGAGGAGGAGGAAGAGGAGGAGGAAAAGGAGGAGGAGGAAGAGGAAGAAGAGGAAGAGGAGGAGGAAGAGGAGGAGGAGGAAGGAGGAAGAGAAGGAGGAGGAGGAGGAAGAGAAGGAGGAGGAGGAAGAGAAGGAGAAGAAGCAGCAGCAGCAGATGAAGAAGAAAACTTGACTCTGCTTCTTCCCATCTTTGCTTCCAATAGGAGTCCATCATTCAACAATAGGTAAAAACAAGAAAGATGCCAACACACTTGTAGGAAGCCTACTTATAGTAAAAACTCAAAAACACTTCCAATGAAAAAGTAGCAGTGCTCCCCGCTCTCAGGCAACTGTGGCCAATGAGAAAAATCAAGACTTATATGCCTATGAAACCCACTTAGCAGGTAGTGGGGAAGGCTGGGAGGAAAGGAACAGAGTGAGGCACTAACCCACTATCTCCAGACAGAAAAGGAGCCTGAGTTACGCAAGGTCACAACACAGGAGCAAAACAAGTCAGCGGGGAACCAAACCATCAAACCCAAACCAAGATGTTTATTGAACTGCTTAGGAAGAGAGCTTTTAAATTTATATGTCTTCTGTCTGTCTGTCTCATAGAGAGAGAGAGAGAGAGTCACACGCCACAGAGCACAGTGGGCAGAAGACAACCTGCAGGACTCGGTTCTCTCCTTCCCCAGTGTGGGTTTCAGAAACAGAAGCCAGATGTCAAGCCTGGAAGCAAATACCTTTGTCCACTGAGCCACCTCACCAACCAAGGAAGAATTAAGCTAAAATTTAACCTTGTTTCTCACACTTGAACTGCTGAGAGCCCCGAGGACAGGCTCAAATTCTCTTTTATTCTGTTGAGTGTCACTAACATTAACCAGTGAAGCCCTACGCTTGTAATGCTTTTGGTTACGACAGAACTTTCGAAAGTACTGTTCTTTACCAATGTAGCACATGAACAAACAGCATATGTATAAAATGAGTAAACTTCAACTGAGCACAGTGATTTGACTCAGGTGATGATGTGGTCACTGACAACTGCTGCTGACCAGCTATGTGGACTTGACCCTGATTCTAGAAGAACCGTGGTGCTGATACGTGGTGGGGTGTCTGACTAGCCAGCCACTTTCCTCTTCCAAGTGACAACAAAATGGCAATCTCGAGGTGAGGTCAAACACTATGACCACTTTCATCTTTGCTCTTTGGTAATGACTCCCTGCATTTCAAGCAAAGCCACTTGGTACCAACACAAGCAGCTACAGACAATGGAAGTTCAAGACAGTACCTGGTAGGACAGGCAATTAGGTGTCTGAAAACATGGGTTTTTAAAAATTCACCCTCTAAAGGGTAAAGAGTAAGTACAATCTTTCTAGACAACTTGAGCATACTTAGCAGACCGCACCTACTCCACCTCCCTTACCTCTGGGGCCGGCAAGCCGCAGCATGAGCATACATAATAGTGCTGAGGCCACTGAACTCATAGGGAAAGGCTTTCTTGTGGTTACATTTTAGTTCTGTATAAAACCAAGCACCTGACTCTGTTTCCATTATTCTCTCAGCCCATGACTTGCTGTTAAGATGGCACAAGAAATCTTCTTTGATGGACTCTCTACTCCAAACACAGCAGCCAGAAGGGAAACATTAAAGAGAAAAACCAAAATGATGTGGGGAAGCTAAAAATATATATAAACACTTCTTGAAATAGATACAGGACAGAAACATAAAAATGCAAAACCTCTCATAGAAGAAGGTTTGTGCCTCTGAGCTCAGTAACCAAAATCAGGCAACAGAACTGCAGGCTGGGCCAGAGTTCAGGCAAGCTGGGATGAGGACATCTGAACTGACATTTCCAAAAGCAACGCCTTTTCACCCCAGCCAGTCCACGGTGCTGTGCAGGGCCAATCAACACGGCCCAGGCCTCAGCCAGCTTCCTGGAGATGAGCTGTGCTATGGAACAGCAGCACCACCTGCTGAAGAGTCACAAGGAAGTCAGTCCACAGCTGACTCCAAAGCACTCTCTTGCTTTTACAACTAGAGCCAGTGTGGCCAAAACTGTCTGAACAAGCAGTGCCCTTCTCCCCCCTCCCATCGCCTGTATTCACCACAGGAAGATGTGTTTGCTTCCCTCACCACAGCAGCAGCCATCTCAGGAAAGACTGTTAGACCCCATTCACATTTTCCACGGGATACAAAAGTCCTCCTGGGGTCTGAGGGCACAGCTGAGTCATGAACACTGCCAAACAAACCCTTTCCTCGACGACTTGCTTTTGGTCCTGGTGTTGGGTCATAGCAATAGTGACCCTAATTAAGACAAGTTGGTACCAGGATCATGGGATACAGCTGTGACAGACCTGACCATGTCACTTATTGGAAGACTGTGGAAAGACTGTGGAACTTTAGGCTGGAAAAGCCAGTGAGTGTTCAAAGCTTAGCGAGCTGTACTGGGGGAGCTTTGACGACAAGAATGCTGAGAGCAATGTGGACAATGGGGCCTGGCAGGTGAGGTTCCAGAGGGAAGTTTAAAGGTCACTCAAAGACTCTCTCAGGGTCATTTGTTATTTTGAGTTGATGATCTGTGGTTCTGGTCAGCTGGGGCTGAAGAGTCAGCTGTGACCAGAGCCACTAAAGTAAAACCTTTGCTTTACTAGGACAATTGATGCTGGTCAGCTGGAGCTAAGAAATTAGTGGTGAGTGAGACACTGAAGGGAAATCTGGGAAGTGTTTCCTCAGAGTCAGCAGCACACACAAGTTGTTTCAGAGGCGGTCAAGGTTGTTACCTCACGCTGGCAGCTGAACGTGGTAACGGGGAAGAGAGCCTGGGTGGCACTGGTTTTGAAGGCATGAAGGGTCACGGAGAGCAGCTGAGGCTTGACACTGAGAGAGGCCAGGAGAGGCCAGCAGTTGAAGTCCTAGGACTGGAGGAGTCATGGAGGGAAGTTGAGGCTTGGCACCAGGGGAAGAGCCCTAAATAAAAGTGCAGCCCAGTTGCAGCAGAGACCCCTCACATTTTGGAGATGCCAGCACCGTGGAAAGGCCACAAAAGCAGCAGTGGAATGGTGCCTGCCAGAGCCTGGAAGACAAGCTGTGTGCGCTGCAGAGGATGGAGCCAGAAGTAGCTCAAGCCCTTTGGAAAAGCCCAGAAGGTTGTGAGTGAATCCCAGTATTGGACACTGAGTTCTTTACACTTCTAGGGTTTGGTTTTCTTTGTTCAGATTGTAACTGTGCCCTGGTTCTTCCCTCTTGAACTAAGAAAATATTTAATTTTCATTTTTACAAGAGCCCACAGTTGAGAGACTGAACTTTTAAAAACATTTTGGCTTTTTAAAGGGTTGGATGTTTTAAAGAGACGGGATTTTTAATGTGTTTGAATTTGTGAAGACTATGGGACTTTTCAAGTTTCTATGTTTTATATTTTGACATTAATATTAATGTGCCATCTTGGGGAATAAATGAGAAAGAAAAGGTTCTAATTGAAAAGTGCTGTGTCTGAGTGTCAAGTTGACAAGGGGGTCAGTTGTGCTAGCTAGTTTTATGTCACCTTGATATAAGCTAAAGTTATCTGAGAGAAGGGAACTTCAAATTGAGAAAATGTCTCCATAAGATCAGACTGTAGGCAGGCCTGTAGGGCATTTTCCTAATTAGTGATTGATATGGGAGGGCCCAGTATATTGTTGGTGGAGCCACCTCCAAGAGTGGAAGTCCTGGGTTCTATAAAAAAGCAGGATGAACAAGCTACATGCAGCAAGCCAGTGCGCTGGACTCCTTCCTGGCCTCTGCATCAGCTCCTGCCTCCAGGTTCCTGCCGAGCTTGAAACCTGTGCTGCTTTTGATGCTGAACTGTCATATGGAACTCTTAGTGAAATAAACATTTCCTCCCCAGCTTGCTTTTGGCCACAGTGTTTAGTCACAGCAATAAGTAACTCTGTAGTTACTGCTATTGTTTCTACAACTCCTAAAACAATAACTTTATTAGTTAATACAAAGAGCTCAATTATCTGCCTTCTACTTTGCATCCCTCCACCACTTTTTGGTTTGGCTTTTTATTTTCTCATTTCTCTCACTATGTAGCCAAGTATGGCCTCGAACGGACCACGCAGCTCTGGCTAGCTGGAACCTTGCAATCCTTCTGCCACTTTGCTCTTCATTAAAAGTGTTGCAGATATGGCAGGAACATCCAAGAATACAAGACAAAACACATTCAACAAAGAACCATGACTAACAGATTTAAAAAGACAAGATGGCTAGGCAATGGTGGTGCACGCCTTTAATCCCTGCAGAGTAATCAGGGGCAGAGGCAGAAGGATCTCTGTGAGTTTGAGGTCAGCCTGGTCTACACAGCTAGTTCAAGGATAGCCAGGGATATACAGAGAAACCTTGTCTTTAATTAATTAATGAAAGTAAAAAGCAAGATCATTTAGCAGCTGGTGATGTTGGTGATGCGTTTCAAGGTACCACACTATAGACATTAGAAAAGGAAGGTAGAGTCTGCAAGTCAGGGCGGAGGGTCAGGAACTCCTCGCAAGTTCCTAGAATCACAAGCAATCTAAGTGCCAAAGTGTGTGTGTGTTTGTTTGTTTGTTTACCATTAACAGAAATAGTTTTAAAATCAATTTTATAATTCCTTTTTAAAAAAGGGGGGGGGGCATCCTAATGTGTAGGTATCCTGGACAAAAGCACCAGAGGGTGCAGGCTCTTTGGTCACACACCAAATGGGTCCAGGGTTGCTAATGCATACCTGACATTTATCTTTATGTTTCAATATAGAAACATGCTAAGAAAATAGAAGCCATCGTATTTAATGGTATGTTTTAAGTTAGCTTTTCAAATGTACAGGATATATCATTATACAGCAACTTAGACACTAAATAACTTGTTCCTTATTTTCTACAAACATGTCAAACACTGTGCTGGTTTGAATGAGAATGCACCTCACAGGTTCCCAGTTGGTACAACTGCTTAGGAAGGATAAGGAGGTGTGGCCTTGTTAGAAGAGGTTTGTTGCTGGGACCCAGTTCAGAGGTTTCAAAACACTCAGTCTCGGGGCTGGAGAGATGGCTCAGAGGTTAAGAGTACTGACTGCTCCTCCAGAGGTCTTGAGTTCAATTCCCAGCAACCACATGGTGGCTCACAACCATCTATAATGTGATCTAATGCCTTTTTCTTTCATGCAGGTGTCAGGCAGAGCACTGCACTGTCTACATAATAAATAAATCTTTAAAAAGATGTTAGCTCTCAGCTACTGCTCCAGCACCAAGCCTGCCTGCTGCCATGCTCCCTACCATGATGGCCATGACTTTAACCCTGTGGAACATAAGCCCCAAATTAAATGCTTTTTTAAAGTCACCTTGGTCAGCAATAGAAAAGAAACTAAGACAAATATACTAAGGGAACTAGAGGAACTAGCTTCCTCCTCAATCTGCAGAAATAAAACTTTTCACAGCATGCAGCTGGCGTGGTAGCCCACACCTGTAATCCCACCACTCAGGGAGGTAGAGACAAGTAGATCTATGTAAGTTCAAAGCCAGCCTAGTCTACAGAGTGAGTCTAGGACAGCCAAGGCTACACAGAGAAACCCTGTGTTGCGGAAGTTTTGGTTTATTATAGGTAAACCAGGCCAAACCCAATTAAGTCATGTAGCCACAAATAGAATTCCCCTAGAAATCTTTAAAAGCTCCCCTTCGGGGTTGCCACCATTCTGTATGGATGGTGACCCTGCAACAGGCTGTTTCTGCAGAATAAATGCTCTTTGTTTTTACACACTATTTAAGTCTAGGGTTTTTCTTTAGCGATTTTTAGACCCTTACACATGGGTATGCACACACCTGTAACCTCAGCACTATGGGGGCAGAATTAAGATCCTTGGGTCTTGATGGTTGCTGTACTGCACAAGTGTGTACACTCATATACACAGGTACCCAGGTGTGTGCGCGCGCGCGCGCGCGCACACACACACACACACACACAGGTCAGAGGACAACTTTGGAGAGTTGATTCTCTCCTTTCATTCTGGGTTCCATCAGGCTAGCGCATTAGGCACTTTTACTGACTATCTTGCCAGCCCTAAAAATGTCTTTTAATAAATTCTCTCTTTATACTGGCTCATTCTGAAATCTTTCCTTCAGTAAAGCCAAGAACCCAGTTTTACCTAAGTTGGGTCCCAAAAAGACTAAGAGACTTGCTCAGATTGCTGTAGAAGCAAGCTAAGAGGAAGACCAAACCCTATTATCACAATAGAAAAGCATGGTATGTGGATGTAATCTACTTAACTCTGGCCCCACCTCATCTGTTGCTAAGCATATCCCCTGCACTTCTAGTCCGCCTGTTGGAGGAAGATCCAACTGTTTTTTTCAAGTGCTGATTTCAGTGCCTTGAGATCCGTTACAGCCCTGCCATGGGCACTGTAGAATGTTGAACTAACTCCTGTAACCATGTGATGATATGTAATGTTCCCCAATTATCCCTGATTGGTTAAATAAAGATGCTGAAACCTGGATTAAAAAAAGGTAGGTGGAGTTTTAAGTTCAGGTTCCTGCACATAGGTTTAAGAAAGAGGATAGAGGAGAAGCAGATTGGAGGAGAAGTAGCTGGAAAAAGAGGAGTCGCCATAAGGCAAAATGGTGATAAGCATGAAGCTATAAGGACGGACTGATGGAGCAGAACTGCCCAGAGTCATCAGATTGGCAAGTGATTGATACAAATAGCCAAAACACTATGAATGTAACACAAATAGCTAAAACACTATGAGTGTAACATATATATAATTCCTGATTGTTTCCTGGTTCTTCTTGCTGTAGGCAGTTTGTTATATATATATGTGTAATAATATAAATGTATATGTAAAAAGCATTTAACTTAAAAAAAAAATCTGTTAAAGTTCTAGGATTGGAATTGCTCATAATCTGCCCAGTATAGTGCTTACAGCTTAATAATAAATCATAGTCTCTCTGTGTCAGTCACTGGGGAACTAGCTGGTTAAAGAAAACTGCTACCGTAATAATTTACTGTATTAACTAACTTAGAAAGAATAAATTATATTTCTACACAGCCTACCAGTGTTTCTCTCTGGTCAGCCTTATATATGCTTATATATGCTTCATTTTCGTGTTCCCAGTGACTTCTCCTTTCCTCACTGTTTTTGGTCTCTCTTGGGAGTATCACTTCAGTCTATAGTTTCTATTTTATACTTGACTAGTATATTCTCTACAACTTGTCCCCACAATAGCACAGCTATCTATCAGCAGGTGAGTGGACAAAGGAACTTCTTTCAGCTGTAAGTGAGAATGAAATTTGAAGGAAAATGGATAGAGATGGAGGTCATGTCATACAAATTAAGTAAGACTCAGAAAGTCAAATGGTGTGTTTATCTCATATAGGGAACCTGGAGTAAAATTGTATATGCATATATGTGTGTGTGTGTGTGTGTGTGTGTGTGTGTGTGTGTGTGTATAGAGCATGAAAGTTGAAAAGGGCATATGGCAAGGGAAAAGAGGGACTTAAAGGGAGGGGGAAGAGGACAAGAGAGGGCAGTGGGATTTATGTGACATCAAACCAGAAAAAAAGGACCAGTATAAAAGGACCAGCAGGGAAAGGAGACTGAGCACAGGACACAGTGAAAGGTAAATAGTAACAAGGGGTAAGGGTGCATATGCACAAAAAATGGATTGCTTCATATGCTAACTTTAAAAAAGATTTTAAAAGGAAGGATAAACAAAATTGGAAAACTTGGCCTTTAATGAAAAACAGAGGCAGCTTCAAATGAAATTATGAAGAATTATAATCAGTGATACACACACAAGACTGTAAGAACATACTGTGAAAAGTTATGATCCACAAATCACATAATCTCAGGAACTGAATTAACCCATAGAAACTCAATCTTTAAGACTAAATCATGAAAAAACAAAAACAAAATCTAAACAGACCAATAAAACTCAAGATATTCAATTGGTAAGCGAAAGCCTTCCTAGCACGAGAAGGCTTTCCTGAAAAACGTCAAGTGCTGAATGGTAACACCGATCCTCTTCACAATACTGCAAAAATGTGAAGGGGAAGGAGCAATTCCAAACCCATTCCCAAAGACCAGAATTGCCTGACTCCAAAACAAGACGAAAACACTTGGGAGAAAAAAAATACAGGCCAATATTCAGGATGAACTTAGAAATACAAAACTCGTCCAATACTTGGAAACACGGTTCACAGGTTAAGAGAACTGGATGTTCTTGCGGAGGATCTGGATTCAGGTCCGAACACCTACACGGTGACTTACACTGCTAATTCCAGCTCCAGGGAATCCAGTGCCCTCTCCTGGCCTCCACAAGCATTGCAGGCACATGGTACATGGACATACATGCAAGCAAACACTCATACATAGAAAATAAAAATAGTATTCAATATTGCATCAAAGAGACTATATACCATGAAGAAGTGAAGCTATGACTGCAGCTCATCATAGTGAAGATGAAAGACAAAAAGCCAGGTGATAATACTGATTAGTGTAGAACAGGCAACTTACCAAATTCACCATCTAAAAAGATAATGAAAAAATAATGAAAACTGAACAGACTTATATAGAAGGAACGAACACTGACACAATGGCCATGCTTGACAGGGTCACAATGAGCATCACACCCAACAGAGAGAGAAAAGCTGTCCTCTAAGACCAGGAACAGGGCAAAGACTCAATCTCAATACCTGAGTTCAACAAGTTGAGGAAAGAAGGAAAGCAAAGGCACACAAATCAGAAGTAAAAATGCCTCTATTTGCAGATGGCATATAAAGAAAACTACTCCCAAAAGCCTCCTAGAGCTGCAACACATGAAGCCAACAACCAAACCAGCAGCATTTCTGTACAGGAATAAGACCTAATCAAGAAACAGTTTTTAAATTTTCATTTACAATACTGCAAAAATAATGTTTTAAATGAATTTAACCTAGGAAGTGAAAGGCCTATATGCTGAATAGGTTCAATATTGATGATGGACATTGAAAAAGAGAAAGAATAATCTTTGTCATAAATCAGGACAATATTAAAATGTCCATTCTACCCAAGGCAGTCTGCAGTTTCACTACAATCTCTTATCAAAATTTCATGGATATTTTTCAAAGAAACAGAAAAAATTAAATAATCATAAAGTTCATATGTAGCCACAAAAGACCCCACAGAGCCAAACCCATCTTTTGGTTTTCCATACAGGGTCTCACGTAGTCTAGACTGACCTTGAACTCCTTATTCTCCTGTCTCTTCCTTTCAAGGGCTGATCTTTTCTCAGGCTACCTATACAAAGTGATCCTTTTGTGCTCATCTGAGAACAGAAGAGAGCAAGAGCCCCCGTCAGCCATGATACAAGAGAGACGACTCATACTCCAGTGTGGTGCTGTGCCGTCCCAGTGGGCATTAAATACATTTGTATTAAACACAATTTCAACTTACAATTATATTTTCATTTTGTCATAGGCTTACAAGACCATAATCCCACTACAAGTTAAAATCAGCTGTACCTAAGAGGTAGAATATATACAATATTTGATGTTTAGGTTGAACACAGTTTCAGAAAAGAACAGAGTGAAGTTAAGGATGGCGCTTGGGTTCCTGATTTATAAACCAGGTGCTTACAAGAGAAAACAAGGGCAGAAACTTACTTTGGTAGAAGGACATTTTGGCCTATGGTAAATGCAAGACAGTGCGGAATCCAAATGAAAAAAATCCAACTAAGCAGTGGGCTACATGGATACACAAGTCAGAAAACAAACCTAATCAAATGGTCCTGGAAAGCACCATCATAGACAAGGAAACTGAGCGCAGAAGGACCAGACAAAAGACGAGAATGTATAGAAATGGAGGGCCTAGATGGCCTACAGACATAGGCGAGGGGAGAGGTAGTTAGCTATGACGTCAGGTATGTAAGGAGCAAAGCCTTTTGCCCAGAAAGAACTGGCCTGGTACTGCTCATCTGTGGCAGGCAGCAGAAGGGCATCCATGCCTTCTGCTCTCAGCTGCAGCTTCTGGGTTTAGTCGGCCATTAAGGAAAGCTATTGTCATCCAAAATAAATACAAATCAGTGAAAACAACAGGCACCATCACTACTTCCAGCCTCCTCTTATGTGGTAGATTTGCATAAATATCAATCACCTGTGCAGCCAAGCAACCACACACTGAGGTGCAGAATCAGTCTTCCATGCAACACAAAGAAGCCTACCCAATGCATGTAAACATCAGAGCTTCAAACACTGTACAATTCAGAGATTATTTTTAGTTCCAAGTATTGAAAATACTACAGTATATGTGGTTTTAAATAAGATTCTAAATTGCAGTCACATTCCAAAAGTAGTTGTTTGTTTGTTTGTTTTTACTTAAGTGTTGACAAGTGAAAAATTACAACTTTAAGTCTGATTATACAGGCACATACTGTCTTCCATACTTTTAACTGCACGTAACAGTAAGGATCTTCCTGCATAAGTGTGCAGAACTGAGACTAATAACTAGCTTCTGAAATTGACTACAATTCCTAAAATTTATAATAAAACTTGTTTGTTTGTTTGTTTGTTTTTCATTTTGTTTGTTTTGTTTTGTTTTAATTTTTTAGTTTTTCGAGACGGGGTTTCTCTGTGTGTAGCCCTGGCTGTCCTGGAATCACTCTGTAGACCAGGCTGGCACGGCACTCTGAGATCCTCCTGCCTCTGCATTCCGAGTACTGGAATTAAAGGCATGCGCCACCACTGCCCAGCTGAGATATTTCACTTTAACTAGGATTTTCCCAAAGAGAAGACACTATTTTAGTTTTAGGTTTTTTGTTTGTTTGGTTTGGTTTTGGTTTTCAAGATAGGGGTTCTCTGTGTAGCCTTGACTGTCCTGCTTTGTAGACCAGGCTGGCCTCGAATGCATAGAGATCTGCCTGCTAGGATTATAGGTGCGCACCACCATGCCCATCTGAGAGGACACTACTTTAAGAAACTCTTGTGACCCATGCCTCATAGACAGGCAACAGCTAACAGATAAACACCCTCATACTCACAAGCACACTTTAGTAAAAGCTAACCAAGCTAAGACACTGCCCACACCGACCTGCCTTCCAGGAACCCCACCTTAACCTTTCTTCAAAACAAAGTCCACAAAGACCATGTCCATGCCAAGCTGCCCTGCTGCTTCCTTTACCTTGCACCTTTTCCAGGGACTGGTCTTCCTGCTCAGTCACCTGCCACAAGGGTCATCACATGAAAGCTTTGCTATCAGAGACCAAAGACTCTACTCTCTTAAGAGGAATGATAAGGCTGGAGGGATAGCTCAGAGGTTAAGTGCACTGCCTGCTCTTCCAAAGTTCCTGAGTTCAATTCCCAGCAACCACATGGTGGCTCATGACCATCTACAATGTGATCTGATGTCCTCCTCTGGCCTGCAGGTGTTCATGCAGGCAGAGCACTGTATACATAATAATAAATAAATAAATTCTTTAAAGTTACTTTTAAAAAAAGAGGAATGATAAAGGAAATAGACTCCTTATCATTTTATTCTGCATAAGATAGTCAGACTAGCATATTTAACCCGCCTTCTTACTCCCTATTCACTGAACACCACAATCACAACGCTCAGGAGGAAGGAAAATCCGATACCATTAAGAGAATGGAAATGCCTAGAGAAGTAGAAATGGGAAGGAGAAATAAGAACGGTTAAAGGATAATGACTAGGCAGAAAATCCTAACACACATTCCAAAAGGAATGCAGTATACAATAGCGAGGGAAGCACATCAGCTGATGGTGATGAGAGGAGGAGGAGGAAGCCAGCCACAGGAAACAGAGCCACTCCCCAGACTGCAGCTTACCCACCCTGGTGTACTTGTGACAAGGCAAGGACCACTATTATTTACACCCAGGAATCCCATCTGGGGAAGGAGCTGGAGAGTCAGTGGCAAAGACATCAGGGCAGAAGGCCAAGGACTCCAGAAAACTCACCTGGTACTGAGGTGAAAAATCACATGAAATAGGAAGGAGAGAACAAAGGGTGCCAAGGAAGGCTTGCTGCTCTAGGGAAAGCTCACATCTGGAGCTGAGTGACACAGATGGCAATGCCACCAAGTTGAAGACCATTCTACCCTGGCAGCTATACTTACTTATACTACAGAAAAGGTGATGTGTGCGGCTGAGGAGCCTTACGGACCAGGGTGGAGTGTCCAGAGCAAGAGTGGGGTTAAGACATGCCCAAGCCCTGGAAATCTCATGCCCTGGTCCTGCATGTCCTGGTACACATGGCCTTACAGTCCCCACCTCTGCTACCCTTGAGGTGGTCACATTGCCTGGCAGCCAGGTTACAGGTTAAACTTCCTCACTCTTATAAGGTCATGTCCAGCTGCATCTAGAATTCCTCTTCATGCAAATAAGGCATTCCCAGCACCCTGGCCCCAGCCAATGATGTACACTCACCCTGACAGCCTCTACCCAGTCCCCCAAAGGTTTTGTTCCCCCCAATTAAACAAGCTGTCTCTCACACACTCACAGCCTGAGGTCTCATCATACCCAGCCTTTCCGTCTCCCACTTCCTCACCTCAGGATCAGCTCAGGATCTGCTGCTGGTGCAGCGGACCGCGTGCACACCCACATTTACAGTAACAGAATAATTAGTACACAAAAGACTGTCCCTGGCTGACTTGAAAAGGTGTTGATCCTAAGTTCTTATCTGCAGTAGGGAAGCTACTGTCAGCTATACAGTTGGATGTGTACAATGCATGATAATGTTCCCATGAAGGCATGTGTCTGTACAAGCACCAAGTGTCTTTACGGAGTCTAATTAGCGAGCAGCTGCTGCTCTTTGGATGGACCACAGTTCCTTTCTCCGCACGCTGGCTGCAGGGGATCCCTCACCTCTGACCACAGGCACTACATTCATGTGCACATAGACATACACACACCTCTGCAAATAATTTAAAATATAAAAAGAAATCTTTTTAAAGTGTCCTATACTTTTCAATATAATTAAAATAACAGTCCTTTACAAGTGGGGGGGGGGGGCGGAATCTCCTTCCACTGAGTCTATCTTAGACTCACTGATTTGTAAATACTTCCTTTAAGGTAATGCTCAGCTTTAGGAGCTGCTCCCAGAGTCAGCCCAGCTATGTTACACAACATACAAAGGCTGGAACCTGGTTCAGTGATACGGACGCCTGGACATTCAGTGCCAACTTCACATGTCTTCAGGGGGAAGCAATACCCGCCTCAAAGGATCATCCTGACAGTTCTCAGGACAGTTCCCAGCGATGCAGACAGACCTATGAGTGGGTTCTAGGATAGGCAGAGACTCTTTAAACAATGTCACCTAGCGGAACAACTTATTCCGAATGCTGTCTTGTTTGCCACTTTTACTAAGCTCCCGTTATTCTGTGATTCCTCTCTTCACCAGTGTAATTAGATGTCATCACTGCCCCAAAGCTTTTCCAAATATAATCACGGTACAAGGGGATCAGGGTGGGAGGAACTGCATAGTGCTTCGAGCTAAGAATCTGGAGCCCACATCACAGCCCTCTACTCTTCACTAACTGCTTTCAGATCTTGAGTTCCAACATTGGTAAATGGTGTTAGCATCCCTGAGAGCCTTGAACTAGAGGCTGGGTTTCCTCATCATCACAGTATATCTGAGCCGGAAACCCCTTCAGATCAACTGAGATTAAAACTTAGCTTGGATCTTCAAAACAGTCGCTTCCCTCTTAAACAGTGTGGCATGATCATATGCCTTTAAGAGGGTGGCCTGGGAGCCTGACCCTGAGGTTATTGGGACCTTCAATTCTGAAAGGGTTCCTACTACCATAGCTACTAAGATTGATGTGCCTAGATTATCTGCTAAAATAACCTGTATGCCAAGACCCTGATTCCTAGGGTGAAAGATATATATATATATACATATATATATATATATATATATAAATAAAGACCCTTGTAGAGAACACTTTCCACAAGGCACAGAAGAACTGCTAGTCAATGGGCCAGAGAGGGCTGCTGGAAGCCTGCGCCTGTTTTCCTACAGACATCACACTTCTGTTCTCCTCCTCAGTAGTCACAACCACGTGCGGAGTCTGTGAGTCCTCCTATTAACCAACCAGCTGGACTAGAGATAGTCTTGAGGCCCCAAACAAGCCCAGGACACTGCATCCTTGTCACTTATGTTCCAAAGGATCTGAACTAACGGTGGCAAAGGCTGAGTGGGAACTGACGAACTCCCTGCTGCACTCACTGAAGACTGGATCACTGCAGAGGATGCATGCAGGGCAGTCGATGCTGTAGAAAATGAGTGGGTCAAATTCTCCCACAGAGAAAAATCTAGGCTGAGGTGATTTGTTATGAAAATTCTATCAAATCTTTTTTTTTTCTCTCTCTCTCTCTCTAGACATGGTTTCTCTGTGAAATCTTGGCTCTCCTCTCTGTAGACCAGGTTGTCCTCAAATTTACAAGAGTACTGGGGTTACAGGCATCCACCACCGCACTTGGTCTATCAAATCTTTTAAAAAGGATAACATAAATCCTTCACAAACCTGGGGGGGGGGGGCATGCTTGAATCACCCTGACACTCTGCTGTACTCCAAACCAAGGCCATGGTGCACAAAGAAGTCACCGTGTCAGCAGTTTCTGCACCAGATCTAGCACTTGTCAAAAGACAACCAAGACAATGAGCAGTTAATGCATCCAACAGGTACAAAGGTCTCACCTCCAATACCCAACTAAGAATCCACAACAGCCTAGCTACAAGCAAGCCACCCTCAACCCCAACAGAGTTCTGGGAAGCGTTCAGCCGAATGCCTCCTCTCTTGTATGAGGACAAAGAACAGAAAGCATCAGATGAAAAATATACATAAAAATGTACTCACAAAGTACATACATATATGTATATATATGGTACCATGTACTTTGTGTGTATATATTTTTATCTATTTTTTACACACATATATGTATGTGTATATATATAAATCCTATGCACTCACAAGGCATTAAAAACCCACTCTGAGTTCAAAACCAGCCTGGTGTACAGAGTAAGTTCCAGCAGACAAAGCTACCTAGTGAAACCTTGGGGGGAACCCACAGGACACTCAAGCACTGGATTGGTACCTAAATCTTTGTATTCTCTTTTCAACAATAATAATTACTGCTGCTGCTACTACCGCTAGGCCTTAGTTTGAAAAAAAAGACTGCAAAATTATCTGGGCATCTCTGTTAGGCCTTTCTCATCACTGTTGATTACACTGAAATAATTTCCCTGTTAGGAACTCCTCCTACAGGAGTGTATTAGATTTCTGTTGCTATAACAAAATGCCTGAGGTGGTATACTTTAAAGAATAGTTTGTGTAGCTCATCATAAATTACTGAAAATTCAATTATGTCTCTTAAGAGAATTGTTTCATATTAAAAAGTTAGCTAATCAGAAATCATAAACAATAAATAACATGCATATCGTAAACCAGTAAGACTTTTTTTTAAGGAGCATTCCAGGCTTAATACCACTCCTACTGTGGTTCCTTGGGGCCTCTCTGCGCCTAGACAATCCACCCACCTTCCAACTGGCCAGGCTGGCCTCCCTGAAGCTGGTTTTATAAAGACAAGATTTGAGTAAGTGCTGCTGGAACTATCTGCCAAAGTATGGAAGGAGTTAATATCCGGTTCATTTAAAATGTGCGGTCAGCTTCTAACGGGCAGCAATGTACCATCCACCGCCACCCAAACAAAGTAACACTTTGAACAGGGTTGGGGAGCTAGCTCAGTTGGTGCTGGCCACGCAAGCATGGGAACGTGAGCTCCATCCTCAGAATACAGATTTGTTGCTTTTCACTTTTAGGTATGTGTATGTTTAAGATTCTAAGTGTGTGCTCCACACTCGTGATCTCAGCAATGGGGAGGGAGAGAAAGGCATAACCCTATGGTTTGCAAAGTGGATTGTCTGGGGGTTGGGGGTAGGGGTGGTAGTAAGAAGGAAAAAGGGGAGGGAGGTGGCCCACTCCTGAACACCTCTGGCATCTACACACACACACACACACACACACACACACACACACACACACACACACACACACACACGGCAGTGAGCTCTGCCATTTGGAACCACACTTAAGGCGAGGGCCATCCACAAACAGGTAACACATGTCAATCGCACCCGCTTAGATTCGTTGAACGGGGCATGGGATCTTTCGAATCCTCGAAAAGTCCAGACACACACAGGTCCCTGATGGAACATCCCTTGGCCTGTTCGAAGATTTTCGTCCAGCACCCACTCCAAGCCCAGCCACCTAAAAACAGTTCGAACAAGACAGCACACTGCTCTCTTAAACCTACTCGGCCCTTGAATGGTCAGGGTCTGTCACCCAAGCAGCTTGAGGAAGAGCGTTCTTAAGGACCCTGGGCCGGCCTGCTCTAATGGATGCCTAGCAATGAGCTTCACCTTTGCTCAGTCCTTTCAAAAGCACCTGCGGCTGCGGTGAACCCACAGGAAGAGGGTTAAGAAATAAACTAAATTAAAATTAAAAGGGGGTAAGAGGGGAAAGTAGAGACTCCCCTACCCTCACTCCATGCCAGCCGCACTAAACTTCGCCGTTGGCCACCCCACCTCCACGGCCGGCCCGGCTCAGCTCCGGAAGGCTCCACACTTCGGCGGTCCTTCTCCCGTCTGAGCCGCCCTTCGCCGTCGACCCCGCCCCCACCGAGGTCGATTTCCGTATGCCACGCCCACTGTGTGTCCGCCTCTGCCCAGCCAGGTTCCACTCTCGCTTAGCCACTCCCCCCACTGTTGGCCCCACCTCCCACCTGGTTCTAGTCCCGCCTCCTGCCCTGCCCTGGACCCGCCTCCCAAGAAGGCCACGCCTCCTATGGGCTATGGCCCCGCCCTTTTCCCCTTCCTCCGTAGCCCGTGCCCGCCCACCGTGGCTTCTCACCTTCCCGCCTCGGACCCGGCGCCCTTCTGGAGCGCGGCTTGACCACGATGAGGCTCGGCGCACGTTCTCGCGAGTTTTCCTTGAACTCAGCAGGAAGCGGAGGCCTCCCGGGTGGTCCTCACCCAGAGCTGCCTCAGCAGACTGGGCCGCGGCGAAAAAGAAGCCACCGCCCGGCTTCTGCGGCTTGAAAACTTGGCGAGGGCTTTTTTGTTTTGACGTGTTTGGAATTTTCCCGCGGTCGCTCGGGAGTGGGGCTGCGCGCGCGCGCGCGCACACACACGCACCCGCAGTGCACTCTGGGGCCGAGCGCGCCCCCGCGGCATGATGGGAAAATCCCTGGGTTCTTGGGGAGGAAGTGGGTGAATACGCGCCGTGGCTACTCAGCCGAGCTGCACAAGGGCATCATAGAAACGAGAGCCCTGGGATGTCGTTCTTGAGAGAGAGGCGTTGCCACCTTGGTCAGACTCGACGCAGGGTTCAGCCTGCAGCTTCCTAGTCGTGCGCCCAATAACAAAGGAGTTTTTTTTCTTTAGCGATCGTCCCAATCCCAAATCAGGCCGGTACACTGCTTAGTTCGGGTTCAAATCGATTTCAAGTTGCTTTTAAGCCACATAAGTGGAAACTTCCATACTTGTGTGACGAGACTTGTGTTATCTTTTATTCCTGATTTTTAACATTACATGTTTGTGCTTGCCATGTGAAATCATAAAGGACAATTTGCAGGAATCTGTTTTCTCCTTTCACTAATGCAGATACACAGAAGTCAGGTTTGGTGGCAGGCGCTTTTACCTGTTGAACCATCTTACCGACCCTTACTAAACAAAATTACAACTGTGTCCTGGAGAGATGGCTCAGAGGTTAAGAACATTATCTGCTCTTCCAGAGGTCCTGAGTTCAATTCCCAGCAACCACGTGGTGGCTCACAACCATCTGTAAAGAAATCGGGTGCCCTCTTCTGGCGTGCAAGTGTACATGTCGGCAAAACACTGTATACATAAATAAATTTTTTTTTAAATTTTTTTAGAACTTAATGACATTGTTTCACTAATCTTTGAATCGGGGAGGAGTTCAAATAACCGTAATTTAGATTCTTTTTTTTTTTTAATCAGTGCCTCCCAACCATCCATCATAGGTCATAAGGCCACAACTTCAGGTGTGCTTTAAAAATAAACTTGTAAAGGAGTAATGGATGCATGTAATAAATAGCTCTTATTTAAATACTCAGCTATTATAAAGGCATATCCATCTAACCAGTGAACAAATCCAGTTCATAAAGTCAGTGCTGCCAATGTTGTAAAGCTTAAATTACAAAATGAATATATTGACTAGTGACAATTTGTGGGGGGGGGCGTGGTGTTGGGTTTTGTGTTTGTTTGTTTTTAAATCAAGGGAAAAGTGCTGGAGATGGCTCAGAGATTAAGAGCACTGACTGCTCTTCCAGAAAACCTGAGTTTGAGTCACAGCATCCACATGGTAGGTAATAACCATTGAGAGCCCCTGTCCAAGGAAATCTGATGCCCTCAGCTGGCCTCCCTGGGCACCACACTGTGCACAAACATACATAAGGCATAGTGTCCAGACATGTAGAATTAAGCGGTTAGCCGTTTGGTTTTTTTACTCCCTGAGGCTTGTGCTTTTTGGGTGTGTCTGATCTAAAGCACAGCAGGTATGGTGAGACAAGTGTGAGTGACACCTTAGCCTTAAAAAAGTCATATATACAGTGACAAATTGTAAAAGGTTTTGTTAGTACTTTTTGGTACTCGGATTTTTGTATACTTGCCAAAACAAACAAACAAACAAACAGTCTTGACATTGTGAATTTATGTCAGTTTAGTGGTTAATAAATACTGGGCTGTTTAACTTCAGCATGTAAAATGACTCCATGGTTAGGCCTAATTTAGACTAAACGGGAAGCATGTACAGCATAAAGATGCACATGTAAATTCTGGGGTGTCATGGGTGTTCCTTCTGTGTAGCATCAATATGTGTGGAGCTGTCCTTCGCCTATTTTTAGCAGTAATGAAATGGCCACCTTGTGATATGTCCAATGAGTTTGCTGAGAAACAAGTGCTGCAGTCCAAATCCTATTTTTGAATTGTAGCAAAAAAACTGAGGTTGGGTCCCTCTGAAAATAGTTTTGGTTGTGGTGTAAGAGAGCACAAATACTGTGGCAAAATGAAAATGGCAAAGGTAGAGAAAACGTGTTAAAGCCTTTTAAGTTTTTACATCAAGAAAGAAAATGAGAAACCGGCAGCTGAGGCTGACAGTGGCTGCCTTAGTCAAGCCTTCCTTCAGTTTCCAACAAGTGCGTTGAAACACCTGCCTTGGATTCCACAGTGTGATCTGGATTGTAGTACGAGTCCTTGCACAGTGAGTGAAGATGCCTCGCTCCCGCACAAGGTTGGGCACCCGTGTGCTGTCTTGCTCGTGGCTCTGATACTTTATGCCTTTGATGTGTCAAGTGTATCTCGTGTGTTTAATACTTGCCTTGCATCCGTTCCTTCAAGCCTCACATTGATCATACGGTAGGTCGTGTTTCTGCTTCACGGAGAGAACCATATGCAGAGCTGTGTTTTCTGGCTGGCCTCGGGACCAAGTTTCAAAACCAGGTCAGTCGCCTTTGGCTGCTTGTTATGTTCCTGCTCACCCAAAGCTAGTTGAGGAGAGCATGGGAGCTAGGGCTACGTGACCTGCGAGGTTACTTTACTCCCACTAAAACATTTTGACTGAGGAAACGTACACTGAATTAGAGAAGAAAACTTTATAAACATGAAATATCAAAAGCTTCAAGAGATGCGTACAGTACGTGGCGAAGGTTTGATCACTGTCCAGAGAGGAAGACACTCCTAGTATTAAGGAAGGGAGGGCTACAGGAGTAAAAGTGTGTGAAAGGGCTGGAGAGATGGCTCAGAGGTTAAGAGCTGCGCTTCCAAAGGTCTTGAGTTCAATTCCCAGCAACCACATGGTGGCTCACCGCCATCTATAATGCGATCTGGTGCCCTCTTCTGGCCTGCAGGTGTACATGCAGACAGAGCATTGTATACATAATAAATAAATAAATCTTAAAAAATAAAGTGTATGGAAAAGGGAAGTCTCTTCCCTGCAGATGCACCCACATGCCACTCCCTGGCCTCTGGCAAGAATACACTTAGGGGGTGTATACACACACAGACACACAGTGTGCTGTGGTCTCATAGTCTCAACTTTGTGACGGTGCCGAGGCACGATCAGCAGACACTGTAATTTGAAAGTGGGATCCCAAGTGGAACCCACTTTGAATTTTTATCTTTTCCAGGCTAGTGACACGTAGCAGTCCTCTCTCACGATGCCAGAAACTACTGCGCAGTCATTAAGAACCACACAGTCGTCACAGTGGAAACAACTGATGTTGTACCAGGTGCTGCGTTGCTGAGCTGCAGTGTTGAATAGGTCAGGACTGTTACATACGTTTGGTATGCGATACCTTCCTGTTCATAGTGGGTTTTATCAAAAAGGAATAACATCATAATCAGAGGAGAATCTGTGCTCCTAAAAGAACCTCAAGTGCAGGAGCATCTCTCTCTCTCTCTCTCTCTCTCTCTCTCTCTCTCTCTCTCTCTCTCTCTCACACACACACACACACACACACACACACACACACACACACACACACACCACAGCTAATTGAGTGGTGTGGAAACCTGACCATAGCTGCCCAGTGGAGCCACTCCTGTGGCATCTGGAATCCCAAAGTCCTCCTGCAGGACCCAAGTTATACAGCAGGGCAAAACAATGTAAGTAGAAACAAAAGCTGACACAAAGACAGGAAGTTTAAAGGATATGTTGCTGCATGAGACACAGAGTAGCTTACATCCCTAACTTTTTAGTTTTAAGGCTGATTTAAAAAATAATAATAAGGTCTCACTATGTAGCTCTGGCTGTAGTGGAACTCAATGTAGACCACACTGGCCTAGAACTTACAGAGATCTGCTTGTGTCTGCCTCACCAGTGCTGGGATTAAAGGCATGTGCCACTACATCTGGCCTTTTTTTTTTAATGTACATTGGTGTTTTGCCTGCATGTATGTCTGTTATGAGTGCGTTAGATCCCCTGGAAATGGAGCAACAATCGGTAGTTAGCTACCATATGGGTGCTGGGAATTGAACCCTGGTCCTCTGGAAGAGCAGCCAGTACTCTTTACCACTGAGCCATCTCTCCAGCCCCCACATCCAGACTTTTAAGTTCTGTTTTAAGCCGAGCTAACTATACTATTCTGTTCTTAGTCCACACGATTTCCCATATTATTGTAACCATCATGCCTAGCTGATTTCAGGGACAAGCTACCTGGAGTCAGACAACTCTGTGTGTCCCTGGGTGTTGGGAGTCTTGGTCCTACTTTGTAAGTTAGCCAATGGCTGCCCAATGAAAGCCAACCATAGGGAAAGCAAAGTGTCTCCTTACCCACCCTCAGGTCATAGCTAAGGCTTCTATAACAAAAGCCAGAATAATAAGAGGACAACAAATACATCTTAACTTTTACAAGACACTGGGACCCAAGGAAGCATTGAAGCAAGGTAATCTTCATGTTAATTTTGATGAAAAGTGGACAGTCCTGGGGGAAGAGAGCTGGACAGAGAATACAACCTGCTGGCCGTGAACTCCCCAGGCCATGAACAAGGCCTGTTTGCTCAGTGCCTTCTCTCTTTCTCTGTGTCTTCAGAGAGAGAGGTGCTCCTTCATCCACATCATGGGCAGCCCTTCTCACATGAGGGTCACAGAAGTTTAAAAGACCCTTCCTAGCTTGTATGAGCTGCTTCAGAGGAAGGAAAGTACCACCTTCCAGCTTTTTCCAGAATCTAGATGCCAGTAATTACAGAAGCTACCTGCTTTGGCTAACAATAAAGAAAAATAAGTTTCTGTTTTGTCAAAGTGAGTATTATTTTAAGTCCCTGTGGCTTGCCACAGGACTGAGATGAAACACTATAATAAAGTCAGATTTCTGTGGTTAAAGAAAATTCTTATCCTCTGCTTTAAGCTTGGTCTAGAGAAAGAAGCCATCCTCAAGCTAATGAATAGTTGCTTTTCCTGCAGAGCCCATCAATGGGTACATACATGGTTGTTCCAGGAAAACAACCAAGAGTAGCAAATGTCATTTTAAAATCGGTGGGGGTATTGGGGCATGAAGTATAAAGACAGGTAACCTATCTATATAGTAAAAACATGTGAAGGCTGAAGATCAGAGGAACAGCCCTAGCCTTGTGGAATTTCTAACAGGACTCCAGAAAACAAAAATCTGTGTTTTCCCCCGTTGAGCAATGAGTGACATGTACACTCTTTCAGAAGAATGTGCAACCAATTTTAGCCCAGTTTTATTTAGGTCAGTAAACGCATGCATTCTTATTTAGAGCATACATCCCACCAATCCTGATGTGTTGTAACTAATTTAGCACATTTTTATTGCCTGCAGAAAGTAATAAGTTACAGTTTTAAATGAGCACATGGCTTAAAAATAGTTTTCCTCATAAGTATTTAATAATGACTCACTTAGCATGAAATTAATATTAAAGAATTGCTAAGAATAAGCACTTAAAAATTCCAGTTAAAAAAGGAAGAAATTATCCACATTTGTGACTTGATTAATTCTGGCAACCATTAACTCAGAAAAAAAGGGAACTTCATCCTATTCTTGTGTCAGCTTCAGATTGACCCTTAAATCACTGAATGTTTTCCAACAGTGAAATCAACTGCATCTTGTTTATTTTCTATCCTAAATGAAGGTTCTAGTCTTTTCAACTCATACGTGCACATCTGTGCGTGCGTGTGTGTGTGTGTGTGTGTGTGTGTGTGTGTGTGCATGTACACTTTTAATTCTTAAAGATCAGCAGGAGCAAAATGTATTACTTATGTTTTTAGACTCTGACAAAAATATCTGACACAAACTACTCAGGGAAAGAAGTTTATTTTTGCCCACTGACTCCTTGGTTGCTTGGCACCATGAGCTTACACAGCACATCATGGCAGCAGGAAGCATGTAGAAGAAAAGATTCCACACGCCATGGGAGACAGGAAGCAGAGAGGGAAGAAGGAGCCCTGACCAGGTACAACTGTCAAAACCACACCCCACACACCTGCTTCTAGCTAGGCCTCGCCTCTCTCAAAGTTTCCTGCCTTCCAAAGTAGAACTGCCAGGTGTGGACCAAACATGTAACACTTAAGCCTCTGTGAGACATTTGATATTCAAGCCGCAACAGGCAAGCATGAGAAACTAACTCGTAAACGGGTCATGGTGGCTCCTGTCCTTCCACTCACGGGCTTGAAGCATAACCATTGCCTGGGACACACAGGAAGGCTCCTTCTCAAAACATCAGAAGGGAAAAAGCCAACAACATTTGGTGAGCATTTCCGTTTTGGAAGCTTTGCCAGGCACTCCGCAGTCACTATCTCATTTGATCCACAATTCCATTACATGGGAGTAAAGAGTGTCACTTCCAGTTGGTACACCAGCCAATAAGTAATGTAGTAGAATAAATCTTTCATGGTGCTGGGGATTACACCAAGCCCTCATTCATACTAGACAAGTGTTACCCCATTAAACTACATCCCCAGCTGGAAAAGAAACCAATTTTTTTTTTAGATGTAAAAAAAAAAAAAATCATTTCATGACAGCGAGTGGCATGGTGTTATTGATAGAAAAATCCTTTGCCTGGATGTTTCGGGTTCTGGAAACTTCATGTTTTTATGCTGTCTGCCTTCAGGCTCCTAAATGGTCTGTGCTTCCTCTACCGGTTTCCTACTGCTGCTGTAACAAATGGCCAAACAAATGCTTGGAAACAAATGCGTTGTTTCATGCTTCTGTGAGTCAGGGGTTCCACGTCAGACCCGGTGATACAAAATGAAGATGTCAGTGGGATTCTGTCCTTTGTCCAACTCTAAGCAGAGGCTGGTTCCTTGCCGCAGCTCCCTGGCTCCTGGAGGCTGTCTGCTTTCCTTAGCGAAGGCTCTCAACAGCATCTCTTCCAAGTGCAATCTGACCTTCCAACCTCTCTTTTATAAGGACCCTTGTGATTGCTTCTGCCCACTCCAGTAATCCAGGATAGTCACCCCATCTGAAAATGGTTGGCTTATTCAGATCAACGGTCTCTTTTGCATAGAAGGCGGTGTACTCACAAGTTCCAGGGCAGTATTGTTCAGTAGCCCTCATCCAACTTACTTATTCCGTGACTCCATTTCCAAAGTGCTGCAGACAGTTTCGCCGCCTGCAATCCTCAGGAAATACCGCTTTTATGCAAGAGCTGTGTTTCCTGCAGTGTGTAATGACAGATGCCATTGATAATTTCAGTCGTTTACATAGTAAGCCAGATTTGCTTCTGGCCACTCCTCTCGGCTTCAGTATCAAAGTTAGAACTGCACATTAATCACAGTACTGCTTGTGCCTCGTATTTGCCAACCCAGGAAGACAAAATAAATAGGCTCATTTTCAACAAATCACAAAATTCCAATCTGGGCTAGTATCAGAAGTCTTCTTGGGGTTTGATTTCACAGCTCCCATAAATGGCTTTTATTTCTTTTTTCCTCATTGGGTTTGCATTGCTACTTGTAATCTCATGCCAAAACATGTGCAAATAATCTCCATTCTCCAGATTCTTGTTGCTCTCCCTGTAGAGAGACAGGGTCTCACTGTAGACCTCTGGCTGTCCTGGAATTTACTATGTAGACCAGGCTGGCCTTGACTTCACAAAGATCTTCCTGCCTCTGCTTCCAAAAGCTAAGACAAAAGGTGTGTACCACTGCACCCAACTGACCATACCCATAACTAAATGGCAAAATTTAGATCATTTTATCTCTCTCCGGATCTGGACCAGGCAAAGAGAATAAGCACCCTGAAGTTTACATCTGGCCTGCAGGTTTGCTTTGTTTAGCTTGAAGAGCACTTGAGGGAAATTTTTAATTGCAACCATTTAGAAACCAGAACTTTTCACATAGAATCCTTATTTTGCATTGCTTGATACATTGGACAGGATGGGAACCCTGCCACCATTCCTGCCTAACATGGGTTGGAGGCAACTACGGTGTCTACTCAGCTTCCAGCAGCTTGGCAGCCTCTAAGAGAAGCCAGCGTGCTGAGATACCCTTAGCGCTGGCGCTGGGGAGGTGGCCCAGGAGGTAAGAGCTCGCTGTGCGAGCTTGGAGAGCCAAGTCCAGGTCCGAGCAAGGCCCTGGGGAGGTGAGGACAGGAGCATCCGACAGGCTTGGTGCCCAGCCAGTCTAACTGCACTCACTGACCTCCAGGTTCAGTGAGAGGCCCTGGCTGAAAAAGGAGGTGAGGTGGGGGAGCAGGGAGTGGAGAATAACAGAGGGAGATACCTGACACTGATCTCTGGTTTTCTCATGCACACAACTTGTGAGCTCATGGGTACATACACCACACCAAAGCAAAGTTACCAATTCTAGTGTTCCAGTGGTGTCCCTTTTGGTTTTCAAATGCGGAAATTGCTTGCTAACCCTAAATCTGGCCCAGAAACTGTCTGAGGGTGCCATCACACAAGGTTTTTGATATGCTATTATCCTCTAGAACCTCGGTAATCAAAGTATGACCCGTGGACTGGCAGCCTAGTGCCTACTGACAGACGATTAACAGTGTGCCTAACCAGGATCTGCCTTTTAACAATGCCCAAGTGATTGAGATATTCATTAAGATCTGAGAACTGCAGTTGTAGATACAGAACAGCTGGTCCCAGCCTCATCCACACCTACCAGGACCAGTCCGACTTTGCTCATTTAGTGCCATGGAAATCAGTAACATACTTGTCCCTTGTAACTTTCTGAATGCGCAGACAATGAGTGGGAAGAGATTAAAAACACAAATGAGCCGGGCGCAAGCCTTTAATCCCAGCAGTCAGGAGGCAGAGGCAGGCAGATTGCTGTGAATTCAAGGCCAGCCTGGTCTACAAAGCTAGTCCAAGATAGCCAAGGTTACACAGAGAGGTCCTGTCTCTGAAAAACAAAAACAAACAAACAAAAAACAAAACCAAAAAACCCCACAAATGACACTAAAGCAAAACTGAGATACTGCTCTAGTTTCAGGATGGGAAAACCACCTTGCTGAATTTACTTTTTTTTTAAATCTTATAAACAACAGATTTTTTTTCTCATCACCGTTCCGGGAGTCGGGAAGTTCTATCTGTTTTCTCACAAACAGCTGTATTCATTGTTGTAGCCTCACCTCTTTGAAGGACCAAAGGTTTTTCCAAGCCTCCTTCATCAGGGAACTAATCCTGTTCCTCAGGGTTCTGCTTCCGTGATCTGATCAATACCGGAGGCCTCCACCTTCTAGAGGATGAGAATTTTAGTATATAAATCCTCGGGTACTTAAATATTCTTTGTTTGTTTGGTTGGTTGGTTGGTTGGTTGGTTTGGTTTTGGATTTTCAAGACAGGGTTTCTCTATGTAGCTTTGGCTGTCCTGGACTCGTTTTGTAGACCATGCTGGCCTTGAATTCACAGCAGTGTTCCTGCCTCTGCCTCCCGAGTGCTGGGATTAAAGACGTATGCCACCATGCTCAGTTAAATATCCTTTAAAAAAATTTTTTTTACTTGGGTGATGTTAAAATACAGATTCAATCCCAGCACTTGGGAAGCAGAAGCAGGCAGATCACTCACTGAGTTCGAGGCCAGCCTGGTCTACAAAGTGAGTCTAGGACAGTCAAGGTTATACAGAGAAAACATGTCTAGAAAAACAAAACAAAAACAAAACAAAACAAAAAAACAGATTCTGGTTCTCATCTCCTTCAAGTCTTTACCCAAACATTCTTTCTTAACAGAATACTTGATCACTATTGAAAATGGAAGAGAAAAATAAATAAATAAATAAAATAAAAATAAAAACCTCCCTAAGCCCTATCTTTACCCTCAATCCCTCTCCTCTGTTCTCCATGTTTTTCTTTTGGACAAAGCATTGGTTACTCTCCGTTCCTTACAATGTCACCTACTCATCTGTCGTGTTTATCTTGTGATTTCTACAGTAGGTGAAGATCTCAAAGGCAATGGGATTGGCTGGCTTACTGATGTCTCCTAAATACCCATGGTAATATGGGCGTTGGATGAGTGGAGAGATGACTCAAGCTATCTTTCTTTTGATTTTCTGTCTCATTGGCCTTTTCTTCGTCATGATTTTGACATTTCTTCAGCTTGTTTCCTAAGCCCTACGTCACATCTCTGTTCTGTGCTCACACGGTCATTGTTCAAGCTTGCTCTCCTGCTGTCCATGTTTGTCGGTTACTGTAAGTGGACTGTCTTCTCTTGTTTTTATAGTTTTCCTCTTCCTTGAGTTGCCCCTGTCTTCTCTCATTTCCTTTTTTTGCTGTTCTCACTTTTGTTCTTCATAATAAAAATTTGCTTCAAATTTTTGATGACCCTGCCTATTCATATTGAAGATGGTTGTATTAGACAGATGTTGGACATTCTGCATACCTGGGTGGAATCTATCAGTGAGTGGGCCTCACTGCCCATGATATTTCAGCAGTGAATCTCAGGGGTGATAGCTATAGAACCAGGGAAATGTGAATAGATATTTCTGCAGCCACAAGGAGCCATAAAAGCTCCTGCTGTGGAGGTAATGTGATGGGACCCGAGCAGACTACAGTGTAGGGTAGGAATGGGTTTACTCGGCAGCTGCTGCCTAGGTCGGCCTCAACATGTCAATTTTTCATTTAAGTTTTTGGTACAGATCTGACTAAGAGGGAACAAGTAACCCCCGATCAGTCTACATGGTTTGTCCTTTCTGCTCCAAGAGCAGAGTGGATTTGTTTCTGTGAGTGGGGAGCAGTGGCGGAATACGCGGGGTGGGGGTGGGGCGGACGTAGAGTGTTCTTTTTTAAATCATCAACTTTGCTCGGGTTAGGGTTAGGCTTACATCCAACCCTCTGCTTATCTGCGCCAGTGCAGGTTTTTCTGGGTCAGTCAGAGTCTTCCTGATCTTCCAGTAGGCTGAGTCCTTTGCCTCTCTGATTGGCTAAAGCAGAAATCTACCCCCTTGGCGGACCATCTGGTTCAGAAAGTTGGCCTTCTGCTGTTCTTGGTCTCTTCACCTCTTCTTTCTCGTGCTTTGTTAATTTCATTATGTTTCCCTGAGTTTTAAAGTGCGAAAATAATGTACGGATGGCCATTGTTGAGCAGAAAATGGTTTATGTTCCGTCCAACACAATATTTGTATAAAAACAAAAGTTTGTTTGGTTTTTGTTTTGCTTTTCATTCCATATTTCTTTTGAGGGTCTTTTCGTTTCATACTCTTTAGAGCTTGCAATACTTATAGAACAATAAATCCAGCTTTGGAGACTATAGGTGTAAATAATCTTAAGGAGGAGTTTGGTTTGGTCTGAGGCAGGATCTCACTGCATACCCCAGCCTATTCTGAAGCTCACCGTGTAGCTCAGGTTGGCCTCTGACCCCTAGCGATCCTTTAATCTCAGCTGCTTTGTGCTGGGATTGTGAGCAAGAGACCCTAGACCTGGCCATCCTGAACATCCTGAAGTGTTGACCAATGTAAGTTTCTATTGGTAAAAGGAAAAGTCATCATAGAACCAAGTCAGGATGTATGGTTTGAACAGGTACAGAAATGATAGAAACTACTTGTGCAGTGAAAGTGAGTCACTGGTTTAAGATTTGTAGATGGGCTTAAAGCATTATGTAATTTTAGTGTATAGTTTCACATAATGCCCCAGGGATTATGGAATTAAGGGCACAAGCTATCAAATGAAACCAAGTTCTGATCTGTGCATACTTACTTGTGAAATATTATCTAAATTTTTGTCTTTAAAGATTGCTTACACTGGGCATGGTGGTGCATGCCTGTAATCCCAGTGCAGACAGATCTCTGTGAGTTCTACAAAGTGAGTCCAGGATAGCCAATGCTACCCAGAGAAACCCTGTCTCAAAAAATCAAAAAGAAGAAGAAAGAGGAGGAAGAGGAAGGGAGGGAGGGAGAGAGACAGACAGACAGACAGACAACCCCACAGCCTGGGAGAAAATACAACACATATATTTGATGAGAAAGATGTATCTAAAATATGTAAAGAACTCTTACAACTCAATAACAAAAAGCCAAAAAGCCAATATAAAAATTAGCAAGGTTATTTGATTAGACTTTTCTCTGTAGAAGATACAGTATTATCCAATGAGCACATCCAAAGATCCTCAGCATTAGTGCAGATAAGAATCACCGTGTGGTACCACTTCACTCCTACTGTAATGCCCTCGCTTTGTAGAAGCCTGGAGAGATGACTCATAGGCAAGAGCATGAAATTCTTACTCTTGCAGAGGACCAAGGTCAGTTCCCAGCATTCACATCAGATGGCTCATGCCTGCCTGTAAGAGGTGCCAATATCCTCTTATGGCCTCTGAGCACTCACATATGCACATACCCAAAACTGACACACATACACACACACATATACATATGGTTAAAAATAAAATCTTTTCAAAAGAAATAATATCAAATATTGGCAAGGAAGACATAGAGATCCTTTGGAAAGATCACCTGATAGCTCCTTAGCACACTAAGCACAGACTTATAATAAGACCTAGCAACTCCACCCTATACATATGCATGAAAGAATTGAAAATCTGTGTCCCATTGGCACAGGAGACAACTTACTGAACAGAACACTAACAGACCAGGCCTTAACATCAACAGTAAATGGGACCTCATGAGGCTGAGAAGCTTCTGTAAGGCAGAAGACACTGTCAACAGAACAAAGCAACAGCCCACAGACTGAGAAAGATATTCACCAAACCTACATCTGACAAAGGTCTAAATTCCAAAATATATAAAGAACTCAAGAAATTAAACACCACCAAAACCAATAACCCAATTAAGAAATGGGGCTCAGAAAAAAACAAAAAACAAAAAACAAAAGAAAGAAAGAAAGAAATGGGGCTCAGAACTAAACAGAAATTCTCAACAGAGGAATAGTGAATGGCTGAGAAACAAAGAAATGCTCAATGTCTTTACTTTAGTCATCAGAAAAATGCAAATCAAAATGACTCTGAGATTCCATCTTACACCCATCAGCATGGCTAAGATTAAAAAAACTCAAGTGACAGCACATGCTGGTGAGGATGTAGAGAAAGGGGAACACTCCTTCATCGCTGGTGGGAATACAAACTTGTACAACTACTTTGGAAATCTATCTGGTGCTATCTCAGAAAACTGGGAATAGGGCTTCCTCAAGACCCAGCTATTCCACTCCTTGGAATATACCCAGAAGATGCTCCAGCACACAACAAAAACATATACACAACCATGTTCATAGCAGCCTTATTTATAATAGCCAGAGCCTGGAAACAATCTAAATGTCCCTCAGTCAAAGAATGGATAAAAAAACTGTGGCACATTTACACTATGGAATACTACTCAGCTATTAAAAACAAGGAAATCTGGAAATTGTTGACAAATGGATGGAACTAGAAATGATCATAATGAGTGAGTTAACCCAGAAGCAGAAAGACTCACATGGTATATACTCACTTATAATTGGACACTAGCCCAAGAGGCATGTCCCATGAAAGTCTTCACTTACCAGGAGATTGGGATAGATGTGAGAACATCCTAATGGGACTCTAGCTAAGAGAAGTATGGGAGGATGGGGAAATAGAAGGATCCAGAGGGTCCTAGAAACCTACAAGAAGAACATCAGGACTGGCGGATCTGGGCCCAGGGGTTCTGCTCAAACTACTGCACCAACCAAGAACAATACATGCAGTAAACAGCGAACCTCTACTCAGATCTAGCCAATGGACAGGATTCTCCACACTTGAGTAGAGAGTGGGCACTGACTCTGACATAAACTCTGGTGCCCCATATTTGACCACTTCCCCTTGGTGGGAAGGCCTGGTGGCATTCGGAGAAAGGATAAGCAGGCTACCAAGATGAGACTTGATAGGCTGTGACCATATACAGGGGGAGGAGATCCTCCTCGGTCACAGACATAGGGGAGGGGAATAGGGTGAAAGAGGGAGGGAGGGAGGGAAGAATGGGAGGATACAAAGGATGGGATAACAATTGACATGTAATCTGAATAAATTAATTAAATTTAAAAAAAAAAGAAAAAGAAGATCTGTGTCCAAGCTGCTGCTGGTAGTGCAAGCCTTTAATCCCAATGTGCAGGAGGCAGATCTACAGAGTGAGCTCCAGGACAGCAAAGTCTACACAGAGAAACCCTGTCTCAAAAAAAAAAAAAGAAAGAAAGAAAAGAAAAGGTTGAAGAAGAAAGTAAATGAAATAATGTTTGGGACTGGAGCTATGGCCCAATGGTTAAGAGCTGGGTTCAATTCCCAGTACCTGTATCAGGCAGATCACAAGAAATCTTATACTTCTGGTTTCTGCAGATACCTGCACTGACACACACATACCACATATCTACCTGTAATTTAAAAAAAAAATTTAAGTCTTTAAAGAAAGAGAAAAAAGAAAACCTATGTTGGTTGTGTCCAGGGCTATAATCCCAACAACTCAGGTGTTAAGGCAGAAGTCCAGCCAAATTCAAAGGTTGGACTACATAACCCTGTAGCAAAGAAGAAAAGCCACATATCCAACAAAACATTACAAGTGAGTTTTCATAGCAGCATTATTTAAAATAGTAGAAATATGCAAACAGCTCAAATATCTACAGAGGATATCTACCCAATGGGATATTACTGATCTATAAAAAGTAATGAAGTATTGATAACCTGCTCTACAGCATGAATTAATGTTGAAACATTATGCTGAATGTCCAGAAAAGGTAAATCCACTGAAACAGAAAGCTTCACTGATGCTTACAGGGGCTGCAGTAAGGAGAATGGATGAGACTGGAAACACTGGGTGCCCTTCAGGGTTGGTAAAAAGTTAGTGGAATTAGACGGTGAAGAGTGCACATCATGGATACAGGCAAACCCGTGGCATCCAACACTCCCACAGAGTGAAGTGTATCTATCAACAGCATGTGATACATATGAATGTGCCCTTCATAAAGCTCGGAGCCGTTACAGCATCTCTCTGGTTCTAAACAGTAAGGAAGCAGTGTTTGTTTAAAAGCAGACATTTGGAACCAGGGGCTAACATGTCACACAACACATCTGGTTGGTAACTCTCCACAGGCATTGTTGGAAAATCCATCCCAACTTCTGCCTGGGTCATGCCACCCGCTCGTAGCTCTGCTGCTGCAGCACGGCCTCTGCTCTGTCTGTGTTGGAGTCAAAAAAGGACCCAGCAGTAGGTTTCCTTCATTGCGAGTCTCCTCTCTCAGCTCCTTTTTTGTAGTCTGCCCTCTGCATGGAAGACATAAGCCTGAGCTGCTGTTAAGGGGCGCTCCCAGCTTTCAAAGACTTAGATTCTCATTAGCTGCTTTCCTCTGTACCCCCCTTCCAGTCATCCCTCGACCTCCCTCATTGCTGACCTCTGCCTGTTCTCCATTACCCTCAGCCAGCCGGGCCTCCCCAGGGTGGCGTGCAGATCACAACTCCAGATGTGGACTGACTGGCAAGCGGCTATTAGAAGATTATTTCCCTTGATCTGGACACCATATAAGTGCAGATCTCATTAGCCAGCTCTTTCTACAGCATACACTGGCCTCATTCTCCACTGGAAATCAACTTCAACACCTACTGCTGAGTCTGTATGTATTCGCCATATAAAGTGACCCAGGCTGTGCGCTTCCCAACGTGATTTCTGAACCTCATCACACGTTTCTGTTTCTATTTATTTGTACTAAATTTCCCTGGGGCTCGTTCCCGATTACCCCTACACTCTTTGCAGGATCTTTTGAATTCTAAGCTTTCCATACCTGACCGACGGGACAAGCACGTCTGTGCTGCAAAGCAGCATGCCGGGGCATTCAACAAAGGTCTGCCTCCTCACGCAGTCCTGATGCATTTGCCTTGGTGACCTCTTTGGTTGAATCAACTATAAATCCACAGACCAGGAGTCTCCATGTGCTCCCTGAGACGACTCTGAGACTGGCCATGTAAAACAAAGAGACTTCCCTTTACCTCCAGACCTACGTCATCCCAGTCTCCTAAATGTGCTATCTTGTGCATGAGATGCAGCCCCCAAACCCCAAGATGGTTCTGCCGAGCAGCAGCAGCAGCAGTCCTTTGCTCATAGGCCAGTACATTTTAACCTTTAGTCTTTTAAGAGAATTTCCTGAAGGTTGGTTTACACTGTTTTGGTTTTTGTTGTTGTTGTGTTGTTTTCGTTTTAAGATGGGTGGGGGGGTGGTCTGACTATGCTGCTCAGATTGATCTCAAACTCCTAGATTTACTCAGTCCTGCCTTAGCCTCCCAAATAACTGCAACTAGGGCCTCAGGCCACAGCGCCGACACTTAGTATGCCTTTGACCTTGCCTTTTTGGTGTGATATTTTGGCCAAATATTTATGACGTGTATTTATCTCTTAGGAGCGTGTTTTCTTCTAAAATTCTTTATCTGCACCTTCAGATATTTCTATTACATTTTACTGGGGGAGGGGCATACATGGCACAGCACACGTGGAGGCCCAAGAACAACTTGTTAGAGCAGTTGGTTCCACCTGCTCATCTTCCACCATGTTGGTTCTAGATATCAAACTCAGGTTCTCAAACCACAGGCTTGGTGCAGGGACGTGCCTCTCCCAGCTGAGCCATCTAGTCAGCCTTCTTATGAGTTTCTGTATTTGCACTCTCTTAAGTGAGTCTTATTATAAAACCATACCATGGGGCTAGAGAGATGCCTCAGAGGTTAAGAGCACTGTCTGCCCCTTCCAGAGGTCCTGAGTTCAATTCCCAGCAACTACACGGTGGCTCACAAGCATCTATAATGTGATCTGGTGCCCTCTTCTGGTGAGCAATCACACATGCAGGCAGGACTTTGTATACATAGTAAATAAATCTTTTTAAAATATATAAGTATTTTTTTAAAGTTAAAAAAATAAAATATATAAGTAAATAAAATAAAACTATACCATAAGTTTTGTTCATCTTATGTGTTCTAGTAAGAAACTGCTTGCTTAGATCTACATAGCAGCTGTGAAACACAGAATGCAAAAAGCAGTTGCCAACTACAGCCACAAATGTAGGAAATTCATCTCCGTGGTACAGGGAGATACTCAAAGCGTCTCTTTGTACTGCCCTGAAAGAACACACCCCACACTCCAGAAATCAGCAATGCAGCGGGTCTACATGAGAGCTTCAGTGATTTCGGGCACACGTGGAACAGCATTTCCATGACATGTCTCCTACAGCATCACCCTGGGGTCTCTGTGAGAATGGGCTAGATTCAGGGACAGGGCTACAGCCAGGGACTTGATGCCTTCCATCCTCACCACCACTCAGGCAGGTGTACAGGAAGCAATAGCTGGTTGTGGCCCGGGAGGAACTTCCAGATCTCCGGCTAGACCAGGTGACCACACTCGAGGAACCAGTGTTCACATGCTTTTTCAGCCAAGCTCTATACTGCAAATGGAAGCTGGACAAGTCTGAACAAAAGCAGACGATTCCATCATTGCAAGATGCAAGCTGGATCCTACTCAGTGACGTTTTATTCTGCTAAAGTGATCTACAGCAGTAAAATGAAGGGAACATCCCCTCGGAGTCCAGGTAGCAGAGTATTAGGCAAGTATTCTCTGCCAAAGCTGACATCTCAGAAACATCCTTGATCTGAAGGAGACACCTGGCTCAGGAGTTACTTGGCCCTGAGGATGGATACACTTTGCTGCAGGAAGCTATTCTAACGTAACCATGTAGTGCTCATGACTTCAGCAGTAGATTAATGAGGATCTGGAAGACAGGGCACACGGTCGGTTGTTGGATAACAGAGTGATTAGTGTGTAAGATGCAACGAGGAAGCCCTAATTGGGAAGCAGCCGGCAAAATCCCCAACAGGCTTTTCCACATAACTGAAGCTTTCCCATCTGCTGAGATTCTGAAGTGCTGGTGAATTAAGTTTTGTGGACTCAGGAGTAAAACCAGTAACAAAATGATCTACAGAGACACCACAGCATTCCTTCTGAGAATCACTAAGTCAGAAGACATTACTTTGAAAATATGATCTGTAGCCGAGTGATAAGACAGCCTGCAGTACCTCAGCGAGTCTGCATGATCAGCCCTGGTAGGAGTGAAAGAAACTCTCAACCTGCTTTTGGGGGGCCGTCCTACTGTCCAGTTTTTATTCTTGATCTTTTAAATAAATTAGCACTGATAAGCAAAAACAAAGACTCATTTCTTTTTTTTTTTTCTTTTTTGAAATTTTATTTTCACATAATACATTCTGGTCATCATTTCCAGTCCTTCAAATATACCCCGATCCTCCCCATTTCCTGACCCAACCAACTCTAGAACTTCTTTCCCTTTGTTTTTAGAAAAGAAACAAAGAGGGAAGCAAACAAACAAACAACCAGAATTTAAAAAAATACATTAAGAAAGAGTAAACACAAGAAACACAAACACCTTTACTTCCATTATTATATTCTTCAATGTTTCTGCTATGTAGTCTTTCCTCAGGCAAATAACACAGACATACAAACAGAAGACTACGTAAGTATCCTTTTAGAATTTTCACACAAATCGTTATAAATTCTCATGTTAAAATTGAAGAATGCTAGTTAGTTGCTAATGCTGCCATTCATACCAGAATGTAATGCAGCCTGAACCCCTTCAGAACAAGGAAATGGCAGTGTGGTCTTCATAACTGTTACCATTGCTCAACATTCAGGGAAGGATTTCAATAGCAGGAGAGGATGATGGCTTCCTTCCAGTGGCAAATATGTAGAAAGTTTAGGTTGGCTGACTATACAGAGTGGTTGGTACCTATGGCTCAGTTTCTTATCAATGCCTTTAGTCTGACTTTCACACAAACCCTGGTGCCCCATATCCGACCAAAAGACTCATTTCTTAAGTGAATTTTTACACCTCCCTCCTTTCTCTGGGCAAAAAAACAAAACAAAACAAAACAAAAAACATTTCAGGAAGCCAGAGCTTAGTAATAGATTTTTTTTTTCTTTTTAGGACACAGGTACATGTAACGTAGACTGGCCTGAGATTGGCTCCAGAGCTGAGAATGACCAACTGATATTACTGCCTCTGCCTCCAAGAGATAGGCTTAAAAGGATTGTTTTTAATAACAGCTTTTATTACATGTATAGTAAATTTATATCAAATTAGTCTTTTGCATTAGAAGAATATTCCAGAAAGGAAATTTTATACTACCTTGCACTACATGCACATTTGAAGAGTTAAGAGTAACATTTTTTTTCTGTTTCATACATAAGTTAAAGATATACATGGAGATGTATATGTACATACATGTATATATCCTTACATATATCATTGTACAAAACAATGGAATAAACTTTTTTTTTTGAGACAGGGTCTCTCTGGGTGGCCTTGGCTGTCCTAGACTCACTTTGTAGACCAGCCTGGCCTCCAACTCACAGCAACCCACCTGGCTCTGCCTCCCAAGTGCTGAGATTAAAGGCATGCACCACCACGCCCAGCTGGAATAAACTTTTTTAAACAAGTTTTTCTACATAGCCCAGGATGGCCTTGAACTCATGTCCATCCTCCTGCCTCATCCTCCCAGTGATGTCATTATCTTTAGTAACACTGGTTTTTGGTTTTTGGTTTTGTTGTTGTTGTTGTTGTTTTGATTTGTCTGGTTTTTTGAGACAGGCTTTCCTCTGTGTAGCCTTGGCTGTCCTAGACTCACTTTGTAGACCAGGCTGTCCTTGAGATCACAGCGATCTGCCTGCCTCTGCCTCCCAAGTGCTGGGATTAAAGGCGTGCACCACCATGGCGGACTGTAACACTGATTTTAAAAACATGTTCTCTTGCACCCCATCCCCCATAGAGGTCAATGACCACACTCTAGAATCAATCAGTGACCAGTTGGGAACAGCAGCTACCACCAAAGCTTTGCCAGGACCCCTCCCTGCCCCCCCCCCCATAGTTTTTCAAAACACGGTTTCCCTGGCTGTCCTGGACTCTCTTTGTAGATCAGACTGGCCTCAAACTCACAAAGATCTATCTGTCTCTGCTTCCCAAATGCTGGGATTAAAGGCATGCAACATCATGCCCAGTGCAACCTTTTATCTCTTAAAGAGGTATAACGATTTTTCTCTAAGTTCATAGGAATCTATAAAAATCTAGAACAAACATCAACAAACATAAGACTATTGCCCTCCAAGCAACCAAGTGCATCTTTAGGTCTGATCTCAGTCTATCTTCCTCCTCCAATTTCACCTTTAACCACTCAGGACCATATTGGGCATCATCTTAGGGTCTCTGTAATATTCATGTGTGCATTCTATAGGCATATGTTGCATGGCTGAGAATAAAGCCTGCATGTGATCCTCTGCAGGGACAGCAATACGTATTTCTGACCACACTGTACCAGTGCCCACACTTAAAACAGGGATAGCAGCTCAGGCCACACCTTTAATGCCCGCACTTAAGAAGCAAAGGCAGGTGGACCTCTGTGAGTTCCAGGCCAACCAGGGCTACATAATAAGATACTGCTTTAGATAGATAGATAGATAGATAGATAGATAGATAGATAGATAGATGATAGGCAGGTAGATAAAATAAGATTTTGGTTTTAAATAAAAGAACAAGTTTAAATTATTTGATTTATTAAAGTCACTATAAAATGATATAATTAAATACTTCTGGATTATTTTGTGATTTAGTTTAGTTGCTGGGCTGTTTTGTTTTGTTTTGGGAAAATCTCCATGTTCCTCACAAAGCCCAGGAGTTAGGAAGCTTTAAGGCAAACAAAACCTAAGGCGTAAAGCACTCTCTCCCACTCACCAGTCACCATCCTTTACAAGTCTCCCACCCTCAGATTATGGCAAGGAGGAAGGTCAAGTGTGTGTCAGGTATGCATGCGAGGGCAGAGCTATACACTGCAAACAGCAAAGCAGAGGCCTAGCCGGTAACAACTGTGCATGTGGATTCAGAACCTTCCTCTGAGTCTCTCAGGTTTTATAGGTGTCACCTCCCTGATCCTCCAGTGCGAGTGCAAGGCTCCTACATCAAATGTAGTCAATCAGAACCACATTTTTTAAAGATGTTAAGGCCAGGTAGAACCAGAGACAGGAGCAGAAGGACTCCCTTTGAAAACCTTTAATAATTCTTAGTAGTTTAGAAATATATTGGAAATCGATGTGATCGACAACCCGGATGAAGGAAGGACATGTAGGAAATGTGCAGAGCTGCAGAGCTCAACAGGCCTCGGCACTCGCTGTCTCGTGTCTGGAACTGTGAACCAGACACTATTTTTCCCCAATGGTTTCTATCTGAAGCTTGCAAGGAAACATGGAGGGTAAAACCAGAGTTAAGTGTCCCCTGAAGAGGAGCACTGAACACCGAGTGATGACATCCTGCCCCTATCTTAAAGAAGCTGAGTCTACATAGATACATATTTCTCTAGACTCATGGACTCACACGTTTTTAAACTATATTTAAAACCTCACATATGAGGTAGGTCCTCAAAATGTGTTTGTATATGTGTTTTTGCCTGTGTGTACTCCTACACTCCAGGAGAGGGCACCAGATCCCATTCGAGATGGTTGTGAGCCACCATGTGGTTGCTGGGAATTGAACTCGGGACCTTTGGAAGAGCAGTCAGTGGTCTTATCCTGCGAGATCTCTCCAGCCCCTCAAAATGTGTGTATCCACGAGTCTAGAAAAATAACACAGCTGTTAAGAGCACTGGTTGCTCTTCTAGAGGACCTGGTTTCCACTTCTATGACCCACACGTCAATTAACCACCATCTATAACTCTGTTTCCAAGGGACCCAGTGCCTTTGTCTGGTCTCTGTAGGCCCAGTGATGCATGGTATACACATAAAATAAATCTAAAAGGGGGGAAATGGGGGGGGGGCAAAAACATACAGAGGGACAAGCCTCCCAGCTGGAGCTAGCCAGGGCCACCACTCTCTCAGGAACTCACAGCTCTGTGGGGATTGTTGCCAACACCAGCCAATGGCAGAGTGCTTTTGAGCAGCCAATGGCAGAGTGCTCTTACCTGTTTTTGAGGGATGCATTCAAACTAACCTTTCCCACCACTGAACTGCTCTCTGAAGGTCTTTTGCTGACATTTAATTTCTTTGTCTCACAGAGAAAATATGTGAACATCAAGAGCCCTGCCTCCCACTCACCCTGGAGACAATTAATCACAAAATACAACTTGAAAAGGAAACTGGAAAAGGCAGGGAGTGGTGATGGGGGGAGGGGTTGAGAATCTTTTGACCTTTGCAGGTACCGGGTACCCATGTGGTACCCAAACGTACACACAGGCAGAACACATGATTTAAAATCAATCTTTTAAAAAAGGTTCTTAAAAGATAGTATTGAAAGGCCGGCGAATCAATTTGCAGAGTAACTGCCGCGTCATCTTGTGTTTACTCACAAGCTCAAGTTCGTGGAGCTTAGGCAGACCCTGTGTGTGTTACGGCCGGATTCAGTCATATTTAACTGACTGCCCTGCTTCCAAAGCACAACGTTTTCTTTTTAATATAATGTTCTCATTTATCGTTTGGCAAATGTATATATGTATATGGTATGTTTTCATCACACCAATCTCCTCTCACCTCATTGCGCACTCTCTTCTCCTCCTGCTCCCTCTGAGGCTCCCCTTCTTCCGACATGCCCCCCCATTTTGCTTTCTTTCTTTTTTAAAAAGATTTATTTATTTATTTATTTATTTATTTATTTATTTATTATACACACACTGGCCGCATGTGTGCCCGCCTGCCAGGAGAGGGCACCCGATCTCATTGTAGCTGGTGTGAGCCACCATGTGGTTGCCTAAAACCAAACTCAGGACCCTTGGAAGAACAGACAGTGCTCTAAACCTCTGAGCCATCTCTCCAGCCCTTTGCTGTCTTTCTTAAAGGTTCTTTCTCCCCACCACCCAGGGTTGGCAGGTAGCACATGAGGCCATGTCCACCAGACCCTTAAGAATCTCAGACTCTACAGCTGTACAGATGGCTCAATGGTTAAGAGCACTAACTGTTCCTCTAGAGGACTCAGGTTCAGGTACCAGCTCACACCCAGTGGCTCGCAGTCATCTGTAACTCCAGCCCAGGGCTCTGGCGCCCTCTTCTGGCCTCTATGGACACCAGGCACACCTGTGGTGCACAGACATACATTCAGGCAAAACACTCATATACACAAAATAACATAAGAAAACAAAAATATGTCTGGCACCTGGTTTACAAAACAAAAAGAAAAAAAGCATATTAATACCTTTCGGCCATGTTTTATTTGCCATCTCCCCATAGGCTTTTTTCTTGAGTTGGTAAGGCAGTGCCATCTTTCAGGCAGCACATCGCTTTCCATGCTAGGTGATCAATGTGCAGCTTCAAGGCAGCCTATAAGTAAAAACTGTTTAGCTAGGCACACAGATGACCCCCGCAACAAGGGGTGTCTCAACCAGTTCTCGACTTTACCGTGAGGCAAAGCACAAATGCTCAGTGAAACCCAACTTATTATAGAATTTCGAGTGCTGCCTGTTCCTGGGCAGCACAAGCTCTGAAAAGCTGGGCCTCACCTCCTGTCAGCCATGTGATCACAAGAGGGTGAACCCAGTACTGCTCTGCTGCCATGCTGCGTGCCGTGTAGATGCTGCCAGCTGGATAGATGCTACGTGCTGTGCTTCTGCATGATGTTAATTTAGTGGATTCTGCCTGTGTGTACAGAACATTGTCCTCACTGCTTTGTGTCAGCCAGGCGGTGGTGGCACCTGCCCTAAATCTCAGCACTCAGGAGGCAGAGGCAGGAGGATCTCTGCTAGTTTCCAAGGCCAGCCTGATCTACAAAAAAACAGTTCCAGGGCAGCCAGGGCAACACGAAGAAACTTTGTCTCAAACAACACCCCCCAATAATAAATAAGCTTTCTGACACATGGTTTTTCCCAACTGTTGCCAACTAGGCTAAGCCACAAGGTTCAGCAGGTGAAGTAGTTTAAAGTTATTTTTTACTTTGTTTCCTTTCATGGCTTATTGTACTATAATTGCATCATAGGACAAGAAACAACTTCATTGTCACTCTGCACAAAATAATAGTTATGTTAGGAAGAATGGGAGGGAGACTAGTAGAAGGTAGATGTTTTAAGCAGAATAATACCCCACCTCAAAGGCATACATGCTCTAATCACTGGACCCTGTAATTTTTTTTTCTTTTTAATGCACTAGATCATTCCATGTCAGCTTGATACAACCTAAAGTCATGTGAGAGGAGCGATTGGCAGTGAAGGAGCCAGACCACTGTGGACAGTGCTATCCCTGGCCTGGAGGTTCAGGGTTCTACGAGAAAACAGGCTGAGCAGACCTGTACCAGATGTAGCAAGCCAGTAAGCAGCACCCCTCCCTGATGTCTGCATCAGTTCCTGCTCCAACTTCCGGACCAGTTTTAATTCCTGTCCTAACTTTCTTTGATGACGAACAGTGGTATAGAAATGTAAGCCAAATAAACCCTTTTCTCCCCAATTTGCTTTTCTGTCATGGCGTTTCATCACAAGAATAGAAACCCTAAAACAATTACATTCCATGGAAAAAAAGACTTTGCAGATTTGATATGTCAAAGGTTTTGGGATGGGGAGTATTATCCTGATTAGCTGGTTGACCCAATGTAATCACATGAGTCCGTGTGTGTGGTGTGTGTGTGTGTGTGTGTGTGTGTGTGTGTGTGTGTGTGTGTGTTGGGGGTGGGGGCAGAGGGCATGTGACGATGGAATAAGTCAAAGCAACATGGGGGCCATAAGCCAAGGAAAATAAACATTTGGAAAGGCAAATGAGTATATTCACTTCTAGACGGACACAGTCCTGATGATCATTTTGACTTTAGCCCAGTGAAACCTACTTTGGGTTTCTGACCTTTAGAACTGTAAGATAGTTTGTATCATTTTAACCTACTATTGCTATAAATGCATTATTATAGCAGTAACAGGCAACTAATACAGTAGCAGACATTCTGGCAGGAGACTTGGTGAGGCCTTCAGCAACAAGAGAAGTAAGTTCCCCGTGGAGCACTTTGATGGAGCCAGATTACTCACAGTTGTGCCTCCCCTAAAGTCTGCAATTTTACTTTTAGAAAATTACATTTCTTTATCTGGGGAGGAGGGTACATACCTGCAATGGTGTAGAAGTCAGAAAAAAAAAAGCTTTTAGGAATTGACTCTTTTTCCTTTTTTTACTTTTTTTTAACATTTTTAATTTGTTCACTTTACATCCTGAGGGTAGCCCCCTTCCTCATTGCCCCCACCTTCCTTCCTTCACTCCCCCTCCCTCCCTCCCCTAGTCCTCAGAAAGGGGGATCCTTCTTCCGCTAACATCTGACCTCAGCCTATCAAGTTCCATCTGGACTGCCTGTATCCGCTTCCTCTGTGGCCTGCCAAGACCTCCCTGCCAGTGGGAAGTGATCAGTGAGTAAGAACCAGAGTCCATGTCAGAAGTAGTCTCTACTCCCCACATTAGGGGACCCACAAGGAGGAGTCCTCCTGCGGGCCCCACTTTCACATTTTGCAAGCAACAACAAACCTTGGTTGTCATCTTGGATGGAATCAACTAAAAACCAAGCTGCTGGGGACTCCTGTGAGAACATTTCTTAATCTGATTATTTGGAGCAGGGAGACCCACCTCTCCTTCTTGGTGGCAGCCCAAAAGGACACGGCAGAGGGAATCGTTGCTTTTTTTGCCTGTTTACACTCACTCTTACTGGCACGCTCATCTGTCTCGTTACTGCTGCCAGTATTAAACCCAGTGTCTTCAGGCCTCCAACATAGACCCTCAGGGCTCCTCCAGAGCTTCAATGCCAGATTGAGACTGCCGAGCCATCCAGCCTCGAGGACCAAATGATTACTGATTCTTAGCCCCTCAGCTAACTAGACAACATCTTATAAAAAAATCTAATAAAGCTCCCTCTCAATACACAGGCGCACATGTGCACACACGTGCACAAATCACACTATTATATGCATACATGTAAACATTCATTCTATCAGCCCTGCTCCTTTAGAGAGCCCTGACTCATTATATTATGGTTGCAGTGACCTCTGGCCAAATGGCGTCTGAACATCTTATGCAGAAAACTGTGTATGTGAATGTGTTCTAAGTTTTAAAGTGCACTGTCTCTCTCTCTTCTACACTATTAATACAAATACTGCAGCTCTCATCTTAGGAGGAATAAGAAATAGTTTATTCCGGAGCCATTTTGTATGACTATGGCCCAAGAACACAAATTTAGGTCACTTGAAATTCCTTGTTCCAACATGGAGGCAGCTTCATGAAGCTTTTATAGTTTTTCCAGAACAAAGAAAGTCATAAATTATGCCAAATTTAAAATACACTGGTGGGGCTTTGTTTCCGAGGGGAAGATCTTCTGAGATTGATGGATGGCTCGCAGCATTTTCCAGACTGTAAATACCCATCCTCCCATCCCCTCCAACCCTCTGACCGTCCTCAGGACTGGACCGTAGAGTCCTCCTTGTCTCTGAAATGCAGTTATCACAGCAGTTGGACTTGTCTCCCAAATGCAGGTGACCCTCTTATTATTAAAAGATGTAAAAAAAAAAAAAAGTGTGGTGGCGCACGCCTTTAATCCCAGCACTCGGGAGACAGAGGGTAGGTGGATAGCTGTGAGTTCGAGGCCAGCCTGGTCTACAAAGTGAGTCCAGGACAGCCAAGGATACACAGAGAAACCCTGTCTCAAAAACCAATCCCCCCCCCCGCAAAAAAAAGATGTAAAAAATGCAGGAGACTTGAGAAAAAAGGCCATGGAAGGATCTGTCGAGGGTTCATTGATAAACCCTCATGTGATTGTTGGTTCATTTCTGGTACTTGTGGCAGCGAACAAAGCTGTTCATCTCCACAAACTGGGAAAAATGAAGACAAAAACTCTGTCTACTGAATTATCTTCAACTTTTCCCCAAATAATAACATAACGCCCATCAGAGAGGCAGGTAAATGCAGATGGGGAGAGGACCCTATGGGCTCAAGATGCTGTCTGACAGCATTCTCAGATTCTGGAGGTAAAAGCTAAGTCTGCTAAGTCAATAGATTCTATAAGGCTTTTATCTATTGCCACAAGATGTTAGTTCTGATGGGTCGTGGGTAAGGAATGGCTGTTCTGAAGACCAGAACCTAGCCCAAGACAAGTAACTAGCCTCTGGACCTGCAACATCCTGCCTCTCCACTGGGCTGAACCCCTAACCAGCCGATCGGCCTCTGTCTTTCTTTTCAGAAGTGTCCATGCATGCACAGCATCCCGCTCCATCCTGCCCAGAACACGAATCTGTCCAGTGTATCCACACTGTGTGTGCTGCCAGCCCGTGAGTCTCTCAGCAGCTGCGTCAGTCCCTGGAGTAACTGTCTCTGTAGCATGTTGCGCATTTTCAGGTATCCTCTTTTTACTTAGAAGTAGACAAAAAGTACAGGAACCGTGGCCACGGGCGTGTCATTGCAGCACATCATTGTAGTGATGCTATTTTATTGTTACCTAGTGTTGCCATTCTCTAACTGTCCCTAATTTATGAACTACACTTTATCAGAGGTTTATACAAATGGGAAAAAACATATGAGAGAGTGGTACTGTCCCTTACTTTAGTCATCCTCTAAAAGCCTCCAAAAGGATTCTCTTGTATCAGCACAAGCTGGCCAGGAAATACAGGGAGCAGTTATCCCAAGCCCTTGTGCCCATATGTGAGCAGTCTGAGGCCTGAGGTCAGTACTTTTCCCAAAGCTAAGTACAGGAATCCTTAGGAATCCTTCTTCATAGCCCACTGCTCCCTACTTGGTGTCTTCAGCAGGGCAGCTTCCATTAAATCAAAACTTGAGATAAACAGCAAATGATGTTTAATATATATTTTTTAACTATCTTAACAGCAAATTCCAGTGGCTTAAAGCCATCCAAATTTGACCATCAATACGGATTATCACAAGTCCCACCGGAGCTCCCTCTAAAGAAAGCATCTGGCAGGAATATGTTCCCTCAGAGGAGCCTAAAGGAAAAGACATTTCCTTGCATATGCCAGCATTCCTTTGCTGGTGGGCTCTTCTAACTCTGACAAGGACCACTGTGATTACATAGGGGCAATGTAGGCCGGACCTTAACAGTGGTCATGTCAACGAACACACCCTCTGCTCAGGCATCAGCCCGTATCAACATGTTTATTGTTTGTTGTCCCTGGAATCTACTCAGGGGCCACCTGCTGGCTGGGCTAACACTTAAACACTGAACTATGTCCCCAACTTCTCAACACTTCTTTATGCCACTTTCCTGCCCATCACAAGTATGTCACAAATACCAGATGTAATGGACTGGCGTGTGAAGCAAGAGGATTTATTCGAATACATCCTCACATTTTGCTTGTTAAATTTTGTGTGTAAAAGTTATATCAGAAGAAAATATCTCTACCACATACCCTAAAATGTGGCCTGCTAAATTTAACAAATAAAATTCTAGTATGTCACACACACACAAAAAATCCTAGAATGCCTAGTTACCTTTGAATATTAGGCTTCAGTGTGAACTCCAAGAATGTCTGAACATACCTCAGCAGTAAGAGAAAAAATAATGCTGAATCGTTAACATTTCCAGTTTTCCCAAAATTCAAGACGGTCAATCCTTCAACCAGCCCATTAAGAAATCTAAACGGGGCTTTGATTTACCATACCATACTTGAGTGTATAGAATGTTTTACTTTTTTTTTTTTTTTTTTTTTTTACCAAACACTCTGAGGCCAGGAAAGGTCAAGGGAGTAGGACTATCAGCCAGGAAGGGCTCAGAATTGATGTCATAGCACTGGATGAACTGTGCTATGGGTCAGATCCTTCGCAGCTTCTTCCCCTCCTGAGAGTGCGAATGTGCAAATACCCTGTCATGGCACCCAGGGTTGCTCTGTCCTGGTTGTCCCGCATTATTTCCTCTCCCATGCCGCCTTCCCTGGCCTCCTCTTTTCTTACTCTGCCCTTGAGCAGAACCAGGTAGCCCTTCGCATCTGTGCTCAGCCTCCCCTCAACTTGCATTTGTTGATGAACTGACCTGTTTTCCTACCCATGTGGTATGACATAACCTGGAGATTAGTTCAAATAACGTACCACTGCCAAGCCACGGCGATTGTTTGATGTTGAAGGGAGTTGTTCCTCCTCTTCTTTTTCCTCCCTTCCTCCTCCCTTTTCTCTTCCTCTTCTTGTGTGTGTGTGTGTGTGTATGTATGTGAATACTGACTCGTGTAGATGTGTGAAGGCAACACAAAAACTTTAGGGGCCCTTGGGCTCAGCTCATGAGTTTACCTTCCATACTATCTTGCCTGGCCCGGTCTCCTTTCTACTATATGTGGGCAAAAGCCTGGAACCTAGAAGCAGCCATCTTCAGCTACTCAGTGGAGCTAGCCTTGGGATGAAGTCAAGAATGTGGAAGCAGCTGTGAGAACTGGAGAGAAACAGCACTCGATACAGGGCTCAGTTTACAGATCCACTCTCAGGATGAGCTTGCTCCTGTACCTTTCAGTTCTGGGAGCCAGCGTAACACCTGGGCTGTTCACGCCTGTTTGCATCAGGCTCTTGGCTACGTCTCACCAGCGCTTCCTTAAAGATCTATGTGCCCGTGTTACTTATTTGACCTCTGCCAGTGTTTCTTTTGCCCAAAGAGAAGCATCTTTGCCTCCCAGCCACCTTGCTCAGTTTCTGGCTCTGGCAGGACTCAACAACTGTTGCCTGAATTAAAGAAAAACACTTTGAGGACTATACTCTTTATAGTTTTCCACAAATCTACTTTCTTGCCTTCCACACGGCCTCATGCCTCCAAATGTCAAGGCTTGGGTTACCTTTCTTGGCCTCCCTCTCTTTTTGCTTGCAGCCATGTGAATCTCTCTTCTTTTTTTTTAAATTTATTTTATTTTATTTTATTTTATTAATTTATTCTTATTACATCTCAATGGTTATCCCATCCCTTGTATCCTCCCATTCCTCCCTCCCTCCCATTTTCCCCTTACTCCCCTCCCCTATGACTGTGACTGAGGGGGACTTCCTCCCCTTTTATATGCTCATAGGGTATCAAGTCTCTTCTTGGTAGCCTGCTATCCTTCCTCTGAGTACCACCAGGTCTCCCCATCCAGGGGACGTGGTCAAATATGAGGCACCAGAGTACGTGTGAAAGTCATACCCCACTCTCCACTCAACTGTGGAGAATGTCCTGTCCGTTGGCTAGATCAAGGAATTCCCGAAATTTGTGGACAAATGGATTGAACTAGAAATGATCATAATGAGTGAGTTAACCCAGAAGCAGAAAGAGTCAAATGGTATATACTCACTTATATCTGCATACTAGCCCAAGGGGCATGTCCCATGAAAGTCTTCACTTACCAGGAAACTGGGACAGAGGGGAGGACATCTTATTGGGACTCTAGATGAGAGAAGCATGGGAGAATAGCAAAGTAGAAGGATCCAGAGGGTCCTAAACCTACAAGAAGAACTTTATGATAGGCAGATTTGTGCCCACGGTCCCCCTCAAACTATAGCTCCAGCCAAGGACAATACAGGCCATAAACTTCAAAATGCCATGTGAATCTCTTAATAGATGGTCCCTACCTCAGACCCTGCCTTCTCTCTCCGGAAATATGCCTGGCAGGCTAGTCAGGCTGGCAAACTGACTTACATAAAAATGACCTACGTAAAGACACTCACGTGAACAGATGCACTTCCTTGCGGCCTAAGATTTCTAAACTGGTTGTGAGAACCAAGCATTAAATCTAGAAATTGATGGGCCTCATGCTCCAGCAGCCTCATTTAAGGCCCAGTCTGATAGATAGGAAAGCGATTTTTCTGGCAGATTCGGAGGCACAGGCACTAGGCACTTTGAAATCATCTTCTCAACTGGCATCTATAGGGTCTGCACCCTCCCAACCAGCTTCGATAGTCTCCAAACCACCCTGACTTGCATCTCTAGTCTCCACACCCTCCCAACTGGTATCTATAGTATCTGCATCCTCCTGACTGGTATCTACAGTCTGGCATCTATAGTCCCCACAACCTCCTGACTGGCATCTATAGGGTCTGCACCTTCCTGACTTGTATCTATAGTCTCTGCACCCTCCTAGCTGGTCTCTGTACTCTCCTGACTGACATCTATAGGGTCTGTTCCCTCCAGACTGGCATCTATAGGGTTTGCACCTCCCAAATGGTATCTATAGTCTCTGAACCTGGCAAGGGCACCTGTCCTGCCTGAACAGCTCTTTTGGGGATAAGCATGTCAGGTGCTTTACTGTACTTCTTTAGTTTCTTGTGCAATGAGAAATCAAGACATGTGTGCGAAGAATGGAAAATGAAGTTGTGTTTAGTACTGGAAGAAGCCAGAACTGGGTTTGAACTGACTAGAGTAGATAAGGGTCAGACTTGGATAGTTTACAATGGAATTAGGTAAATCCAAAGAACCAAAGCACGAAATCTATCTACTTTAAGTCCTAAATAAAATTGGTATTGACTACTCCTGAGGATAACCTACTACAGAGATACTTGCTCGTCCATGTTTATTTCTGCTCTTTTCACAATAGCCAGGAAGCAGAAACAACTAGAAAGCCATCAATGAATGAATACCTAATAGAAATATGGTTCATGCACAGAATGGAATATTATTCATCTATAAAGGGAAATGATATTATGACATTTGTAGGTAAACAGATGGAGTTGGAAATAATTATTCTGAATGAGGTAACCGAGATTCAGAAAGACAAATATTGCATGTTCTTTCTCATACATGGATGCTATACGTGGAGCCGTTAGATATGTGTGCTTAAACTGGAGTCCCAATAGAAACCAGGAAGCCAGTGAGGGGCCATGCACATAGAGGCACCACTGAATGAACTCAGTGGGTACAAGGGGGAGGGGGACAAGAAGACATGAATTTGGAGAAAGAAAAGCCATGATGGGGATGTAGGGGAGGAACCAGAGGTGAGGGGATTGGGGGTGGATTTGATCTAAACACATTATATGCATGCATGAGTTTTAAATACAATATTTCAATGTGAAAAATAAAATAAAAAGTCTTTTTAAAACAAACAAAACATTGGTATTGATCCTTAAAAATATATATTAAGTAATATTAAAGTGGGTCATGGCAGACGTGTATTTCAGGTGGGAATACTGCCGTGTGTTTTCCTGGGCCTACTTCATAGGGAACAAAGCAGCTCATAATTTATGTATGAGTTGCCTTCACTCCATGTTAAAAGTGGAGTGAGGGATGTCCCATCAACCTAGGTTTTCCATCGCCCACTGACCTCCTTCCTATCCAGATGGGGGAGCTTAAGGATACAATGTTACCATTTAAACATGAAACACCCACAGTCTCTGTTTATTTTTCTCCCCCTCAATTCATGAAACACCCACAGATAAAAATAGCAAGTGGGGTATAAGGCAGGCACACACAAGATGAAGTGAAGTTTATGACTCATGTGCTGCAGGTTTGTTAACAAGCTTGCTTGCTCTCCTTGCTTTTTCTTAAGTTGATACTTGATGCTCTGGCCAATATGTAATCCTAAACTGATGCTGAAGCAGAGGTAAGGGGATATAGTAGAGCAACACCTTAAATTAGTGCTCCATGGGGTCACTGTGGACTTTAACTTTGAAAGGTGAGCTGAAATAGTCCATATCCCTGTGGCATATGGCTACATCCACATTTTAGTAGTGTTTTCCTGTTCCCCCGAATGAAAATGTTTAAAGGAAGATTCAAGCTTTCACATAAAAAAGAGGCAACTGTGAATCTGCGTATTGGCTAAGAAGTTTCCGTTTTTCTTCCAACAACACAGTGATCCTGTTTTCTAGGTGTGGTTGGGAGCCACTTTGGACTATCTCAGTTTCTGAGCAGATAGACTATCCACAGATCACAAGTTGATGCAGTTTAGTGGTCTCTGTGGGCACCGTTCTGTGCAAATGGAATGTTCTGCTGAGAGGTACAAGCCTCTGTCTGTGTTGGGTGGTACTATTACAGTTTGGGTCTTGGATACTGACAAAGGTCTGAGGCTTAGTCTCCGGGGTGGTGCTGCCAGGAGGTGGTAGAGGAACTTTATGAGGTGCATCCCGGTGAGAAGACCTTAGGTCATGAGGTGTGTCTTTGAAAGAGACTGTGTGACCCCAACACCTTATATCAGCAAAGATACACTTACATTATTAGATCCTACTTATACATTACCAATTAAAATGACCAAACTAATTAGAGTATGGAATGAAGTTAAAAAATATTTAGGGTAAATGTGGAAATAGTAAGTGAATGAGATAAAAGGAAAGGGGAAATAAAAGAAGGAAATAGATGATATTAAGATTGAATAAATGGGGAAAGGAGAGGAGTGGAGGAGAATTCTACGAACAAGAAAAAAGTAAGGGATTAGAACAAAGAAATAGGAAATAGAAAGAAAAAGTTTCCAATTAATGAGAAAATTATAACCAATGTTATATAAATGTCTGAAAGAGAATAAAGAAATAACAATCCATACATTTTATTAAAAAAAAAAAAATCATGCCAGGCTGAAAGCCAGGTGTGGTGTTGTATTCCTTTAATCCCAGCACTTGGGAAGCAGAGGTAGGTGGGTCTCTGAGTTTGAGGCCAGACAGGTCTACAGAGTAAGTTTCAGGACAACCAGGGCTACACAGAGAAACCCTGTCTCTAAAATCAAGCCAAAACAACAATAAGTGTGTGTGTGTGTGTGTGTGTGTGTGTGTGTGTGTGTGTAACAATATATAAAAATAATACTAAAAGTGTAGTGAAAAGGAAAAGGGGAATCACAAGAGGCAAAAAGTAAAAGAAAGATGAGGTGTTGGGGCAATTACTTTTGTGGACACTGGAGACTGGGTCTTATATGGTATATATAGAGGCAGAAGGTCGGTTCGCCTCTTGGGTTTTCATCTTTCCACAGTTCCTACTGGAGCTGGGATACTCCTGGAGACAGATCCCAAGATCTGTCTTCTTCTTTGCTTAGCAGGGTCCCCTGCTTGGCACACATAGCTCCGTGATCTGTAGACTGTGCACATTTCTCTGCCCTCCTTAGACTCCCCTGTGTGCCTTGGGGAGCCTTCTGCGCTAGCTGAGAGTTGTCCCCTAAGTGCACAGGGACTGGAAGGATCAACCACAAGACTGAAGTCTGAACAGGTCTACTCTCTTCAGCCACTGTGCCGGAAGGGTGCAGGGTATGAATGTCCAGCAGTGAGCCTTACCGCAGGCAGGTGACTCCAGAGGTCACTGCCTCTTCCCACTGACCTCAGCTTCAAGGCTGTGAACCCAGAGTTACTCTGTTGATGGAGTCTGTCCCAGGCACCGAGGGTAAGGCTAGCTTATGCTATTGTCTTCCCTGCCTGACCCAAGCCTTCTGCTGCCTGCCCTTTGTGACTTATCAGTATCCAGCCCCTCCACTCTCTACAACCGCCTCTCAGGGCCGTCTCTCATCATGGGACGAAGGCTTGTTGAATTTAGGCCCTTTGCCTTGTGGCTGTTCCTCAGGCCCTCAAAGTAGCTCACTCTTGCTTTCCTTCCAAATCCCCTTTCCTCCTACCTCAGGCCTCATCTGCTACTTGTCATCCATTTTTTTTTAACTGAGCAGAAACGTAAGCTATACCAGTATGCCTTGAAACATTTCCATGCACAGCTTAGAACAGACATGCAGGAGGCGTCATGTTTCTTTTCTTGTTTAATGTTTTGTTTTCCAAGGTGTCTATTTTGTTTGTGCTGAAATCCATTCTGTCCTTCCTGGAGTCCGTGTTGTTTACTCTGTAGTTTGGGGGAAAAAAAATTTTTTTTTTGAAATAGGCTCTCTACAAAGCACTGGCTGTCCTGGAACTCAATATGTAGACCAGACTGGCTTCAAACTCAGAGACCCTCCCCGCCCCCCGCCCGGCACTGTTGAGATTAATGGTGTCTGTAATTATGACTGTCTGGAGTCCATTTTTAAAAAGAGTTTCCTCATACAACATTTCCTATGTAACTAATATTAAGATGTCTATGGATTCTTCCAGGTTGAATTAATCTCCTCCCTGCATATTAGTATATACTAACCTATTAATAATGTCTTGAGGAAATTTCTAAAGGAATCTTGGCAGTTATATCTGAAGTGCTTGTCCACCATATTTGCTGCAGTACTGACGTAATCTTCCACCATCATCTTGGGATTTGTTTTCTTTCCTTTATACTGAAATCTTCATATTTTAGGTCTAGTGTCTCCTTCTATGGCTCCTCCTCTTATTTTTATGGCGCACATGCGCCAACTTTCTCTGTCTCTCCGTCTCCGTCTCTGTCTCTCTCTTCCTCTCTCTGTCTCTGTCTCTTTCTGTCTCTCTGTCTCTGTCTCTCTCTTTCTCTCTCCCTCCCTCTCTGTGCACCATGTGCATGCCTGGTACCCACAGAGGCCAGAAGAAGACACAGGACACTTGTGAGCTATTATTGTGTGAGTTCTGGGAATTGAACCCAGGTCCTCTAGAAGAGCAGCCAGTGTTCTTAGTCACCACTGAGCCGCCTTCTAAGTTCCAATCCCTTCTTTTTTTAAAAGGTAAATCACATTGTGTGTGGGGGGGGGTGGGGGGGTGTGTCCACCATGTGCATTTAGAAGTCACAAGACAACTTGTGGGAGCCAACTCTCTCCCTCCACTCTGTGGGACCTGGAGGCCAAACTCAGGACTTCAGGTTGATAGAAAGCACCCTCACCTACTGAGCTGTCGAACTAGGCCTCCAGTGGCTTCGTGAGAAAGAGTAGATGAGAAGTAAATTAAAATCTTGTACTCTTCTGATGCTTGTAAAATATAAGGTGTTGTTTTTTTCCTTTGTTGGATTTTGAGAATGTTCTTTACATATTCTGCATGGGTTATGGTTTTGCTATTATAAAAATGATTTGAGTAATTGACAGTTTCAATTTTTTCTTCTGTGTGTTCTCCTAGACTAGTCTTCAGCTAAGAATTTTGGTCAGTGCTGTGTTTTGACTTCAGGTTTACATAGTGTACAAAATAGGAGGTAAATTATATATTTGGCATTTATATCCAATTGCTTCATCCCGATTTATTTAAAATTCAATTATGTTTTATGACATTACTCTTATTGTATATTATAAGTCAACTATCTCTTGCCATAGATAAATGTTATATCTAATAACTATGTCAATTTTGCAAATAAGTTACCACATCCTAAATGTGTCTATTTGTTCACAGTGCTGGTGGCCTTATATACAGTGTTATTAATTCACCAAGCTATTTATTCATTAAAAGCAATGTTGTATGCCAGTGATATACAAGATATTAGAACAACTGTTGCCTGGGACACCTTTAACTCCAAATGCTCCTTACTTCACATAGACTTGCACTTAACAATAGGCAAGGCGCCAGGCGTGGTGGTGCACGCCTTTAATACCAGCACTTGGGAGGCAGAGGCAGGCAGATTGCTGTAAATTTGAGGTCAGCCTGGTCTACAAAGTGAGTCCAGGACAGACAAGGCTAAAACAGAGAAACTGTCTCAAAAAAAAAAAGTGGCCAGGCACCATTCTAGATACACCTTAGCCTGAGCCCGAAATCACAACTTTGTAAAGACTTCTTACCTACTTAATTGTCTAGAGGCAAAGTAAATCTTACAAGAAACTGTGATTTGAATGACTCTCCTGGTACTTTAACAATGTCATATGTGGATGCTCATTTATTCATTTATTATTGTATTGACATTTTGAAGGCCAGGCAGATGCTGACACTGAGTTAGGCTCTTGGGAAACCATGGTGTGAGGTAAATGCTAACAGGTGTCTGTTTCTACCTCATGCGATAGAGACTATGATGGAACAAGTTGGGTGTTGTAACTATCTCCTCTGGTCCCATGTTCTGTATAATCTGTGAACTGCCCAGAGGCACAAATCATCTCTCTTGTTAGCCCCAGGACCCAGGACAGCCACTGGTCCACTGAAGATGCATGAAGTTCAACATGCACCATACAAAACAAGTTGGGGACTAACCTCCATCAAACATCCAGGAGAGGAGTCGCCTTTCTGGATTCTTACATTTTGATTTTGGTTTTCCCTCAAGCTGATTTAAAACCAAAACGCACCCACAACTCTATTACATTTGCATCCCTCTAGCTTGGTTGGGGTGGCAATGTGTCAAAACCAAGCTCAGATTTACGGGAGTGTATTGGAAGGTGGTAAAGGGCGGTTCAGGGATGCTGGGTGCTCTAAAATGGGTAGAAGAGGAAACCAAGCCTGGAGGATGTGATGCCACTCAAGCAGAAGGGAGGTCTCCTTTATAATTGCTCTAGGGCCACCCATCTCTGATAGACACTCAAAGGATTAGCCTTAATCTCAGGGCCACAAACAAATGAAAAGGCGGTGAAGGAACTAAGTCAAAAAATAAAGTGTATCTGAGAAACACTGGGAAGCCTAGCCCCCAGCCTTGTCTAACGCTCTGCACTGCTGTTCTGCTTCTGTCTGCAGTCCTTGCCAGCTTCAGACTTTTGCTCTTGATAGATGTAGCCAAGGCTGTTGGGATAATCTGCATATTTTATACCTACCAGAGCCAAAAGGAGTCTTGAGAGTTGGTCATTAAGTTTTGTGGTCTTAAAGCCCATCTTCCATGACCCTGGTGGTCAATAAGGCTTTTTTTTTTTGGTAGGCAGCTTAATTCATTCTGGAAAATAAGATGATAATATAACACTCAACACAGGGCTGCTTCATGGAGAGACTTGCATTCCGAAGTGGATAGTGCACTAATTCACTTATCTTAATCCCATCTTTGGACTGATCTGTATTTCAAAATGATGCTCGAGCTCTGGAATCCCAGACCTCCCCTTGAAAAAGTTCAGACAAGGCAGCCTGACTAGATTCTGTTAACATCGCTGCCCTTTGCCAAGAACAAACAAAAGCCTGTTACAGTAAACATGCTATTGTAGATATCTCTTGTTCACTGAGTCCCACTGCGGGCCTAACCCATTACACTTGCCTAATTGTATAAGAAAACACTATTTGAAATCACACTGATATTCAGGCTCCTCCCAAGTCTCCGACTCCTTTATCAGCAAGTTTATTTTACTAAAATAGTTTGCCACGGTTTCAGTTAAAGTGACTGTTTCCTTTGTCCAACTGTACAGTTATGTAGGGAGCTGGCATTCACCTAAAAAGACCAGTTAAAAAGTTATGTGCTCTGAACTCTCCCCCACTAGCTCCTGGACACTTTTAATTTCTAAACTGAGCCCTTTAAACCTTTCCCTAAAGCCTAATGTCTTTGCCACTTTAGCCCTTACTGTGTCTTTTTTTATTATAATTTTAAAAATAATTTATTCACATTACATCCCGATTGCTATCACCTCGCTACTACTTTCTCATTCCCACCCACTCTCCCTCTTCCCCTCCCCTAGTCCTCCGATGGGAGGGAGGGCCTCCTCCCCCACCATCTGACCACAGCCTATCAGATCTCTTCGGGATAGCCTGCTTCCCCTTTCTTTTTGTGCCGACAAGGAAGTGATCAAATCACAGGCACCAGTCTCCTGCCAATGTGGAGAATGAGCTGTCCATCAGCTGTGTCTAAGCAGGAAGTCTAGGTTCTCGGCATGCAATGTCCTTGGTCTGTGTAGGGCCCCCTAGGTCCAGAACCCCTGGGGCCATGATGGTCTCCCTGTGGGTCTCCTGACCTCTCTGGGTCTCTTCCTCCACTGCCTCCTCTACACAACTCTCAGCACTCTGCCTAGAGTCCAGCTAGCTGCTAGTTCCAGAATCTGTCCTGCTCCCACACTGGGTAGAGTCTCTCAGAGGGTTCATGTCGGGCTAATACCCACTTATGAGTGAGTATATTCCATTAATGTCTTTCTGGGTCGGGTTACCTCACTCAGGATGATCTTTTCTAGTTCCATTCGTTTGCTTGAAATTTTCATGATTCCCTTGTTTTTGATAGCTGAATAGTATTCCATTGTATAAATTTACCACAATTTCTATATCCATTCTTTGGTTGAGGGACATCTAGATTGTTTCCAGATTCTGGCCATTATGAAGAAAAGCTGCTATGAACATAGTTAAGCAAGTGTGGTTATTGTATGGTGAAGCATCTTGTGGGTATATGCCCAGAAATGGTATAGCTGGGTCTAGTCCCAGTTTTCTGAGAACGTGCCAGATTGATTTCCAAAGTGGTTGTACAAGTACCAGCAATGGAGGAGTGTTCCGCTTTCCCTACATCCTCACCAGCATGTGCTATCACTTACGTTTTTGATCTTAGCCATTCTGATGAGATCTCAGAGTTGTTTTGATTTGCATTTCCCTGATGACTAAGGACATTGAACATTTCTTTAAGTGCTTTTCAGCCATAGGATAGTCCTCTGTTGAGAATTCTCTTTTTAGCTCTGTACCCCATTTTTAATTGGATTGTTTAGCTTGTTGTTTAGTTTCTTGAGTTCTTTATAATTCTTTGGATTTTAGCCCTGTGTCAGATATAAGGTTGGTGAAGATCTTTTGCCAGTCTATAGGCTGTCATTTTGTTCTGTTGACAGTGTCCTTTGTATTACAGAAGCTTTTCCATTTCAGGAGGTCCCTTAGAGCCTCCTAAGGTTGACCTTAGAGCCTGAGCTGTTGGTGTTCTACTCAGGAAGTTGTCTCCTACCCCAATGAGTTCAAGGCTCTTCTCCGCTTTTTCTTCTAACAGATTTAGTGTATCTGATTTTATGTTGAGGTCTTTTATCCTCAACATAATCCTTTAATCCTTTAGTTTTGTGCAGGGTGATAAATATGGGTCTATTTGCTTGTTTCTACATGTAGCCATCCAGTTAGCCCAGGACCATTTGTTGAAAATGTTCTTTTTTCCATTGGATTCTTTGTGAAAATTCAAATGTCCATAGGTGTGTGGGCTTATTTCTGGGCCTTCAATTTGACTCCATTGACCAATGAGCCTGTTTCTATACCAGTACCACCCCATTTTTTTATTACTGTCGCTCTATAGTATAGCTTGAGACCAGGGATGGAGATTCCTGCGGAAGGTCTTTTATTGTACAAGGCTACCCCGCCAAGGGGAAGTGATCAACGAGTGGGCAACAGAGTCCATGTCAGAGACAGCCCCTGCTCCCCATATTAGGGACCCACATGGAGACTGAGCTGCCTATTGACTGCATCTGAGCAGGGGGTCTAGGTCCTCTCTATGCATGGTCCTTGGTTGGTATATCAGTCTCTGCAGGTCCCCTAGGCCCAGGATCTGTTGGTCTCCTTGTGTAGCTCTGGTCCCCTCCGCATCCTTCTATCCTCCAATTCTTCCATAAGACTCCCTGTGCTCTGCCCAAACAAAGTTTGGCAGTGAGTCTTAGCATCTGCTTTGGTCCCCCCGTGGGGAGGGCGCTCTTTCAGAGAAACTCTACAGTAGGCTGTCATATTGTTCCCTCTCTTCAACTGCTTCCAGTGTCTACTCTATTTTCCCTTCTGAATGAAAATTAAGCATCCTCCCTGGGGTCCTCCTTCCTACTTAGCTTCTTTACGTCTGTGGATTGTAGAATGGTTATCTTATATTATGTGGCTAATATCCACTTGTGAGTATATACCATGTGTGTCTTTCTGGGTCTGGGTTACCTCATTCGAGATAATCTTTTCTAGTTCTATCCATTTGCCCACAAATTTCATGATTTCCTTGTTTTTAATAGCTGACTAGTATTCCATTGTGTAAATGTACCACAGTTTCTTCATCCATTCTTCAGCTGAGGATCATCTGGGTTGTTTCCAGATTCTGGCTCTTCCGAATAAAGGCTGTGCCACTCTGAGGAAGTGGGACCCAGCCAGGGGAGCACTATACTATAGTCTCTGGAGGTGATAAGAGCCTTGGTTCCTGGCATGCTCTCTGCTTCCTGATGGTCATGATGAACACAACCTCATCCACAAGCTCACACCACCGTGAAAGAACTGCTCCACCATTCCTTCCTCCCATGATGGACAGGACTGGAGGAAACCAATATTCAAAGCAAATCTTCCTGCTCCAAGTTGATCCAGTGATGTGTTCTGTCACAGACATCCAAAAGTACTGAATGCAGCCTCCTCCTTCAGTGTGGGATGCTGTCGGAGCCTGCGGCTGAGCCTCACAGCCCCACATTGCTTCTGCCTCCTTGCACACATGGCAAAGGTTGACTTTACAGGAGCCACTTGTGAGTGACAGGTGGGGAATTTACACTAACACGGGGCAGTTCAGAATGTCTGATGCTCAAGAGGGGAGGTAGAGGCAGGGCAAGGGGGACAACAGCCTGTGCTTAGCACCAGCATCCACAGCTCTATGGGGAGATTACGGCCATGATACTCCCTCATAGATCCCTGGCAGGGCTGTCTACCCCTCTTGATCCCCTCCACTATCTCTTCAGTAATTGCTCTCCTCACAGAGTTTGGTTGTTGGCGATGAGAACCCTGGCTGGTTATTCTGAGTTCTTGGTTTCACCCTTCTATCTACTCCTTTTCATGACCTTATTGTATCAATTACTTGTGTTGTTGATATGACAAAAAAACCAGATAAACACAATTTAAGGAAGCCATGGTGACAGTTGCATCTAGAGATGGTGTACAGGGCAACGGACTGCTTGTCCTCAGATGTCCTTTCATTTATGTTTAGTTCAGGACTCCAGCCCACACAATGACTCTACTTACATTTAGGGTAGGTCATCCACCCTCATTCAACTTAGTCTGCATGATGCCCAGAGTTTTTTTTCCCCATGATGATTCTAGATCTCATCAAGTTGACCGTATAGATTAACCATCAAAACTCTCCCCCTTGTCACCTCAATACCCAAGATGCATCATTTTAAATCATCAACGTCTTCCCCTGGCGCCTAAAGTTTCCCATTCATTTCATCATGCAAAACACATTTAGCTCATCTTTGAAAATCTCCCGTCTTTAACACTCTCCATCACTGGACAGAAGAGCAAAACCTCTCCCGAGACTCAAGGCAATCTCTCAACTCTGCAAATACAGCACCAAAAACCAAGGTCCATAGTTGTACCACACAGTAGCACATAGCAAACAGCAGCAAGAAGGACCAGATGTAGCACATAGCAAACAGCAGCAAGAAGGACCAGATGTGTGCAAACCAAAACCCAGCAAGGCAAACCAAGAATCCTGTGGCTCTATATCTGACATCTGGGGCTAGTGATGGAATCATCTGGGCTCAGAGGCTCGAGCGCCTCTGCCTCTCTAGTTCTGCTGCATGGAGCAGTCTCTTGAGCCAACTCAACACTTGGCCTGCCTATTTCTTCCAAAGAAGCCCCATGTTCCTGGACTCTCCAACCTCCCAGAGTCTCCAGTTCTACTAGACTTCTCCTTCACACGGTGGCACCTCGTGACTTCTTGCAGGAACTCAAACCCTGCCATAGATTGCCTGGCCTCAGTAAGTCTCAGGAACCGGGTTGCAAGACTCCATGAAACCCTCAGTCTTACATCTTGCTTGCCTGTAAAACAAATACCATACTGACAGCACCGTCTGATTCGGCCACTGGCTCTGGATGAACGGAATCTGGCCTGTTTCGCCCACAGGTGCTTGGCCTTTGTGTGTTTGCCCTGTGGAAATACTGTCCAGGGTCATCGTTGGAGAGCAGAGGAACACTTCTGTGGCGTTCTTAGCTCAGGCTCTTTCAAACCAATGTGCATTTTCAGAAGTAGAAGCTTATGATGGATGGGCTCTTGTCTTCAGAGCATCTTTCTTATCTCCCAAGAGTAGAGCAGTTTCTCTTCTGTGGTTCTGATTCCTTTAATGATAACAGGTGCTTTGATGTCTGTAGTATGATTGTCTGAAACTTTACATTTGCTCATGTACCTTTCTGCCTCAAACCTTATGCATTTCTCATCTTTTTATGCTCCCACTTTTACTCCTCCTCATTGTAGACCCAGAGGAGAGCAGCGAGCAGTAGCCATAATATAGCCTGGATGCTGTCCTGCCTTAAAATTTCCTCTGGCAAACAACTTGGTCCTTTGAAAAAAAAAGCGAGGTTTTCTTTAATACTTCATTCAAGTTCTTAGGTTGTCAACAGAGCACAGCTGGATTTTTTTTTTTTTACCAGAGCATCACACAGCAGCTCCTAGCCCAGTTTCTGATAGAGCCTTTTTTCCCCCTGGACCCTCTCAATCCAAGTCTCTACTGCCTGTGTTTCATTCAGCATGTCTGGCTTCCAGGTTTTCACCAGAATGGCTTATTGAGCTCTACTTATAGCATTCAGGAGCTTTCCTAGCCTCAGGTTTCCAATCCTTCCCCCTCCCCCCACCCCCAAACCACATCCAAAGGCCTGAGAACTGCATGGTCTGGCTTATTGCTCTGTATATCTTTATCAATCTTTGCCCAGAGTACCAGTTTGAAAAACCTGCGTATAGGTGACAGACGGCATGCAGTGTTAAATTGGAGGTGTATGGATAACTCCTAGACTCGTGTAAACCTTCTCAATGAGTGGCCACACACACACAAACTGGTCACTTCAAAGAGACAGTGAAAGAAAGCCTACCCACCTGTGGTATTTTGAGTGAGAATGGCCCCATAGGCGGGTAGCTCTGAATGTTTGGTTCCCAGTTGGTGGAACTGTTTGGAAAGGATTAGGATGTGTGTCCATGTTGGAGGAAGTGTGTCTTTCTGTGGACTTTGAGGTTGTAAAGCCCACATCATTCAAGTTCGCCTTCCCTCTGTCCCATCCCCCTCTTTCCCTCCCCTCTCCCCCTTCCCCCTCCCTCTCCTTCTCCCTCCGCCCCCCTCTGTATCCCCCTGTCTCTGCCTCACATTTGTGGCTCAAAGGTTGTTACTCACTCATTTCTCCAGCACCATGCCTGTCTGTCTGCTGCTATGCCCCTGCCATGACAGACATGGACTCATCCCCTAAAACAATAAGCAAGTCCTCAATTAAATGCTTTTTTTAAAAAAATAAGTTGCCTTGGTCATAGTGTCTCTTCACAGCAATAGAGCAGTAACTAAGACACCATCTTTTGGCTGGCCTATGAGGTGAAGTAGTCTGTGAGAATTTATAACCACAGGACAGCCACACATGAAGAAATATAGTCCAAATTCACACTACTTGTGTGCTTTGTTTAATCTTCAGCCAAGAATTTAGTTGTATCCAAAAAAGAATTTAAATATTTGAAATACCTACTAGATGCAAACTAAAATTCTTTTGGGGGGACTTTTCTCAAATTCAGTCTTTGAATAATTCTCTTAGATAACATTAGAGAGAATATGGACACACACACACACACAGAGAGAGAGAGAGAGAGAGAGAGAGAGAGAGAGAGAGAGAAAGACAAACAGACAGACACCAAAGATCATATGAGAAAACAAGGTACTGTGAGCAAGTCAGCAAAACACCAAGTGATGCCTGGCGAGGTGCCACATGCCTGTAATCCCAGCACCAGGGGGTGGGGGAGTGGGGCGGGGGACAGAGGCAGGCGGATCACTGTGAATTGGACGCCAGCCTGGTCTACAGAGCAAGTCCAGGACAGCCAAGGCTACACAGAGAAAACCTGTCTCAAGAAACCAAAAACCAACAAGCCAACCAAAACACCACCAAGTGATAAACCTAGACCCATGAAGACATCACTGAAGGAAGATCACACACTGAAAACACAGTGGCTACCTTCTGCATACTTGAAGAAATAAGAGGCTACTAAAAATATGCTTAAGAAACAAAAGACTGAAATGGCCAAGCTAGCTCAAAGGAGTCAAGGCCGCTCAGCCAGAAAAGCAGTCAGTCCCATACTCATGGGGCCTTAAGTGCTCAGCATGAGCAGGCTGGGGCCATCGAACCCTTCATCGAGACAAGCTCAGCAATGTTTAAGAGGACCAGTCTGGTAGCCATATGTAGGGGGACTAGGGAAAAGAGGGTGGCATAAAGATCAATGGAAATTCCATGGCAAGACCAGCGTGTGGAATCCCGATTGAAGAGAGTGGAAAGCATATGTGAGAGGGGAGAGACAGCAGGCACCATGCTGAAGAGAAAAACAATTTTGGGTGCCTGAATGTCAAGAGGATGGAGATAGTTCTTAAAAGCCACGAGTCTATAGCTAATGTTTTGTATGTGTGCATCCTACAGCCCTGGGCTGCTTCTCACTCACCAGTAACTAACCCCCATGAGCAGCCTGGGAGTTTGCCGGGGACTGCTCGAAGGACCATGGCCTTTCAAGATGCATCAGGACACAACAGGTTCCTATTGACCAAAAAATTATGGGCTACACCCAGCTCCACAGAGACTGGGGTAACAGTAGCACTACATTAAATACCTGGAATGTGCCGATATGCCATTTGTTCCTGGAGTAGGGCAGCAAGGCTTTCTTCTCTATCTCGCCTATGCTCCTAGGATGCTGAAGTCCTCCAGGTTTCTCCGGTGCCTTGCAAAGGCAGCTCTCGAGATATAACCTGTTGGTTTTCATTCCATCACATTGTATTGGGATCCTCCCATGGATACAGGGGCATGAAAAGGGGGGAAGTGGCCAGGGACATTCGTTCTAGTCGGTTTGCAGCTATAAAGAGGAAAGTGTGTAATGCAATGCATTTTGCAATTTCTAGAATTCTTTTGATCATGAAATCCAATGTGGAGGAGGGGTGCTGGCATGGAGAAAGGGTGGAGAGAGAGAGAGAGAGAGAGAGAGAGAGAGAGAGAGAGAGAGAGAGAGAGAGAGAGAATGGAGTTGCTTGGAGAGATACAGTTACATTTCTTGGTGCCCTATGGTGTTAATTAGACATTTCCTTTCAGACTGATTGACAGCACATGTTAATGAAGAAATAGAGTGAGTGTATCAGAGCCTAGTAGTATACATTTTCCTTGTAATGTATGAGCTGAACTTTCCTTGGCAACCTACATCTGGTTCTCTCAGCTAGTGTCAGTAGAACAATGTACAGGTGCTTTGTTTCCAGTAGGTTTGCTGTTATTAACAGCGTCCACATTTTCCTCTCCTTAATTCATTAGGGCCATTCAGTTTCATTGAACTGCTTCCCTTAAGTTAAAAAAAAAAAGATGCATCATGTTTGTCAGTCTGAATAACAATGTGACAGGAAGGGAACATACTAGTTTGTGATGGAAGAGGTTCTATCTGAAGGGCTGTAAGATGAAAATTCTGCTTGTTCCTTAAGACAGTATTTTGTCATATAGCCCAGACTGCCTCAAACTTGTACAGTTCTGCTTCAAATTCCAAAGTGCTCAGATTACGATGCCATAGTTGACTTTAGGCAAGTCTTCTTACCTCCCATTCCCTTTAAATGAGATGTTTCCTGGTTAAGTGAGAATAAATCCTACAGGTGTCCTAAGCTGTGTCTGACCCATCAGAAGCAGAAGATATGTGTCAAATATCCTGACCACCAAGAAATATTGGTGTTTCGTCCTATGTCTCTGGAATGCTGTATTTTGTAATAAAGCATTTCCCCTGTTTCTGTTTACAGCAGGCCTTTTAGCGTTCTAACCTCAGCCCATAAGTGAATGCCCATCGCTTCCAGAGAGGAATGCAGAAGTCTGCCCTTTTTATAGATGAGTTAGGAGACTAGGAAAGACAGTTGCAGAAGAGAAGGATTTGTCTGCGGACAGGAGTGGGCTAGAGCTCAGAACAAGGCTGAACCAATAAGCCAAGGCTAAGTGCTCCAGGAGAGGGATCCAGAGCCATAACAGTAGATCCTCGTAAGCTTCTTCAGGGACAAGGACGCACTGAAAACAGCCCTGGCACTGCCCAGCACACACAGTCCTCCTATAGAAAAGAGCTCCTGTGGCATTCAGACTCAACACAAGGAGAGGGAACCCCACACACAGCTGCCCTCTTCCCTTGCTCCTTTAAGGCTGCTCTGTCCAGACTGTAAGCTCCCCACACGTGGCCCTAACCACAGTCCAAGAATTCTGTGCTTTACTGGGGACCCTGCTCAGATGCCAAGCCCACGTGTTCACCCACCTGGCTTTGGCCATCTTCAGTTTGGCATTCAATTTGTCCAGTGTGAAAGGTTCTAGAATTCACCTTCATGCAGACACATGCTAGAAGCGAGCCATAGAGTCAAGGTCCTGTCCAGTGGCTTTTGACTGATGAGAGCTGGGCTCCCTCACTCCCATACCTCCCCTCCCTCAGCTGTGGAGGAAAGGGGGAGGTTTCTGCACGTGTCACACGTTTCATTTAGCTTGTGTGTGTGCACACACACATGTACACGCACACACGCATGCACATACCACAGGGCACACATGGAAGTCAGGGGGGTTCATTTCTCTCTACCGTGTGGGTTCTAGGGGTAGAATTCAGGTCAAAAAACTTGGTGGCCAGCAACCTTTACCTATTACGCCATTTTGCTGGTCCCAAAGGTGACTGATTTGAGGTCTGAGTACACAGTGAGGTCATGGATGTCTCTGTACCTGCATATACACACACACATGCATTTCCATTGTGCTGTTTAGTTTTTGTTGTTGTTGTTTTGTTTTTTACAGTCCCATGTGCTTGATTCTGTAGCAGACAGCTGCTGCAACTTCCCCAGCCTGAGAAAACAAGGTACTTGAACTGACTCATAGAATCATCTCTCCTCACACAGGAACCCCCAACTCCCCTCACACACAAGCCCCCTTAAATGAACAGCTGCTCTCTTGTCCATATCCAGACCTCACTTTAAAGTTCAGGCCTCAGTGCACAGCTTCAAGTTTCAAGAGCATCTCAAGGAAGAACAGACCTTGAAGCCTCCACATGGGATTTACTTTTCACATGGGGAAGGGGCGGTGGAATCTGGCTGGAGCGGGGGTGGGGGTGGGTGGGGGGGTGGGGGGGGCAGGGGCAGTTCTAGACCTGGGCTGAGCCAGAAAGCTGAGAAGAAGTTACTCAGAAAAGAGCTAAGGGAGAAGGAGAGGCTCCAGAGCAGAGAAGGCCAGAGGTTCTCCAAGCAGAGAGAGGCCTAGGGAGAGGAAAGACCCACATATCAGATGCCCTCTGCCCTTGCTTTCTAGATGGATCATAAGGAGCTGCCCAAGCTCCCACTGAGTGCTGGGCAGAGGTGGTCACCTACCGAGTGCCAAGAGAGCTCACCCAGTTGCTCCAGGTTTTTTGAAAGATTCTAGGCTCCTGAAGTGGGTAAGATCCTTGGACAAATGATGCTGATGCTGGGGAGCACCTTCTTGTATGCATCTTTTCAGTGACTCTTACCTACGGGCCGGGCTATGTTTAGTATAGCCTTGACCATGACCATTCTGATGCTCAAATGCTCAACATCTCCTTTGAAATTTAGTGCTGTTGTGGGCACTTTCTTGTTCTTTTTCAAAGGACGCTTTGATGGGCTGTGGTTAACTAGCTAGCTTACTCAGGGATCCCCATGGCCTAGGCAATTACTCCAGTGAGAATGCAATGACCTTATCACCAATGGCTTGTGATTGGTCATTGTCAAGGACCTTTACTCCGAAGCTACCCGAAGTCATCTGCCAGGCAACAAGATGCCCCTTTGGGCTACAAGGTCAAGCAATGCTGGATAGGAGGCCGGGGGGCCAGCCAACCGGACATTTGAAAAATACACAGGCAGATGAGTGGAAGTTATCTTCTTATGGAAATGGGAATGCTGGTTGAACAGGCTTATCTGAACTGCTTGAAACTGGACATTCTGATTCTAGAATATTTGCATACTCCGTCACACATGTATCTGCAGATGACCTCCATGCCTAAGCATGAAGGTCATTCATGTTTCACACAAGCCCTATGTGCTTAGAGGGGCTGCCATACATTATCTTAAATTTTGTACATGAAGGCAGGTTTCACGGCACGGCACTTTCCACTGTGGCATCATGTTGCTGCTCTACAAGCCTTACATTTGGGGTTTAGGACACATACTCATTTAAGTTCAGTTCTCATGCTGAAGTGCCATAAAGATGGCATTATTATGGCCACGTCTGTCAACGACGTGAGTATTTAACCAGCTGGGCACTTTGAGAACTGTTTTCTTGTCAGAGCAGACAAATGATATCAGTATTTATTTCTATCACCATCTTGCCCAAGGCCACAGCTCATCATCAGCTGGGGAGCTGGAGCTATGACCCAATTCTACCTCAGTCAGATTTCTGGTTTGTTTGGGTGTTGGGGAACAGGGTCTGTCTCCACAGCCCTCAGTGCTGCTCCTCCACAGCCTCCCAGAGCTGGCATATGTCACCACAGTTGACTCAAACCCTCTTCTGTTGAATTTACTGATGAGTATTTTGTATGACTTCCAGAACCTTTGTTGTTCCTTGTCCCTTTAATAAAACAAAAACAGAGCCAGGTGTGGTGGTGCACGCCTGTAATCCCAGCACTCAGGGAGGCAGAGAAAGGCAGATCACTGTGAGTTTGAGGCCAGCCTCATCTACAAAGTGAGTCCAGGACAGCCAAAGCTAACACAGAGAGACCCTGTTTCAAAAAAAAACAAAAAACAAAAAACAAAAAAACAAAAGCAAACAAACAAAACAAACACCAAAAGTCCTAAATATGGCCGTATGTCAGTACAGAGGAAATAGCACCTCCTTTGTTGGAAATGTTATGTTTTTCTCTCACCAGTAGCTCATCTGAATTCCAAGTCCTTTACATTCCAGACACTCTTTCTGTGTTAGGAACTTTCCCATCCCACTCCTTTTGTTTGTTTGTTTGTTTGTTTTTGTTTTTTTTTAAGACAAGGTTTCTCTGTATAGCCTTGGCTGTCCTAGACTCGCTTTATAGACCAGGCTGGCCTCGAACTCACAGTGATCTTCTTGCCTCTGCCTCCCGAGTGCTGGGATTAAAGGCATGCTCCCACTCCTAACTCATTCAAATAGATTTCCATGTCTGTCTTCAATGTGTTGTTCCGGCTGAGGCCCCCTCCTCATGTGTGGAAACTCTTCTACCAGGTGTTCTCAGCAAGACTCCCCAGCATTCATCACTACTATTAGCAGGCACCTCATCCCAGTGGCTGTTTCTGGGGTTGCTTTGCCTCATTCGGAAGCTGCCTTGGATAGACCACCTGATACACAAACATTTTCATCCAAAACTTTCCTCAGCCTGGAGCCAGGGGTGAAGGTGGACCTGAGGTTGGCAGAGAGGGCCCCAGGGCCTGCCTCTTCTCCTGCTTCCTTTACAAAAGGTAAGATTCTATCTCCTCATAAAAGAACATTTTACAGGAGAAAGTACTAAGCAACCCAGGCAGTTTCCCCCAGAATCAAATACAGAAAAGACATCAGAATGGAGCTACAGAGCTGCGGGGTGGGGCTGAGGGGCAGATGGGACATGAATTAAAATATTTTTTAAGTGTCACTTTTAACAAGCCAGGGTAAAAATGGGCCAGATTTGCCACGGCCCAGGAGGAGAGGTGGTCACCCTGGGATGTGCACAGAACTTCACCAGCCCAGTGCTCGCAGGAATTCGACTCATCTGCTTAACTTGCAGGCAAAGAATAATATAAACGGCATTGTTTGAGGGAGGCAAAACCTCCTCTTAGGAAAACAAAACAAAAACAAAGCCGATCTTCACTGCTCTGTGCTTATTTTCCTTCTCTGCTCTGATGAAAGTGTTCGCACTAATTTTCCAGGGAGACCAGAAAATATGTACGGTGTGTTTTGTCTCCGGTGGCACCCTGGGTCACTGAGCACCGTCATTCAATTCGATTTGTTGATGGATTGATGGAAGAATCGAACCTTTCAGCTTAGGGGGTTGGAAAGAAAAAGGAAAAAAAAAAGATAGCCTGAACTCACAGGAAAAAAAACATCGCTTGAAATGTTAAAAACCTTAAAGTTTCAGAACACAGCAGACACGGAAAGAAGCCTAGGGAAGTGTCCTGGGAGACCAGTTGATTTTTGCCTCTGCTGGAAGAGATGCGTCTAGAAGCTGTGAGAGCACTAACAAAAAAAAACGAGCCTTCCGTGTGGTGTCTGAATGGCCCAGACTTGGGCCCTCCAGTCAATTGTGTGCAGAAAGAAAGCCCCAAACTGCTACCCGGGGCTGCCCCAGAACTGGTGGGCTGTGAGAGTGGAGCGGGGCAGGGTGGGGGAGGGGAGGGGATGTTGTCTGTGCAGAGGGGCCAAAGGCTTCCCAGCTGAGAGCAGAAAGGGAAAGTGTCCCCGTACCCTCTGAGTTCCCAAGGGAACCAGAGGCAGCCTCAGCTCTCTCCTGATTCCCTCTTGGTTCAGACACTGAATTCACCACTTCCTTGGTTGGGTGAAACCCTACACCCTCTCCCCACGTGGGGTCTGATGCACCCTGCATCATAGAAAGAAAGTTGGGGAGCCTGATGGTCTCCTCCATCCAGAGCAGGCCACAGAGGGCAGCTTCTGAGGGCCTTGATAGGGTACCTCATTTCCCTCAGGAGGGCTAGGTCCTGGAGTGGGGTGCAGAAGCAAGGCTTAAGAAGAAAAGAACCCCCAACGAGGGGCCAGGCCTGCTCTAAAATGCTTCGAAGTGATTCTCAGCCTCAAATCCACCCATTTGACAGATGAGAATGAGGAGGTTTGGGGCAGTAAGCAGTACCTAAAAATCAAATATTACACCAGTGTAAGCAAACGACATCTGATGCGCTTGGTCTGGAAAAGCCAGGCCTTTACCCAGGCAAATCTCCAGGAGCCCTGGCTTCATTTCTGTCTGGACTCTGGTCTCCTAGACCCGAATGTAACTACTACAACATAACATGGAGAGTTGAAAATGTTGCTTCTGGAAACAACTGCTTCTGAGAGTTGGGGTGGGCATAATTTGCAGAGGAGATCAGAAGGAGTCAGGACCCCTCAAGTGCATAGTTTTTTTTTCCCCTCACATTATCTACATTAATTCCACCTTAAAAGGGTTTATTCCAGCCTCTGAGGTATCACCCAAATATTGCCTAAATCAGACATAAATTACTTGTCAGCCTTTTGGGTGACGTTTGAGGTATAACTCACATGAAGGCCTTGCCTGTCATCTATGTGCCTGCAAGGAAAAAAAACACATTGTCAATTTGCAAAAGACAATGGTGGGGCACGCACAGGGTAGATACCCAAATCCAAGCCGGAGAGAGCCAAGAATACAGAAGGGTTGACCGGTACCAAGTAAGCTCCATTACAATGCAAACGCTACCATGACTTTGGGCTCAGAGCTGACCCTCTACGGCTTGCTGCCGGGTTTTCCAGAGGCACTTTTGTTGGCAGGACTTGTCCTTAGGTCTATGCCAAGCAGGTATCAGGTTTCCATGTCCTTGGGTGAAAACTGACTGGACAGATAGACCCAAAGTTGGTGTTCCTGGGAGCCCCCAACTACCTTTGTGGTCTTTTGACTTCTCTTGGGGGTGGGGATGGAAACAAACACTCACAGCCTTGCTTTGGTCCATCTAACCTTTTTATGTTTCTCATCTTTATCTCTAACTTCTTTTGAGGTAGCTAATTAACCCTGTGAGTCCCAGCCATACTAATTTCATTATCTAATAATTAGTCTACACTATCAGATCTGTATATACAAGACTATACAACATACAGAAGCATAGATATCTACTGTAGATCAGATTACAATTCATCACTTTCTATAACATGAAAGAATAACCCATAATAATCTACTGTCTCCTGACTTCCACATGCACACACTTGCACCAAAGAGAAATACAGCATGAGCTAATTTATATATGCAGTTTAAAAATTTCCAATAGTCACAGCTAAAGAAGTAAAAAGGAACAGGTGATCGATCACACTTGCAGCAAGTCTGGATTTGAACTAGCCATATCTTCAAGGTTTAGTGATCAATACAACATTGAATCAACCAGAGAAACTGCCCTATCAGACACTATGATTTGCTATTTTTATCCTGTACTATGATTTGCTATTTTTATCCTGCAGCAATTAAGACAGGGCAAGCTTTGTGTGAAGCTGTAGTCTCTTTAGTTACCAGTACAAATTCACCCTGACACCATGAGAGACTTCACCCAACACCAAGTATGGCAGAGACATGGAACAATGCTGCCTTTGCTTGGGAAGGTGTTAGATGTTCAGTTTACTGTTGAAACAAGCAAACTGTCCATCACTGTGGGTGCAGCACTGCTGTACTGGAGGAAGTTACAAATGCAGGTCAGAAAAAGGACAAAGAAGCTGAGTAAGGGCCTAGTGCCTAGCTCAGGTTAAATCTCCAACACCAGGGTCTGGAGGTATATTTTATATTTCCACTACCCAGAGATCGAGTGTACGTGTATGTGTGTGTGTGTGTGTGTGTGTGTGTGTGTGTGTGTGTGTGTGTGTGTATGTAGGAGACAGCTTGCTCTTTAGAAGCAATGTAGAACAAATAGTCAAGAGTGGGGAAAATACTAAAATAGTTAAGAAGGCTGAAAAGGAGGTTGAGAGATGGTTCAGTGGGTAAGGACAGTGCCTGCTGCTCCTGTAGGGGACCAAGGTTCAATTCCCAGCACCTACATGTTGGCTCACAACCATCTTTCACTCCAGTTCCATGGAATCAGGCCTTCTATTGTGTCTGTGGGCAGTGCATATATGTAGTGGACATACATGCAGGAAAACACTTATATACATAAAATGGAAATAAATAAATCTCTTTTTAAAAGAAGACTAAAAGTCTCATACTGCTATAGTTTGTTGTTGTTGTTGTTTTGCTTTTTGTTTTTAGCTTACTGGTGGTAATTTGCTTGTATTTTATGGTTACTGATTGTGTCTTTGTGGCTTTTGTTCTTTATGTTCTTTATGCCTGTGTCTCTCTCTTTTTGTGTATATGTTTCTTGTCCTTTTTCTTTTCTTTTTTTTTTGTTCACTTATTATTCTAGCTTGTTTGTTTCTTTTATGTGTGTGTGAAAGACAGAGAATAAGGGAGAGAGAGAGAGAGAGAGAGAGAGAGAGAGAGAGAGAGAGAGAGCAGACATGGAGTTGGACAGGTGGAAAGGACCTTGGAGGAGTTCCAGGTCAGAAGTTTCAAAACTTCATAAAGAAAGCTTTGGGGTAGTTACTGTTGTTGTTGTTGTTGTTGTTGTTGTTATTATTATTTTGTTCTTATTAGGAAGATGGTATTTGGCTGGGGCTGAAGAGATGGCTCTTCCAAGGGATCCAGTTCAATTCCCAGCAACCACACAACTATCTGTAACTCCAATCTCAAGGGATCCATTGCCCTCTTCTGGCCTCTTTAGGCATTGCATGCACATGGTGCACAGACAAGCATTCAGGCAAACATACCCATAAAAATAAATAAAATAAAAAACATTTTTAAAAGAAAGAAATAATTTTTGTGAAATGTATAAAAACATGAAGAATATAAAAATCTCGTCAATTCTCCTATCTGTATCATTTTGTTATATTTTCCTTTGTGTGCTTATCTGTCTAGATGTATTATTAAAATACAACAAAGTAAATTACATGATTGGGAGCAGTAACATATGGGAACTGAAAAAAAATGGGAAAATAAAAAACTGTGTAGCTCTGAAGCTCGCCTGTTGTCTCAGCAGCAGTGCAGGCCTTCGGCTTTGGATACCCTGCTCCTCCGTGGGTTTCCGGAAGCCAAGCAGTCTGCAGTTAGGATTTCTGCTGAGGACTGGAAAAGACTCTCTCCACATCAGTGACGTTAGGTGACCAAACAGGCTCATCTTCACCCGGGAAACCAAGGAAGCCAAAGACATAAGGGTCTGCAGCAACGTTTGTAATTATGGCGTGTGTTGGCCAATGTGTCATGAACAGAGGGGAAAAGAACAAAACCTACAAGAAGAGCCAAGTGTCATGCATAGCTCAAAGCTGGCTGCTTACCGACCAGATCCTGAATCCTATTGTAGGAAAATAAATTTACCCCAGAAAATTACAATGTTAACAGGCCCAAGACACATTTGCATCTGTGCGTGCATTTATATCACCCTCTGTCAGTTCCAGAACTTCCAGGTGGAATGACCACACCAAACAAACTACCTTAAGCCCAATTACTTTAAAGATTAATTTTTCCCATCGCCAGAAGGCAACTGTAAATAAACTTTTATAGTAACATGGCCTTTCTGCAGACAAATAAGATGGAATTAAAAATCCTGCCAGCTTTTATGTGTCCTGTTGAAACAGTCCCTTGGAGGTTAGCTAGAAAACCCACATTACTTCCAAGGTCTGTGAGGCAATGTATGTTGTCTGTGACAAATCAAAACAGGTCATTGAAAAGCCAAAAATCCTTGATTGACGATCAGAATGGCAGCAATACATAAAACAGCCACTTGCTCAGGGTCAGGGTAAAAAATACTTAACAGACAAAAGACAAAGGTATAAACTACAAATTGGATTTGCAGCCTTCATTCACTTGCTTTGTCGTGCTATGCACATAATGAGGGTGCAGGCTGAAGTAGACAGTGAAGGCAGGAAAGCGGAAGGAACTGGGGACCCGTCTACCTCACAGCAGGGTCTGTGTCAAGTTTCTCCTCGTCTGCAGCAAAGGCAGACCGCTAGCACTCAGGTGGCTTCCTCCTTTCTCTCTTTCTGTTCATTCCAGGACTCTGGCCACGGGGTGATGCCACCCACATTCAGAGCAGGTCTCCTCAGCTCAGCTAATCTCCTATTGACAAGCCCTCACAAACACAGCCACAGGCTCTCCTCATTAGAGTCCTGGGAATCTCTATGGGAATTAGCCGTTACAAGTCCACCCTTTGGCCACCTGAAACTCACACATATCATTTTAGCCCATAGAATTCCACACTCTGCTCCGAAGACTTATGCTCAGCTCACAGTGGTGAAATGCATTTACTCCACCTCAAAAGTCTCTGCAGACTTTGCAGGTCTAACGGTGCAGAGTCTCTTCTGAGGCTCACATCAGTCTCCTAGCTGGGAGCTCCTGTTTCGCTCTTTTTTTCAGATCAAATTGTATACGTCCAACAGGGCATAGTAAACATCCCTATTTGGAAAAGGTACTAACAGGAGGGTAAGAAGGAAAGATCAGACCAAAGCAAGAAAGATTAAAGCCCATCAGGGCAAACACCAAACCCTTGGCTCCCTGTCAAGCATGTAGGTGACATCATTTGGGCTTCAGTGGCCTTGAATAGGGTCCCTCCTTCTGCCCTCAGCAGCACATGCAGCCTTTTGAAGAGGCTGGTTCTACTCCATGCCTGCAGTTTTTCATAGCGGACAGCCCACAACACTGGCATCTCTAACACCTTGAGGTTTCCGCTCTGATTCAGATTTCTCCCTCACGCAATCATCTCTGAAAGTCTTCTTGCTGGGAATCAAACCTTGCCACATATTAGCTGACCTCAGTGCAAGCCTTCATGTTGCTGAACCTTACCTCGCATCGCTGCCAGCCCAGAAATACGTAGGTGACCCAAGTTCTGCTTCTGATTTAAAGTGTACCTGGATGCCCTGGATCGCAACTGAAACAGCCTCTCAGTGCCTTTGGTGCTGAACCTGGGAAAACAGTCTTCTTAGTGGCAGTTTTAGAGAAGCGAACACGTCAGTGGCATTGTCAGTTCAGGCTCTTTCCTTCCAAATAAATCTGTTTTTAGGAGATGTAAGCTTTGGGGAGGGGGATGTCCTTGCCCTCAGTGTAACTTTCATATTTTTTCAATGTAAAGTGTAAGGTTTATTCTTAAAGCTGCCAAACTCTTTAAAAGTTACAGACACCCAGTGAAACTCACTCTGTCCAACTTTTCTTTTATTTATGTTCTTTTATAACTCAAACTGCATACAGTTTTCATGTCTTTCAACTTTGAGTTTTCATTACAAACCTCAATAAATTGAGTGAGTGATAACCATGCTGCAGCCTGAGTTTTACACTATATTACATTTCTTCTGCCAAAACTTAGTTCATTGATTTTGAATTCTGCCTTGCTTGAATTATCAGCACATGGGTAGAATTGTGCCAGAATGTGTCAGGAACAGCCCCTTTCACATTTGCCAATACAACAGTTAGCAAGATTGCCTAGTGGGGTAAAGGTACTTGCCACTGAGGCTGACCCACATAGGTCCTCCCCCACCGTTCACTAATTAAGAAAATGCCATATGGGCTTACCTGCAGATCTCTCTTGTGCAAACATTTTCTCAATTCTAGCCCTCCCCGACCTCACCTCTCATATAATGGCTAGGTTGTGTCACGCTCACAGAAAACCAGCCGGCACACACTGGATCCAGAAGAGATTCTGAAACCCTACGAGCACAGATTGACTGTGGATGTGACTGAGCTCGTGGTGGCACAGGGCAGAAGGTTACGGTATAAACATGTTGTGTTTGGGTTCTGAGTTGACAAAAGCTTGTCTCATGATGTCAACCATGACGTCTTACGATGTCAGTCGGCTGACCATTTGATGAAACAGAGTCACTATGGAAACGAACTTAGCATGTCTGTAGGGGAGCACTTAGATTTGTGTGGGAAGACTCATGACAAACATGAGCAGTCGGGGAACTAAAAGACACAGGTGCAAAAGTAATAACGAAAACAAAAAAATGTGGGCTGCGGTCCTGAACTGAATAAAACTAAGAACGTGAGTTAGGCACAAGCATGCTCTCTGCTTCCTGACGGGGGGCCTGAAATGTAACGAGCTGCTTCGATCTCCTCACCATGATGGACTGCACTCTGAAACTGTGAACTAACAGAAGCCCATCGTTCCCTAAGCTGCTTCCCTGCTGGGTGTGTTGTTATAGCAACAAGAGCCATAGTTAATGAAGATTGGTATTAAGGTTTGGGGCTGCACTGTGATGCTCTAACCACACGGCCTGTAGGCTTTAGGAACTGGTGTGCGGGAGGGATGTAAAAGAGCTCGGATGGACGGTCTTGAAGAGCCCTTCAGTGCTGGAAGCAGAACGTTATGGAATATTCCTGTGGGAGTTCCGAGGGCAGGAATGCTGAGAAGAACACGGACACCTGTCTTGACTGTGTGGCCCTGGAGGGAACAAGAGCTCCCCAGTGCTGCGGGTTGGCCACTCTGACAAGGAACCCGGCTGCACTCTGCCTGCGTCCTGAGAGCCTGCGCGAGGCCGACTACAGAAGCAACAGATTCACCTTTCTGTTGTTAGAGGGAATTTCAAGACTGGACAAAATTCAGTGAGCTTACTACCAGACTACCAGGGACTGTTCTCACAGAGGTGCACAGAGAGGCAAAAAGTAGAACAGGAAGACTGATGAAAACACACACAGTTTGGTGAGGAAAACGACGTTAGCAAATTTCCCCAGCACTGCCTTTCTGGGGCCGTCCTAACGGTTAGCCCTCCCATCACATAGGCTGGAAACTGTACTTAAAGCACCTAAGATCCTTCTCTAGCCCACAGGTCCAAAGTCTTCAACAGTCTTCCCACAAACTAGCTCAGAAGCTAAAAGAAAGAAAGAAAAGAAAGATGGAAAGAAAGAAAGAAAGAAAGAAAGAAAGAAAGAAAGAAAAGAAAGATGGAAAGAAAAAGAAAGACGTAGAGAAAGAAAGAGAAAGAAAATGAAAGACAGACAGACAGACAGACAGACAGGCATGTCTGGTTTCTCACTGAGACCACGCCATTCCTAGTACTGCTCTCCTATTGGCTGCTTCTCGTTGCTATGACTAAAGGAGAAGCAGCTTAAGGGAGAACTGCAAATTGTGTCTGGTGGTGCAGAAGAGCAGGCTCTCCTGCGGAGGAAGCATGGCGCTAGACCCAGCTCCTGTCTGTGTGGTCAGAAGCTGCTTGTTCACAGCGGCCTGGGTCAGGAAGCATAGAAAAGCCAACCCTGGAACTTCTCTCAGTGAAGGGGTTGGTTTTACTCTCAACATCTTCACATTTCTGCCTGTCGTAGTCACTACTTCTCTGTTGTCATAAGACGCCGTGACCAAAGCAACTTATAAAAAAAAATTTAAGTGGTCTTCCGTCTTCAGAGGTTGAGTCCCAGGCATGGTGGCAGCAGCACAGGAAAGTGGGTCCTGACCCACAAACAGACGACTGAGAAGGGACACAGTGGGAAAGGCATCAGTCTGCTGAAAGCGCAAGGCTTGTCCTAGTGACTCTACACATCCTCAACTTTCCCCAACAATTCCAACAATTAGGGAACAAGTATTCCAATATCTGAGCCTACGGGCACTTGGCCACGGGCTCTGCTTCAGTCCCTACTTCCCGGTTCTTGGCTTGAGCTCCTGCCTTGATTTTCTTCATGATGGACTGTAGCTAATAACTCCCTTTGTCCCCAAGTTGCTTTGGGTCATGATGGTTTTTCACGACAGTAGAAAGAAAACCAGGACATAGTTGGGTCAACTTGCCAGGCCCAGTGACTCAGACCTGCGAGTAAGACACTGACCAGCATATTAGTTAGCCCAACCAGATAACAAAAGTGCGCTTTACTTGCTGGGACAAAAGAGATGCAGCCCGGGACCTAAGTCTTACTTGAAGTGGGTAAGTGAAAGTCTCAGGTTTCATATCAAGAGGACGTTGAAGCAATAAATAAATTTGAGAATAGAAACAAATGCCAGAAGGCTCCTCACAACTGGGAGGTAATATTGGCTGACTGAATCATTTATCCTCAAACCTTCATGCCAAAACCATAGGACCACCAAGGAGCGCTGGAAAAACCACAAAGGATCCATGCCTTCACCATAGATGAAGAATATCCTGACTAGAGAAATAAACCTCAGTTCTACAGACGCAGGACCTCAGACGACACCCCTAAAAATGAGACCGGAGGATGAACATGAAGAAGCACCGACAACTCCAGGGAGTCCCCAAAGTAAACATCAAATTGCTGGGTGTTCTTCTGTCTCTTAGTTCTCAGCACCAGAGCCAGGAAGTGGGTCTAATGAGCAGCCCTGGAAGTGGCAGCCTGCGAAGGCATCTGCTAAGCCATCTGTGTGAGGATGTATGCCTTGGAAGATGCTATAGCAAAGAACAAGGAGGAAGAGAGATGGGTAACAAAAGAGCACGCAAAAGGAGGAAAACAGCAAAAGGAGGAAAACGGCGAGATGGACAAGAGACATGCTGTCTCTCAAGGGCTGATCACAAACCCGTCTTCTGACTCTGGGCTCAGTTGAATCTATTGTTACTGACAATCAGTCACGGTGGAAGAATGCATGCTACAGAAGCCAGGGTGTCGGAGATCTGGTGGTAAAACATTCCTTAGCACACCATTTCATCAAGCCTTTCTCCAACAGCCTCCAAAACTGCCAACAAGAGCTCACCCTCCAGGGGCTGGGGAGGTGGCTCAGTGAGAAAGGGGCTTGGTGCAAAGTAAACAGACCTGAGTTTGAATCTGTAGAGCCCTTGCAAAAGGCACATAGAGAAAGCATCCAGTGCTCCTACAGGAGGTGAGGGGAGCATAAAAAGTGCCACATAGGGTGATACATGCAGCAGAAAAGTGACAGAGACCCTGTCTCAAACAAGGTGGAAGATAAGGACTTATACTTGAGGTTGTCCTCTGACCTTTACACATAGAACTTAACATGCATAACGACACTCACACATATGAATAAAAGCAGGCACATAGACACATTGTAGATACACATACATACAGAACTTTCACATCAATAAGTGACACAAAATCACTCTTTACCTAGGACACCTGGAAGGAAGAGGAAGTGATGGGAGGAGGAGGAAGACTCAAATTTCACTTTTTTTTTTTCGAGACAGGGTCTCTCTGTGTAGCCTTGGCTATCTTGCACTCACTTTGTAGACCAGGCTGGCCTCTAACTCACAGAGATCCGCCTGCCTCTGCCTCCCAAGTGCTGGTATTAAAGGCATGCGCCACCACTGGTTGGCCACATTCCAACTTTTTTTTAAGTTACTTTAAAAATACTTATTTAATTATATGTTCGTGTGTGAGTGCTTGAGTGAGGGTATGTGTATCATGTGTGTTCAGGAACCTGAGGAAGTCAGATGGGGATTTGGATCGTGTGGAACTTGCTTGTAAACTGTACTGGGAACCATACCTTGGTCCTCTGCAAGGACAACATCCCTTTTAGCTACCGACCCACCTTCTCAGCCCATCAAAAGGTAGTTTTCAAAAGAAAATGTAACATTGTAAACTGGATTAAGTATTCTAAAATTAATATCTGGAGACATTGTCTTAATCTTCTTTAAAGTTGACTAGAACTAGACATGAAACAGGAACATACAACAAGAAGTGTTTGGGTTCAAGAAAAGTATTAGGGGGAACGCATTATTTCAGTAATGAAGAATGAATTATAATCTCCATGGAAAATTTCATTAGGGGCACTGGAGAGTATAATTTAAAGTATCTGTTAAGAGGTGTGTCTTAGCCACAGTTCTATTGCTGTGAAGAGACACCATGACCACAACAACTCTTCTAAGAGAAAGCATTTAGCCAGGGGCTGGTTTACAGTTTCAGAGGCTTAATCCATTATCATCATGGTGGGGAGCGTGGTGATAGAGAAGGAGTTGAGAGCTACATCCTGATCCACAGTCAGAGAGAGAGAGAGAGAGAGAGAGAGAGAGAGAGAGAGAGAGAGAAAGAGAGAGAGAGAGAGAGAGAGAGAGAGAGAGAGGGCGCCCATGTGCCTTGGCCTACCATGGGTTTTTGACATCTCAAAGCCCATTCTTCATGGCTCACTGGTATGCTTCTTCTAACAAAGTCACACCTCCTAATCCTTCTCAAACAGTGCCACTTCCTGGTGACTAAGCATTCAAATATATGAGGTCATAGGGGGACATTTTTTTTTTCAGAGCTGACAACTGAACCCAGGGCCTTGGGCTTACTAGACAAGTGCACTACCACTGAGCTGAATCCCCGTTTCTTTAAATCTCCAACCCCAACATTCTTATTAAAAACAGTACAAGATGATTTTGATGTTTATGTAACAAGGAGAATGTTTGTGCCACGTGATAGACAACCAATACAGTGAGCTATCAATGCACAATGTGTAAATGTGCACAGCATCACACTGTACCCATAAAGATATACTATCATCATTCTCCAGTAAAAGAGAAAATTCAAATTAGACAGAGAAATTAAATTGTCAGTCCAAAGGGTCTGGAAGAGAAGCCACACAGAGAAGGTCCAACATTAGGATAACTGTCATATAAAGCAGCAAACAGGAAATTGGGACAGCATTAATATTCCACTTTATAGTCTAACAAGTTTCTGCAAATTAAGGAAAGCGTCAGTCTTTATATAGAGTAGGGTTATGACACAACTGGGAAAGTCAGCCAGCAACAATGCTCTCCAAGAGACAGCCTAGTAAAACCATCCAGACTTCAAAGAAAAGAAAGGAACCCTCAGAATGCACAGGCAAGAAAGTCAGACATGATGCTGGGGGTGCAGTTGAGTGGGAGAGCCGTTGAGCCGTGTGCAGGAGACCGTAGGCTGCCTAATCTGTAGGGGCAGGGAGGAAAAACTCAAAGGTAGTATCAGGCATGTATTGCATATGCCTCTAACCAGCCAGGCCTTGAAATACTGTGCAGGATGCAGCGCAGAATGAAGTGATGGAGGGGGAAACTTCAGCAAAATAATCACAGTGATTGTTGAGCAGTCGGAAGCCCAGAGACTGAGCACGGAGAGGAAGACGTGCAAGGAGTTCCCTGTAGCAGAGCAAGAGCACAACTGGAGATGAGAGGGGAAGGAGGGAGGAGAGCAGAGCGGTGACAGCGCTGTTAGAAGAGACAGCAAAGGGCTAAGGGAGAACGGAAAAAGACTTAGCTAACTATAGGATAAAAAAAAAAAGTAGTGCTTCAAACAGGAAGACTCTGAAGCAGAACAGGGCAGCAGAGAAACCTTGCACATCACAGAAGGGGCAGTTGGAGAAAAGCGTTTGTTGGGGGCGGGGAAACACACACATGCAGCAGACACAGAGAAGAGAGCCTTCTGCAAAGCAGAAGGGTGGGCGGAGCCTAGAACACTTAGCGCGCTTAGCATCAGGTCTCTTCCTGGAGGGTTTAAGCCTCTGAAGAGTCTTCCTCCCCTAATATTTGAGGTGGTCAGGTTGAAGGCACATGGGATGGATGTTTTGTCCACGACTGCTGTGCGAGATGTCCGGATCCAGCCTTGAGCGTGTTGAACCAGTCCATCGGCAGGGACCTCCTGGTTGGGGACAAAAGCTACCACGCTCTTTTCTCAAGTCAGGAGGCTGAGGGAGAAGCTGGCCATCTTGGAAATTCGCCAGCTTTATGAACAAGTCACGGCCCCTCTCCCTGTCTGCCTACCAGGGAGTCTGTCAAATGCCTGGTCCCTCACCTCTTCTGGCCCTTTCCAGCACCATCATGCACGGACTGCACACACATACTGGTAGGCAAAACAATCATACATATACAAATAATAAGTCTGAAAATAGAATTAAGTATTGCCCGGCTTGGCGGTGCAGAGGCAGTGAATCTTTGTGAGTTCAAGGCCAGCCTGGTCTACATAGAAGGATCACGTCTCAACTAACAAACACTTTAAAAATTCTCAGTAAAATGTTAGAGGCCAAAAAAATCCAATCTGTGGGTTGGTTGGTTTATTTTTTTTTTAGGTTTCTTTTGTGTTTGTTTGTTGGTTGGTTGGTTGGCTCATTTTTGGTTTTTCGAGACAGGGTTTCTCTGTGTACCTCTAGCTGTTCTGGAACTCACTCTGTAGACCAGGCTGGTCCTGAACTCAGAGATCAGCCTGCCTCTGCCTCTGTGCCAACGGCCAGCCTGTCCTGGGTCTTTTAACAAGCAATGCAAACACCATGAAAGAATTCCCAGGAGCACCAACCTATACTTCACCCTAGTTTCCAAGAGTCAGAAAGGGCACATTTTTAAAGCATCTGAACCAGCCCCAAAATCCTAGTTCCATTTTCCTTTTCCTCTGAGTTCTGTAAGTTGTTCTATGAGTGTTCAAAACTTTGTATTAACACAGTGTTTTCATGAGCATGCGCAGGCGTACACACATGCACCTGTGTTCCCTAGAAGAGTCAAAGCTGGCTCCCACTGCCGTGGAGGTCTGCTTCTGGTTTAGTGTTTTAGAGTAAGAAAAAGACCATTAAAATTCTCTCTGATGGTGGAGTCAGCCCTGGTGGGGGGAGGGGACAGACTCAGACAAGGGAAGAAATTTCCTGGTAAGCAGAGACCACTTAAAAATTTTCCCTTTCTTTGTTTCTCACTTTTCCCCCCTCGAAGCAGCTTCTCCCTGGAGTCAAAGCATTTTACAAAACAAACCACTCCAAAGCTTTCAAGTCGAGGGAAAGCCCAAGCAAAGTTAATTAACATGAAGGTTCTCACAAAAGTTAATTAACATGAAGGACTCACAAAGCTGTCTGTTGGCATCTGCAGCGGTCCCTTTGTAGCGACAGCCCCAACCCAGCCCTGCCTCGTGCAGCATCTGGGGCTCTGAGGCCTCCATCTCTCACGCAGTACGCAAGAATCTTCCACCGAGTTGTCCACGGGGCAACGCTCTGCTGACTGCTGGAAACTGGAGAGAGAAAAGCTGGTTAGACATGCTGGCTTGAGAAGGAATAAGAAAGAAGGGACCTAATTTGGAGGGGATGGTGGAGGGGGGGATTGTGGGGGGGGAGGTAGCGGGCAGGGAAGCAAGAGAAGGAAGGAAGTCATCAAATTGCTGCGTGTGAAGAGAGATTGTTTGGAGCAGAATAATTTTGAAATACCACATACATGCAAAACACAACCACTGAAACAGTACCATGAGGAAATGCTAAAAGCAAGCAGAACACAGGCCACACTGCATCGTGCGGGTCAGTGGACATCGGCATAGCATAGTCCCTCTTTGTACAGTGATGTGGTTAAAATGAAAATCCTCATATCCCTCTCTGACCTTTGGCTCTGTTCCTGATAATTTCCTCTCCCCCAGACACTGGACTATAATACTTTACCTACTTTGGAGGGGTGAAGGGTGATAATTGGCCTTCCCCCCCTCCCCCTTCCCTACCAGTTTTTTTTTTACATTTTTTTGCATTTTCTCCTTCTCCCCTCCTGTCTAGTGCTTTCTGTTTCTTATGAGTCTATTAGAAATTCTGAGGTGTACACTAACTAGGGTAAAGCCCCTCTTTTTTTCTACTTAACCCACTGAACCCATCGAAGCCAGCCAGAAGATCTTTTTGATTACAGTAAATGTTACAGGGTCCCTGCAGATACATAGACTTTCCTAATCTTCCAGGTGATCAAACTGCCACCAATCACATAGGTGGTGTTTACACGCCACGCTTAGATGTGCGCTGTGTCTTATGTGTGCAGTGCTTATTTAGCCAACGCAACAAAGCAAGGTCACCCGTCCTTCTGTCGTTCTTGGGATGAAGTGCGCCCACTCAGCTATGGTCCTGGCTCTCACTTCTTTCGAAGAAAGGTTTAGTGTGGTCACTTCCCCTAGCATGGCCTGGGCAGTGTGTCTGTATTAGAAGGTTGGAGTTACATGTCACAGTTTTGGAACTTTGATATTGGAGACATTTGCTAGGAACCTGGAGTGGCCTCCTGGGCGGGTGATGATTCATAGGTAGCCCTTTCTGTTCACCGAGTGGACTGTAGGCATTCCTTCACAGGATCCTGGTCCCTGCCCTGGTGCATATGCCCAGAAGGTGTGCAAAAATGGTCAGGGCACCTTGTGTCAGGTTGTTGAGAAATCTGGAGGCGTAGGAAAGGTGTAACTAAGACATGAGAAGTGCATGGAGGCAGGCTGGGTTACATCCTGCTGTTAGGGGCATTGGCTTTTCAATACATCTTATGCTTTGAAGCCTTCCTTAGTGGACTGGGTCCAACTGCCCTGTAATTGCTCTGCTTACTTCCCTAAATAGAAACATTTTGATGAGGCTGGTTCAGGAGAGAAAGTTGCTCTGCATCTTCAGCCTTCTTCCTGAAGCCCCAGGTTGTGGCCTGGACTAGAAACACAGCTCATTGTTTTGAGTTTATTTATTTTTCCTGTGCAGAACATCCCAAAAAAGTCTGCCGTTATGCTGGACATGATGGCACGCGCCTTTAATCCCAGCACTCGGAAGGCAGAGGAGGCGGATCTCTGTGAGTTCGAGGATAGCCTGGTGTACAAAGTGAGTCTAGGACAGTCAAGACTATACAGAGAAACCCTGTCTCAAAACAAAACAAAACAAACAAACAAACAAACAAAAAACCCACAAAAAACAGACAAAGAAAAGTCTGCCATTGTGACATGAATAGGAAGATGCCCAGTCATAATCTGGAAGCCGTGGGGTATTGGCTCAAGGCTCCCATAGATACCCACATCTGACATTCAAGCCCTTTACCTAACATAACCTAATACTTGCCACTCATCCACGGATAGTGCATACACATTCCTCTCCATATTCTCCTATGCATATTCCCCATATAGGGTTTGAAATTATTTCTAAGTTTCATATAATGCTCATGTTACTGGTGTAGATTTTGAGTATCTTCCATGTCGTAGTTTGCCTTCTATTCCTGATACCATGACCAAAAGCAACTTGGGGAGGAAAGGGTTAACTTCCTCTTGCAGTTTACAGTCTATCATTGGGGGATGGGAGTGGGGTGGGGCTGGGGAACTAAGGCAGGAACTGTGTAGGAATGCTACTTACTGGCTTGCTTGTTTTCCAGGGCTTTGCTCAATCTGCTTTCTTATAAAGCCTAGGGCATTTGCCCAAGAGTGACACCACCCACAGTGGGCTGGGCCCTCCTACATCAATCATGAATCAAGAAAACTAACCCATATGCTATTCTCTCTCTCTCTCTCTCTCTCTCTCTCTCTCTCTTTCTCTCTCTCTCTTTCTCTCTCTCTCTCTCCCTCCCTCCCTCCCTCTCTTTCCCTCTCTCTCCCTCCCTCTCCCTCTCTCTCTCTTAAATGGAATCCCGTGGCCGATTTCATGAAGTGTAGAAAACAAAGTTTATTTTCTTAGGCCTCTCTTCCCTCTGTTACCACTACATGCAAAGTTTGTCACCTTTTCTCCCACATCTTTCTATTTGAAATGTGTGTTACTGAGAGTACAGTCAATTTTCTGAGGCTCTTTAGCTTAAGTTATGGCTCTGGTCACTCTCTCTTGCTGGGAAGGGAAAACTCCCTGGACTGGGAAGGGAAAACTCCTCTGTCCAAAGAGAACTTTGTAAGTTCAATAGGCTATCACTGTGCCACAGACTTATCTAGTAAAGTAACTTTTCAGGCATTAAATAATACCTTCATGCTAATAACCTTCCCTAAGAAAACGTAGGTCCATTTCTGATTGTGTGTACCAGATACCATTTTTGGTCAAATGGTCTTTGGCATTTTGCTTGATGATCCCTGCTGCACTCAGGGAGCCATAGTTCCTTAGGAGGTTTTACAACATAACATTCACGAGCTTGGGCCATGGAGTTAGCTGTCTAAGGTTTGTGTGCTGGGCTAGACTTTGCTTTCATTATGGTGGAGAAGGCTTGGTGACATAAACTCAAAGTGGCTGTTGACATGGCACTTTGGGCTTCTCACAATATCTCCCGTGAGCTGTCCCACGAGAGTCTCAACACATTGCCACTGCCTCTCCTCTGGGTTTTCTTTGCCTGGTGTACTCTTGAAAAAGATGGTGAAGCTGGGTGTGGTGGTACATACTGTTAATCCCAGTATTCAGAGGCAGACATAGGTGGATCTCTGAATTAAGGGCCAGCCTGGTCTACATAGAGAGTTATAGGGCAGCCAGGACTACACAGAGAAACCTTGTTTAAAGAAAAGAAAAAGAAAGAAAGAAAGAGAAAACATAGAAAAGAAAGACTAGAAAAAAAGAAGAAAATGACTTTCCTCTTCCTGTGTCTCTCCCACCACCCCAGTGACTCCTCTGTGTAGTGACAGAGACCTTACAGAGTTGGCTCTGTGACAACCTTTGATGGATTGCCTTACCTAGAATCATTTATTATACTCAAAATTCTTTTTCTGTTATGTTTCTGATTAGGGTGAGCTGTAAGGACACTGTCTTTGCCAATCAAAGGACAGGGCTGACAAGATAGCTCAGAGAGGGTGAAGGTATTTTCTACACAAACCTAACAACCTGATTTCAGTCCTTAGATTCCACAGCAGAGGGAGAAAAAAGACTTCCTGAAATGTGTTCTTTACTTCCACACATGTGCCATGGCATACACACACACACACACACACACACACACACACACACACACACACACACACACACACATTACACACACAAATAATAATAGTAATGTTTAAAATGGTTGAAGGGGAGTTGGGGAGCTGCCTTCGCAGTTAAGAACACTTGCTGCTCTGCTCTTGCAGAGGACTTGGGCTCACCTTCCAGCACCTACACGGTGGCTCACAACTGTCTGTAACTCCAGTTCCAGAGAATCCCCCTGCCCTCCTCTGGTGCCCATACATTCAGGCAAAACACTCATACACATAAAATAAAAATAAATATTTAAAGAATGATAATTGAAGGGAAAAGGGAAGCAGTGGCCATTTCTTTTTAGCATGAATATAACTTTCTTCCAGGTAATCAATAAAATCTGGATGTAGCTGCTATTGTAAAGGAATTCTGCAGTACCCTTTGAGTTTATTCTTTTTAAATAATAAAATATCACCTCTGTTCCCACCCTCACTTGGTATTTTTATTATCATTTATTATTTATTTAGATTTTTTACAAGATGAATTTATTTTTACGTACGGGAGTGTTTTGCTTGCACGTAGGCATGTGCACCGTGTGTGTGTCTGGTACCCATGGAGGTCAGAAGAGGGCACCAGGCCTCCTAGGACTGGAGTTATAGACTTTAATGAGCCACCATGTGGGTGCTGGGAAAAATTGAGGCTGAGTCCTCTGTAAGAGCAGCCAGTGCTCTTAACTGCCGATCCACCTCGTCAGCCTCTCTCACTTGGGATTTTATTCATGGGTGGTGACCACGCTGGTAGAGACCGATCTCAGGTGCCACCCTATCCCTCCACAGATTCCTGTCACTACCTTGCCCTGACAAAATGATTGCTTGCCTCTGCGTTTCTTGACTCTGATAACCTCTTCCTGGAACTGAGCCTCAACCTGCCTCCTAGGATTGTTGAGTCGTCAGCTATTCCGCCTTATGCCCCTCTCAGATCCCACTCAGGTCATCAGGAAGATGTTGCCGTGCACTGGTTAATGTAATCTAACTCCCAGTTTGTCAGAAGTTGCACATTAAACTTTGTAAGCAAAGTGTATGTCATTAGTATCCAAGGGCCCAACTCTGTTCCTCTCTTCCTTACCTGTTGTTGTGGTTGGGTTTTCTGTCGGTAACACATGACTACAAGCATCTTGGAGAGGAAAAGGTTTGCGTCTTACTTCCATCCCGGAGGGAAGGCAGCACAGGAACCTGGAGGCAGGAACTGAAGCAAGTTGACAACAAAACTAGTGAGGACGCCTGTCGTCCTAGAACAAGTAGTGATGGGAAGGTGGAGACGGACAAAAACTAAACCATGCCTGACCACTTTGAAAACCATATGGCGATCTGTTAAACTGAGACTTTTTTTTGTTGTTGTTGATTTTGGAGACAGGGTCTCTCTACACAGCCTTGGCCAGCCCGGCCTCAAACTCATAGAGAGCCCGCCTGCCCCTGCCTCCCTAGTCCTGGGAGTAAAGCTGTGTGCTGCTACACCTGGCTTGTTAAATAGAAATCTTAAGGGGGAGACAACGATACAATACCCCTTGGATTTGTCATCCTTTTCTGGTCTCCCAGGGCGCCACGCACAGCATATACCCACATCGACATAGACACACAACCAAATAAAAATGAGAGTAACCCTTAAAACATAAAGAAAATAGAGGCTCTGCTTTTTTGACACATCTGTCTTTTCAAATCTTAGAACATCATCTCATGAGTAGTAGCCTTGGCTGTGTGGTGAGGGATTTCAGCCAAGGCCGCCCACCTGCAGATGCCTCCTCATTCAGCCTGGTTTAACCACTACCCTCACGTCTCAGGTGCGCCTTTCTACTCCTGTCATCTCACCTCCACCTACTCCTCATCTTTTCCACTTCCTCCCACTGCTCCCATACTTGTATGCATGTGCGCATGTGCACGACAGCGGACAAGCTTTGGTGTCACTTCTCAGGGACTCTCCACCTTGATTTTGGAGACAAGGTCTCTTACTGGGACCAGAGGCTTGCTGAGGAGGCCAACAGGCCGGCCAGTGAGTCAGACAGATCCTCCAGCCTCTGCCTCCCCAGTGCTAGGATTATAAGCAGGTGCCACTCTGCCCAGCTTTTTACAGGGGTCTGGCAGTCCAACTCAGGTCCTTAGGCTAACACAGCAAGCGCGTTAAGGACCGAGCTCTCCCCCAGCCCTGTGATTTTCAGATGGATTTCAGCAGGCTTTGGTGCTGGATGTTGGGGGATGGTCTAATGTATTTTGATGTTAATTACTGTTTGTTGTCTTTATGACCCACCTTTTGATTAATAAAAAACTATCCCACCTGGGCAGGGCAAAGGAGATAGGTGGGGCTTAGAGAGAGAAAAAAAATCTGGGAAGAAAAAAAAAACATGGCCAAGAGGTGAAAAGACCCGAGGAGAAGAAGAAGGCCGCCATGGGTTAGATGGAGGAGAAGCACATGGCTAGCATGGATGGAGAATTTGGCCCCAGATAGAAAACATTAGCAAGTATTTGAGATTATGAATGGGAAATAGCTTGATAGAAGTTACTAGAAGCAGATGGCATGGGATTGAGGCAGGGATCACGTGCCTACCCCACGATGGGAGGTAGTTTAGAGGATTGATATCTGCCCTGCCCCAGGTTAACTAAGGCTATTTTAAAATATAACAAGTGTCTGTGTCTTGACTGATTGCTAGCTGGGCATCTAGCTTGACTGATAAAAAGAGAGAGAGAGAGAGGACTACTCAGGGAGAGGGGATGAGAGAGCAGTCCAACTGTGGGTTTCATAGCCATGAATTACTTCAAATTTGAATTAATTTTGGAGGCAAAGGCATTTGAAAAAAGTTGCATGTATATGGAGCATGTTGACCTTTTTCTTGCTATATCCTAATTGATACAGAATAACAATTTTCATAGCCTCTACATTGTATTAGGCATTGAAATATAAAGATGATTTAAAGTGCGCAGTAGGATGCGTGCAGGCTGTACGCCAGTGTCACACCATATTTTACAAGGGACTTGAGCAACTGGAGATTTAGGTGTCTATGGGGGTCTTGCATGCTAAGGGATGACAGCAGCGAGTGGAAGATGCAGCAGGGGTCACATGCCGCAAATACACTCCTTCGGGAGTGTTTGAGCAAGCATGTGCACACATGACATGTTTTACAGTAGACCTTGGCTATGTACTCTGCGATGGAAGAATAATTCGTAAATTCAGACACTCTTCCATTCCGACACTTTGAAAATCCCCCGGTAATTGTGTGCGCCTTATGATTACAGGCCATTAGAGACCATTAGCAAATGAAGTTGGAGATTTCAATCATGAAATGTAAACTCTTGTGAAATGCAAACCTAGTTTCATGTATTAATTGCTTCTAATTAAGGGAGAACATTTTAGGCAATTAGCTTTCGGAATTTAGGTGTAATCAGAAGGAGAATTCGGAGATTTGCTAATTGCTTCCCTCACTGTTGCTGTTTGCTGGGGGAGCAGGGTGTCACACATGCTCCCGGAGGTGCAGGAATCCCTTGGCTCTACCAGCAGTGTGGATGGGAGTCACTGTGTCTTGAAATCAACCCATAAAACAAATGGGGGAAGATGCAGACAAGGAGGTGACAAACACCTTGACCGCTGTGGGTGTAAGCTCGTACTAGGCAAGCCGTATCAATTCTCCAGGTTACAAGGCGTCAAGGCTCCCTGATAGCTTTAACCTTCCAAGAGTCTCCCTGATAGCTTTAACCTTCCAAGAGTCAAATGTCTTGGTTCCTGCTAGCCTTCCCTGATGCCATGCAAGTGGGAAGTGTGAGGAAGATCAATCTTATCCATCAGGAGAAGTTCAAGGATGAAGGGATGCCCTCTCTCCCATCCTGCAGACCATGGGCTTGCTGTAGGAGGGCGTTGGTCACCTCTTGACATGGTTCCAATCGTGGTCAGTTGCCTCCTTGGTCCACTGTCCTTTGAAGGATGAATGGTTCTTTTTTGAGCTGATGGCCTTGCTTTTTGCTCATCTGACCTGTGCCTCTCAGACGCTGCTTCTTTGCTCCTGGTCTGTGGCAGAGAGCCTCTTGCTGTTTTCCATTCCTGCCTTATCTTGCTTTTCCTCTGGCTGCAGAAGCTTTCAACACTAGTCCACCTGCCTCTGCCATCAGTTCACATTTATGATTATAAAGGGGGAATCTTTGGCATCTCAACTGGGGCTTCCTCCTGCCATCCTCATTACCACCTAACTCACTAGTCGGAACTTGCTCATCAAGTCTTCCTACATCTACATAATTTTTCTTTATACAAATAAAACAAGTTTTTAAAATTCATTTCACGCTGTTTTCCGAGGGACCACAAGCCTTTGTCCGTTGTGTGTAAAGATGGTGTCATTGATAGAGGCATTTCCTATAGTTGCTCTCTTAGGAACAACCTCCTTGACTGTACTGATGCCCTCACTGTGCACTCTGACATCACATGCTGGTACCTTCAGATGAAGTAAGATAACACTCTCTAGGAATATGGAGTGTCATGGAGCCTCCCATGCTTCTCCCAGAAGGCATTGCTTCTTGGTGAGGTCTGACTCTTGTCTTAAGAAAAGGACTGTTCCTGTGTCTCAGCAGTGATGCTGTCTCTTTAGCAGGGTGTTTAACTTTTTGACATTGCAACATGTGACATGCTCATCTGTAAAGAAAGTTGACGCTGGAGGCTCACAATCAAAGTACTCACCCCCCTCCCCAAATAATCTCACGAAAGAGTTCTCCTGTTTTGAGTTTATGAATCTGTCTTGGCCCCCGTTAGTAACCGTTAGTAACTTTCCTTGGCCGCACAAGGCTGCACTTCCAGGCTGCACCAACCCCTGCAGCATGTGAGCTCTGCTCTCTTTGCTTCAGAAGAGAGTTCCTACAGAGAAGCCTTGACTCAGTCATGTCACATGGGAAGTTCCAGCTGTGCCATGTCAATAACAATCTGGGTCACCTACACTGGGCACACTTCTTTTCGTAACAGAACCCCCACCCCCACCCCGGCCTCTGTTTCTGGAGTTACAGGACCTGGAGAGGCCAGAGTATCCCTTGAAGAGATTTATGATGACAGTAGTTCCAGTTTCCTGGCTGGAAACCTAGGCAGAAAATGGTGTCCAACACATCCTCTACCATGACTTAGTGATTGATTAAACAGATGCTTAGAATGCTCTCGTCATGTACAACGTTCACTGAGAGCAATTAAAACCTGCCAAAGTTCTTGTCAGATGACTAGTAGACCCGTCTCCCTTTCTTCTTTTGGGAGGTCAGTTACCCAAGACAGCAACTGTCTTTGTATTAGCATGACTGCTGCCTGGAGTTCAGGGGCCTGGAGCTTTCCAGGTGTAGCTGATGAGTAAAGAAGGGAGGGAGGGAGGGAGGGTGGGAAGGAAAAGAAAGTAAGGGGTTATGGATCTTGGTACACAGTTCAATTAAGATCTTGTACCAGTCTGTGATTAAAAATAAAGTTACTTATTAGCTACACATCAGTTTTAAGACATCTAAAACCTGTTGACCAGACAGCTCAGTAAGTAAAGGTACCTGCCGCCAAGCCTGCCGACCTGAGTATTAATTATCTTCGGTCCCACATGGTGAAAGGAGAGAACTGACTCCTACACGTTGTAAAAACAAAATAAAAAACATATAACTACCTTTTAGTCCCTACTGCCCCGAAGGCAGACGCAGACAGATCTCTAAATTCAAGGCCAGCCTGGTCCAGGACAGCCAAGGCTACACAAGGGAAACCCTGCCTCAAAAAACAAAACAAAAAACAAACAAACAAACAAACAAACCCCAATTCCTATCCAACTAGATAGTAGTCAACCATCATCACCTGGTAGAGCGAAGACTATCTCAACAAAAGCTTCCTCCACGGTTCGGGTTCTAACTAATGCTAATGACACTTCCCCATGCTCCCATTCGGAGAGTCCACATTCTCTTTGAGTTGAATTTGGAACCAAGTCAGCATGGTTTGTGAAATTCACTACACATTAGGGCTTAGGAACATGCCATTAATCCTAACAGGAAGAGAGAAGATACGCTTGTAAGACATAAAATAATGCTCCACTTTTCTCTTAGGCAGCGTCTATTATGGAGGTCATTGTACTAACTGGGTATTTGACTGTGTGTGTGTGTTGTGTGTGAACATGTGCACGCGCAGCGAAGTCCCAGAGATCCTTGTCTGCACCTCTTCAACACTGAGATTATCAGCATAGCCAGTACCTGGCTTTAAAACAAACAAACAAACAAACAAAAAACTCCTGGGTCCTGAGGATTGAACTCGGGTCCTCAGAGTCGCAGGACAAGCCCTTTACTGATTGAGCCATCCTGCTGGCTCAGCTGGAGGTCACTGTGGGGCTTGAGAATTCCTCTTATGTTTCTATATAAAGGTCCCAGCCACCTCTGAGGTGCAAACTGAGGGAGCAGGAGGATTGTAGAGTACATGGGATGTGGTTGAGACCATCCTCCGATGCGGTGGCCCAAGACTACCATTCTTCAAATACCACCCTCAGCGAACACTCGTATTTCATTTATAGTTGACACAGGCTCCCAAGGTTTCAAGAGACTTGGCCATAGTTGGCCAACTGGATGCTGGGAAAGCCTCTGCGTGACAAGGACAAACAGGGGGCCCACAGCCTATGCCAAGATTCTGCTCACGACTGTGTGCGGCAGAAGTCAGGGACTGGAATCCCTCTGCCCAGACTCCCAGACACGAATGCAAAGTTCACAGGTCTTGACTCTTTCCCACAGCGGAACATGTGCTTTTGTGGAAAGACCACACAGAGGAGTCAGGATCTCCCTGTTTCCAGAATCTGGCCATTTAGCCTGAGTTGCGTTACAGTGCCAAGGCCGCATTTGCCTGGAAGGAATCTGGGAGATTGTTTCTCCTGGTGTTTCAGAACCACTCGAGCTGCTCATTAGAGCAGATGCCTGGGCTTCCTTCCCACGGGACTCTGACTTAGTGGGTCTGGAGCAGCGCTGGACCCTGGCTTTCCTAGCCAGCTTCCAAGGCATGCTGACTCATGGACCACACTTGAGTAGCGTTGGCTAAACGCTTCCTTGTTTTAAGAGGAACTGGCAGGCTTCTTCCCAAAGACCAGAGAGTAAATAGTTCAGGGTCTGAAGGCCAGTCAATCACCATTGCACACTACACAATTCCGCCATTATAGCGTGAAAACAGCCATCAACAGTGTGTATAGGCACAGATATGGTTGTCTCCTGACAAATCCATGTAAAACCAGGATTCGGTGTTGGCTGTAGCCGGCTGACTCCTCCCTCCTAGGACTCACCAAATGCTTAGAATGGTTTGAGCTGCCGTTTGGGCTTTCCCAAACACTTGCTTACAGCTGCGGAGCCAAAGGTGACTGGAAACAGAGTAGTAGTATCTCAAGATATGTTCTCCTCATGCATGATGATGATGATGAAATCACGTCAGTGAATAAATACTTAAAAAAAAAAATCACTCTGTACCAGGTTTGCTAGTACTACATGATCAGGTATAGTGTTAAATGTGTTTTGTATTTAAAATATTTCAAATTTTAAATCACGTCTCTTTTGTGTATCTATGTGTGGGCATGTGCAAGTGTGTGCCGGTGTCTCCTGGAGCTCGAGTACAGATCTCAGTGGCGCTCTGTAAGAACAGCAGTCATTCTTAACTACTGATTCACCTATCCAGCCCATTTTATGTTTAGATTGAATTTGGCCTCACCTGATTCCCGAGCGCACGTATGGAAAGGGAACACTCATTTAGAAGGGTCATTAAGGACCTTTCTCAGTGTCCATAAAATAAACATAAACCAGCTTCCACAAGACTAGGAGGGGGAAATGAACATAGACAGCCGGACACTTTTTTTGTGTGTGTGTGTAAGTTTTTAAGGAACATTCTAGAAACATGCACATAAACCAACAAGTTATATTATCTTTATTCATGTTAGAATTTCTATCAGTGTTTGAACATTAATATTTAGAGAGTTTTGTACATTTTCATCTGAGAACCGCACTAGGTCACAATGCTCACGTCAACACTTGCAATCACATGAACAGCTCTTCATGGACTCTCATAACACTGTTAGACATATCTCTTCCTTGCTGTCATTTACAACAAATGTGTCCTCACACTCATGTCTCAGCAAAGTTCCAGACATTATGGATTTCATCACATATAAATTCTTTAAAAATATACTTCTGTCAAAAGACTTGATGACTACTATGTACACTACAAAAATAAATTTTCATATAAATAAATTATATGGCATACTTTCATCTTTGTAATTGAAATGACACAAACTCATTTCTGCCCAAATTGGCAGATGAGACCCAGTTTGAATATTTATTTCCTTTAAACTCCTTACACTAAAACCTACGGTGAGTCCTTAATGTAAATGTTATATACTCTGAACTATTTAACATTAGTAGCACTCTATACAAATAAAACTTCTGTTCAAAAGTAAAACATAACCGCAAGAGTTTCCAATAGAAATAAAATCCCTGCTTTTTTTTTCTTTTGTTATAAACTGGCATGACAAATTCTGGAGGACATTCTTATGATACAAAATTATAAATATCAGCAAAGAAAGATCTTTTCTTTTAAAAATTAAAACATCCAAACAAACAAATAATACAGACAAAATAAAACTATGAGAGAGACAGACAGACAGACACACACACTCTGAGACTGTCGTCTCCTGCCAGCTCTGTGTCCTTCCTGCCTTGGCTGATATGCTGTACAGAAACCAAGGGGCTGTATGGAAGAATCTCCTTTTGCCATGTGGCTGGGGCTCAGGAGTGAGGGACACAACCAAGAACTGCAGGGCAGCGCCTTCAGGGTTTTACAGGCCCCTCCTCAGTTCAGGGTGCAAGCTATCTGAGCAGAGCTGGTGCTGGGTAGGCAGACAGTGGCTTGACAGGCATTAAGATAGTAGCAGTGGGTGGCCAGGGCCTCTGGCACACGTGCGTGCATGCAAACGCACACACAAAGGAGCACATGGCAGCCACAGGTGGTTTCCAACTAGTACCTTACAGTTTTGGGGGGATACACAGGGTCTGAGGTCACTACACTGCTGATACTATTACTAGGGGCCCATTGCCTTAAATTTTCCAGGGACTCAGGGAAGCTGCAGGCGGAGTGCACTCCTCACAGCAGCTTCCATATTCTCAGTGCTCCCCTGCAAGGGACAAGGATATTGCTCTCCCATCTACCAGTCTCTAGCCAGTAGAAAAGCAGCTCAAACCTCAGGGAGAGAGAACAGGGTCAAACTTTAAAATCTAACAGCGCGTTCAGAGAGCTTCCTCCGCACACTTCTATGGATAGGGTGGCATCTTCCTGCTCCTCCAAGGACATCCCATCGGATGAATGCTAACAGTGGAGAAAGGAAGGAAGTACACATAGGGTAACACAGGGAAGAGTTCCCAGAAACCCAGCCGGCGGCACCACCAGTTAGCATGCCCCAACTGGGCAGTCAGTTTTGCAAGAGAGACTATATTTGTAAAGGCCTGAATACAGACCTTGAGTGTAATAGTTTTTTGTTTTGTTTTGTTTTGAAGTGCCTGTATCTGTGACATCGGGGCAGGAGGCTGTGTGTATGTGTTGAACATCAGAAAGGTACAACCACACTTCCCTCGAGTGTAATCTTATGCCCAGCTGAGACTCACCACCAGTGGTAACTGGTGAGACTCTAGATACAGTGGCTCTAACAGCCAACCTTATGACCTATGGGAACACAGCCTCTTTGAAACACAAGGTGGGGTGCCTGGAGAGCTACCCATGACCTCAGGAGCTGCCACAGGCATGAAGCAAGTCTGGCTTCTCTTGAATACTCCCAGAGATCAAGACAGATGATGATGGGGCCATCCTTCCACTAGGACCAAGGCAGAAAGAGACCTGGACCTTCCCAGCTCAACTAGGCCAGAGCTAAGGTCACACAAAGCAAAGAGAAATGACAACAACAATAAAAAAAAATCACAGTACAGTACATTGGAAAATCACATGCGCACACACCCATGAGAACCGTATAAAACTACCCCTAGAGAAGCCACTGGGATTAACCTGTTTTCTTCATGTCTGCTCGTTAAACAATTATCACGCATAGCGTGTTCGAAAGTTAACAGTAACATTTCATCCTACCACAGGGTTGTGATATGCAAATTTAAAATATCTTAAACAGAAACCTTTACAAATAATCCTATTACATAAGCAATATTTGCATAGAATTATACAGGTAAATTATACAATATTTAAGCAGCAGCGACATATGCTGGGAAAATTTAAAAACTAAGTTAAGCTTGGTTGCGGCACAGAGCCCAATGTACACAGGGGAAGACCCTGTGGTCTCCCCACTCTGGGGCAGGAGTGGAGAGGCCCCAGGCAATAGACTGTACAGCATTTCCATGTATATTACATGTGTACACCTCTTAAATATTTATAGGAATATTTCACAAAAATAATACAATCAGTTACAGTAACAACGAACTGCTTTCCCGTAATTCCAAGCAGTTCTCTTCAAGCAGTCAGTCTGGAAAGAGGTGGGGGCAGGGCTTTCCAATCTTTGGCCTCTTTGCTTCAGATTTTAATTACCCTTTAAAAGAAAACAAAAAAAAAGGAGGTCACATTATGGTCACGACCACAGTGAGCTGTGCACCACTCACACAGCACAGCTCTTAACTCCAGTGGACAACTGAGAACTCTGCAACTCTACAATAGGCTGACTGTGGTGCTCAATGCGTTCCATCTACTTTCACCTTGCAAGGCCCTCTGCATGCTTGTTAGAACTCTGCGGTAAGTGCTCAGCAAACAGGCACAAGGCAAAGCTGTTAAACTGCATTCGGAGAGATTAATAGTCAAGAAAAGAAATCCGTTTTGGAACTGTATTGTTGTTACTCGTGGTTAGATAACAGTTTGGCCTCATCAGCCTTGCCCGCAGGATGAAAGGTTCCCCCAGAGTACAGAATGGGGTGTGCCACTGCTCAGGTGACCCTGGGAAGCACAGCACCACTGGGGTCCCTGAGGCACATACCTCAGTCGGAGCTGCTCCCCCATGGCCTCTCCTCACATTCCACGTCCTGTAGCTCTATGACCTCCACCTTCGAGTCCCTCCTCTCGCACCTGACATGAAAAGGCACATGGGGGTCCTCGAACACGCCGTGGTCAGTCTCAGGGTAGCTCTCATAGCCTGGACAGGGTCCCCCTCGGGGATTGCGCCCAGGCCCAGGTGGAGGGTGCACAGCGACAGTCACAGAGGCAGAAGCCGTCACAGTGGTGATGGGCTGGCAGTAGCTGGGCACAGAGCTGCCCACGGCAGTGGACGTCGGGTTCCGAGGGTTGTGAGCACGGCCCCCACGGGGGCCTGAGCGGTCCCTATCGCTAGGGCCAGAATGCCCTTCAGCAGAAACCTCAAAAGCGTCTCTGCGCGGTCTGTAGGGGGGTGGCCGCAAGCCTTCTCTCGGGGGATCCCTGCGAGGCTGTTGGCTTTGCCGTCCGGGGGACAAGGAGCCAGAGTCCAGATGGGGCTGCTGCCGAGGGTTCGAGGGAGGATGATGTCTCGGTTCAGGATGGACCACCTGCAGGGGTGACACAGGTTAACACAGGGACGGAGGGTGGTGACCTTCCACACACAAAAGAAAACCTAGTCCCTTTAGTAACCTCCAGATGTGGATCCTGCCAGCTCCTGCACAGCTGGCTGGGGGCAGATAGCTGCTTATAGCCGCTGCCTACACTGTAGGAGCATCCCAACAGGGTCACTCCCACAACCAACTGCTCTACCCTGCTCAGTGTAGTGAGACCCTAGGTCCTTCTCCTCAAAAAACTGCAAGTGTTTGGGCCGGGCTGGCCAAGAGGCAGGATGTCTTGGTACATATACAACTATAGACTGTAGCCTTGAGAGGTGTAAGGCTCCTGTCTCTGGGTCATTTTGGCTTTGTTTCACCTGCCCCCAGCTCCAGGCCAGGTGTGGCCAGCAGCTAATACACTGAAGAGCAGAGCAAAGACAGATAGTTCTGTTAGGCAATGTGCCTCTGCCTGACTATTAGGAATCTGGTTTCTGGGTCTCTATACAAAGCTCAGAGCAACACAGTGGCCACATCAATCAAAGGACCGTGACCAACTTCAAAGTCGGTGAGCTTGTACCTATTTTTAGGCTCCTGCTGAACAGAACCAGATTCACACTGCAGCTCAGCAGGGCATCGTCACGGGTGTGTGTGGGGGGAGGTGGGGGGGGAAAGGGGACAGGGACACAGTTCATTGGCCAGCCCCTCTCTCCCTTCATGGAAGGCTGCTCTAGCCTAGGACTGGAAGACACATTTCCTGTAAGGATGGTGGGGGCCTCAGGCAGCAAAAAGGGGGCTTTGGAGGCGTGTTTAACATCTTGACTGGGGGCTGGTGAGGCTAAGGAAGGAGCCCATGGATTCCTCACTACCTTCTTGAATTACGGTTGAGCTCGGGATGATTCTGAGCTTCAATAGATGGAGAGCCAGCTCTAACTGTAAGAACTTGAGGCCATAAACCTATGGGAAAGCCTTATGGAGTAATTAAAATAATTTTGTGCTAAGGCCAATTATAGGTAATAGAGATGAGAAGGAAAAAAAAATGCTTCCCATGGCAGTATAATACACTGTTTATTACACTTCCTCCCACATCATTCTGAAATGACAGGTAGTGTGAAAGGATAAGAATGGGGAGAGGAGGCGGCGCTGGAGAGATGGCTCTGTAGTCAAGAGCGCTGGCTGTGCTTTCAAAGGACTCAGGTTCAAATCCCCAGCACCCACATGACAGCACACAATTGCCTGTAACTCCAGTTCCAGAGAATCTGACAACCTCACACACACACAGACAGACATGCAGGCAGAACACCAATGCTTAAAAAAAATTAATAGATAAAATAAAAATTCTTAAGTTCTAAATCCACCTTGAATCAAGGTGGGGCTGGGGATGAACTCCAAGGCTTTGAGTATTCGAGGCAAGCACATCACCTCCCTATAGCAATGCTGGCACTGCCCCACTTCCGTCCACAAGATTAAAAGGAAACATGTCACAGTTTACAAAGAGTGGCATGCTGGCAGTTTCCTGTGACCTGACCTGGTGGTGTATGTACTTCTTTCTTGCACCCCATCTGTCTACGCGATCTGCTGCTCAGAGTAGGAAGGGGCCTCCCCTGGACCTACTGGCCCCTTGCCACAGGAGAGGAATCTTTCTAGGTCCCCCAGGTGACTTACAGTGGACCGGGCAAAGACAGGGTTTTCTGTGGCTTCCACAATCACTTGATGGGCAGGACCTCCTGCACCCCGCTGCGCCTCGTAGTGCCTGAGCTCCTCACTGATGCCGGACACCGTGGTCTGAGAGCTGTACTCCGAGTCAGAGGAATCAGACCCATTGTTCATGTGACCAGGAGGCACTGCAAACCGGACGACGCTTGGGGGCGGCTCAGGCGAAGGAGTGGGCAGCCGGTTCAGGCCATTGGCTGGAGACACCTATGGAAGGGGATTGCAGATTAAAAGTGTTAACATTTGTTTATCGATTTCAAAGTTCAAAGACAGGGTTATTCATCACCCTCTGTCACCTGACAGGGGAACCCCCATACATTACATTGTATCTACTTCCTTTCTCCCCGCTGTCTGGAAAACCAAGATCCTGGCACAAAACACTACCCCTGTCTTCTAGCCCCTGAAAGGCAGGATAGATGTCTTTCACCTATTTGTCCTGTGAAGCCCAAACACTTATCTGACGCAGGAAAACCTTCCCTTAGGTACCCTCAAGACTAAATGTGCCCATCAGTTGGTCTAAAACAGCTCTATAGCCGCCCACCACCACCACCACCACCACCACCTGAACTGTCAAAAGAGCCCATGCCATCTGCAAATACAGCAGCACCTGACTAAGTCAGGCGTGGCACTGGGGAGAGCAGGTGGCCCGGAGGGTGAATGTCTCACCCTGGGCAATCACTGACCTCAGGACACGGTCCAAAGAAGGACAAGAGCACAGGCAGCAAAACCAGTCCATTGAGAACCCCCAAGACGGTGAGAATAGCCAGGACAGCAAAGAAGTACCTGGAAGACAAAAAGGGGGTACGGGACCCGTCAGTGGGAAAGGAGAACACCCTGTCCTCCATGCACCCACCCACCCTGCTGAAGTCAGCTGTGGAAACCACAGTTCAAACCGAGCCCAAGATTAGTTCGGGATTTTGTTCTTTTTTCACGTTATGACTCTGAGGACTACCTTCCGCACCCTACAGAGCTACGGCGCTAGCTCATGAAGGTGAAAAAAAAAATATTAATTTGCTGAAATCTCATGCCTGTAATGTTATTTACAAATGTGTTACACCAACACAGAAATATGGAATGTGAACCGAATGGCTGAACAACCTGAAAGCAGATACAATGCCGAGGGGCCCCTCTCATGAAAACCCAGCAGAAGCAAACAAATGAAGTGAAGGGTGTAGAATTTAAACAATTTGGCCCAGGAGGAAAAGCAGCCCGCTTCTGCAGGCAGCTAATCCACTGTGAAATGCCCTGGCCTCTCACGGCAGAATCTCTAATTAAGTCTCCAGTGCATCAGGTAAGTCTTTCATTAATCACAACTTTCTGCCTAGAGTTCTCTGGGTTCCAGTTTTACCAAACAGCTCCAATTGCAACCTTTTCAGAACACAGGAACCAGCTTTCTGCAAAGAAAACGCTGCCCATTCTGTGGGAGCCGGGGCATTGTGCGGGGTGAGCGCGCTCCACAATGGCAGCGCTGCTCTGCAGGCCAATCTTTTGTTGAACAATTTAGCATCTTTGAATACTCTTGTTTTGCGTCAGCCAATTCAAACATAAAGGCTGAAGCACCATGGCAGAAGAGGGAGAGTGAACAGTGAGTCCTGCGTTCCCACCATTGAAGGCTAAAAGGTCTGGGATCCTTCAAGAATACCAAGGTAAACCTGTCGGCCAGGGCCCGCCTCTGCTCGGCACTCTGCACAGCTGGAGGGCACACACTCCACGCAAGGATGCTTTTCTGGAACTAATGATTTCTAGGGCTTTGATGGGAGTGGGTTGCTGGGGCTGGGGGTGGGGAGGTTCGTAAGTTCTGGAAAGAATGAGTAAGTTCTGGAAAGAAAGAGGTTAGGCTAGATATCTATCTGTGAATGGTCCCCTGGATCATAAAACCCAACAGCCACCCTACAATGTCCAGTCTTATGTATGTTTTGACAGCAGATGAAAGGAGGGAGAATCCCTATAAAAATACAAACACCTTACAGCTGTTGTAAACACTAAAACCTGCTGAGTTGCGTCAGTAAGAACCTAAGCCGCCAATGCCTTGCTCTAACATAAACTGTGGAGCGTTTGGTGGAGGCACGTATCCTCGGCAGGCATTAAGACATTTGCCTCCCATCCATCTAGCTGCGACATAAACAGACCAATTAGATTTCTGACGGCTTCGTGTATACAGTGTCTAACTCATTTACCCCACGCCAGGGAGGGCTTTATCTATCCTATTTTAGAACATGGCAAGCCCTTCTGTGCTCGGAACAGGAACCCTGGGATCTCTGGGAGGGGCCGAGGAGGCCCAGCTAGGACAGGATGTGGGGACACAGGTTCTGCTCTGGGGCGTCCTTTACAAAGCTGTGCACCACCTCCTCAGCTGATCCGCAAAGTCCAGCACATCCTCCACCTCTCTTGGCTTTGAACTGCCTGGGGAGACTTGCATGTCCCAAAACCTGCAGACCACAAGCCACACAGCAGAATGGGTCACATGCTACTTTGCCAGTATCACAAAAATGGCACCCGTGAGACTGGCTTTAGCCTCGTGTTAGAAGGGCTACCAGGCCAAGCCAAGGCAGTCTCATGCGGCATCGGGCTTTTATACGAGAAAGATACCAGTGCAAGAAACACCCAGCCAGTGGTTTAAAAACAAACCCAAGCCAACATCTAAGGTAATCGAACTGTCTCACCAGTATTTGGCAAATGTGAATCTACTGACTGGCCCTCTAACTTACCACTAGGCATGCTCAGGCTCACCTGGGAGCTGGCTGGAAAGGCCTCTGTCAATGTGCACTTTAATAGCCCCAGATGGTAAAGAACGATATTATATAAGAGGGCTGATCTACGCTGAACTGGAGTCAGCCTCTGCTTACTCCACCCGCAAACAGTGAGCCCTCATTCAGAAAAACTGACACCCCAGCCAGCCCCGGAAGTTTGGCTGCCCAATGGGGCTTATGCCTCAATGGACTCATTTCCTTTCTTTTTCTTCCTCTGGTGGTGGGGACTGACTTCCCCCTGCCCCATGTACCTTAAGGCAAATGCTTCATGTATCACCAAGCCACACCCAAGGAATAACTAACTTTTGTTCCTTATTCATCTTCAGCTAAACTTCCCCTACTTGGCCAGCCTGTGTGTGTCCATGTGTAAAACTGATTACAGCCAGATGTGGTAGCATAGGCCTACAGTTCGAGCACTTAGGAGACTGAGGCAGGACCATCAGTTCAAAGCCACTCTCTGTTAGGTGAGTTCGAGGCAAGCCGGGCTACAAGAGACCTGTTTCATAAACAAACACCAACAGCAACAAAACCACATAACCCCTTAAAAAGCATTTTCTCATCTTCTTCATACTTTTCTGCTTTTAACACAATACCGCTTTTCTTAAACAGTGGTCTCAAGAGCAGCCAGGCTGTACAGGAGTTCTAGCCCAGCCAGGAAAGCACAGTGATCCTGTTTCCCAAAGCACCAATAAAGAAAAACCAAACAATGCTAACCAAAAATGGGCTGGTTAGGTCCTATCTCTCCAGACACATTCGAAAGACACCTTACTTATTTTGGACACAGGCTCTGCCTCTTCGCAACAGAGTTTGGTTTTAATCCAGTGGTCACCCTGTGAGGCTACCAGTGCTTTAGAATGTCGTTTCTTTCTTGTGCAGATAAAATTTTTTTTTTCAAAGTGAAAACTCACCGTCCTTCATACTTTGCAAAGTTACCATCTTACCCAAAGTAATAAAACCCTGCCTTGTGATCCAAAGGGACTCAAGTACACAGGCCAAACTTGGGAGTGCCTGAATCTGACCCTGCAGCCCAGTATTCAGCATTACTAAGTTTTCTTCCTACTGTTTGCTTTAAGGCAGGGCCTCATCCAACCCTGCTGTCTTCAAATTCAGTACAGAGAGCCACAGACTGGGACTGCAGAGATGAACTACTCACACTTGTTTTACATGTTGTGGGGGACAGAACCCAAAGCGCGCCTAGCACCCCACTGAGCCACATCCCCATTCCCCCACAGTTCTGAGGAGGGAACCAAAGCTGACTTCCTTAACTAGCCAGAGCTCCAGTCATCTCTCGATAGATGTTTGCACCTCATGTCTCAACACGTGGGATACCATGTGACTCTAGCTCCAACCTGTGGAGCTGCCTCTACTCCAACCCTTTCCCATTTGTCTCTTAATGATACTACTAGGCCAGGATGACCATAGGAGACAGGTGGAGATGCTGCCACCTACAGAGAGAGAAGGAGTAAGCCACAAAGACAAAAACGATTTTCATACCACGCCTCCTCTTCCATTTTTGCTTACCTGACAATGAAATCAAATTCGGACCCTGCAAGCATCAATACACCCAGTAGAGTGGACACAGCACCATCCAGGACAGGAGCAAACATGTGCTCCAGGGCAAGCATAGCCCTGTGGTTCTTGTCACCAATGGCTGTCAGAAAGGCCTGAACAAAGGAAGAATTGAGAAGGTCACAGGCTGTGTAGTATGTAGGCAGGAAAGTGCTCAGCTTTGTCTACACTTAGGTTTTGTTGATTTTTCTCGTGTATCTCATGAGATACTGTCCTCAAACTCGTTGCTATAAAAGACTGACCTTGAACTTAAATCCTCTGTGCTCCACTTCTGGAGTGCTGAGATGTGCAGATGTGCACTACTATGCCTGGTTCTATGTTGGTGCAGGGGATAGAGCTTGGGCCCTCATGCGGGCTAGGCATGCACGTTACCACTTTACTCACAGCCCTTACCCTACAAGTTAAGTAACTGTTAAGTTCATGTAGGTGACTGGAGTCACCTCGAAGAGACTAACTACTCCATTGGTAAGAAAAAAGCATCCAAAATGTAGCAATAAACCAAAAAGGATGACTCTTTTTAATGTCATGATAAAGCATTGTTTTACTATGTCTTCTGAAGAAAAAGTGTGTGTGGGTGTTTTGCCCGTGTGTACATATATCTGTGCGCCTGGTGCCCACAGAGGACAAGAGAGGGCATTAGGTCCACTGGAGCTGCAAGTGGCTGTGAGCTTGCACTAGCTACGCAAGCCCCCACCAAACGAGCCTCAGCTCTGCCTGAGATACAGGTGCTGCCTCCACCTTTTTCTCCAAAACACATGCTCAAGCTTTTATTAGCTCTCAGGATGTTCACTTGACCTCATTGGATTTGGACTCACTACAATGCCCTGTTCATAGTACTGAGCCATCGTTAGTCGTGGCCCATATGTATCCTGAACAAAACCAAAAGCACAGTGCTTTGGGCTTACAGTCCCCCAGGCAGATCCCTGGACCTTGCTCATTACCCAGCCTAGCCTACTTAGTGATTTCCAGGCCAGTCAGAGACTCTGTCCTAGAAAACAAGGTGATTGGTGTCTCAGTAACAGTATCTGTTACCCTCCTGTCTCCACAGGCACGCACGGACACACACACACACACACACACACAGACAATCCTAAAACACGGTTTCTAAATCATCTTACTAATAGTTTCAAAACATGTTCTGAACTTCTGAACATCCAAGCTGTAAGGGCAGTGACAGCCCCGAGAGGCTACAGAAGGCACATACCACGCACTATACCCAAAGAACAACGCTGGAAAAACAATGCTCACATCCATCAGTTGGTTCAGGCCCAGAGCTGGGTTTCCCAACTTAGGCATTCCAGGAGCCGGCACTTATTCAGTCAATACTATTTATTGAATGCCTGTTAACGGCCCCAGGTACTTAGGCTATGAGCACATTTGTAGACGGAAGTTAAGACGGCTACAAGATTTTTAAACTAGTTTTCTCATCAGTGTGTACAGACGGCTCATCTTTGGATCCTAGACTCTCTTTCAGGTTAATTTCTCCCAACAACAAGGCAGTGTATAAAGAAAGAGGGCCAGGGTCCTGGTGAAGAAGCATCCGGTTCGGTCTTCCGCTGCTGCCACGGATGCAGGCAGAAGCTGGGAGGTCTAGCGAGCAGGGTGGGCTGAGGTGGAAGAGCAGGATCTTCAGGGCTGTGCACCTGAGCTTTCATTCACAGGCCCGAGGGTGTTTCTGTGGCTGGCAGCTACCTCACCCTCAATTACGCTATCCCTACACCAAGCCGTTGAGGGTGGTCTTGTTTTATCCCCACTTTATGACTGTACTTAGAACAGTGTAGATGTTTGCCTAAACACATACAATGTCCTAGGACAATGGTGACCACCTCAGAACTGAGTGCTACTAATGAAAATGCAACAGCACTGTGAAGAGCCCTTGTAGGTGTCTCTAAGGCACTGCCCTGAGTGGCGTGTGGTCATTTTTACTCCCCATGCCTCTTATCACACACATTCTAGACCTCCTTGCAGAAACTGCGCCTGACGATGTCCCTGTGACCAGACAGACCCACCCCTCTGCCCTGTCAGTGTCAGCCAACTTCCCCTAAGAACCTCCCTTACCAAGGCCACGTGAACGGTGAACTCCACTCCGATGCCAACAGACGCGATCAGGATGACCACAGGCACGGCACTCAGCTTGATCCCAATGAGGCCCATCATGCCGAAGAGCTCAACGGTCATCAGAGCCAGGACCATGACCTTGAATAAGGAACACATAGTAACTCAGTACAGGGTATGCCAAGAGTGCCAATGAGTGAAGGGAAAAAAAAGTCCCAAAGCGGCTTCATTGAGTCTGGGTCGGGGTGGGGGGGTGGGGTGAGGGGGGCAGGCAGGAGAGCAACAATACATCTGTCACCTAAAGACTATGAAAACCAAAAAAAAAAAAAAAGACTATGAAAACCTCTTACAAACCGTCTTACAACCTCAACTTCCTGCTGGAATGGAGATGTTTGGACAACTTACTATCAGGCTAAACAAGGTGTGTGTACATGTGTGTGTACATGGCATGTGTCTGTGTGTATGCGTGTGTACATGTATGCACATGTGCTAGAAGTAAATAAAGCCTGGGAGTTCTCAGGAGCCTCCACATTGTTGATCACTGAGACCTCAAGTTCACTGGTTAGGCAGGCTGGCCGGCCAGGCCCACTCCTGTTTCTGCCTCATCTCCCAAGTAGCACACCTAGAGTGCCACACAGGCACCCCTTTGTGCAGCACGCACTTTAATGGCTGGGCTATCTTTCTATCCACCAGTTTAGTATTCTCTGCAAATTCCCTTTCTAATATCCCTATCCTAGAAAGGGAACCGTAAAGGGAGCACACACTGGAGGCGTCTGTGAAGGGTCAGAGTGTCACGGAGTGCAGCCTTCCCCCTGGCATTGTTGTTATCAGCAACACAACACTTACACTGTATTAAGTACTCTTAACTCACTGCAGAGAGTTCAGCGTACACAGGAGGATGTGCACAGGTACACGCAAACACAGTCCTGCTTGCTTTAATACACCTGACTTGAGTCTCAGGGGACTCTGGTACACAGAAGTCCTGCAGCCAATACCTAGGACAACTGAGGTTCCCAACTAGGCCTTTTAACCTTAAGCACCAGAAAGTGTCTTCCAATTTCTTGGGTTCATACTGCGGGGGTTTTTAATTGTGAAGGCTGCAGCCTAAAGAAAGCTGATAGGATGGGGGGACAAAGGCCTTGCGCTTTGGTTGGAGAACACACAGAATGAAGGAAGAGGCCTGAAGTCTAGGCCTATGGTGGTGGTCATGCGTCAGGTTGAGGGGACTCTGTGCTCTGAGAAGAGATGGGGAACAGCTAGGATGCACAAAGCAGACACCCCAAGTTTAAGCAAAGGCTTTGAAGAGCCTTTCATCCTGCTTGTAAAGATGTGCAGAGGGATGGTAAGAAAATCTATACGGTAGACTTTGAGTTTCTTGATAGAAGTTATTAGAAGCAGATGGCATGGGATTGAGGCAGGGATCCCATACCTGTCCCACCATGGAAAATAGTTTAGAGGATTAATGTCTGCCCTGCCCTAGGTTAACTAAGGCTATTTTAAAATATAACAAGTGTCTATGTCTTAACTGATCGCTAGCCGGGCCTACTGATAATACAGATAATTTAAAAACAGTAAGTGGCACCCAATGTAGTAGACATGTATCCACATTCTTAAAAATCTTATTTTGTCAAAGTCTGAAAAGGGTGAGTTTAGCAGTTAAGAAGTTGAGATAGATACTTTTAGGTTGATAGATTTGAGCTTTGATAGACACTGATTTAGTTCAAAACTTTAAACTCATCAAGATAAAACAGTATTTTCTTCAAGGTTGCCAAATACCTTTTGATTAAACATGTATGTAAGTCTTACTTACTGGTTTTTATAATTTTTCATAATTGTACTTTATGTATGTATGTATGTATGTATGTATGTATGTATGTATGTATGGCTTTTTTTACTTAAACAGAAAAAGGGAATTGTTGGGCGATGGTCTAATGGATTTTGATACTAATTACTGCTTGCTGTCTCTGTGACCCACCTTTTGATTAATAAAAAGCCATCCCACCTGAGCAGAGCAGATGAGATAGGTGGGGCTTGGGGAGAGAGAGAGGAATACTGGGAAGAAGTAGAAAGACCGCCATGAGGAGGAAGAAGAGAAAGACCAGGAGAGAGACCTGAAGGGAGAGGAGTAGAAGGCCACCATGGGTTAGATGGAGAAGCACATGGCCAGCGTGGACGGAGAATCCAGCCCAGATGAAGAACATTAACAAGTATTTAGGATTATAGATGGGAGGTAGCTTGATAGAAGTTATTGGAAGCAGATGGCATGGGATTGAGGCAGGGATCCCTTGCCTGCCCCACTATGGGAGGTAGTTTAGAGGATTGATATCTGTCCTGCCCCAGGTTAACTAAGGCTATTTTAAAATATAACATGTGTCAGTGTCTTCATTGATTGCTAGCAGGGCCTACTGATCATACAGGCAGTACATGTAATTTAAAGACAATACCCCACCACTTCGACCACACAGAGGAATAAAGAGATGATCTTTCTTGCTTGGAGTTAGGACTGTGGGTGGTGGTAAAGGCCAGGTAGGGAGAAACAGTGAAAGATGGACATCATCCATGTCTTAAGTGCTGTGAAGACTTCTGCAGACTAAATATTTACCTTTAATGTACCTGCTGCCCAGACTGAGCACAGAAACAAAACCTGTTTTTTTTTTTATAATTCTGGCACTTTAAAGGCTGTACCACAGTTCAGGGAATTTAAAACAATGCCAGGATTTCAGACTATACACGAGACACACTTCAAATCTGAGGGAAATTTGGAGAAAAGATGCCCCAAACTGGCTTTGAGTGGCAGTTCACCACTTCCCCAGCAGTTACAGTGTACATGGCACACAGAAGCCCCAGTGTCATCCTTAGCCCTGCACTTCTGTCCCAGCTTCTCTGTGCATGTGTCCACGCTACACACGGAACACCTGGCTACACAGTTATTAGGTCTGGGATGAGGACACACAGCAAGGCTTAGAATTGGAAAATTAGCTATGCTCTGGTTATTTTTACTTAGTAAATTTCCAGCGCTTTTATGCAGCGTGTTTACAAAGCCCCCAAATGCACGTCTTCATGCTGTGTGAGAGCGAACCCAGATTCTAGCATCAGAGGCTCTACCTTCCCCATGAACCTCACCACCTCCAGTAGAATAAATATCTTACAGATGAGGCAATCCACGCCGCCTCCTCTAAAGGCCCCAGACATAAACAAAACTTCCCGGCTGCAGCAAGAGCTGTGCTGAAAGGAATCTGACTCCCATAAAGACCCTTATAATAAACTCACAATGATCCCGGCCGTCCAGGGGTTCAGCAGGAAGACGGCGCACACTAGAAACGTGCAGGCCAGCACCACGCTGATGGCGAGCAGCAGCCAGTGGCGCAGGCTGATGTACTGCTCCCAGAACAGGAAGGGGTAGCCGTTGGGGTAACTGGACAGGCCGAGGCTTGTGTAGTTGTTACAGATGACTCTCACTTTTTCAATGGCTTCCACAAAATCTGAGGTGTCTCGTAGGCCGTTGAGGTAGAAAGGGAACTGAGCATATTCAATGGGTTCGGCTGCCGGGACTGGACAGAGGGGAGAAGAGGTGGGGTTAAGTGAGGAGGCCCCCGGTCAAGAGACTCTTCATCCCAACTCCACAGATGTTAGGTATAAAGCAAGATGAAAAGAACTTCGAAAGAGCTTTTTTTTTTCCTTAAAAAATAAAAAAAAAAAGGACAAACACTACACGATTCTGGGCTTTTACAATATTCACAGTTGATTTAAAACTTCTCACTAATAATCAACACTTCCTCTCTCCTACTTTCTTCATGAAAAGTCTCTTACTGTTTGCCGCTGCAAATTCAAGGCGAGCTGGCTCTGGAGCTCCCAGGAACCCTTCCCAACCCCGCCCCGTCTCATCTTGCCATGTGCGCTGGGATTACAGATATGGTGCCACACCCAGCTTCAAGTCGGTTCTGGAAGAAACTCCAAGCCAGTCCTTATGCTCGCGTGGCTCACTCCCTGGCTGAGCCATCTCTTCAGCCCATAATCAACACTTTGATTTCTATTTGGCGGTGGCAAAGGGTAAAGGTGGGTGGGCAGTGGAAGACCTCTGGGATTTTTTAAAAAAGCCTTTGATTTTATTATCCCAGAAGCAACTACCATTGAGATGGTCTCGATGCTCTAAGACTTATATGTTGAAAATACTTTTTATTCCTACATTCAATCTACTCTTCTTGACCACTTATAAGACCAAAGTAATCTCAGAGTCATGCCTTGCGGAGAGAAAAAAAAAAACCCACTTCCCTTTCTCGTCCTTTAGTGACCTAGCAACTTAAACAGTCCCTGCTTTTCTAATGCTAAGTCTTCAGCAAGAGGGGACGAAATCCTCACACAACAAGCATTTAGCTACTGCCCTTGTGTGTTCCACACCCTTTGGGGTCATTCAGCTGACTTGCTAAACATGATTTGCCCTATTATAATCTCAACTATAAATTTTCATTAAGACAAGCCTTGGCTGCTTGCCACCAGGCGCTGGGGTTTAGGTACAGGGGAGTTCAGACTGCTGCCGGCCCTGTTTGCACAAGGGCCCGTCTTCTTGCTCATGTCTTCTCTTGGCCCAATATCCAAAGCATATGCTGCTACTAACATCTCTAACATAAATGCAAATTAAATCCGCACAGAGCCACCTTTCAAACCCTAGGCTTAGGGGTGAGGGGAAGAGGAGAACACTGATGTATACAGACTTTTCTCCTCCAGTTTAAACAGCTCTGACGGAGCACAGGTGCTCGGTGGCTTACAGAAATGACCCAACATGCCAAAAATCCCTTCAACACCAGAGTTGACAAAGTTAAGATAAACATATAATCCCCAGCGATAAAACTCCACAATAGTAAAATAACACTCAATGTGGAGGCGTCCCCAACTTTCACATGGACCAGCTGGCATCAGGAGAAAAGCTACAAAAGGGGGTTAGAAACGCTTATTTCTCACCGTTGAGAGTGCAGGGCTCTGTTCCATTACACAGCCTCATCTGTCTTCCCAGAGTTTTAAACTAAAAGAAATATACTGTTCCATTTACACTTTTGAACCCTGGGCAGTGTCAATGGATGAGGCTGTGGCTGAGCTCTAGGCAGTGACTGAAGGAGCCTCTGAGGGCTCCCAGCCTCCCTAGATGGATGGCTACTTACTTCTCAGCCTGGTCTCTGGCATGTAGTCGGCTTTGTCGTGGACCCACTCCGGCCGGTGAGGCCGGATGTTGGCCTGGGAGGCAGCATAAGCTACAGGGTCGTTGCTGACCCAAGCCGTCAGGTAGATGTAGAAAGCACTGGGATTAATGATGCCATCTGCGTCCACCAGACGTTGTTTAGTCAACTAAAAAAAAAAAAAAAAAAAGAACAGAGGTCGCTCAGAGAGGGGTTGTGGGGTAAACACACTCCTGCTGGGACAGCAAGGCTTTGTACCTACATTCCCAACAAACAGTAGAATGCACATGGCTTGACAGTGCCTTTTGCAAGCCCCACTAGAACACCTTCGAAGTCTTTCAAAATACACTTATTGGTTGGGGGGGGGGGGAGGGAGATGCAGCCACCAGTGTGTTTACAACAAGCACACGGTTTTGCAGATGGCCCAGGAGTTGGCTGAACCAATTAAATCTGAATGCTAAAAAAGACAAGTCTGCAGCCAAGGCGGGAATGAGCAATCTGGAAAAACATATTTATAGGAGGGGCAGGGGGAACCTGGCAAGCATCCCCATCCACGTCTGTGTGCAGTTAACCTCTGTTGTTAACACTGAAGGAAATACCACCCAGTAAATGGAGGGAGCTATAAAATAAAACAACATCTGTATAAATTTTGCTAACACAGCCTCCGATGACCTGTGTACTCAAAAAAAAAAAAAAATGCCCATTGCCACAAAGTAGAAGACAATGGTGCAGAGCCAGGGTCCTTCAGAGCGACAGCACTTCTCTGAGCCTTGGTCAGATTCAGCGGTTGCATCTGCTCCCTCTACCGTAGGTCTCGTGGCTTTGCTTGGGTCAAAGACCCTATGAGACAGAATGTGGATTATATATGTATGGTAGATACATCAAAAAAATTTTTTTCCTGTTTACTTTAGATCCAGGCTTCCTTCCAACGTTTGGTTTTTTTTTTTTTTTAAACAAAATGAAAAACACCAGTGACAGCAGTTCACAGAGAAAGAGTGGAGAAATAAAGAGCATGGCAGAGACGGAGAAAAGCAGACGGCAGGGATCTGGATTCAATTAATCCACGGGATCCCTAACAACTGTGGGTCTTCAGACTGTCTCTGGAATTACACAGCACAGCTCCTGGCCTCCGTGCATGTAGCATTCTCCTCTTTCTCCCGGGAGAGGAAATGGGATCTTGGTGCCTGGCCCCACCACAGGCGTCCCACAGGCTCCCTGATCCCTAACTCCACCTCAGTGAGTCCCTGCTACACTCTCAGGCGGGCTGGTCTGCCATACCCTTGTCAGACCCTGACAGCCCACTGCACGTCTCTATAGAGCGTCAAACCTCACACTCCACAGTGACTCTCAACAATGTACTTTGTAAATCTGTCACCTTTAACGCCCGTAAAAGGGAGAAGACAATACACAGAGCTACCGAGAGGATCATTAACACGATGTTTTCTGCCTAAAGATACAGAAGTCAAACTACCAGAAGCAAAGAAGAGGCCTAGGCTCACCCCAAATCCAGGGTGCAAACATACCCCTGAACATGCCTGAGGAAACCAAAAGGGATGTGCTAGGATCCAAGTGCTTCAAATCCAGACTGCTATCCAGAGGAACAGTTTTCACTACACTAGGGAGTGAGCAGCAGGGGGGGGGGGGGAGGGGGCGTGATTCTCTTTGCTGTATTCAGGACACAAGCTTCCTGCCCTCAGCATCTTCTGCTGGGGCCACAAGGCCCGCACAAAGCATTAAATAACAAATATATCCTCCTAGAGTGACTTCTCGAATCCTCTAAGCCACCCACCTATCCAACCACTGTTCAGATGACTGCTGCGCAACAAAGCCACCATCCCATGTCCGAACACTAACGTGTTATTAGTAGGATACACACTTCAGAATTAAACTCCGGAAGCCCAGCATCAATTGGTGTTTCTCGTCCCCAGGAAACACCCGCATCGTCAACACTGTATTCTGCTTATTGCTACTGGGTCAGAGGTAACACCTGTCCCCTCCCTCGGCAGGCAGGGAAAGGGGAGCTTTCTGGCTGGCTGAAGGTCACTTACGTTAGCTAGTGGGGTAAGAAGGCTCAGAGAGCCAATGCAAGCGTCTTCCTGCCACCTCCTACCACTTCCTGTCCTCACGGGCTCTGCCAGGCCAACAGGTCAGCTGCCGGGAACAGTGGGATTACCTGACTAACATCGATGGGCTTGTCTCGGCTGCCAGTCTGCACCAGGAGCTTGTAGGCGAGGACCCCGTCGTCGGATCCATTTTTGTAATTGTTCGGCATGATCCTCCCAGTTTCCCAGTCACTGTCAAATGCGTCCTGAAGTCCTAGAAACAATAAACATGTGCAACACATTAAAACCTGGACCGAGAGCTCTGGTCCCGAGGGACTGTGCTGAGGACAGCGGGCAGGGCAGGGGACTTGTCGGCAGCTTTTGCTCACTTAAGGGAAGACTCCTGCACTGTTCCTGAATGAACCTTGGTGCCAATCAACTACTGAGAAACGTTTTACTTAAACTAAGGAGCTGGATAGATGGCTCAGAGTACTTGCTGTTCTTCCAGAGGATCCAAGTTCAAAACCAAGAACACACTCTGGAGGACACATAACTGCTTATAAAACTCCAATTCCAGAGGTGACACCCTCTCCTGGATTCAACGGGCACATACACAAACACAAAATAGATTAAAAAAAAAAAAAAAGAAAACACACACACAAAAAAAGGGGAGGAAGGTATGGTAGTACATGCCTTTAATTGCAGTACTCAGGAAGCAGAGGCATGCAGATCTGTGGGCTGGAGGCCAGCTTGTTTTACCTAGTGAGTCCCAGGGCAGCCAGAGCTACATAGAGAAACCCTGCCCCTATACCCCTCCCCTTGCCACACACACACACACACACACACACACACACACACACACACACAAAGGAGTGGAGGGGAGAGGGAGAGGGAAGGAGGTTTATCACTAGGCATCCCACTATCAGTCTGGCCTACATCTTGACTTCACTATGTAAATCAGGCTAGCCTGGAACTAACTGAAATCCTCCTGCCTCTGCCTCCCAAGTGCTGGGCTGGCTCAACACACACACACACACACACACACACACACACACACACACACACACTTACACTACCCCCCCCCCCAACCCGCCTCCTACTCCAGCAAGAGGAAGCAAGAGGGAGAAGAAAGACACATGTCCCATCCATTAACCATTTCATGCCACACAGGGCGCTCTGGCAGGAGTTCCTGATCAGGACCAGAAATCCTACCCACAGCAGTAAAATCACATCCAAGCTCCCAGCTTCCACCAGCAGCTTGGCTGCCCCTGGAGTCAGGGTGAGGGAACACGACTCTGTCAATCTGATCCATCTGTTTGACTTGTGCAGCTAATACAAGCTGTGGGATCTGCTGCCAGGCCGTGTAAAGATCACAGCCAACACCTATTCACTCTCCTCCTGCTCTCTTCCTCTCGCGCCACCCTTTCTCCCAAGCAGAGGGTGTGTGGAGGAGAGGGAGCCCAGGGAAATCCCTCACAGGGTAAATTTGGATCTGTTTGAGCACAGGAAGCCGCAGGCCAATACAAGGAGGCTCTGTGAGAACAGATGACAAACCGCAAGCCCTGGGAGGGGGAGAGCGCCTTCTGGGCTGGGGGCTGGGGGGTGGGGATGGGCAAGCCCACCAGCTCACCGCACACAGCTGGGCTTGGCTGCTGTAATCGAAACCAGCACCGTGGACCTGACAGTTTGGCTACAGCTGTAAAGAGGTAAGCATGTTGGAAGAGAAAACAGGGCCCTGGTGACCCAGACTTGGGGGGCTGAGCACTGCCTGGAGGGCACTCTCCCCAGCACCCCCAGCAGCCCTCATCCTCAGCAGTCACCTCCCAAGTAGACCCCCAAGTCTACTCAGCTTCTCAGAAGAAGACTCCCCCCCCACCCCCATGTTAGACCCGGGCTACTCAGCGAGGTGCATTTGACTTCGCTGCAGGACATGACTGTGCGGACCTCAGCAAACTAAACAACAGGAATGTTTAACATGGTCAGGTATTTGGGGGGGATGGGAAGTGGGAAGAGGTGGGGCAGCCCTCAAAACAAAGGCCCCCCTCCAACACTGTTATGCTGTGAGCTGGGTCACCCATGGGCCCTGTTCTCTGGAGCTGGGGGAAGGCAGCAGAGGGACCACCAGGGTGGCAATCTCAGTCTCAAACAGACCTTTTCACAGTGAGGTTTGCACAAAGGCAGTGGTAAGCAGATGTTATTTTATGACCCAAAGCCCTTCCCAACCCCCAACTCTGGAAAAATAAAATAAAATAAACAGAGGAGGAGGAGGACAACCGCTTCCCAACCCCCTCCCTACAAGAGGCCTGGTTGGTTTCCAAGCCAGGAGAGAGGAGAACTTTTATTACTTCAGACTTGTAAGGTCCTCTTGGCTCAGTGCTCACGGGCTACTCCAGGCAGTCTGCCTTCATCAATTCTAACGCTTACCTCCTGAGAGGGCAATTAGCATTATCATCCCCACTTTTACTCTGGAGTACAGTGTGTTGTCCAGAAGTGATGGCAAAATGCACGGAGAGCAACAGTATTTAACCCAGGTACCACTGGCATCTGGGTACCAAAAACACATTTGCAAAGGTATGTTCACACAGAGAGACTTCTGCGCCACTGAGGGGGGCAGAGGAAGATCAGATCTGCAGGGTCTGCTAGGCCGCCAACGCTGGCCCCGTGTGCTCGGCAGCTCCTGACTTTATGAATAGTAAAAGCTCTTCCACGACTAGTTCAGTATTTTCTGCCTAACCACTGAAAACCTCAACTACCATGGGCTGAACATCAAACACTTGCCCCTTGGCTGACACTTACATTCCAACAGTTTACAGCAAAACCTTACATTTCAGCTGCAGTTCTCTCACTAGAAACATTTTACACAGAAAATTATTTTTGAGTCTAGGCTAAAGGAATTACCCAAATATACAAGGCCCTAGAAATGAAACGATTGGTCTATTTCATTCCTGTTAACTCAGTGTGATTTAAAAATGAATGCCATCTGTACACAATGCAGTCAGAGGCAGAGTGCTGCCCTGGGATTTACCTCAGGACCGACTCTAAATGGCATGAGATAAGCCCTATATTACCCGGAGTGAAAAAGCAAAGTCACTACTATTGGAGTGTTGACAAAGACCAGAGAAAGCACAGTTTAACGGACTTCAAAACTACACACAACAATTTGGAAGAAGTGCTTCCTCCAAGGAAATGTTCAAGGACCTGAGCCATCACTCAGTAGGTCTAAAACACGCCTCAGTAGCCAAGAGCCCTGCTGCCCCAGGGGTGTATTAGATTCTGCCATCTTAGCATGCATGAACATTAACAGTCTGGCTGGGTGCTGTTTGCTTAGCAACCAAAATGTAATTCAAATATACAGACATTTATACACCTGAATGTGTTGGGTATTGTAAGAGGTGAAACTACAGACTAATACTGTTTTAAGAAGGTTGGCCTTCAAACTGTCAGTAGTTCCCTTCTCAACCTTGGCCTACCTCACCAAAGGGAAGACACTGGAGGGCACAAGCTCCAGCACCCTCCTCCACTCAGCACAGCACTCCTTTGTCATTTGTGGCAAGTTATTTGCATGTCTTTGGTCAATGCTGGGGGTTGGCTGCGCAAAGCAGAGACTCTTCCCAACTGTTTGGCTCTCTGCTAACTCACTACTTAAAAAACAATGCCTCCAGGACCAAGAGTAAGAAAATAAAATGCTGAGGGAAGTCAAGTTAATCTCCTGGGTTTCCAGGGCTGCAACAATAAAGCGATGCTTTCTCCACCATCCACCCCCCCCCCAAACAAAGTTGGACCCAGCACAGGTGTATGAGCAAATTCTAATCACTGCTCAATACCAACTCCTGTCAAATCAAGTTGTTTATTACTTAATGCAAACTCAAATGCAAACTGGCTGCCTGATCTTTACATACAGAGCACTGACTTAAGACAAAAAGAGGGCACTTAAATATGTGTTTAAACAAGCCTAATTAAGTGGGAAATTAAGACAGCGCCTGGGATAATCTAAGCCAACAAATGCTGGAGTCGTAATTATTTGGGTACTCCAATAAAAGCAAATTTGCTTGAATTGTGTGGATAATGGTCCCGCTTGTCTACTGTGCTTTGCATGCGTCAACATGAACAGATGTTCTGGGAACCACTGAAAGAGTTTATATTCAGTCAGCTTACAATTACAAGAAAATTCAGACCATCTTAACATTTCTCTCTAGGTAAATAATGCTTCCTAGAGTTGTGTCTAAGAGGGTAAAGGTCAGGACACTTGATGAATTCGATCCATAGGACTCACGTGGTACAAAGAGGAAGTTGTCCTCTGGCCTCAGTACACAGAAGATGGTATGCAGAGACACCCTCACATCCAAACCAATAGATATAAAATGGAGGGGTGTGTCTGTCAAGATTTGCCCCTTTATGAAACGGCAGGACGTGGCTAGACATTTGTAAGGTCATCACCAAATGGAAGAATGGTCACTATGAAACTCTTTAGAAGACAACAGCGTATATGGTGAAACCAAAGGGTGAAGCGCACACACCATTTTTGTGTTGGATGTTAACACTCAGGGAAAGACCTGGGTGGGAGCAAGAATCTTCTAAACCTTCCACTCAAATTTGCTATGAACCCAAAGCGTATGAAGAAAAAATGTAAAAGATGGTCAAAATGTGTAACAGGTGACCCAAAATCCAGGGTTACAGTGGGCTGTAATTTAGCAGGGGGCTCAGAAACCCCACTAAATACTCTAATGTCATTTGGTCACTAAAGTAGCTCCCATCCAAAAGGAAAAGAGCAAACAGAAGCATCTGGGCTCCCTATTTTCAAATTCAAATGTCTTTCCCCAATGCACGCTCATGAATGAGTTAACACAACGCTCTTGCTCAGATGGTTACAAGTTTTTAAAGCGGGGATGGGGGTAGGGGGGTGGGGGGGGCGCCTGCCATAGAAGTGGGCTTTATATAAAACAGACTGGACTCAGCACTCAGCAGTTACAAGCACTCGCTGCTCTTGCAGAAAACCTGGGTTTGGTTCTCAGCGCCCACCTGTTGGTTCACAACCATCACAACTCCAGTTCCAGGGGATCTGATGCCCTCTTCTGACCTTAGGCACCAGGCAGGCACATGATCACATACATACATACACACAAACACACACACACACACAGGCAAAACACACACTTGGATAAAATCAGTGTCTTAAAAAAAAAATGGGTGAACATGCTGTTCCCTTATGATGCAACAATACTTTCCTATGGTGGGCAGAAGGGAAGCCTACAGCAGGTCAGGTCAAAGAGCGACAGAGACGCACAGGAGTAGCCGCCTGCTGCAGCCCTACCTTGGAGCCAGTCTCTGAAGTAGTGCAGCCACATCTGGGGAAGTTGCTTGTTCTCCTCCAGCATGACATACTTGACACTGCTGAAGCTCTTGTGAAGGTCATAAAGCAGGTGCTGGATGTTGGGGTAGTCTGCTTTCTGGGTGACTATGTACATGTTGTAGAAGGAAAAGTACTTGAACTGTGCAGCTATGAAGTCATATTCTCTGGTTTCCCGGGGGACAATGTCCGTGAGGTCCAGCCCGTCTCTCACTCGGGTGGTCCCATAAAGGCTGACCCCTAGCAAGCCCAGGAAAAGGAGGATTACCACAACCTGTAAGGGAGAGAGGAGTACCGGATGAGACGCAGAAGAACATTCCTGATTCCTCCCAGACCAGTACCAACTGCTTTCTTTCCTCTTTTTTACCTAACAGCCCAGACCTGGCATGGCAAGTTAGGGGCCAGTCTCCCAGAGAACATAAACCCACAGTAAATCATCTTTCAAAGTAATGTCATGAAGAATAAAAATGTTAATATAAAGTGAGCAGCTCATTTGTACTCGTATTAGTATGCGCTACATGGAGCCTCCCACTGCAGGAACATGCACATGGCGATGGGTCCAAAAGGTGTCAAAGGACTCATAGATTTTTCTTCAAGGCAGGAAGTCACACGTGGTGGCGGTTACCTTGGCTTTGGGTTTCAAGAGGAAAGGAGCATAGTGCTTCTGTGCAAACGAGGAGAGTGTCCACTTGGTGCAGGGGGGCTCCAGGCAGTGCAGGCTGGAGTCTGAGAACTGAGAGAGCAGATCCCTGGTGGAGCTGGTGCTCTCAGGGCTCTGACAGCTGAGGGTGTCCTGGGTGACGGTGACAGGCTGAACAGAGATCTCGGAGCGTGGCTCGGCGGTGGTGTAGTACACATGAGTGTGAGGGTCGTACTCTGTCCGGAGCTGGACCGTGGACTGCATGGTGATGTGTGTTTCATGGGCAAAGCTATGGCTGCTGTAGGGGGGTGGGGGGCTGTAACGTGTGTTACTGTGAGGTTCCGTGTAGGCCTGCGGCTCGACCTGAATCACCCTGCTGACACAGGGGCTGAAAAAACAAAAGATAAACACACCGTAATGGAGGGAGGAGTAGGCACTCATTTCTGCTCAAGACTGCTGCTACCCACTGACATATCACTGACTGAGGGGAGACACAAGCAGCACCTGACCTGCTCTGGACAGAGACCAAGCCCAAGCCAAGGCGTAGTTCACCCTGAAATGACCCTGAAATGACGATAACTCTCTCCAAAGCACACCACCCTGAACGTGTTCTAAACAGGTGGTGGTCAGCGTTACTCTGCTCTGAAGAGCTACCAAACAGTCCACAGATGAACAGACGCAGGCTCACGGTGGAAATGAACGACCACGGGTGGCAGAGCCTCTAGGGAAAGGTTTATGGGCAGATCCAGGTGTGGGGAGGGGAAGTGTGGAGCTCAGCCATGCCCTGAGACACCTGCCTACTACTCTTCCCTGTCCCCATGACGCTAGCCCAAACCCTGTCAGCTACGTTCCAGTCTGAGGGAGCCCAGGGACCAGAAAGGCCTCCAAAGAGCCTTTCTATACACCCAACCAACAGAGGCCCCAGGTGCTGAATGTACCTTGTGAAACAGCAGAAAATATCCAGTCGTCTGTCCTCACGTCTATATAAGTCCATGCTGAGAATTGCAGGAAAAATGAGCAGCACCATGGCAAAGTTGAATACCACCACTACAGCAGCCTGTAGCAGAAAAACAGTACGCCTTCAACACACTTGCTATGCGCATGTTGCTGTATAAACAAATATTTCATCACCATCATCATCATCATCATCATCATCATGTGTATGAACAAGTGTCTGCCTGAAAGTGTGTGCCTCGTGTGCACACAATGCTCTCGGAGGCCAGAAGAGGGCGTCAGATCCCTGGGATCGCAAACAGTTCTGAGCTGATGTATGGGTACTGGGAACAAAACCCGGGTCCTCTGGAAGAGCAAACAGTGCTCTTAACCATCGAGCCGTTTCTCCACCACCCCCCAAACAAACATATTCTGGACAGTAGTCTCTCACCACTCTACTGCTACCTAGTGACACAGAGCTAGCAGACAGTCAAGGGGCTCCCTCTTCTCCCCCGCCACTAAGAGGCTGTGTGTGACTGAAATGGAAGAACCCCAGAAGCTACACAGGTTGGAGTGAAACCAATGGTGACTTAGTAACGTAACCAAATCAACCTCTACAAAGCCAGGCCGAGAAGGACTTGAGATGTTTTACTCAAAAACCAAAAAGAAACATCTTGCTTTTAGTACATTTCTAAGAGATTCCACAACCAAGATTAATAAAATGTATATAAAATAGGTTGAGTCTATCAAAGTGTCACCATTAAAACACGAAATAAAGTTTCACATGTCCCCTGAGGTTTTTAATAGGCATATTCCAAATAGCCCCAGGAGCAGCCTGTGAGGCACGTTAGCGAGTAACAGCCAAGGTCAAGGAGAGCTAAGCAGAGAGAAATTCCAGTGTGTGATTATCGTCTGCAGAATAAGTAAGTAAGGATTCAAAAGCCACCCCCTAACCTAGAATAAACACAGGGCTAGTTTCTGCGGCACTTGGGCAAATCTTCTGCTGAGCCAGTAAAAATTGCAAAATTGGGCTGTTATTAGGCAAAGCTGACAGGACGTCCAAGGGCAATCCTGTTCTGAGAAGTGGACAAGAAGCAGAAAAGAAAAATGGAAGGAGAATGCTAAACAGCCAAGAAATAATTCGAAATTCATTTAAAAATAAATCCTCCTAGGAGGAGCTTTCAAAAGACCAGCTTCTGAGACCTCAAAGTAGGAAGATGAGGGAAAGAAGCCTAGCCATCACTGGTACCCAGAGCTAGAAACCAAAAGACATTCACAAAGGGCTTTTTGATGGAGTGTGGGTTTATGCTCTAGGTGAAACAGCAAGCCAGGAGAGCACTCCTTCAGTAACGAGTCCCTGTTAAGTCTACAAAGCCACAAAACAACCAAGTCTTCTACATTATGCCAACACCTTTCCTCCGTTAACTGTAAAAGGACCTCGTCAACTCACACAGAACAGGTTAACCACAGCTCAAACGCATGTGCAGGGGCCCTGAAGACATATGAAACAGCACGTGCGTGTGACAACCTAGGACACACACACCCCCTTCTCTTTACGGATTAGCCCTGTGCTGGGTACTGGAAAAGCAAAGAGCCCTCAGAACTACAAACAGGTTACACCACACAAGGCTGACTTGTGCAGTTTTAAAAACCTGTCCCCAGCAGCTCAGAGGGGAGAGTGCTGCTTGTGGGTTGGGGTAGGTAGTGTCTGGTCTAAAGAGGCTTCCGGGGAAGGGTTTACAAGAAAACAGGGTCCAAGAAGAACAAGGAAGAGACAAGATGTGTGGCTGGAAGGTACATGACAGAAGGGGTGCTGAGACAGGTGATGGGAGGCCAGGCTGTCAGTATGCTTCAATTGCATTTTCACAGTAACCAGGTTGTGAACAGTTTGCCTCAGAACCATTACCTAAAAAGCCTGAGGCTGCCCAGGCAATCAGACTCAGATGGAGGCCTGACGCAAAGTCTTCATCTTAACTGGGTTGGAAGCTCTTGTTGGGGATGGTCTACTCACACTAGGTGTCAACTGCTGACCAATTAGATGCAGGGAATGCTGGGAAGTACATGAATAAGACTCAAAGCCGAGCGATATAGTGATAGATGCCCGGATGCAGAGGCAGGTGGCTCTCCTGAGTTTGAGGCCAGTCTGGTCTACAGAGTGAGTTCCAAGATAATCAGGGCTTACACAGAGAAATCCTGCCTCGAAAACCCAGCCCAACCTAAAAAAGACCCAGAGATTTTCCATCAAGAAAGTCATGCGGGGGGACCGAATCCTATTAGCTTTTTAATTTCAGTCATGTTTACAGCTCAGGAGTAAGATACAGAGATAAACCCTAAGCATCTCTGGAGGGCAGAGACTCCCAAAGCTGCTAAGCCTCACAAGCACCTGGGCAGCAGGTGCTGCCATGGCAACACAAGTTTTCTACAGAGGCTCATCAAGAAGCCTGACAGGCAGTATCCTTGCTCATTCGGACAGAAGTGGAGGGTGAGAGAAACCTGTAACATCCCTGCTGACCTGTTTTCTGATGACAGGTTACATGTTTAGAGGGAACAAATCACTTTCGGCAAAGAAAACAAACGTTGACAACCCCACCATTGTCAAAGCCTTGAAAGCAACTAGCAAGGATTTCTCAAGCAAGGCAGAACCGTCTCTGCAAAGGAAGATGAGACTTAAAACAACAACGAAAAGAAATCCTAAGTAAGTCAGAGAATCTGGCGGGAATGGCCTTGTCTGTGGCTGGGCTCCAGTTATTCGCTTAGAAAAGCTGTCCCTGTCATGCCCAGTAAGCCAGCTGAGGCACCCATAGCAGGACCCTAGCCTAAGCCCTTTTACTGGGTAAGGTGTAGTTCAGTGGTAAGAAAACTTCTTTGTGGGCTCCTGGGTTCAAATCGCACAGCCACAGACAGAAAATTGGGGGGTGGGGGGGCCCGGCGGCAAGTAAGGGAGATGACTCAGTAGGTGAGAGTAGTCAGTCTGAAAACCTGAAGACCAGAGTTTAAACTCTGTGTAAAAGTTCCCTCCAGGATGGAAACATCCTATCCTTGCAGGAAACTCTTTCAATGGGAAGGGAAACAACTCCAAACAGCTTCAGGAAGTCCCTGAAACTGACCAGGTTCCCTAGGTCCCCTCCCTACCTGAGTAAGCCAAGCAAGGCTGCAAAGAAGTCTGAGACCAGACCAGCTGTCTGGAAGAAGTAAAGGGGAAACCAGCAGAGCCGTCTGCAAGGGGTTTAGACCAAGAGGCACCCAGAACCAAGAGGCACCCAGAAAGGACTCTCTTCAACCTGTTGAGCTGCCTGAACGTTGGGCAGCGTGCTTCAGGTACCCACCTTTGCGCAGTCACTCACACTGGCATGGGCTTTGATGATACAACTGTCTTCAAATCATTTCTGGCCCTGAAAGTGACCCCTTACCATACTTCTATAAGTAACCCCAATTAAAAAAAAATCATCGGTTCACCAAGTTGGGCTTTGCTGGTATCCATACTTCGGTCTATCGTAAGCTCAGTGTGTGGTGTGAGTAGATGTGTGTGTTGCATCTTCTCAGGACAAGTTTTTGTCACACAACCAATTCCAAGCATCCCATAAAAAGCTTAACAGTTTCTGTTTTCCATGCCTCTAACCCCAGCACCAGGGTGGTGGTGGACACAGGAAACTCCCAGCAGGTTACTGGCCAGACAGCCCAGGTGGCTGAAAAGCTTCTTGCTCGCTGCACACTGCACACACGCACGCACGCGCGCACACACACACACATACACACACTCAGATTGACTGATTGAGAGAGATTTAAAAAGCAAACCTTTATCACTAGAATGAGTAAGGGTCTAGGTCTGGGCCTTTTCACTGAGGAACTGACACCACAGTGAAGGTTGATCAGGAGACCAAAGATATTTAAGAGTGGGAACCCTATTATGTAAGTCAGGGCAAAGAAAAAAAAATCTGCCAAGTTTCCTAAGGAAAAAATCCAAACACTGCACTGTTTCATTGCAGCACAGATCCTCTGTGTCTCTCCGGATGCTCTTGGTGGCTACAGATGACAGACACACAAAACACAAAGGCCTCAGTTTTGTCCCTAAGAGGTGCTTACCTTGGGAGAGCTTAGCGTACTGGATTTTCTAAAAGGCTATCCTCAGGTAAACCTCACGTAGCTTTCAGAGACCACAGCGTGGGATACCATTAAGGGAGGAGGGTTTGCCTTGATGAACCATCAGTACTGAGAGGAGAGGAGAGCAGAAAATGAGGGAAAGAAAAGAAGTGTGCAAGCCGACAGAGCAGAGCGGGGAGCGCAGTGAGGGGACAGGCAGTGGAAAGGAGGGCACGGACAGAGGGTCCCAGGGTTAAAGGCTCCACCCAGCACACCACCACTCCAGAGTCAGCTGCACACACGAGAGCAGACGCAAGAAGAGCGTGCAGCACAAACATGCCTGTGCAAAACAGCCTCCTGAAACATCAGCGCTGCCACCAAAGCCATGGGCATCTTTTCCCTTATCTTTTCCTATTTCAGCACTTGGCTATTCTCATTTTCTTGGGCCTCTGTCCAGCTTTTGAGTTGACTTTATTCATTAACCCATTGCTATCTCTATTTTCGTAGATGTTTATAACAACACGCCTCTTTCGGATACTGTTTCCTCCGCCCCCCCCCCCCCCCCCCCGGAGCTGGCCTCAGATCTTTCACTAAATGTTAAGGAGGCCTTGCACCTCACCCACAGTAGGGAGATGAAGTTCCAACACTTAAGGTATTGCTTCCACTTAGGTGCCAAATGTGTATCTAAGAGCATAAAGAGGAATACAATGAAATCTTCATCACTTTCTCTTTTGGACATGGCCCTGAGCACCTGTTGAGGAAGGAACAGCATGAAGGAGTGCCAACTTAAAAACCATCTCACACAAGTACAATCCTTCAGGCCAACTGGCTACCTCATGAGTTGCAGGCCCTAGTCTAAGAAAAAGGGACACAAATGCTCCTTTCAGCTGAAGCCTTAGATCTTAAACTAACTCAAGAAACTTCCACCACATCATGAACTACCCAAGAGCCTGCTTCCTCTGCTACACTGCCCACTTTAGGCTTCCTATGACCGGTTCTGCCTACTAAATACATGGCGGACAGCTGCTCCACTCACACCCAGGAACATATTCCTCAGGCTAACAGCCTAAGTATGAGAGGACCTGGCTGGAAGGGGCTGGGCAGAGTAGTGAGGCCAGCAACACAGCCTTTGCACAGTGAGTAGAAGGCACTCTAAGCTTTGCTCAAGCAGTCTGAGAAGGGAGTAAGGAGCCAAAGAGCACAGGAGAAAAGGCAGAGGCCAACAAAAGGAAAAGGCAGTGGTGCACACGGACCCCAAGAGATTCCCCCTGCAGGACAGAGCCAAGTGGCCCGCACACCCCCTCATACAGTGTGAGTGACAGTCACTGCCTGACCCAGGGTACAAACAGCCTTATCTACACACACCAGTAAAGTCTTCTATGGCTTTGGGGTGGGGCTGGAGCTGTTTAGGGAAGGTAAGACATGAGGTGACCAGAAGGGGAGTATTCTAGGGATAGAGGCCAGCCAAGCAGGACCTCAAGGAGTGTCCCTGGGCCCACTGACCCACAGTACAATTCTCTAACATCTCCTGGGGCTAAGGGTTAATAAAGCAAAGAGCCTGGGCGCCTTACCCAACAACACCAAGACCCAAATGCTGCCGACATGCGCCTGATTTGTAACATTCGTGCTGAAACCAAGAGAAGCAGAGCGCAGATGCTAAGTCGCCAAGCCACAGGGATCTGCCCACTGTAAACTCACCTGGAGGGAGAACGCCCGCAGTGCAGGAATAGGGATTAACGCAGCCATGAAGAAGGCAGTGACATTGCTGATGGAGGTGAGGGCCACACTGGCTCCTGTGCGCTTGAGGCACTCCCCGGTCCTGTCCTGAGGATGACACACATCACAGTGCTGGGGACTGCAGCCTCTACTAGCCACCCCTTAAAAGCACACTGTGGCAGTTTCTAAGATTGGTTATACCAAGGCTAAGGAACAGGGAAAGGTCACAACCACCTTGACCCCTAACATCAGGTCCTGCTGGTGCCTCCCGCATGGTCACGTGTTGCCCGTGGTTACCATCACCCAACCAGAAAGCTGAAGATAATGATGACTTAAATGCAGATCCATAGCCAAAGAAAACCACAGACGCAAACGTGGGCTCTGTGAGTGGACAGCAACGGGAGCCCACAGAGGCACCCTAAATAAGGCTCCTGGGCATTTTCTCAGTGATGTGTCATTTGACTTGGGACTGACCAGATGGTGAAAAGCATGACAGGACAAATACCAAGACAGAGAATGGGCGTTGGATGTCCCCCCACACCTTCTTTTTCTTGCTGTTACCTCAAATGGAATCCTTTTATTCTGTCCCGTCTCACTGAACGCATGTGCCAGGAGGAAGACGTCGTCCACACCAACACCAAGAGCAAGAAATGGCAAAACCTACAGCAAGCAAACACAAGCGATGACAGTGTCAGCCAAGTAAGATCTCACGGGGATGTGCCAAAGGGGAGCTTACACCAATTCAGGGGAGAATCTACTTAGCCAATAGCTTGCACCTCTAAAATCTTTTCAGTTATGACTCAAGAGATGCTCTTACCAGCTTCTATGTTTAAGGCTCAGGCACAAGGATTTGTTTTAGAATTGGAAGTTTAAAAACCTGTTAACTCATACCTAAAGCCCTAGTTCTTTGTCACCCCTAGACCAGCATCAGTGAGAAATGCTGAAAATATCAGACTATGCCTTCTTGCAGACTGGACTCAGTCACCTCAGTCACTGTTGTTTTCAAAGATTCTAACGCCTACTGCAGTTTGGGAATCAGGGTCTGATATAAACTATTCTAAGTGAATGTCTCTACCTTAGCAAGAACATCTCCTGACTTAAACAAAGCAGTGTTAATATGTGCTTGTATATATGTACACGGCATGTGTGCAGACATGTGTGTTGCACAGCCCATTATATAAGGTGAGAGGGCACTTCTATAGAGTCTGTTCTCTCTTTTCACCTTTATATGGGCTCTAGAGATCAAACTCAAGAGACAACCAGGTTTGCATGGCAAATGCCTTTACCCACTGAACCATTTTACTGGATTTCCAGGCTTTTAGCCCACAGACCAGATCGGCCCACTGAGAGCCGGCCCTGGCCCTTTCCCTCACAGCAAAGGCTTTTTACAAACTCTTCAGATAAGACACACAGGGGGCCGGCAGGCCTGGAAAGGTGTTGGCCAGAGGGCAGCAATGATCGGCTCCCCATAGTACCTGAGTTGTCGCAGCATTAAAGGAGATCCCGATCAAGGAACAGAGGCCCAGTCCTGCAGCCACCGACAGTGCAACCAACAGGACGCCAGCCAGCCCCACGGCACCCTGGGACTTGGAGCAGTCCCAGCGCAGCATGGTTAAACAGGCATAGGCAAGCTGGGAGCAGAACAATTGGGGAAGGGGGGGGGGGGATCAAAGGGGAATCAGAGAGAAAAGGTGGGGAGACAGAGAACAAGAGCCAAACATCAGACCGGGCAATATTCCCCCACCCATAGCCCTACGTCCAAGGTAGACCCTATTTACTTCCCACAACAACACTTTACACCACCAACATCACACAACAGCACGGGGACCGCTTCGGAAATCCTTACAAGGCTGAGCCGTCTGTCTCTGTCTCGGGCATACTTGTATATTAGGGACAGTTTAAAAAAAAAAAAAAGCAGGTGCCAACATAGAAACAAAGCAAAGAAGTTACGAACAAACCCGAGGTAGTCCCAGAATTACCATCAGTAGGTAGCCACTGGCCACTCGGATGACACTGACATCAGAGAAGGATTTTAGGATGTCGTCCAGGGTTGTGGTGGTGAAGGAAAGCACTTTCTGAGTGGAGTTTGGGGCAACGCTTTGATGAACCACCTGCGGTCACAAGACAAGGCTAAATTCCCAGAAGGAGCTAAAACTGTAGCATTCTCCCGACAGCACCGACCTTGGGAAACACCCACGCACCCCACCCCCCTCACCGTGAGCTGATCCATTAACACCAGGTCCCACACATGGACAGAGGATGAGGAGAGACTCCTGCCTCTGACTGTGACAAAGGGAGAGCCAGCAGGCCGGTGGGCGGGTAGTGCCACCCAGGGAATTCTACTCCTTAACTCCAAGGTGCTCGCTCTCCCTTCCACAGCCAGATGACTGCTCCCTCTTCTTAATCCAGAAAACCACACTCATTCTTATAAACTCAACCTCCCCCCACCTCATTTGCTGGCCACTTGCAAAAGGTCACAGGCAGCTCCACAGAGGTCGCCCGCTTGGGAAACAAAGGCCAGCCTCCTCTGTCACATGACCTGACTGAGGGGGCCCTGCAGTGGTGAATAGATTCTGTTTTGCTAATGTTTTCCAGACACCTTTTCTTGCTCACCCAGCTTAAAAACAAAAACAAAACAAAAAACAAAAAAAAAAAACCCACAAAAATGTTATGCCTGGACTCTGGAGTCCACCATGAGAGTTACTGGATGTGCTTCAGGGCACCCAAGCCAACAATTGAGTGTCACTTCAGACACTGCTCCCAAGACTCTCAATGGCTGGATAAAGAGGATCAAGCTTGCACCTCACGCAGTGCTCAGAATTAAAATCTGTATTGGAAAATTAACCTGATGAGGCTGGGTGCAGTGGTGTAATCCCAGCATCAGGCGGCTGAAGCAGGAGGCTTAGCAGGTATGAAACCAACATCCCACTAGACCTAACGGGAAACAACGCTTTCAACGAGAAAAGGAAGACTAAGTTGCAAGTTGCCCTGATTTCTAGGCAGATGGAGGCTCACCTCCACGTAAGTCCTCTGCCACGCCTCCAGGATGGCTGCTGCCCTGTCCTCGTTCCAGTTGATGTGGGAGACGTAGTCGTAGCCCCTGAAGTGTTCATACATTTGCTTGGGAGTCATTAACTGGAACATGGTCTGCAGGGCGTGCGCGCTGTGTGTGTGTCAAAGGTGAACAGATAGAAGAAGGCAGGTCAGCACTGCCAGCAAACAGTGTGCTGTGCATCATGAGGTCTCCTCAGACTTCGGCCCTCCTCTGTGAGCACATGTTTCCATTCAAACGAGGCCAGGATGGTTATTGCATTTAATAGATTGATGTACCATATTAAAGGTGTAACCTTACAAACCTTTTACAGATAGACCCCAAAATTAAATTAATAGGCAATTTCCTTTCTCAGTTCCTATTCCACGAAACAGGAAGTAGAGGGGAGTAGATAGCTTGACCAGATACACTGGGCTCAGGCACACACTCTCTCTGTGCAGAAATCCCAGAGACGGAATCCCCAGGGAGAAACCTCAGCCGAAACACCTGACACTTGACTGACTGGAGTCCCTGGCTGACAAAGGCTAACTCTCGCACTGCCTGCAGTTCCTGGTCTCGGACGACTCTTTAACAGTAAATGACACTGATCAGCTCTCACCTCTCAACTCTACACTAACACTGGATTTTCTTGCTCCGTTAGTCTACATGAGAGGGCAGGCCTTCCAAAACCCTCAAATCAATAGCTACGGCTCTGCTGAAAACTACAAATCCATTCTAGAAAATGTGTCCGTGAGACCTTTTTCAAGTTGGGCTGGTGTACTAGTGCTCCCCAGAGTCCAAGGACACTGAACGGCTAGCTAAGGTTAACATGAGTCCTTAGAATGGTGTGTGTGTGTGGGGGGGGGTGGTGCGCCAGATTACCTGACCAGTTTTCCAGTGGCATTCTTGACTGTGCCACCCACAATCAACTCCTCCTGCCAATGCATATACTTCCTGGATAAACCTTGACATCCACCATTCAAAACAAGGGCCACATCAAGAGGCTGTAATGAAAAGACAGCCACATAATTACGGGAATTAGTAGGCAGGTCACATGCCTTGTTAAAATCCAGTGCGCTAAGGGCTTGTTTGTTTCAGAGAAAACATTAATAACAAGGCTAATGAGGGCTACGCTGAAACTTAGCAGCAAAACTTAGCTCTGTTCCACACACTAAATTAAAAGGGAACAGAAGTCACGGCAAATGAAATCTTTAAGATGAAAATCATAAAGAGAACTGTCAATGAAAACAGAAAAGGCTTGCCCCCTGCCCCCCCGCCCAGCACTTTCTGAAAACTCACTTTGGTTGAATTTTTGTTGGGGGCTGTGGCAGGGCAATCTGGGTCGGCTGGGTTGAGGCAGGGCCGGTCCATGTACCCATGGCCAACTTCGGCTTTATTCAGCATTTCCTCCCAGCTGTCCACTTGGTAGTTTATTTTCTTTAACTCTTCTAGGAATTCCAAGGGGTCAAAGTTTGTCCACCGCAAAGGAGGCTTACCTCTGCGAAAGAAATTAAGAGGTGAGGCCATGAAAAAAAAAATGGCTTCAGACAGGCAGGAGGGCACCACAGCTGCATCTGTCCAAAACAGGCTTTTCAAAGCCTAATTCTGGAATTTGAGTATAAAGGAAAAAAATATAAACATCCCTTCCCAGTAAAGCCACTTGCAAACTTAAGTGAAGAAAAGAATTCATGGCTGAAGACAGCAAGCAGAGAGCTTGCAAATTAACACAAACAACAGAGAATCTTAATCCCCTAGTATTGTATTTAATATCTTTTAAAAATTAGCCAATGGGGGACGGGGCAGGAAGGATACTTATAAGCAGAACCCAAGATCCAAAATTAAAAACCCAAGATACAAATCACAGTATTACATTAGCACCTGCCAGCTTAAAAACTGCTTTCTGAATGTGACCGACCAAAGTATTTGATCTGTTACCTTTAACAATTCATTCTTATGCGTTGGTTGTCTCTGACAGGCTGGCAGTGGGGTGGGTAAGCCCCCCATGGGCTCTGCCATCACCACCATCACAGCCACTTCCCCCCACACTCACTTTGGAAATTGTGCTGTTGACAGACCAGAAAGGCTTTTGGCTGCCTGTTATGTGGCTCAAACCGCACTGTAGCTGCTTAACCAGGCTGAAGTCATTATTCAGGCTCTCCCAACCAGAAAACACAAAACCCCTTATTTCCCATCTAAAACTGTATGCTGAAGGTCAGGGGATGGCCACTGCAAATTGCTTTTGCAGATATGTGCGGGCCAGGACGGAAACAATAATCCAAGCATTAACTCTTGGATAATTAGCTGAAAAGCATCTATACTGAGTAACCATCATTCTTTCAATGATGCAGTATATATGTAATTCCAAAGCACTGGACTATGAAGCATCCCTTGTCAAGGCCAGCACAGACAGCACATTTCCCCCGTAAACATCATCACCATGATCCAAACAAGGGCTAGTATTTTACTCTGCAGGAAGATCTTGAACCTTAGCTTGAAGTATTTCATTGTGACATGTAACCTGTAATAAATTCTCTTCTTAAGTGCCTGAGCGCTAGCCTGCATAACTACAAGCATTTTATAAAGCGTTTTTTAAAAATTGCACAGACTGTGTGGCAATTTGCATTTTATTTGCATATAAATAGGTTGGTAAAAGTGAATGAAATTTAATGACGCCTACAGAACTGTTTTTGAAAAGAGAAAAAAAAACCATTCTGCTGAAATCCCCTCTTCTCCCCACCAGTCACTCAAAAATGCGCACGGAATTTCAATGTTTTTATTTCTTGTCCAAAACTGAAACAGAATAAACAATGGTAAGCCACACCGGAAACTGTCACCGAGCCCGGCAATCTGACACCGAGGGTATACTTACAGGAGGTACGCTGTCCCCGACTGTAACTTTGCCCCTTCCCAGAAGCAGTCCAGAGGTGTAATGATCAAGCAAGGATAAAGGTATTCTATTATCTGTCAAAGCAGAGAACAGCAGGGGTGCGTCAGGCTAACACGTGCACTGGGGTGGTTTCTAGAGTTTTTGAACATTTCCCCCTCTTTACAAACAAGAAAAAAAAAACCACAAAAACATACCTGATCCATGTAACCTGTTTCTGTGATAAGTTCCCCTGATTTGTAGCACAAATGTTCCAACTTCCACTGCCTATTGGGATGAAAAGCAGAGAAAAATAAAGAAGCAAAACAAAACACTTCTTACTGCAAATGAAATGAGCTTAAAACAGAAAAACAGGACTTATCAAAAGGCTGTAATTTCGATCACGTTGAAGCATCTGTCAAAACCAGCAGAGCTTTTGCCAAGCAGAAAGCCAGCAAGCTTGCTTTAATGAATAGATAACACTGGATGGTAATTAACATGTGGGGTGTTTATGTAAATGAATGCTATCGAAGTACTTGAAAAGTCTTGTTTCCTTAAGTGTTCTACCAATAATCTTGTTTGCACCATTAATCTGCTTTTCTACATACATTAAACGACCTGCAGCCATCCAGTGGAATTATCACAAATTCAAAGTAAGTGGAGCCTGAGTTAGTGGAGCGTGTGTTGGATATATTCAGGTGGGAGAAGTATTACTGGCTTTTGTCTTTTTTACTAGCAGAAGTTACTTTCAGTCATGCTTGAAACAACATTCTTGTCCTTAATCACGGATGTTATAAACAGCTTCTGCCAGGTAGACTCAGTTCCTCATCTGGTAGACATGACATTAAATATACTGACCATGAATTAATTTGGTTTTAGTATCTCTGGGAGAGTGGTCTGTAAACCCATGGCTTTGGAAAGAGTAAAGATAGGATGTTAAAGGGATGAAAATAAAAATTCACACACACAGCCCGGCGTGGTGGTGCACGCCTTTAATCCCAGCACTCGGGAGGCAGGGGCAGGTGGATTGCTGTGAGTTCGAGGCCAGCCTGGTCTACAAAGCAAGTCCAGGACAGCCAAGACTACATGGAGAAACTCTGTCTCAGAAAAAAAAAATCACACACACACACACACACACACACACACACACACACACACACACACACACACACACGTTGCTCTATGGTCTCCTTAGCTGGTCTTCAACCAAGGGCACCTTTTGGACTTTGTGTGTTCTTCCTTATGCTACCTTCTAGAACTGTCCAATCTTTTGCTCGGGGGCCCCTTTGAAGTTCTACCTTCCTGCCAATAATCTTTCTTTGCCTAGTGCTGGTGCAAACAACCCTCTTGCGGAGCCTGGCTCCTAACCAGTTACATACAGTAGGCACTGCTCACTCCTGGCTTTGTCTGTTCCTACCTGTGCTGTCTGCGTTTCTCTTCCTGGTACCAGGGCTATCTTCCTTTCCTCCTCCTACTCATCAACCTGTTCATCATCACACACACAGAGTCTCTCTGCTGGATTTTATATATAGTGCCAGCACAGAATGTCTCATGTAAGTAGGCCTTCATTGCCACCCGATCAGTTGGTTTGAGAAGGGCACCACTGATCACTAATTGGTCATGGACCCAGAAGATGGGATTTGGAACTTGACTGATGGTTCAGTAACCCTATGATCATGGACAAATGTTCCATTTGATTTCACTTTAATCTTTTCATCTAAAATGTGCATACATTCGCTACGCAAGGGTTGACTCCTACGCACAGCAGTCGGGGGGCTCCATCCTGTCTTACTTGAGAGCCTTCCATCTTGTTCTGAAGCATGTGAGTGCCAAGTGCCTCAGATCAGGTCTTAGCACATGATGTAGGATGAATATAGCCTTGGGCACGGCAGGCTCTTCACAGCGCCTCTGACCAGACAGTTACTTTCTCTACAGTGCACACACTACTGACGGGAGAGCAGGTCCCTGAAGTTATGTCCACATATTCCCCAAAGCCTTTTCACAGTAGACATCTGATCTTGGCCCTGCTCAACAATGGGCCAGAAGTACTTATGGTTCCTATTCTGAAGTAACTGACAGTATAGATGGAGGGTGTGTGTGTGTGTGTGTGTGTTAATTTTGTTCTAAAACTCTCTTAAATAGTGTATTATGAATCTACCTCACTCAGACAACCCAGAGAATTCCCAGAGGGCTCAACACCTACCTACCCCTTTGTGAGCTATGCATGCAAAGTCAGAGAGTTGAGGTCTTCCCTGTGGCTTTCCTCTCATCCCCCCCACTGCCCCTTGACACTGCTGACTGAGGCTACCTACCCAAAGCATAACAGCTCCAAAGGAGGGTTCAGTGATAGAGATAATTTACCAAGTTAACCAAATAGTCCTTTTGAGAAAAAAAATACCTTGGGCAAATGAGATACAGGTGTACAGTCCCATTCCTCCCCACCTCTCTCACCCAAGAGAATCACATTCATTTGTGGACCACACCAAGATTCTTGTTCAAAATATATTACAGAGGCTGAAGAGATGGCTCAGAGGTTCAGAGCACATACTGTTCTTGCAGGTGACCTGTGCTCAACTCTCAACACCCACATGGCAGCTCACTCTATAATTCCAATTCCAGACTGCACATATGTGGTACACAGACACACATGCAGGTAAACACTTATACACATAAAAAAAAAAAAAGAAGTTGAACACATCTCTAATATGAATGTTTGACAGCTGAAAAGCTCTAGACTTCTTGACACCAACATAATGCCTCAAATAGAACATTTCATATCATGAAACTCCATTTTGTGCATACAAATAAATATTATTATAGCCAGTGGATGGTGGCACAGGCCTTAAATCCCAGTACTTGAGAGGCAGAGGCAGGCGGAGCTCTGTGAGTTCAAGGCTAGTCTGGTCTACAGAGGGAGTCCAGGACAGCCAGGGCTACACAGAGAAATCCTCTCTCAGAAAAAACGTATTAAAAAAAAAAAAAAACCAAAAAATTATATAAGGTATACTGAAACATAAAGTCAACTCTGTCTTCAGTCTCGAATCTTGCCCCCAATATATCTTATTACCTATGGAAACACTCCAAAATAAATGTTTAAACGTTGAGACACCTCTGGGTCCCAAGCACTTTGGATAAGGAACAGTCGGTGTGTAGTGTTTTGCTATCAAACTCTGATAACATGTCGAGGTATGAAGTGCACAGTGGTAGCATTGTGTAACATCTATGAAACCCTGGGTTCTAAAGTTACCAAAAAAACCCCCAAAACAAACAAAAAACCCCATGGGAACTAATTTAATAATCCAAAGGCAGCATTTCAGGGGCCTCCCACTATACCTGTACAGGTGGCCTTACCTGTTATACATGTAGACGTGCACACGGCTGGCCTGGAGCGCTGAGTCCAGGTGTTGCAGGAGAGCCTCTGTGGTCAAGACATTAGCGCCTTCTTCTTTCGGAGTCTGTATCATGAGTTGAGGATTAAACATAGCCTCTTCTCCTATCTTCTGGCGGGTATAATTTAATTCTCGACTCACTCGTCCACCAACTGACAAACATGGATAGGTATTGGTCAGAACAGAACTCACCTCAAATCTCTGTTATCTCATTTGCTAGAAGATGGATTCAGGAACAAGGAACAAGCTAGCGACAGAATGTTGAGTTAGTAGCAAGGCTGGGTTTGCAAATGGTAAGCCTAGTAAAACACCATCTGTAATCTTGGAGCTGCCTGGCCTGTCACACACCCACATCTACTGGATACAGTCTGACTTTGACGTTGTGTGTCTCTAAAAGGGGAAGGGGGCATGAAAACTCGATATACTTTTTCCCTGCAGGCCAGACCAAAATACCCCGTTTAGTCTCTTTTGCTCATATAAACAATGTGGCCTGCGGCACATTTCATGATAAATGGCTTCAATTTCAATAGCTAACACTTTCTTGAGTAGTTTAGCCACGGTAACAAGGAAAAAGCCACAGGAAGGTGGTCAGTGCGTGTTCACAACACAGCCTGCGGGCAGACAAAAGACAGTGAGTCAAGTAAAAAGAGCCAGGGCAACTCCAGTGTGTGTGTGTGTGTGTGGGGGGGGGGCCCAACGCAGTCATGGCTACTGCCCCTGGAACTTGGTTCCATAAGCATCTCCTGGTCATTGCCCAGAAAACACAGGTGCCAGGTTCTGAGTCACCTGGGGGGAGCGCAACCTGTGTCTGCAAGCTCCCAGGTGAGGCTGAACCCGCTACCGAGGCCAACAAGGTGCCCTGCCCATACCAGCTCGGATCTCCTACAAGTTGGCTAAAGCTAAGACATGCTGGCAACCAGCCCCACCTGACCCTGCTCTAAAACTATTTTTACCCAGGCTCTCCTGTCTGTGTACGTACGGACGTATGTACACTAGGTTTTGGGAGTGAACCAAGCTCAGAATGGCACCTCTGTGCTGAGAGCCACCTTAGGAAGACAGAGGGTCTGCTGTCCGTGTGTGCACACACACGCTCCAAGGCTAAGGAAGCCGGTCTGAATAGTCCCCCAAAGTCACCGATAAGCTCAGTGTTTCAGAAAAGCAGGCCTCCGGCTATAGCTCAGAAAGAACTCAGTGACTGTCACTTTCCCACGAGGAAGAATCCTTTTTCTTCAAGTTTAGTATTCAAGGACATAAACATTTGGTTTGGGAAAGTAAGTAAGTACTGAGAACAGTGGGGTGTTTGGTTCTCTTGGCATATTTTATAAACAAGGGGGGGGGGCAGGCTAAAAAGCAAACAATGCCCTCATTAGGAAAGCTAGCGCGAAATCTCGAGCTGGCAGGGCCCTACGTGTAGGTCCATGAAGCCGCCAAGGCCACCATGGAGCTCTGAGGTGAGGCGAAAAAGTATTGTATGGCTGTGGGAGGAGAGCAGCAAAAGGCTAAAAAAAAAAAAAAGAAAAGAAAAGAAAAGAAAAGTATTCGAAGTGTGCAGACAGCTTGACGAATGCCAAGGGATATGGCTGAGGGCTTCAGCAATGTCAAGCTAAGGAAAAGCAGGACTAGGGGTGTGGCTCGGTACTGGCCTGGCATTCACAAAGTCCTGAGTTCCAGCTCCAGAGCCAGGGAAACTCTGGGAAACGGTCTGGAACAGAGGATGCACAGCCCTCTCATGGACCAGACAAGCCTCTTTTCACTGTGGCCAGAGTCAGAACCCACTCTTGGAGCCAACTAGGCAACCGAATTTGACATCTGCGGGTGGAGAAGCCTCTGGAAGCTAAAGGGGCCATGTTTGGTTCAGGGCACTTCTGAAAAGCAACAACGCTGCTGCGTGCGAGGGACCTCAGCCCAACACCTGCTCAACTTTTTATTTTTCCTGGTAATGTCACCTCTCATACCCCAAACCTAGAACGTCCCCTCGAGCTCCCTGAACTCCCTTTGTCCTCTTGTGACCAGATCCTGCTCAGCTGCTTGGTGCCTCGCTTGCTTTTTAAATGAAAACTCAGGTGACTTCAAAGCCAAGTGGAATGATAATAATTAATAACGGTAATATTTAAAAAGAAAAAGTCAAGCAACAAAGCAGAAAGTCCCTCCTTCCCCAACACACAACTGCTTTTACAGCTGGGAGCTATCCACAGCAAATCAAGACAGTTTGACCGGGTTCCACCCCTGACCCCAGGGGGCTTAGCAGAGAAGTCACTATTTACAGCACTCACAACGTGAGTGCTCACAGAAATAAGAAACCCACTGCGCAGTGTAAGTCATACCGCTAAGGGCAACCCAGCACAGGACGTTTCAGAAAGGAGAATCTCAAAACAGGAAATGTAATTCACAGGCTCTATTTCCACCCTGTGGTATATGTTAAAATAAATGCATTTTAAGCAACTCAACATCCATGCTATCTTTAGGGGCACGTGAGTTCGTTCCTCTCTTTTCTCTGATGGTAAGTATCTGCAATTATTTTTTTTGGAAAGATTTATTATTACTCATCATGTATACTGATTGGTGTGTGTGAGGGTGTGTGTCTGAGTGAGCTGTGCACATCAGATTGGCCTGGAGTTGGAGGTACAGGTGGGTGTGAGTTTCTCTATGTGGGTGCAGGGTATCTGGGTTCTCTGTGAGAGCAGTTTGCTCTCTTCACTGGTGGGCCCTCTCTGTTAGGATATCTTATCTATGTGACAGTCAGGACCAGCCAATGCAAGGTCATGGAACAAGTAGGCAGAATTGCAAAATCTCACGAGATGATCACTGATGGGTCTCCCTCTGCCTCTACATTTCAATGTATGTAACTGAGTGTTTTTGGCCAAATGACTGGCTAACCAGTACATCTGGCCACTGTTCATTTCATGTCACCCACAGTTGCTTAAACAACTCGACTGACTCACTCAGCGTCTACCTCTGGGTGCGCACAAGGCATGACATGGGGCGTGCGTTGAGGAGTAGGAAGGCTTGGTGGATAGGACCAGGATGCCTTTCCGCTGCTCTGCTCCAAGAGGGCTACAGGGCCCACGGCATGAACAGGCAACGCTAAGAAAACCAGGTGTTGTGAAGGAAAATAAGGTAAGGAAGGGAAGGGAAAACTGACACTTAGTGACTTTGAAGGGCTGGGGTACATCATTCTGAAGTAGGGGGCAGCAACTGCTGAGCCATTAGATTTCTTCAGGGAGAGAAAAGAGGCCAGTGCAGCTGGAACCTGCTGAGATCTGATTATGTCACTTACTTGGTTGCCTCCAGGAGGTTCAGCCCATGAAATATACCCAGGATCCCTGACTGCAGTGTTCAAAATTGTCTTCCAGCAGCACCCATGGCACTCTGAACAAGCCTCTGGGACAGAGCAACTTTTAAACCCACCTGACTCTTGCTAGCTACCTTGGCAGACACCCATGGCGAATCACGGCAGGGCAGCCTGAAGCGGTTCATTCAGTACCTTTCTGTCTTCCGGATGTTCTGACACCACAGAACCCACCACAGATGATTACAGCCCTGCAGGGAAGAGCAGGGCTCTAACCCAAAAAGGTGTGAAAGGTACAGGGGCTTGAGGGGGGGGGGAGGTGACCCCATTTACTGTGTACAGCAAGTATCAAAATTCTGTAATCTAAAATTAATTTGGTTTGGACTTAGGATGTAGTTTAGTGACAGAAGATAGGAGGCACAGGGTTCAAAATTCCAAGAAGGAAGGAAGGGAGGAGGGAAGGAGAGGAGAGAGAGAGAGAGAGAGAGAGAGAGAGAGAGAGAGAGAGAGAGAGAGAGAGAGAGAGAAGGGAGAAGGGAGAAAGACATGTGAGAAAAAAAACTTCCTAGACATGTGGATTAAAAACAAATGTAAGGGCTGGAGAGAGGCACTGCAGTTAAGAATACCTCTTCTAGGAGTTCAGCTCAGCAACCATTTCAGGTGACTCACAAGTGCCTACAACTCCAGCTCCAGGGAACCTAATGTCTCCTGTCTCTTGACTCATTGAGCACTGTATTTGCATATCCACCTGCAGACCACACCCACAAACACACAATTAAAAACAAGGAAAGAAGGAAGAAAGCAAGCAAGCTAGGTAAGTTCAACTGCCAGGGGAAGGGGAGGAAGCACTCTGCTCGTTTGCAGGTAAGAAATCCGGGTTGATCCCTGGCCAGGCACTGCAGGAAGCAGGGATGGTGGTGCATGCATCCCTGCAACCCCTGCTGCTCTCCAGAGGGAGCCGCAGGACGATCAGAAGCTCAAGGTCATCCTTAGTTACATAGTGACTTTAAGGAAAGACCAGCCTGGACCACATTAAGAGCCTGTCCAGTTAACTAATAAACGGGCCCAATACAAAGATAACCTTGTTTCATTTTTTAATCCTTCACATACCTAAATGTATTATCTCTAACAAGAGAATAACGACTGGCCTCCCAAGACGCAAAACCATCTTTTTCTGCATTGCTGAACACTGCATCTGCAGAGCTCTGAGAAACTTTGTGGCTGCTCCTCAGGCCAGGCACTGAGCACCCAAGACCCATTTCCAGCACCACCACTGGAGGAGGGAGATTTGGGAAGGCCAGAGAGGGGATATCAGAGGCAGTACTGATCTAACCCAACTACCCTGGCCAGCTTCCTCAAATCCAGAGTATGGGTACCTCAGAGGTGGTTGAAGCATCAAATTCCGCATCCCAGAGTATAATAAGCTCATGGTTTGAGCTTTGAGAATGCAGATAAATGGCTTCCATCTTACTCAACAGCCAGTAATGGTGCATTGACTATTTTGTCACCACTTAAGGAGGCTGCCCTCTTTAACAGGACTCCAAGGAGCCATGGCCATTTTCCTTCTGGTCCCTCCAGAGAGTCCAGACCCTTCTTTCTTTTAAAGTCTACATGCATCTCATTCTCCACAAATCTAAAGGTGACACCAGTACTTTGAAAGAAGTGACACAGCATCGCTTCTGCCATGAATTTCTCAATCAGGCTCTGTGCATCCTTTTCTCATACCATCCAGCATGGTTTTCCAAAGGGAAGCGTGGGTGGAGCATTCGACCAAGCCCTATCCTCTGAGTAGGCACTGTTCCAATCTGCTGTAGACCTGAGACCTTCCCCCTGCAGTGTCCCCTACTGAACAGGTCTGCATTTCACACAGCCTAAGTAAAAGATGTCTCCAGCATTCACAGTAAAAGTTTTCAGCGAAAGCCCTTGTGAAAAGCTTGGATCATCTCAAGGTTCAAACCAAGGTGTTGTGTTTAAAGCTCCATGAATTCCAAGTCCACTTATCCCCCATGAGTGAATGACAGGCAAAAAAAAAGGGAGCATTGCACACACTCAGAGTGTGTTGCACAAATAAATGAATGAATGGCCTCAGTACAGAGCCCTGGGAACAGGCAGTCATCTGTATAAGATATTAATTCCCCCCAAAGCCCCCAAAAGTCAGTCAGTCAAAACAAATGACCCTTTCAGCCTGAAAAAGTACCCACTCAGAGTCCAATTAGGAAAACGGGGTCTGTGCATATGAGGGCACATTCACACTTGGCTAATCCTGTGAATTATCTAGCAGTCTCAACAGAGACCCCCCCCTCCTCCTTTTCCCTCCCCTCCCCCCGTTGCTTCAGGTCCTTCTTTCAATGATGTGACTAGCTACCAAGAGGCCAAAAGATACATACTGCTAAAACGAACACCTGCAAAACTAGTGGCATGGACTCATATCTTTCTGGGGGGGGGGGGGCGAGAAATCAGTAGTAATGTCAGTAGTCAACTGGCTGAAAACCCAGGGTTGATGTTTAGTCTCTCTCCCCATCCACCTCTCTTAGGGGTGCAGCTTTTATTTCCTTTCTATCATATTAAGTGCCTACCATTGGAAAATGCTGGAATCAGGCAGTTCAAACCACACTGGTCCCTCCTGAAAGGACAATCACACAAAAAACACACTGAAAGCAAAGCACATCCATTCACTAACCCACACACCTTGGACAGCTGAAGGCAGATAGTGTGTGTGTGCAGGCACCCACCAGAGCACTGGGGCAGGCAGGCAGGCATCCATGCCCACCCCGAACCCCACAGACCAGCAGCTTGCTGTGCCATCTGTTACCAGCCTGGCCAGGGCTGCTTCCTCTGAATGGCTTTCTCTGAGACCAACCCTCTCCTCCTGTCGGATGCAATCAGGTCAGCCCAGCGCTCTGCCACCAGGCCTGCTGCCTGCAGCAGCTCCAGAGACAAGCCTGCATCTGTTGGTGGCCCCTTCTTCATCAGTCATCAGCTGCAATGGAAAGGGAAGGATGTGTGTGCTCTCACCCAAATCAAACTACAGTGCTTAGCTGCCTTCCTCGCAGCTCTACTCCTCGCTGTATGCTTGCCAGGCTGTACCTCAGAGGAATAGCCCCTCACCTGACTGCACCCCAAGACCAGTCTGAGCGTTCTGCAGAATAATGAGCATTAAGGGAGATCCGACTCCCAGAAACCAACACAAGTCATTACATTCAGTCAAGGCCTGAGGTCTTAATTTTCAGAAATAAAAAGGGCTGCCTGACAAGGTGGCACATGCCTTTAAACCTGGCCCTTTGGAGGTTGAGGCAGGCAGATCTCTGTGAGTAGAAGGCTAGCTTGATCTACAGACTGAGTTCTAGGCCAGGCAGGGCACATAGTAAGGCACTGTCTCCAAAAAAAACCAAAGTAAGTAAATAATAGAAAGGGTGGAGGCTGGGACATCACTCAGTTAGTAGTGCATCTACCTAGCACATCTGTCTCAATAAAATAAAAACACAAAGCAACAAAACCCAAGTATTTGCTGGCCATGGCTGTGGCCTAACACCAAGCCCAAGGTCCTTCTCAGCAAAGCTGGCATCATGTCTCTTTGTCAGTCCTCTGAAAGCCCGTATCTAGAAGCATCTCCTGGAGCAGGCGTGCAGAGGAGACAGTCAGTCCCCACCTTTGCAGGCAGGCAGGCTCCATGACCTCTAGCCTGTGCATCTGTGCAGGGAGCCGTGCAGCCCTGGGGGCCTGCAGCCCTGGGGGGCCAGGGTCATGATTTAGTCACCATCAGGATTAGCTGGATTAGGGGCCTGTACATAAGGACCCCCTGGTGCCAGGAGGAAGTGTCATCACCGGGTCAACGTGGTGTGCGAACTGTATTCTGTCAACACTACCACTTCTTTCAGCCACCAGCCACAAAATAGGGGAGGGAAGAACAGAGAAAATGCTTTGAGTGGGGTGTGTGCAAGTGCCTCACTGCACGCCTCCCCCCCCCCCACAGGCATTTCAAAGTGTGGGCCTTTCTAGGCTGTCCCTTCAAACAAGGACCCTATTGGTTTTTTTTTTTCTATTTTATCTGTAAAGAATTTAGTGGGACTGATGATGATTACAGATAGATAAGGAAGTGCTACTGCCCACAGGGGGGTAAAATACACCCCAAAACCCCCACTACACACCACACACCCATTCATTCACACACACCTCATACCCACCCACACCCCACAAAGATACACCCTACACACACACACACACACACACACACACACACACACACACGCATTTTCCCTAACCGGACAAGCAGTTTCAGCCGAGTTCCACCACTGAAACCTTGTCCTCCTTTGGCCAAAGCTCACATGTCCAAGGCCCTGTCCCTGAAGATGAAAACAGTGACCCACCCAGCAAGGAATTCTCTCCACATTTAATGTGAAGGAAACGCCTGTGGGTAGGAGGGTAGAGCAGGAAATGAGGCAACAATGACAAAACCACAAGTTCCAAGTCTCCTTCCAGGGGACCCCCAAGTCCATTTCCCCACCCTACCCCCCCTTGCCCATATCCACTCAGGAAGACCTGCTTAAAGCAAACACCACTGGTAGAGAAAGTACTGGGATTTCTGCTAGTGTGCACAAGCATGTGTATATGTGTGCAACGTTACAGAACAGTCCCTCTTGCACAGAACCGGGCTGTTCCATCAAAGCAGTATCTGTTATATTTCTGTCTTTCTCTTCTGTTTGGCGTATTCACTAAGGAGAGAAAAGGAGGTAAAGCTTTGGCGACCCTGACCTGCAGCTGGGACACAATGCTTTCGCACAGCCCTGCCGACCCCTGACATAAATTTTACTCCGCAGCTGGCACTTACACACTCAACATTACCATATGTATAGCTGGGCCGTGCTAATTATGCTAATCACCTGTCTAACTCGCTGCTGCGAAAAATGGTTGTATTTAGCAGTCCAGTGCTTACCAATGCAGCTTACTGTGTGGCTGAAATGTACATTCAGACGGCCCTGAATGGCAAGATTTTTCCACGTTGCTGGCTACATTCAGGCCTCAGAAAAATTTATTCAAGTCAACTGGTTTCGGTCCGCAACAAAAAAGTTACGAGAAAAAAGTGAGTGTGTTCTTGCCCTAACATTCTGGATCTGCTTGCAAGCAAAATGATAAATCAATTGGTGTGGGAAACAAAAAGGGAGAGAGATTTCTTTGGGGAGCCCATGTGAAACTGTAGCCTATTTAAAAAAAAAAAAAAGAAGTAGGAAAAAAAAAAGGAGAAAAAGGGGGTCACCCTATCCCCCAAATCTCTAGAGAGAGCAGCTAACAGATATTTACTCTTAATCCAAAGTGTCTCAAACTGCAAGTGTGAGTTGCAATTGAGCAAGGTATTAGACGTGCTTTTCCTGGACCGTATATAGATTAAAATGACTGGACATCTTTTTAACTTATTATGACAGTGTGAGAACCTACCAAAGAGAGACAGGTAAAAAATGACCTCAAGCAGCTAGGAAAAAAAATGTTTTGAAATTTTCTTCCCTAGAAAGATTATTTAAACAGAGGCATGTGTGAAGTTTAACTCCAGTTTGTGAAGGTTTCTTGTTTCCCACTAAAGGCGCAAAGAAAACTAGGGAGTGTGGGAGGGGAGGGTGGGGGAGGGGAAGGTGGGCAGACTGGGGGTGGGGGTAGGTGAGGGGGGGCAAAGGCAGGGAGTCAAGAAGCCTCTATTTTCTGTAATCTCAAATTTCCTGTTTTTACTATTACCATTTCTTAAAGGAGTACTTCCCGGAGCACGCTACGGATGGATTTCTGAAATCAGGAAAATATTAGAAGCAGTTATTTTAACAATCGCCAAAATCCGATTTCCTCCTAACTCACAAAATATGTTTCTTTTTTTTCTTAACTGTGAGTCTGGTCCGTCTGAGGACAGCTGAACACAAGTTCTGTGGTCTCTCTCTCTAGACTGTCCAACTTTTTAACTGTCTGCAGCACTGTAAAAGCACAGCTAAGTGGACAGCAAGCAGGCAGGTGCCCAGCCACTGGCCCCCTACAGCATCCTGCCTCCCTCTAGAAAGCGCAGTAGGCTGTCTGACAAGGTATCTTGAGCCACCTCCTAGCGCTACACTAGAGCAGCCTTGTGATAAATCTTGAACTTAAACCAACGTGAACCAACCCAGCAGGCTTTCTCTGACACAGTAGGAGGTCCTGAGGAGAGCTGGCCTCTCTTGGCCTAGCTTCCCCTTACTTTTCAATTTAACTAAGAGCAGATGGCAAAAATGATGTTCACAGTAACTTCAGAATGCTTCTTGAAGGACACAGCTTTCTTCCTACTCATTCCCAACCCCCACACTAGTCAATGTGGGGGGGGGGGCAAGAAGTCAGAGCTTTGGGCGGCCTAGCAGGTGCTGCACTCTACTGAGCCTCACCTCCCCCCAACACCCCCCCCCCTTGTAGAAAAGGCAAGTTGCTCCTCTACTGCATCTGAACTGAACGCAGGTTGCTGTTAGCTGCCTTTCAAGGTGTTAATTTATCTGGCTTTTGGACTGCCAAATCTTGCTTGTGTAACCCTTAACTCAAGCAGAACCACTGTCCTCGGTGGACAGCCAAGGGCCTGCTCTTGCTCCTCTGAGTCCTCCGGCGGCGGCGGCTTTTCTTAAATAAGAGATGGACCACCCTGCCTCGTGGCACAGAGCAGTGTTTACATTGCAATCCCTGACTATGTAATACATCTGGCATTTTTGGGCAGGCTCCCTGAGCTAGTAGCCAGAAGCCCTTAAGCACACTGACTGAAAGCCCATTTCCAGTTCCTTGTGCTTTCCTCTGTCCATGTCCCGTCAAGAGCTGCTAACCTGAGCAGGCCTACAGCTGCTGCCCTACGCTTACCTTTCCAGGAGGGACGTAAAGCACCTGCTGGGCAGCGCAGGGGACCTGCTTCTTCACTGGCCTCACCTCCAACCCCGACTGTCCAAGCCAAGTCACACCTGCGCTTGGACCACAAGGAAGCTCCCGCCTTCTCACACTAAACCTCTCCAACGACAAGGCTGTCTTTCATTCACAGGTACCTGACTGTCCACGGCAGAAACAGTTTCTTTAACAACTGTTTTGCCAACCAGGCTCTAACCTCCAATTAAATCCCAACACCTCCCCTCCCAGGTGAAGGGATGGCATGCAACTCTCCTGACAGTGGGCTCCTTCCTGCACACCTCCCAACATTCAGGCAGTTCCTCAACAGCAGCATTTTACTGTCTAGGATGGCTAATTTTTTCCCCCTACTAAATCTACTTAAATGCTGATGCACAGAAAAAAAAAAACACAATGCAGTTCATATGGTTTATCAGTCTAATATAAAAGGGCCAACAATCTGATTTTTGAAAGGGAGAAACCCTGTAAGGCACCCAAATCCAGAGATTTGGAGGGAGGAAGAAGCAACAAACGGGTTTGTATTTCCAGGGCAACCCTGACTGTATCTGTGCTTCAAAAATGTTCCCACTGAGAATATCCCAAGAGCATCCGTCCTCCTTCTGTCTAGGCTGAGCTGCCTTCCCCAGAAGAGCCTTGTGAACTCTGGGACGTCAAAGGAGATCTCTCATGAGGACAAAGCATCTAAGGCCAAAACGTGGATAAGAGAAGTCAGGCCTGTCCTGTCTCTATCAAAGCGCCATGTTCCCTCTGGCTCTGATGGGTGTCCCACCCAGGAACAGGCTGAAGCCGGGAGGGACCGCCATGGCAGTTTGTGTCTCAGCAGCTCAGAGACCTGCATGGCCCCACTCTCCCTTACATCATGACACACAAGACTTATTCCGTAGACTCTTTGGCTACTTTATGCACACAGAAAGAACATGCCCACAGGCCCTAAAGTTACCTTATAAGTCTGCCAAAATGCCAGGAATCCTCACCAGGAAAAGCAACTATTCTGTGGATCAGAGCCCAATAGAGTGCTCCACAGACTGCACCACAAGCCAGAGGCCACGGTGGCTCAGAAGAACACATCTACTGATTCCTTCCTGAGAGGACAGAAAACTTTTTAGATTTGACCCACTTGGGAGGAAATGAACTTGTGCAGTTTAGGAGGGAGGGAGGGAGGGAGGGAGGGAGGGAAAGAGAGAGAGAGAGAGAAGGTAGAAGCAAGGGGTGGGTGACAACAGATAGGAGGGAAGAGTTAGAAAGTAACCTGTCAGGAGCCTGTAACAGTCACTGGAAATAACTGTAATACAATATGAAAATCCTAGGGGCACAGTGATTTTATTTTTTATGGATAATCCCCTCACTTCCCCCTCGCACCCCCAGAAATTGTCAAAACCATGTTACCAAGAGGTAAAAGGCTTTTTCTTTCTTTCTTTTTTTTTTTCCTTCAAAATGGCTTCCACACAAAATCTGGTTTCCTTCAAAATAACTGTGAAATATTATTGTATTTAAGAGCCCTGACACATCACCTCCTGAGCACGGCGTTCTCTTCAGGGTTTCCCTCTCAGGCACTCGCTGCACGGGAGGCAGCCATAAGAAGCCCCTCTCTGCTTGCAGAAGCCTCTCCCTCCCCCCGCCTCCAGAACTTAGAACCTCCTCTTCACCCTCCAGTGAGACATTAAGCAAGGGCGAATAAGTACCACCTCACCCCAAGAGGATAGGGTTCCAGGGGTCATAGGCAGGTCAGCATTGAAAGAGAAATCCAAATGAAATATAAACATGGTATTGTGGAAGGCAGACCAATCTCCCTAGCTCTCTAGCCAGCATTAATCTCGGCATCAGCTGTGGTGCATAACCTAAACACACAGCCCAGGCAGCTCATACATCTGGAAGCTGTCATCTCCTGGAAGCTCCAAGCAGCGTTGGATGCATCTGAAACAGTCCATGGTCCAAAGTGGCTTATGAACTCCTTGACAGGTCAAGAATGGCGGGCAGCACAGAGATGGGTTCAGAGGCCCCCAACATGGAGGGATACCTGAGCCACCTGCTATTTTTTCCAGCAGTTATTGGTGGTTTTTCCTTTTCATTTATTTTTCTTTAAGTACAAAGGGAACACCAACAACTTGTTTGCTCCCTTCCTGTGTGTGCATTTGCTCTTTAAGTAACCACCTCTTGTTTGCCAAACTGTGCAGAGACACACCAATGGTGGTGCCTTTGCAGACCCCAACAGGCCTACCAAGCAGTCCTCTACCCAGTCACTTACCATCCAACGTACTGGTTCTCAGTTGGGGGCATCTAGCAATGAGTGGGAACCAGGGCAGTGCTGCTGGCAACTAGTTGGTGGAGTCCAACGGATCTGCTGAGCACCTTATAGAGTGCATAGCTTCTCACAGTGGACTATTATCCAGACCCAAGTGGCCAGAGTGCCAAAGCTGAGCAACTGAAGGGTGGGAGCTCTAACTGGGCACAACGAATACCCAGAAAGCACACAGTACAGACTGGAGGGTGTGCATGCCCATCAAATGGGTATTTTTAAAGAAGCAAACCCCTCGATTTCTCTTCAGTAAACTCTTGTCCTCCTCCCGTGATACTGCCTTGAAGCCCTTAACAACCAAACACCAAGGGCAATATGGAGTCATTTCAAGGTTGTTGCCCTTTTCAGAGGAGAAGGCCAGGGGCCGGCTAAGCTTTTTATCTCAGGGAGATAAATGAAGGTTCTGTCACAGGAGTACCTTGACAACAATCTTGTGACAGGAACTGGAGGGGGGGGGAGGGAGGGAGCACGCAGAGGGAAGAGGACCGATCTGCTAAGCCAAAAGAAAGATATGCCACCGAAAAATGGGCAAGGTTGAAAAAAAAAATAATAATAATAAACCTATCCCCTCAGTGCCCTGAGAAGCAAATGCAAGCACTTCCAGTATCAGGAAGGGTACCAGAACCACAGACCCATGACAACATCTTGTAGGGGAAGCCTCAGGCCCCAAACACTGTACATGGTACATGGCCCCTTCAAGCCACCGGATGCCCACCCCTTACTGCCCACCTATCACTGGAAGACTAACACTAAATAAAGACCACCCACAAATTATTTTTTTGAGCTTTCCCCTATCCTCTTCCTTCTGCTTAGAAGGTCCCTCACCTCCACCTTCCCAAGCCTGGGGCCATCCTGGAAGCCCAACATCTTGGCAAGTAATTTCCTACTGATCGTCATCAACAGTTTTCAGGAATTTTGGGGCAGTGCCTGTTGCAGGGTAGGCACAGAGAACCCACACTGACCAAATAAATAGTTCCTACTTGGAAATAAGCACTTACGTTTCTGTGCCCACTTTTGGTTCATTCACAAGTAAGCATCTCTTGGTACCTCTGACATACAAAAAATACACCCAAGACTGAGGGTGCCGCCTCACATATATAATGGACAGCCTCTTCAAAGGCAATCACTCTACCAACATCTTAACAATAAGAAAGTGATCACTTTATGCATGCATGGATGGTGTGTATTTGTGAAAATAGTCGGAGGAAGGAAATTCCTGTAGTGAATAGGTTCATAAGCTACACTGCCGTGAAAAGACAAAACAAAGATAAGGATGTCAAAGTAGTCCCTTAACTTTCTGGCTGTATTAAAAATATTGTGGCAGATAAAATACATAGCAAGCGTGTACGCAGACACATATACATTAAGCACAAAGGCAACCCACCACAGGTCATTTGGGGGGGGGGTGACAGGAGAAATCACCTTTCCCAAGTGTCCCCCAGCTTCCCAGCCTCCCTTTTCCCTTCCCTTAAAATCCTAGCCTTTCCTGTCTTCTGCTGCCCAACTCTTCGTCTGGTCTTTGTGGCTCCTGGAATCACAGCGATTGACTTTGTTGACAGTGATGAGGGATTTATCTAAGCGCCCCGAGCAAAGATGAACCTAAGCTTGGGTCTGCTGCTCACCTAATTCACGGACCTCCACTGCTGCTCACAACCGTCAGGAGCTTACCGGGGAAAGCAAAGGCTCGGGGTAGTCTACGGACTGCTGCCATGAACACTCTCATATCAAATGTTACTTGGACATTGAGTTCCTCTTGTCAAGTTCACCTACATTTATGGAACTTGCTTCTTGTAGAAGGCAAGAGTAAATACATAGATGAGCGAATGAGACCGAGACAGCATCAGACTAAATCACCTAAATCAATGGTAGGCAAAGTGAACACGGATGGGCATGTAAACCATCACTCATGGTCAACATTTAAAAAAGAGAGAACTGTTACATGAAACACTCTATACATATATATGATCATGTTATTAAAAAAAAAAACCAAAGTAAGGGGCTGGAGAGATGGCTCAGAGGTTAAGCTCTTCTAAAGACCCTGAGTTCAATTCCCAGCAACCACAGGGTGGCTCACAACCATCTATAATGTCATCTAATACCCTCTTCTGGCCTGCAGGCAGAATACTGCATACACTATATATATGTGTTTTTTAAAAAAGTAATAAAGCTGGACGCAGTGGCATACACCTGTGATCCCAGCACTCAGGAGGCAGATCTCTGTGAGTTCAAGGCCAGCCTGCTCTACAAAGCAAGTCCAGGATAGCCAAGGCTACACAGAGAGACCTGTCTCAAAACAAAACAAAAAACCTTAAATAAATAGTATTTTATTGAGTTGTGAGGCCTGTTTAAATACATTCTATTTGGAGTATGGAGATTGCTCAAAAAGTAAGTAGGTATAGAGTATTAGGTCTATAAAACCAATTAACCATACTAAAATACTAATACTCCTGAGCCTGGTGTTGGGATGTAGTTCTGTGGAGAAGGTTTGCCTAGCATGCTAGCTCCCTAGGTTCCACTGCCTACACTAGTAAAAAGGGAAAGTCCTCCAGAGGGCAAAAGCAGGCCCAGGGGGTCTGCCTCAGATGTGTCTTCGGAAGCATCTTCCCACTTAGCCTCTTCAGAAGCCTCACTTCGTTCTTGATACAATGTTAAGAAAACTCTACTACCTCTATAAGTTTGTTAAAATTTATGGAAACAACTGCTCCAACTACTAAAAACCAAATTGTTTATGGTCTCCCATGTGGAAAAGGCCAACTGTGGCACCTAGCTCTATTATGGTTCTACAGCCCTGGTGGTCAGTTCCTATGCCTAGGAACTTGGGTCCTGGTAGTTAACTACCCTCTCTGGGGTCTTGCTGGGGTGGCCTGTTCCTATTACACCACCATCTTGACTCCTGAACCCCTTCCTACGTCAAAACATCCACTAATGCCTTTTCTCTCCTAAGTTAACTTTCATGAACTCCAACACAGTGCTAGCAAAGTCAGGAACATTACAGATAATAAGGAAATTTGTTGCTAGGGACATAGTGAGTGCTCAATAAAACTACGAAAACTCTGAACTACCAATGACAAGGAAGCAAAGGGATGGGGGGTAAATTACCTAATGGAATCAATTCAAGAGACACTTGTATTCATTAGCCAAGCTACTGAAGGCAGGAATGTGTTTTGGTTTTAATGGTTAGGATTATTATTTTGATTGTCACTTTTCAACTAAATACACCACCATTAGTCTGCAAAACACTGAAAACTAAGTTAACAGAATATTCTAGAAGGTTAGTTTCCAAGAGCATCCTGAAAGTGGCTACCTAAGGAATTGCCCATTAACTCAAATTTCCAAATTCTGTCTTGAGTTGCTTACAGTAGGCATGCATCAGATATTTGGGGTTGAAACATATGCCCAACCTCTATGATGCCCAAAGCAGTGTTTGCCAGAGGCTCAAATGTTTTCAAACAAGGGATTGGTACTTTTCAAAGAGATAACTAAGAAACGACCAACAAAGAAAGAAAAAGGGAAAAAAGAAAGCCTACAATCACAAACCTTCCTTGGTAGTGGGAATGGGATAGGGGGAAAACTGCAACCCCCCCAAACCGAGGAACATGGATAAAAGACCTGCGCGCACGCGCACACACGCACACCCGGGGAGCTCCCCGTAGCCCCTCCCATCAAACCTGCATTCTTTAAAAAAAGAAAAAGCAAAACAAAACAAACAAAAAACCTCCACGTTTCTTTCTTGCAAACCTGCCACACGCTGCCTCCCCCCAATAATAATTCCGTTTTAAAAGCCCCCCACCCGCGAGAAAGCATTAATCTACTTTACAAAGATGCGTTCCAGTTTGTGCTTTGCTGTTTTTTTTCAACTCCCCCCACCACCGCCCCCCCTTCTTTTTTGTACCTTGAGACAAATGTTTTTCCCCCCAGAGTTGAAAGCTGTCCAAAAACAGGACCACACACGCGGCCGCCTCCGCAGGCCCGCGCGGCGCCCGCCCCCCGCGCGCCCAGGGGGCGCGCACACTCCCTGCAGCCAGAGGGGTGGCCCTGCCCTCCACCCCTCTCCTTTCTCCGCAAACGCGGTGGGTGGGTGGGGGGAGGGGAGGGAAGGAAGGGAGCCGGGGATCCGGGATCCGAGAGGCCTTCCCTGGCCGCGGCTGCCCGGTCGGAACCAGGCAGGCGGCCGTGGCGGGCCTTGGGGACTACCCCCTACCCCGACCCTACGGAGTGGTCCGTCCCGCGTAGAGGCCCTGCGCCCCCGCCACTCTCTCCCACCACACCTAGCAAAGCAAAGCGCCCCGAGTAGATTACAGCGCGGCCTTTGTCGGGCGGGCCTGGCTGCAGGCCAGGCATGCAAACAATAAACAGTCGCCCCTGGTGCGGGCAGAAGCTACGCTGGCTACAGCGAGGCTCTGGGTGCATGATGGCAAATATCTTCATCAAACACAGGGAAGGAAAGGAAGACGAAGGACACGCCAGCGGCGAGGAGTTCGCTTACCTTCCACCCACAGCTCCTCCACGTTGGTCTCGAGATTAGCTGCCTTTAATCCCACAGCGAAGGCCCCAAATATGAGGAGACCCACAACCAAAAACTTGCCGCAGTTCTTTTGAATGTAACAACCCAGTTTAAATAAGAGTCTCTGAAACTTCGCTCTCAGCCACAGTGGAGCTTTCCGGCCAGTAGCCTTCCCCTGGGGACGAAACAGAAGGGAGGAGTGAACGCCCGGGAATCCGCGCACACCCGCCTGGGGATCCCCCCGAGACAGCAGTGGGGGACGTGGGCGGCTGCAACGCAGTAACTCGCCCTTGGGGCTGGAACCTGGATAGTCCAAAGAGAGCCGGGGGGGGGGTGGGGGTGGTACTTGGTTGTAAATCAGTGAGGCTGCAGCGTGGGAACTGCACTTAAGGGACCAGGGGGCGCCCCCACGCGTGGCCGGAACACCATCCCTGAATCAGACTTGGGGTGCTGGGAGAGAGGCTAACGGAGGAGATGCCAACAGCCAGGCGATAGTACCACGGACCTGGAGAGGGAGGGCCTGAGTGATCCTAAAGCAGTCCAACACTAAAGTACCACCAGGACAGGACACGTACCGCCTTCACCTAAGTCCCGCTCCAGCCTTTGGTCTCCTCCCGTACCCAAGAGGGCGGGTGAGGGGGCACAAACGCCACTTAGGGACAGTATACAGCGACCGTGGCCCATCTGGTCCCCGGCCTGGCGTAGCTATACGCGGGATCCACGTGGTGAGCCCAGCAGCCAGAACTCCACACACTTTTCCACCGCTTTGGGAGACGCCGCAGGAGCTCAGTTAGGAAATGCGGCAGCCATCTGCAACTTACACTATTTGTGCTCGGAAGAGGGCGGCCACAAGGATCTTTCCCTCCTCTCCCACTCCCTCCTGGTGAATTCTTTTTAAAAAGCCGAGTGCACGGGGAAGAGGCCCAAGGCGGCGCCGGCGGGGGTCCTGGCTGGGCGCAGACTGCTCTCAGGGCGGTGGAGCCCCGGTGCTGGCCAGGGCCCCAGCGGGCCCCAGGCTAGGTGCTCGCCTTCCCCGGATTCCACACATTTCAGCAGCCTCGTAAACACAATGAACCCAGCCGTTCAGTACATCCATACCGAAGATTTAAGGTGGCAACTTGTTTACAACTGTCCCTCTCTCTCCCCGGCAGGCTGGGAGAAGAGGCGGCCCAAAACCTGGAAGAGAGGGGACGTCCTCTCCCGAGAATAATTTTTAAGGGAGCAGAGATTTTAAGCTCAAAGAAAGCAGAACCGGCTGCCAAAAAAGGAAACCACCTTTACTTTGGCTCCCTCCCCTCTGCCTCTCTCCGCCTCTCTCCACTCCGCCTCCCCCTCAAAGAGGTTAAGAAATGTGGCAGTGCTGAGCTTTAGGCTGCAACCGAGGGCAGGGGCGCGGGAGAAAGGCGCTGGGGCCGGGGGCAGTGCCGCACCGCAGCCGCCCTGGAGGTGGTCCACTCAGGACGGTTTCCAAAGCTCCGGAAAAGGCACACCAGGGAGGGCGTGTGCGCGCGCATACACTACACACGCACACACAAACGCATGCACGCACCCCTCCACCCCCTGCGGACCTCAGACAGCCCTTTCCTCCAAAGTCCGGAGGGAGGGTTTGAAATTTTCAACCTTCACTTGTCTGCTGCTTTCTCAGGAGGGTGTGTGTGTGTGCCTGTGTGGCAGAGATCCCAAAGAGGAAGAAGAAGGAAAAGTGGAGAGGGAGGAGGGGACAGACGTGCACCTTGGAAATCTGCTCCAGAGCGAAGGCGGCGTCGCAGTAGCTGGGCCGGTGCAGATAGTCCCGGTCCGGCGCGGCGCGGTGCGGTCCTCCTGTCCGTCTGCGCCTCCCGCCGCCGGCCTGCCTGCCCAGGGCCCCGGCGGCGTTACCAGCCGAGGCCATGTTGCCGCCGCCGCCGCGGGCTCCGGGCGCGCCTGGGCGCTCGGCTCGCGAGGACGCTGCTGGCCGCCGGGGTCTCCGGCTCCCGGTGACAGACCCGCTGCTGCCGCTCACACGGCGGGCGCTGCGGGTGCTGCGGCCGTGGCCGCTGCCGGGGACTCAGACCCTGCGCCTTCCATTGCCACATTGCGCGTGAGTCCCGAGGTCTCTGCGGCCGCCGCTGCCCACATCCAGCTCGCGGGAAGGCGAGAGCCGGCGCTTCCAGGGCGCGCCTCGCGGTCCCCAAGTCCCCCCAGACGTCCCCGCCCCGCGCCGCGACCCCTTCACGGCAGAAGGCGCGCGCAGACCCCCGCAGCTCGCGCCGGCTCCCTCGGCGCCCGCTGCCGGCGACGCGACGGTGCCCGGCGGGTCTCAGCGATGCCGGGCCGGGGCAGCCGCTGCTCCCGCTGCTGCGGCTGCGGCTGGGGTTGGCGGTGGCGGCTTCTGAAGCGGCTGCTCGCTCTCGGGCTGCTGGGTTCGCGGTGGCTGCTCGGTCCCGGACTCTGCTTTCTTGTTCTCCTCACCGACCCGCTGGACCATTCTGCCCCCGCGCCGCGCGCCTCTCTCGCTCCCGGGACTTGGGGACTCCGCTCTGTGTGTGTGCAGCGGGCAGCAGCCGCAGCAGCTCCTTGACTCAATAGATGAGATGGAAGAAGAAAAAAAAGAACTCTCTCCATTTGGAGAAAGAGGAGGAGGGGAGGGGGTGGAGGGGGAGAGAGAGCGAGCGAAAGAGAAAAAGGCTGGAACTCCCGCCCCCGGGGCTGTCAGATGGCTTGGGTTTCTGCGACGCGATTGGCTCTCGGAGGGCAGAAATTACTCAGCAAACATGACTATTATTAGCTGCTTAGCAACAGCTCACCAAAGTAGAGAGACCACCCAGGTAGGCAACCCCCGTGTGTGCATCCCCGGCTGCGGGGGTGGGGGGGCGCTCGCTCAGCGCCAACCTTCTCGCATGCAATACTTCCATTAAGGAATGCTTCCCCCCTCCTTTCTTTCTTATTTCTTTTCTTTTCAACAGTGTCTTCTTTTTTGTGAGACGCCTTTTGCGAGCGCGCGCGCACACGCACACACACGCACACGCTCACACATACAGGAGCATTTGCCTCGCGATAGAAACGGGGGATATGTAATTTTTTTTTTAAGCGCTTAAACAATTTCTGAAATTCCTCAAAGAAAACCCTTTTAGAGGCACTTTGGCCTCAAGCTGCAGCAAATACTGGGAGGTCCGGCTTGAATTCCCAGGCCTGCACCAATAATGACAGGGTGGTGGATCGTGCGGCAGTGTGTGCCAATTTTTTTTTTCCTCTTTTCTTTTATAACCAAAGGCAAGACTTAGACTCTCGCAGGGAACAACGCCTCGTATTAAGATAAACAAAATGGAAAGTTAAAGAGGAGCGCAAGGATGTTGGGAAAAGCCACCCTTTTTAAAAACCCCTCATTCCCTTAGCACCCCCCCCCCGCCAAACACACACACACACACACACACACACACACACACACACACACACACACACACACACACACACACACCCCAGCACAGCCCAATTTGAAAAAAATCTGTAAAGAGAAGCCAGACACAGTCTCGAAGGAGAGGCGGGTTTTTATTTGAATCTTTAATATATAAAAAGAAACAAATCTTTTCAGCAGACCGGAGAAATGGACTGAAAGATTTCACGATTATTTGGGGTTCATCTGGACTCTCTATTAATTGATCATATTCTTAAACAAAGTCAGTTTTAAGGTTAAAAAATAAAATTACGTGTGCATCCTGTAATATTTAATCGCGTGACGTAGAATAAAGGCTTTGATGTCTAATTCATTTTAAACAATTTGTGCACAGATCGTGAAGATTTGTCCCGATATTGGGTCCAGTGTCACCAAGACTTCCCGGGGATTCGCTTTAAGTTGAACAAAAAGGAAAAAAAGCGACTGGGGGGGGGGGAAGGGAGGTGAATCTTGGAGCCAGCGACAAATTAAACTATCTACACAACTATGCTCCTTAAGAAAAAAAAATAATAACACTTAAGAAAGCACATTCCATTCTCCAATAAGTTTTCAAGTTAAGTTTCTCCCCCCTGCAGTAGACACCAGACCCAGAAACACTGAATTTTCCTACGTCCTATTATTTTTCTTTTCCGACTTGAACTGCAGAGGGAACCGGAGAGGAACCAAAAGAAGCCGTGAAATGGGGCAGTGTGGCTTTAAGATGCACACGGTGTGTGTTCATTGAAAAAAAAAAGAAGAAAAGGAAAGAAAGAAACCCAGATGGAGGCAAAGGGGGAGGAGCAGGGAAGAAGGCGGAGCCTGCTCCGCCACGTGACCCAGACCAAGAGGCCCATCCGCGCGCCCGCGTTAGTGCGCGCCCGCGCGCTCCGGTCTTGGGCCTGCGCGTGGCGCGGGCGCAGCAGGTAACAGGGTCCGCGCGCTGTGGAGCACAGGCCCTCATCGCCGCGCTCACCGCCTTCCCGGACCCTGGACGGTGTGCGCGCCCTACCGGAGCGGGCAGACATGCTGGACACGCAGTAGTACATTCCTGAAGGCGGCCCGGCCCCCTTGCTCTGCCCAATGCGCGCGCGGCCTCCCCGCTGGCGGCCAATGGCTGAGCCCCGGCCCTTCCATTCAGCGGCGCGGGCTGCGGCTAGTCTGGGGCCGCTCAAGGGCTCACGGCCACCGGCCGTGCATGCGGCTGGGGCGGGGGCGGGGGGCGGCGGCAGGGAGGGAAGGGGGACTTCCCCTCCCGCCGGGTTGCTGTCCTTCATCCTTGCCCAGCCTGCCTCCCCTTTAGCCTTGTCTCCTTCCGGGCTTCCCTACGACGCCTGGCCACCCTGTATCCCAAACTCGTAGAATTCGTGCGGTTCCTGAAGTCCGTGGGGAATCTGAGAGAATAGAGAGAATGGGGGTGCTCACAAGATAAGGAAGAGGACCTGGGTGCGGGGCCAGTGCAGAAATTCAAAACTCCTAACACCAGGGAGCACGTGATTTTCCCACTAACTTTCGGAAGAGTTGCTGAAAAATCCTGAAGGGAAGACGTGCAGGTGAAGGGAAGGACACTTAGTAACGAGTAAAGTGCAGGAAGCAGGGCTGTTAAAACATGGGGTAAAATCCTACTCTCTGATAAATGGTTTGGTTATCAGCATTCTGCAGAAAAGAGCGAGCTACTACTTTAGCTTTCACGTGTTGTGCTCTTGAAAATTACGTTGTTTTTTGGAACTTGAGGGTGACTCTCCGAGTTCAAAGGTCAGCCTGTTTTTTTGTTGTTTTTTACATTTGAAGCTTGCTGTATGTATCGTAGGCAAGATAACTACATAGACCTATAAAAGTTGTCTTTTCAAATTCCTTACAATGTTTTACTCCTAAGCATTTGCTGTCCTCCCCTCCCCCCCCCCCCCCAACCAGGCTTTTACTTCTTTGGTTGCAGTATAGCTGTTTGGATTCTGGGATTCTAGAAAAAGACCATAGCCTAGCTATGCAAAGCCTCTTCCACTCGGGCGCTTTTCCCTCGGTTTGACTTAATTCCTAAACGGTTTGAACATGGAACCCCGAGGTTTGCAGCACTTTGCGACCCCTCGCCCGCTGTTTGATGGGTTAACTTTCCAGCGTCCCAGACAATGGTCCTGACCTGTAAATTCTACCCGTAGGTTTCAGGACGCAATCCCCAGGCTCTCTCTAACAAGCACTATCTTAATCTCCCCAGCCCCCACCCGCCGCTTCCCCTGTGGTCTGCTTTTTTCATAGAGATGAATTACTTTGGGGATCTAATTGGCCTTGTTTCTGTAACGTTTTTAAGAAAGGGAAGAGGAGCCAGTCTAAAAAGGCTGCTCGACTTGGGTGGTCAGGGCCGAGGCTGCCCCCAATTTGCCTCATTGCTGATGCATGTGAGTGTGACATTCTCGGCGATAATGTTGTTCCTAATCAATCTACCCTTATTTACATTTGTAAGCATTGTCGGCTTTAATATGCATGCCCTGTGCAGGGGACCGCTGAGCCACACCGGGTTTGTTAACTTCCAGCTAACCGCAAGGATTCCACAGACCTGGGGGGCAGAATGGAGGAGCCAGGCCTTCTAAGGTGTCTAAATGGCCCCTTTAACTTAAGGGTCTTTCTTGCCTGGTGGCTCCCCAAATAACTGAGAGCTTGGGGCCTTCTGTAAGACCAGAACTGAGTGAATATCTTCTGTTCCAACTCAAGTTCAACTGAAAACATACTGTTCATTCTTTTCTCCCCCATCACGGTCCAGGTCTGAGTCTGTAGTTTCCAAAACAAGCCCTTCAATGCTCTGGGTCCCCTTACTGTCTTCACCACCCTCTGTACCCGTCCTTCAGATATCCACAGCCATTGCCACACACATCCCCAAAATGACATCAGATTGTCCAAGTGCTAAGATGACCCTTGAGATAAAACATCTGTCCTCTCTGTGGGAATGTTCCAATGGTGCAAAGCTATGGGTGCCAGACTTGTTGAGGCTTAACTTTTCACTGGCTTCTCAGACAAAACTAAGAGAATCTTTAAGATCCATAATCATGTAGCTCATTTCTGCAGCATATAAATGTATAAAGGGGGAAAGATGTTCCAACCATTTGACCCTAGTCTTAGTCATAATTTTCCCCATCAAATTTAATAGTCTTCTAGAAATTCAAAGAATTGCAAATATGATAGTAAATCCTACAGTATTCTTGTTGCAAGGGTAGGATGCAGAGAGGAAGGGAGTGTGATGTTTTATGTATGGATATGTAGCCCAGGATACAGGACATGAGTGACAGACTAGAGTCTGGCCAGTTCTAAGGCATCTTGGATAAGATTTAGGTTCTTAAGCCAATCTGCCACCATCTTACCCCATTTCTTGGCTCTCTAAGAATGTCTTACTTGCTCTCTGGCAGTCTCTGTTATATATAGATTGTACAAGGAGATGGCAGAAAATGAGCCTAAAAAGGTTTCAGGGATGAAAGAAAGAAAGATCCAGAAACCACAAGAGTGTAAAACCACTGGGCTTGACTTCCCTCACTTCTCCTCACCTTCAGTTTCCTGCCCTTACAACCCCCCCAGCACCCCCCCCCCCCAAGGAAGGGGAACTGCCCTAGCCAACTTGTCAAAATAATGCTGCTAATTACCTCTGATCTCCTTTAATGGGAAGCTGCTCCCAACTCCACAAAGGAGTAAATGAGAAGTCCACAGCACAGACCCTGAGCTGGGCATGGGGAGGGTAGCCAAGATGAGGTACCCTCAGAAGGGCCCAGAAATGCCTGAGTCAGTCATTGCTGCTTTAAATAGGAGAATTAGCTTTATGCAGTACCAAAAGCTACTGATACTCTTTTGCTAAGAACATCACCAAGTACAGAGTTCAATGAGCTTGACAGAAAACTCAATGGACCCCTGTATTGATTCCTTCCCTCCCTTTTCTCTAAATATCTCTTTTGCTACATTGTTCCACTCTAATGGATAGAAATGTGTTCTGGAAGCACTCAGGCCCCAGGCATTTTTCCCCTCCATCCCTCTCCCATCGTCTGTCTCCCTATCTAATATATCTATACCCTGCTCTGACCCTGGCAGAAAGCACACAGTGCATTTCAATGCTCTCTGCCTTTGGGTCATACATGAAAAAGAGGCTGAGCAACATGATCCCTTTGACCCACTGCTGGAGCAAATTTATTAGAGATATAGGCATGAGAAATGAAAGGGAAGTAAAACAATTCCAGCTTATTGTGTGTCTTTCTTTCATACCCCTAATCCGGTTTACACATCACGCCTACATGTCTCAATGGGGCATTATACACTGTGGCACAGGCTGTAGAAAATAAAAGGTGTGTGGCTGGGTGGGAGAGACAGAACAGGGAAGGTGGGCATTTTAATCCATATTTATCTTACAAATTTCTTATCTGTAGACAATTGAAAGCAATCTGCTAAGCATCCTCTTTTCACAAAACAGTTCCAAATGGTGTCAGCTTGTCAAACCAGACAAAAATCTATAACCAGAAATTAGACACACTTCTCACAATGAGTTTAAAATAAAGCCAGTACTCCAAATTGAGAATTGGTGTATTAAGATGATAGGGTCTATTGGTGTCACTTTGGTCCAACATTTTAGTTTAAAAAGATCATGGATTCAAAGGTATTTTATTGCCCGATGGAAGGACGCTGGGTGACAACTGGAACACACACATTCACAATTGAAAGGCCCTTGTTTTACAACACAGTACACAATGCACCTGAGGCAACAATGTATCCTGAAGAACCACCCAGAAATAATGTTACAGTAACAAAGGGTAACAACAAAAACTATTGTCTTGCTTTGTGGAGACAGCTAATTGCATGCTGAAGTACTAGAACCAAGAAGAACACACACACAGAACGATGAAAAATGACTATTGTGGCTCAAGACATCAGTGGTCCGGTTATTAACTATTTAGGGGCACCCAGTAATGTGCCTAGGTGCCAAGGGAGGAAAGAAGGATAAAAGGGAAAGAGCGTCTCATCCGGGTCCAAGACAGCACAGGTCTCTGGTGTCCTTCATGAACAAGACTCCTTATGATGGTTTTTATGGGACAGACACTGACACCAGAAACACACTAGGCATCTCAAACATGAATACATACACCGTGTCACCAAAAGTAATATTTAGCAACGGGAGGGTCCCTGTGTTGGGAGCAGCTCATTCCACGAAGGTCTGGGTCAGTGAGACCCACTTCTAGGCTCCCCTGAGGCCGCACACAGCGTTCTGGGCACTGCGCCACCCGCCCACCTCTTTAATGGGTGGCAGGCACCAGAGTGCCCGATTCCGTAGGCGCAGGAGTCAGCACACACCCCTTTCCTCTACCCAAACCCGGCGATGAACTCAAAGCGCCCTTGGCCTCTTTTCTCCCCACCAACCGCAGCAGGGAGGAGTCCGCGGCTTTTGACACGGCGCATCTCTGGACTCTAGGTGTTGCATTCAACCAGGTGTTTATACGCACCGCAGCCAGCCCTACGTGCGGGTGCGTGGGTCCCCTCCAGCTGGCGTCCCATGCGCCCAGAAAGACGTCTGTGGCGCGCGTGCTCCCTTGAGCAGCCCCCTACCCTCCCCCTCCCCTCCAGCCCCCGGCGCTGTCACTCTCGCCACCAAGCCTTCGTCAGCCGTGCTGCCTGCACCGGCCAGGCAGTAGCTACCACCCGGCTGGAACAGCGGAAGCCAAGGTGGCTACCCTTTCAAGCGTGCAAATGGGATCCCGGGCGACCCCTTCCGTGGGAACTCCCCCCGGAGCTGTTCCCCCACGCACCACAGCCAGCTCTCCTCCCTGCCGGGGGTCCCGGCATGCGAGCTGAAGGCGAGCACAGGGACGCAGTCCCCGATCCCGCACCCCAGAGCCGCGGCCATCTCGCCGCCCGCCTTCCTCGCCAGCCCCGGAGTGGGGTCCGGGCTAGGCGTGGGGCGTTCCCGGAGGGCAGAGCGCACTCACCATAGCGGGCCTCAGCCCCTGGCCGGAGCGCAGCTGCCGATGGCGCGGACGCTGGCCGTGAGGTTCACATCAATTCCTTTTATTAATTTCCCGGGCCCCCCCTTGGCTGGTGCTGCGTGGCTCTGTCTTCTCCCTGTCTCTCTTCGTCTCCCCCGGGCCCTGTCGCCGCGGGTCTCTTTGTCTGCCCTGTCGCCGTCTCTTTCCCCCGTTTTCGTCTTCGTCTTCTCCTCCTCCTTCGTCTTTACAAAAGGAACGGAAAGTGTAAAAACCCCGGCGCGCGGGGCCGCCGCAGGCTTTCGGCGGAGTGCGGCGCGGACTCACAATTACAAGCCTGTTTCTATTAAGCAGGTCCATGGCCCTCGGCGTGGGTGGTCTGCCGCGCCATAGGCAGGACCTGTCAGGGTCACGTGACAGATCCGAAAACTTTACCCCTTTACAATAAACCCAAGGAAGGCAAAGTAAACTGGAGGAACGTGCTATCAGCGCAGCCCTCCTGGGTAAACAGGCTGCCCTCCCCACCGTCCTGGGAGGCACCCATCCTGGCGAGCCTTGGCGAGCCCTGGCCGCCCCCTGAGCGCCCCCCACGGTCTCAGCGCGGGGGGTCTCCGGGGCCCTCTCTGTCGCCAGCCGGCGCCCCCCTCCCAGAGTGGCTGCCTTCCTTTTGGCGGTGGTTCCAGAACCCTAGATTGGGGAGGATACGCTGGGCGAGCAAGGAAGTGCGTTTTAACACCCCCCCAACCCCCCACCGCCGCGCAGTCTGAAAGAGGGTGAGGGCGCCCCCAGGACTTCCAAAGACAGCACCTTACCCCTTCCTGGCTCTCATCCCCCTGAATCGCTGAGAAGCTGTCAGCGTTGCAGTTGACAATCCCCAGGCCTACATCATGGTCGTGGGCATATCACAGAGGTTTCCTGGGAAAGAAGACCTATGTCGGTGCTGGGTTTGGGGGGATTTGGTTTTGTTGTTGTTGTTGTTGTTTTGTGTTTTGTTTTGTTTTTTGTTGTTGTTGTTGGCTGATATTGGAAGCTACTACTTCTGAGGACACCAAGGTGGGGCTCCTTGGAATCCAAGCTGGGAAAATGGCTGAGGTATCCTAATTGATATTTGCTTCCTTTCCCCTCCAATTACTGTGGTTTTGGGGGGATACCACCCAAATGATCCCACCCACGCTGCCTTCCCGTACCAGGCAACCTCGGGTAATTGGTTTGGGGTGGAGGTGCTGGTGGCTTGGGCTGGGCCTCTCCCCTTGAATTGCAAGGGCCTGTTCAGGTTAGAGCAGCAGCGTGTATCTTATGAACAGCTGGGTACATGTATAGCGGGAGGATGAATTATAGATGTGAAAGCCAGGGGGTTCAAGGTGAAAAGCTATCACTAGCTGGTCTTTCAGCAGAGCCACCTAACAAACCTCCACCACTGAGCCACGCCCCAGCCCCCAACACTGGCCTGTGGGCTCTTCACTCTAGCTGACTGTGATTAGGTGTGTGTGGGGACATGCCCAAGCCAACGAGTTATTAAATAATAGCGATCCCGGGAGTTACCATTTATCCCTCCCCCACAAGATGATGGTCTTTAATAGGGTCATTTGAGTTCCCAGAATGTTTGCACTTGAAGAGCTTTAAGTAATTAAGCATCGGAATGCTGGACAGACCTGTGAATTAGGCTGGTCTAGGAATAGGTTTCGCGCCAAGTGACTTTAGTCAAAATGAACTAAAAAATGACTGTTACCCAAACACCGGATTCTGAGTCATAACTGAGGAAAAGAAAGAAGGAAAGAAAGTGAGGAAGGGAGGGAAGCAGACAGGGAGACGGAAAAAGAAAGAAGAGAGGGAGAGAGGAAGGAAGGAAAGAGAAAGGGGAAGGAAGGACGGGAGAGAAGAAAGAGAGAGACAGGAAGGGGGAGAAAGGGGGGGGAAGGGAGCAAAATAAGAATGGGGAGTAGGAAAGGTGAGAGAGGAAAAGGAAGGGGTAGAGAAAAATGAACTAATGGGGGAGAGGAAGGAACCTTCTCCCCACAAGACAACAAAAATACTCCAGTATCTCCCCTGACGTCATATCTAAGGGCCCTCCCTCTTCTTCTCTAGGTGTGGGTGGACTGCAGGAGAAACAGCTACATCTCCAAGTAGAGAGATCTAGAATAGAAAAGAGAAAGAAGATAAGAAAAAAAAAAAAGCTGTGCAAAGGACTTTTGGATGCCCCTACTGAAAGCTGTTAACTCTGCTAGTTTGGTGGGGAAATTCCAGGAGAGCTTAGAAAGTTGGTGTTTCCCAGTTTAAACGAAGACCCTTGTTTGCAGCACACTTGGGCTATTTGCTCTTTTTGCATTTGGTCAAGGCTGATAAGAGTGAACACTCATTTGGGAGGTCTGAGTGACATGTTAGCAGTTTGCGTAATGCTGGCGGCCTCTTTGGCAGTCGGTTTGCAAATACAGAATTCAGCACAGGGTCTTGGAAGAGGCCTAGGCAATGAGGGACACTACTGACCTTCCAGCAAAGCATTCTCCATGAGGAGTATGGAAGGCAAGACATGGCCACACAGTGTTTGTGGCCTTAGTGAAACACAAGTCCAACATCCGCGTACCTGAAATTTGTGCTTATGTTTTAGGTCCCTACCTTAAAATTGGGAAAACTTGTTTTCAATGCAAATACTTGACCTTGGGCAAGGATAGCACAGTGAGACAGAAGGAAGCAAGCCTTTGGTGCTGAAAGGAAAAAACAAAATAAAACAAAGAAAAAAAAAACTGGGGAAGGGGTAGGCCAACCCACCAACAGCCTCTTCTAAAGCAAGCAACCCACCATCTTCTTTGGAGTCAATCTTTACAAAATTTCCTAAAGCTGTGCCTCTCTTCTCAACTCACCGGATGCTCAAAGTACTTAACCCTTTCATTGAAGGACATTTCGAGGGAAGGTAGTGTTAGCTGCAGTTCACTCCCGTGTTACTTTTTGGCGCTTCCGAGGCCCCGGCAAAGGGCCTTTCCTCGTCAAATGGCCACTTCTCGTATTCTTAACATCGCTTATGTCCCATTCCTTCCAGAAGCCAGTTTCAGAGCCACCCAGTCTGACAACCCATTTGGCATGGAGGTGTTAATGACTGACAAGGCTCCCAGACACCACAGCCCAAGCCTGGCTTGTCTGGACTGATGAGCAGCTGGTATGGAGCCGTTAATGGGGATGAGCTTCTAGGCAGTACAGGTTAACTTGGTGCTGTAGAACATACCCAGAGGAATAGTTCCCAAAGTGGAGATCTCAGGGCGGGGCCAGATGGAGACTGAAAGCATCAGAGAAAGACTTTTGAAGCAGGTCTGGAAACAGACCACACAGAGGCATGATCAAATCTGTGGCTCGGCAAGACTGTCCCACCTCTGCCTGTCTTTCCGCCTGTTTTGGCAGAGGTGTTGCTGCTCTGTACACACGCATGCACACATGCACATGCCTGTGTGGCCTAAGCACTTCCATTCCTTTGTCCCCCATAGTGAACTCTAATATTTGCAAAGATTTCAAGTGAGTGATAGGTTCCTGAGGAGGCATTTGCCCACTGTTGAAAGTTTCTCCCCATCAGGATGAGCTGGTGGCTGTACCATAACTGGCCACACTTCAGGTGTGGCCATCTTTTGATTCTGGCATCAGACAGGTCCTCACAAGCTTTCCTGAAATTGTTCTTGCTCAAGGCATGGATTCCAACGCTACAGGGACTGCTCCCAACCCCCACACAGACCTCTTCCCTGTGAAAAAGACAGTCACAGCAGCTAGGCCACCTGGTAGAATGAAGGCTTTGAGGACCAGAGGGGTAGATAAAAAAATGTTTAAAGGTAAATATGTTCGTTGCAGTGCTGAGTCAGAGGGAATGAACAATTGAATTACCAGAAGATGCATTGAATGAGCCAAGGGAATTGTTTAAACAGCAGGAACAAAAAGAAGGAAAATAAGACTTCCAACTGACAAGGCAATGGTGTGGTGTGAATAGAAAAAAACAAAACAAAACAAAACAACAGTTCAGAATGGACAGAAAGGGTAGAGCAAATCCTGGGGTGTCATAAACCGAAGGCCCCATGGGGCTTCGCTATTGAAAAGGAGGAAGGCTGGCAGGGATAGAAAAAAAAAAATCCCATGTGGCTTAGTGGAGTGTGGATGTTGGCTTGCCTAGAGTGCACAAAGGCTGGGTCTGATCTACAGTACAGTGTAAACTGAGCCTAGTGGCACAAGCTTGTAATCCCAACAGGTAGCCCAGAGGCAGGAGGATCAGTAATGTAAGACTGAGACCTCTAGAGAGATTTCTAGTCTATTCTCGGAGTCTTTATTAAGAGACGGAGTTTATTGTCGATGTAAATGTATAGGAATAGGAATTTATTGAGTCATCGCGATGGGGCCTGTCAAGGTTTTCCCTGTCCCTGCCACATACATACAGTGATCTGATATCTGTCTGTCTTTGGTTCAAGCTAGACCCCCTAAAAATGTACATGCTTTGGCCTTAGTGGGGGTCTTTAAGGGGGCTGGTTCCTTCATTAGTAGTTCATGATCATCCTCCAGTAGTAGATAGAGAGTCCAACAAAAGCCCAAGAGATATGAGACCCTGTCTCAAAATGAAGGCTTGAGCATGGTGGCTTGTCCTGCGTCCTCTAGTGGGGTGAGTGTGTGTGTGTGTGTGTGTGTGTGTGTGTGTGTGTGTGTGTGTGCGCGCTTCTTAAAAGGACATCAGATAAAGGCCAAATGAATGTCTTCACCTTGCCTTCAGCATGTGTCTAAGGTCATAATGAAACAACAGTATAAAGGTTAAAAGGCTCCTCCAAGTGTTTTGGCCATGCAATGGGATTGGAAGACAAAGGACATTTGGTTATTTATTAATATGTTTGTCATGCTGTCTCCTCATATAGGCCTGCCACACTGTATTAACGTTACTCATTCATCAAGTAAACACTTTCTTTTTTTTATTTTATTTTATTTTATTTTATTTGAGCCTTTGAGATGGCTCAGCAGGTAAGGTGCTTGCTGCCAAGCCTGGTTACCAAAGTTTGAGCCTAGAATTCCACATGGTAGAAGGAAATAAGTGATTCTAGCCTACTGCTCTTTTATCTCTACATGTTTACCCCCTACACACACACACACACACACACACACACACACACACACACACACACACACAATCATATATGGGATTTACTAGATGGGCTTGCAGGGTGAAGTCTGGGTAGTCCAACAATGGCTGACTCACAACACAAAAGATGAGAATCTGCTGGCCGTTCAGTCCACAAGACTGGCTTTGTCAGCAGTCCCAGTCTGGCGCTGAAGTTCTGGAGGATTCCTTGAAAGCTGCTGGTCTTCAGTGTACCTTGGAGCCTTGAAGAAGCTGGATTTAATATTGGCCACAGTAAAAGTATAGAAGAATTTGAAAAAAAAAAAGAGAGAGAGAGAGAGAGTATACAGAAAAAAAAAAGCAAGGATTCTTTCTTCCATGTCTTATTATATGGGTTGCCACCAAAAAGTGGGGCCAAGATTTAGGGTGGGGCCAATATTTAGGGAGGGGCCAAGATTTAGGGAGGGGCCAAGATTTAGGGTGGCTCTTCTGCTTCAGATAATGTAATTAAGAAGAGCCTTCATAGGAGAGCCCAGCAGCTGGGGTTTTAGTGGATCCCAGATGTAGTCGATGGAGATTGGCCACCCTACCTCCCATGAAGGCATGTATAAATTCCATTGCATAGAGTTCTGAAGAAAAGCAGAGGACTCAACCTCATCTGGGCAAGCTGTTAACCCTGGAAGTGCTTTGAGGAATGTCAAAAGTAATCCAATGCATTTGTTTATCAATGGCCTATTTGGTGTTTTGAGATGGAGTCCAGCCTGGCTTGGACCTCGCTACCACAGCCCAGGCTGGCTTCATTCTTGTTCCAGCGTTCCTGTTGCAGTGTCCTGAGCGCTGGGATTACAGACAAGTCTCACCGCTCCTGACTTAAAAGAAGTTTGTTTTCAAATGGGCACAGTGGTTCACACCCTGGAATCCGGAACAGGAGAGTGTGCGTTCAAGGCCTGCCTGAGCTCAGAGCCAGTCATGGTCCAGCCTGAGCAACACAGCAAGACCGTATCAATCAATCACAAACTCAACATGTAAGTATGGAAATAAATAATAAATAGAAGTTCTGTTTAGTTTCTTTAACCTCATCCTCCCCACTTTCTCTTCCTTCTGTCTTTCTTCTCTTTTAACCTCCTCCTCCTCCCTACATCAAAACAAGACCTAGTAGGATGTGAACTGTAGCATCAAAAGAGGTGCGCAGGGCCTGAGGAGCATAGATGGTGCCACAGGAACAGGGGGCAATGTACTCAAGCGCCACCTCCTGTACAGTCATGGAGTGAGAGACATACTAGGGAGAACAAATGGAGGGCTGTTATCCCTCAGGGACAGGTGAGAGGATCAAGGGTCTCCTGCCCTGGGGACCCAGACCCTGTTTGGGGACCCCAGCTGGCTTAGGCATTGTCAAGGTACCAACAAACTTTCCGTGGGGAGGCAGAGACAGGTAGATCTCTCTGGGGGTCCAAGGCCAACAGGGCCAACAAAGGGAGTTCCAGGATAGCTAGAGCTACATCATTCGAGACCCTGGTTTTTTGTTTTGTTTGTTTCTCTTGAAACTTTTTTTTTAAAGATTTGCTTACTTTATTTATTGCATATGAGTGCTTTACAGAAGAGAGCAACAGATCTCATTATAGATGGTTGTGAGCCACCATGTGGTTGCTGGGAATTGAACTCAGGACCTCTGGAAGAGCAGGTAGCACTCTTAAGCACTGAGCCATCTCTCCTTAAAAAGCCTATTAAAAGTGAAAAGTTCAAGTTTGAGGCCAACCTGGTCTGCAAGTCAAGTCAGGATAGCCAAGGGTACACAGAGAAACCCTGTCTCAAAAACAAAATTATTTTGAGTTTATTCTTTTTTTAAAAAAAAATATTAACTTTGATGGTTAACATGACTATACAGTCTTGAGCACAGCTTTGGTAATGACCTTTTCAATATTTTGAAATGATGCTATCTTTACTTTGCTTAGGATACCGTGATTTAAAACTCTGCATGATAAACAATAAAAAAAATTAAAGCCGTGTAGAGATAGCTCAGTGTTTAGAGTGCATACTGCCTTTCCAGAGAACCCAAGTCGGACTTTCAGCACCCACATCAGGCAGCTCACAACCACCTGTGTGTAACTCCAGCTCCAGGGATCTGACAGCTTCGGCCTGGACTCACATGCACAAATCTAAAGGAAGATTATATGGATAGACACACACACACACACACACACACACACACACACACACACACACACACATAATTCAAAACAATACAAACAAATCTAAATTTAAAAAATTCTAAACCAATTTTCAACAACAAAAAATTATGCCCGCTGAAATAATATTCAAAGAATTGAATGTTGTAATTTTTCTTTCTTTGACAGATATATGGAAATAACATCATGCTGGGCGTGTAGCTCCATTGGTTGGGTGTCTGCTGCTGTGTTAGCTACTTGTTGCCTTGATGGAATACCGTGGCAAAAAGCAACTTGGGAAAGAAAGGGTACATTTCCACCTCCACCTCCGGGTCATAGTCCCGTCACTGAGAAATGTAGGCAGGAGCCTGAATGAGAACCTTGCCCAGAAGCCATGGAGAAATGTCACGTAGTGGCCTCTCAATGGCCACTGCTCAACATGGCTTCTTATACTACTCAGGCACACCTGCCCAGTGGCGTCCCCACCCCACCCACAGCCGAGTGGGCTCTTACACCATCAGCAACCAAGAAAATGCCTCAGACATGCCCAGAAGCCAGTCTTCCGCTGAAGGTCCCTCTTCCAAAGTGTCTCTATGTTGTGACAGATTGTCAGTAAAAACTAATCCGATGTCTGTCATGCACAAAGCCCCAGATTTGATCCTCAGCACCACATATATAGGATGTAAAGAAGCACACTTTCAGTTGCAGTTCAGGCAAGGAAGAGCTAAGAAGATCAGAAACAGAGGTCAACCTTAGTTAGGGCCTAGCTGGGTTGGGCTACATAAGAAACATAACTGGAAACGTGACACGTCTTATGGTGAAATAAACAGATCTTTGTATTTCTATGTGTTCTTTCTCCAGAGCTAAAATGGCAAAGTGCCGCACAGTAGATGTGTTGAAAATAACAGAAAAAGTGTTTGTTTCCTGTATTCTCTCTGCCCCGAGCTTCAAAAATCATATCCAGCTGTTAGTCACATGCAAGGAGGTGTGCAGGTGAGACCCAGTAAACATCTTCAAAGTGCACATTCATTAGTGCACAGTTCATTGCAAACCTGGGTGTGTCCAACATTAGACTCTTTTTTTTTTTCCAAGACAGGGTCTCTTCTCTCTGTGTAGCCTTGGCTGTCCTGGACTCGCTTTGTAGACCAGGATGGGCTTGAACTCACAGTGATCCACCTGCCTCTTCCTCCTGAATGCTGGGATTGCAGGCGTGCGTCACCATGCCCTGCTCACCATTGAACCTCTTCCTTTGTTGACATGACCTGCACCAGGACACATTGGCAGAATCCTTACAGCAGTGGCCAAGGTCAAAGAGTTCTAATTATTATGACCTAACCCTGCTGACAGGTGATCTAGGATGAACACGGCAGCCCCAGTGCCCTGCTTACATCTCAAAGGCTAGAATGGCTTTTTCATTCATGCCTCATTCTCAGCCTGAGAAAATAAGCATTAAGTTAGACACATTGTGTGACGGTGGCTCTGATTGTCAGTTTGACACAACATAGACTTACCTAGGATGGAAGTCTCCATGAGGGAGAGTCTGCGTTAGATTAACTGGTGAGGGATGCAGGGGATTTTAAAATCTAACTCAGTTGACATGAGAAGCCTCAGTCCACTGTGGGTGGCACCATCCCCTAGGCAAGGTCCAAAGCTGTTCAAGGATGGAGAAACCGAGCTGAGCAGAGAGCAAATAATCACATACGCATTCACTGCTCTCTGCTTTCCACTGCGGATGTAATGTGACCAGCTGTTTGAAGACTCTGCCTTGGTTTCCCTCTGATTGTGGACTGTAATCTGTAAGGAGAGAATTAACTCTCCCTACTTGTCCTTCAACCTCCACCCCACCAGAAACAAAACAAACAAACCAATAAAAACTAAAGTGAAGTTTTCGACAGACTCGTGTATAAATAGAGGAGACTGCTGGGAGCATCCTCAGTCTCAGGGCGGGCACTTTGGTTGGTCTAAATTCCACATGTACACTTCATGGTTCCAGTCTAGTACAGGGAAGTGATTTAATAATCTCAGAGTCTATCACGGTGCTCTTACTGGTCCCCAGGAGCTATGCAGGAGGGACTAGCAAACTCTTACTCTGGGCTTCATTTTGCAAGACCCAGATATTTCAGGAAATTCCTTCCGGACTCCAGATAGCATATACTTTGTGCCCCAAAGCAGCGGAGCAACCCTCTTCTGATTGTCTTCAGCTCGGGTGGCTCAGGCCTGCCTCGGTCAGACTCCGAGGAGATTCATTAAGCCTCCTTTCTCACTGAGCCCCGACCACATGCACTGTTCATTTGGAAGTTCAGTCAAAAGCCCTCAGAGCTTTGCTACTCAGCACAAAGTTGTCCTGTATTTGGCCAACTGACTGTTGAATAATTGGCACAGCTTTCAATGCCAACCCGAAAGAAACAGCGAAGACAAGGAGTGCGGTGCCCAGGAGCCGGGAAGGACACGCTGGTCTTCCGTGAGCACTACTGTGCCTAGGATGGGTGGTCTGTGTATTTACTAGGGGGCAGAGAGAGCTCTTCCGGTTCAGGGTCAAGGTCCAGAAGGGGTGCTTGGGAAACAGATGGATTTTGTTCTCACCACTAGTGCATGACCTGGGAGAAGTTACCACTCTCACATTTTTGTTGTAAAAAATCCTAAAAAATAATAGCTTTCTCGGAGATTTGTTATATCCTGGTGTAGGGAATAATAAACGGAAAAGTGCCACGCACACAGCCAGCACTCAGTAAGGGGAGATTATTTTTGAATATCTCGTGTCGAGGGCAGTAGATGTGAGTGTGGGTGGCAGGGCTCTTTCCCCTACACCCCCCCCCCCCAACATACAGGCCTGGTTTCCAGCTGCCAACATCTACATTTCTTTCCCTCAGGATTCTTCTTTTCTGGCCCTCACACAACAAGCCAGGGCAGTGGTTCTCTCTCCCCTTTGGGGGTCACATATCAACCAGTTACATTACAATTCATAATAGTAGCAAACTTATAGTTAGGAAGTAGCAAGGAAATGCTTTTATGATGGTGGGTGGTCACTGCAACAGGAGGAACTGTAGTAAAGGGGCCACAGCATTAGGAAGGTTGAGAACCGTTGGGCTGGAGGATCTAGAACCAGAATGATTCTGACAGCAGCCTTCAGGAAGGACTGACTGGCAAGGACACCCTCCAACCCTTGAGCTTCTCACAATCACTCTGGCTTCATCTCTGTGCTTGGCCCCTGAACAGCCCAGTTATGCCAAAGATGACTTCTGTATCAACTGCTTTGCCATCCCAACAACTTGTGTTCAAATCCTTCTTCAGGGCGGCCTGTGTAACACAGTCTCGGCAGTGAGGAGACTTGTATCATGGGTGGTGGACTGGGATATGTGTGCTTAATAAGGTGCCATTTCTGAAACCCCAGAGGTGTTTTACTGAAAGACAGGATGTATTTAAGCAATCGAATTTAAAAATTGGCTTTTTACATTCTTTCTTTCCTTCCTTCTTTCTCTCTCTCTCTCCCTTTGCTTTGTTTTTGAGACAGGGTTTCTCTGTGTAGCCTTGGCAGTCCTGGACTCTCTTTGTACATCGGGCTAGCCTCCAACTCACAGAGATCTGCCTGCCTCTGCCTCCCAGAGTGCTAGGATTAAAGGAGTGAGTCATCACACCTGGCCACACAGTTCTCTTTTATAGCAGGAATCTCAGATCTTGTGTTTGCCATTCTTTTCACTTGAACAGAGAATTATATTAAATGTATGTAGGCACAGTCTCAGAAGCTTGGATAACAACATCTCTTTAGGTATGAGTATCTTGTTCTGAAACAGGGGTGTCATGTAGTCCAGGTTGGTCTGCAGCTTGCTACCTATGTAGGCAAGGATGACTTTGAACTCCTGCCTCTACCTCCCAAGTGCTGGGATTACAAGTACATGCCACCATGACAAACTAGTACCTTTTATTATTATTTTTTAAATAAGGTATCATCATACAGTCTTTTGATCCTCCCATAAGAAAACCAATGTCCTCTCTCTGTGTATGGTTGAGGAAAGAGGTAAAACACAAGCTAAAATCCAGTTAAACGGTATTTATGAGCTACAGAGCTGGCTCAGCAGGTAAGAACACTTGTTGCTCTTGCAGATAACGAGAATTCTCTTCCAAGAACACACATGGCAGCTCAAAAGTCTGTAAGTTCAGCCCAAGGGGATCTGATGTCCTCTTCTGACTTCCATGGGCACCAGACAAACAAATACATGCAGGCAAAACACTCATACACATAAAACGATAAGATAAACAAATCTAAATAACAAAGCAAATAAATGAGTAAGCCGTGTGGATGCTGGGGAGACAACTCAGTATGTAACAGCATGGGACCTGAGTTCAGGGTGACAGCATCTACCTAAAAGCCAGATGTGGCTGTGCAGACTGGGGACCTTGACACTGTTCCGGATGATGTGCAAAATGGTGGATATTGCTCACTGTACTTACTTCCTTCTATAGGGGACCTGAGGCCTGCTGGAGACTGCCCCATTTAAGGAAACCTACACGAACTGTTCTTTGCCCAGGGACCCTAGGTTAACTGTTCTCAGCACTCATGGTCCACTAGAACTCAGAGCACACAGATGGCAGTGTACACAAAGAGCTTCCCACTCTAACGAAGGGAAAGACGCTAGGAAAGAGGATTTTAAAATAACCCAGCATGAGCTGGGGACCTGGTTCAGTAGTAGAATGCTTGCCGAGCATATATGGGGACCTGGGTTTGACTCCCAGCACTGCAAAAAAACCACAAATGTACCTTTAAATTGTACTTCAAGATATTAAATAGCCATCCTAGAGACTTTCAGTTGGGTAACTGTAGGAACAAATGGTGCAGCATGATGTTCGTACCATTCTCCTTGCAAAGAACTAGAAGAGATTATAAAAGGCTCTCAGCTCAGCACCTCTGAAGAGGGGAAACCATCATTCCCAGCTGTAGATAAAGGGATCAGCCTTCAGACATGGCCGACTCTGGGGAAGGCTTGGAAGGAACACAGGAGCCCCTGAATACAAATACCCAATGCGTCTACGACTCTGCCTAGGACCCAAGACAAATTGCTTAACTTGTAAAGACTTTGCAACAATGAGCTACTAGTAACTCTTGGGTCCAGAGGTAAACCCTGGCAGTGTAGAATCTGGCAGAGGGCAAAATGAAAACAATGTATTCACAGAAGCTCATCAAACCAGACTGACAGCAACCAGATGAAAAGGATCACTCTCTCTCTCTCTCTCTCTCTCTCTCTCTCTCTCTCTCTCTCTCTCTCTCTCTCTCTCTCTCTCTCTCACACACACACACACACACACACATTCATGCATGCAATGCAGGCTCATGCAGGCCCATGTCCACACAAATGCACACATATATGCACACATACAGATGGACATTTACTTATCTAATATGAACATCAGAGCCTGGAGGAGAATCTGATTATCTGACTCTGGCCCTCAATTCTCATCCAGTTACCAATCAATGCTGCCGCTTCTTCCTCCTCCTCCTCCTCCTCCTCCTCCTCCTCCTCCTCCTCCTCCTCCTCCTCCTTTTTTCCAGACAGGGTTTCTCTGTGTAGCCTTGGCTGTCCTGAACTCACTCTGTGGACCAGGCTGGACTCGAACTCACAGAGATCCACCTTCCTTATGCCTCCTGAGTGCTGAGATTACAGGTGTGCACAACTGCACCCGGCTCACCAATGCTTCTTTTATTTTAGGTGCATACATATTAGAGTCCCAAGGGGACCTCCAAACACCAATGTCCTTACCTAATGCAACTGTGATAAATCAGATTCTTTCAGGGACCAGCCTAGAGGTGAATATCTTCTTTAAAAAGTTCCCAGATGATGCAGAGCATAGCCACAAAGCCACAAAGTATGTCCCCTTTGCCAGTCACTTACATGGCCTGCATACCCACCTCTCTAGCTCAGCACCTCTTCCTGATTCTGAATAGCTATGTCATTGCCTTCTCTCTACAGTGTTGACCTTTTATTGTGGGCAGCCACCGGCTACAAAGATTTCTTTGGGATACATAGAGGTTGAATGGTAGTTCCCAAAGACCATGTCTGTGTCCTTGCACTGTGACTTTGACCTTGTGTTGAGTTTGCTTTCTATTGTTGTGATAAACACTATGACCAAAAACAATTTAGGGAGGAAAGGGTTTATTTTACCTTACTGGATATCCATCATTGAGGGAAGTCATGGCAGGAACTCAACACACAAACCTGAAGGTAGGAACTGAAGCAGAGACCGTGGAGGAATGCTGTTTACTGCCTTGCTTACCTACCTATCTTTTTTTTTAAAGATTTATTTATTATGTACACAGTGCTGTGCCTGCATGTACATCTGCAGGCCAGAAGAGAGCATCAGATCATATTACAGATTGTTCTGAGCCACCATGTGGTTACTGGGAACTGAACTCAGGACCTTTGGAAAGGCAGTCAGTGCTCTTAACCTCTGAACCATCTCCCCAGCCCCTCACCTACTTATCTTCTGTAGGCCAGGGCGACATGCTTAGGGAATGGTGTCACCCATAGTGGGCTGGGCCCTCCCACATCGATCATCAATCATGAAATGACCACAGCCCAATCTGATCTGAGAAACCTCTCAATTGAGACACCTTTAGATGACTAGGCTGTGTCAAGTTGACAGTTGAAGTTAACTAGGACAAAGACAGAAAAGGATAAACCTATAGAGTTTCTGGGAACAGGGGCTCAGTTTACACCTTGACTTGGACTTACAGACTCTAGAAGTGTATTAATTTCTACCATCATCTTTGGGATGATTTGCTATGGCAGTTCTAGAAAATGGCAGTAGAGCTTTTGAAAAACCCTGTTTGTTCCTGTTTGACAGAAAAGCACCCCAATCTGAATGCTTCCTGGACTTGCATAGTGAACCCATCAATGCATCAATACTTGCTTCTCCTCTTCCTCTTCTTCCTTGTCCTCCTCGTGTGTGTGTGTGTGTGTGTGTGTGTGTGTGTGTGTGTGTGTGTATGTATGTATGTGTCCAGGTCATCCATGTGGATCCTGGGAATTGAACTTGGGTCTTCAGGCCATATCAGCTGGGACAGAATTTTCTTATGAGCTTACTAGGAAAATTTGCTGTGTCCACTATGGCACAACATATATCTTTTTTTCTACCTCCTTCAGCCTTCCCTATTTAGTGTGGACAATATCCACCATAATCCCATGTCAGAAGGTGCATGTCCCAGTGTCTAAAAACAGTCTCAGAGGTCTGATGCATACCTATCATCAAGTCATCCCATTCTCTGACTGGAAGCCACCCCAGGGAATACTTTTTCTGTTCTTTCCCCAGGCATACCCTTTTCAAGTCTTCCTGGCTAACACATATGGGAAATGAAAAGTACAGCACAGGGGGCCATGTGATCTGCCTCGTTGAGATGGCCAGGAATGGGAGTTAAGAGTGCACTAATATTCCTCCTGTGATTTCTCTACAGACGCCATAAGCCAGAAAGAAAGCTTCTCGAAGTTTCAGGCTCAGGGACCAAGTTCAAAACCTATGCCTATGCCTATGTCTTCTCTAAATTTCCCATGGAAGAAGTCCTCAGTGCAACAGTGTCAAAAAAGCAGAGCCCTCTGGAGGCCACCAGACTGCAATGGCTGTGCTTCCCCATGGACGGGGCTGAGGCCAGTAAACAGAAGTGTTGGTGAGAGCTAACTAGGTCTTTTTGGTCTTCTGTTATGTGAGTTTGTAGAATTGACTGCACCCTCTCGTAAGTAACACTTCTTTTTCATAAATAACCCAACATATGGTAGTTGTGTTGGCAACCTATGTGGACTAAGCCATGGCCTAAGGTGAAGAAGGCAGCATGGTAAAAGCAAAGGAGGTGCTCATTCTCAGGGCTGTGTAAGGCTTCAAAGCTGGGTAAAAACCCCAGCAGCACTGGAGGAAAGCCATGATCAGTACTCCAGTGGCTTCCGGGTATTTTAGAAGGAGGAAGAAGCTGCCTTTGTTATCTATCTCCAGCTTTGTGCATCAGGAGTCAGATTAAAAGCCACCTGGGTTTTCCCAGCTCACTTAATAAAAACTGAAGTCCTGGCTGGCCACACATCTAGTGTCCTCAGCCCTGCCCAAGATTATTCCTTTCTGATCCCACATCCTGTCGTTCCCTTCACTTCCTGCTGCAGTAACCCCGCCCCTTCCTTTTTCTTAAGCATTCTAAGCTCTGTCCACCCAAGGTCTTTGCTTGGCTGTCTCCATGCTGGGAACATTCTCTCCTCCCCACCTTGTAGACAACAAACCCACTCCTTACTTCCTCCAGGCCTATGCTCAGATGTCACTTGGGAGAGAGGACTTCCCTACCTGCCCTACAGAACCAGTGCTAGTGTGCACCATCATCTGTGTCCTCTCCCACATGTGTACCGCCACCACCTGTGTCACCTGATTTTGCACCCACTTCCTCTCCAGCACTACGACCTGACTTGCTAGCCACAGACAGGCAGACAGCTGTACACACTGCAGGTCTTTCTGAGAAACGATAGAAAATTCAGCCAGCCGCCTTCTCCCACAAGGCACTGAGCGTGCCATTTGCTCTGTCACTGGTACCAAAATCCTTCTGGAAATTGCACAGCAGGAAGCTGCCTGCCTTTGGACGTTCTGGACTCTGTATTAGGGTAGTTTTTCCATTCCACAGTGTTAATATACTATCTACCTGGATTCCTTCTCTCTGGTTTTCAGGAAGCTTGAGGCTAAATCTAAGGCTGAACAATACCAGCTCATCTTTCTGGTTATGCCAGGCTGTGTCAGGCTGTGCTGTGAGGACTTACTGAAGGCAGGACTAAGCAGGATGGAAGGGCTACGGCTTCCCGACTACATTGCCAGCAAGGGCTGGTGGCCTTCCTGACCCAGAGGGCCTGTGGGAAATTTAACAATGCCCAGAGCAGACAGGGGGAGGCTGAACAGAGGCAAGGAGGTCTTGCTCACATGGTCCTCATGTGGAAAGCTATACAAATGATGAAAGATGGCCATAGGCTTATACAGTTTTTCAACTAGAAAGAATTGCGGGCAAATCCAAATCCTTCTTTTATAGACACTAGAAAAGCTGAACAGCAAGCAACTTGCTTAAGGCAGAAACAAGGGGATGAGAGGTCTTTCTCCTCTAGCCTAAAGCTTTCTCCATGGTCCCACCCACACTTTGCCTACGAAAAGTTTTTCAGGGCAGATCCTTCAGAAACGGGTGAAGAGGCTAAGCCTGCGCGTGTATGAGTCTTCTCACCCAGACAGGTGTCCCAAATTCAAATAACCAGGGGAGCTGAGTTCCTGAAGATCATTTTCCTCAGAGCAGAGCCTTCCCTGGCTAGTGTCCTGGCCTCCCGTGCTTTAGAGGCTGCTGGGCGGAAGGCTGGAGTGTCCTCATCCTTCTGCCGGAAACAACAGAGCCTGAGCAGTTCAGGGAGTGGGAGGTGGGGGGTGGGGGAGGGGGTGGCTTAAAGTTCGGGGATAAATAGCAGGTGGCAGGAGAGATCGCTAAGCAGGGGGCTCCAGGCCAAGCCTAACAAGAGGCAGCTAGGGACTGGTTTCCCTCAACCTTGGAGGGATCCTCAGCGTTGTTTCTTAAAAATTCCTAAAATCCGAGGTGAGGGTGGGGGAGGGGGAGACTAAAGGGACCGTGAATACCTTGCTTTCATCGGACACTAGTTACTTTTATTATTGTCATAAGCAAGCACGGGACAAGAAGCAGCCTGAGGAAGGAAGGGCTCCTTTGGGCTTACATTTCAAGGGGATCACAGTGGAAAGGCATGGCCATGGGTATGAGAGGCTAGCCGACCAAAGCACAGTCAGAGCAGAGAACAGGCAGGCAACAGCGCTGGCCTGGGAAAGAAACCTCAGGGCACTGAAACACACTACTAGCCTATGGGAGACGTTCCAATTCAGTCAGCCGCACTGTCAGGCCCGCAGCTTTGATGGGTAACTAGGAGCTATCTTAATAGCCTCTGTTATTGTGGAGGTATTCGGGACCCCTTGACTACTTGAAGATGGGTATCCCACAGCTGCCTCTGAGCTTTTGTTGGACAACCTACCTACCAACTTCTGAAAGGAGCACTGTCCCTCAGTGACGGTAATTCCAATTAAACTCTTATTTCAGGAAACTGTTTAAAATAGTCGCTTTCCATATGGCTTTTTCAAAATCCTTTGTGTGAGCTGTTCCTCCCCTCCGGCCTCCTCGCATTTTCTTCTCACTCAACCTTCTTCAGACCCCCTGTGTTCTGCTGTCCCCTTCTTCACTCTTCACCAATGGTGAGCCTTTCCAATTTCTTTTTCTTTATTTTTCTTCCTTTCCATTCTTTTTGTTTTGTTTTTTGTTTGTTTGTTTGTCTTCGAGACAGGGTTTCTCTGTATAGCCCTGGCTGTCCTTGGTTCACTCTGTAGACCAGGCTGGACTCAAACTCACAGCAATACGCTTGCCTCTGCCTCCCAGAGTGCTGGGATCGCAGGTGTGTGCCACCACGCCTCGCCTGCTCTTTTCTGATTTCTTGGCCTCTATTGGTGCTCCAAGTTAAATACACAAATGTAAGGATTTGAAGCTGGGACCTACACATGAGAAAGAATACACAGTATTTGTCTTTCTGGGTCTGAGTTACTTTGTTCGGTATAATTTTTCTAGTTCCATTCATTTACCTGCAAATTTTATACTTTCCTTTTTCTTTACAGCTCAATGAAATTGTATTGTATATAGTACCACATTTTTCATTACCCATTCATCAGTTGACCGGCAGCTAGGTTGGCAAAGTAGGGGGCAGGCAGTTAGGGGTTGAGACATGATAAGAGATTATATTCATGGGTAAAAGTATCAAACAATACAGAATAAAAAACCAAACAAACAAAAACAAAAAACCAATGACAAAACAAAACAATTGGGAGGCAGAGCCAGGTAGATCTCTATGAGTTTGAGGCCAGCCTAGTCTACAAAGTGAGTCCAGGACAGCCATAGCTCTGTTACACAAAGAAACCCTGTCTTGAAAACCCAAAAAATAAAATAAAATAAAATAAACCATAAATACAATGATCGCGCGCATTCTGGCCAGCAGTTTTAGGAATGAGGATCTCACCTTAGAACACAGGTCATCCTAATGAATGGGTATATTTGACAAGTTCCGGCTGAGTGGTTTTCAAAGACTTCCGCTCAGAGCCCTAGGAAGCTCGGCCTCTGCCCCTGGTGCCACCTTCCTTGTGTTTACAGTCAGCCGAACACAGAGGCCTGTGGGAGAGGGGCTCCTTTTAGAAATTGGGGGCTGGTGAGCTGTGGGAAATGCAAGGAAACACTGGGTCTGTTCGTCCCACTCTCCTTACCTTGCTGGTATCTCCACAGTCAGAGCCTTTCAGTGAGGGCTTCGGGCTCTGTTCTGCTACCCTCATGGATTTCATGCCCACGTTAGGCTGGGGCCTAGTTTTCTATCTTGTAAAGTAATGGCCTTTGGCACAGGGGCAGCTCACCAGCAAGAATCCCAGTAATGGCCATGTGGCTGTGGTTATGAAAGCTGAGTGGGGAAATTTTGCAATGATGCGTTTTTCCTGTGAGACATGAGGCTCTGTCATGAGTCTGTGTTTCACCTTCACTTTGTTTCAGAGTTCATCTAAACCCTATCCCAGGTGGGAGATGTTACAAGCATCTTCTGACTTCTACCAAGGGTGCCTTGCCGGGATCAAGAGGGCGGGAGCAGGTGTGGAGTGCGAAGTCTGAAGGACTTGAGCTGATGACGCTAAGGCAAGAAATTGGAAACTGCTGTGAACTTTCTGTTTGTCTCTGGAAAATCTGTCCTGCACTGTGCTTGTCAATTGTTATTTCCCCAAGCCTGGCCCACTCTCTAAGGTTTGTTTTTACAAGTGTAGCTGTTGGTCTGGGGGGACGGCTAGGCTGCTAAAGAGCTAAGAACGTGGGTTAAGAGTCCCAGCTGAATGTGGTGGCCTACACCCACAATCCAGTCTCAGTACTGAAACAGGATGGTCCTTAGGGACCTATAGACAGCTAAATTTTCAGAGTCGGTGAGGTCGGGGCTCAGTGAGAAACTTGGCTTCAAAAATTAAGATAGGTGCTAGGTGTGGTGGTACATGCCTTTAATCCCAGCACTTGGGAGGCAGTGGCAGGTGGATCATTGTGAGTCTGAGGCCAGCCTGATCTACAAAGCAAGTCCAAGACAGCCAAGGCTATACAGAGAGACCCAGTCTCGAAAAGAAAAGAAAAGAAAGCAGACTGAGTAAACCTTGAGGAGCCAACCAGTAAGCAGAACTCCATGGCCTCTGAATCGGCTCCTGCCTCCAGATTCCTGCCATGTTTGTTTGAGTTCCTGTCCTGACTTTCTTCAATAATGAACAGGGCTGTGGAGGTGTAAGCCTAGTAAACCCTCTCCTCCCCAAATTACTTTGGTCATAGTGTTTTGTCACAGCAATAGATACCCTAAGGCAAAGATTACAGTCTACAAGAGGCACTGTATTGGCTTTATGCAAACGCTAGGCCATTTTTTAGAAGGGTCTCATGTCCCTATATTTTTATGTGGAGCATCCTAGAACCCCATGGATACTGAGGGGCAGATGGATCGTTTTCCACTCCTGTCTGAAAAGAAGTAGAGACGTAGAGGAAAGGGCAGTGTCCCTGTAGAGGTAGAGGCTAGAGACAGAATTGGAAATGGTCTCAAACACACACTGTTAGCTCTCTGCTGGCTGTGACACCCACTGCCATCAAGTCCTAGAGTTCCATGGTCTGCAGTACACTGGGGTACACACAAGAGACTGGACACACAGGTCTTTGCTTTCTGTGAGTGATCTCCAGAACATCTTCTGCCTAAAAACAAAATCAAACTTTTTTTTTTTGAGAGGAAAAATATTTTTATTTTTAAAATATATTTTATTAATTCAAAATTAAACTCTTAAGCCAAGGTGGCCCACCAATGGAGGCATACATTTGGAGGCTTATACTTTTTTACTTTTGGGTATAAATTTGATTTATGTTTTCCTTTCATTTTCCTTGCTGTTAATACTGATCTTTAAATTATACAAATTAAATGCATTCTCACTCTCAGAGATTCTAGTAAATTAGAATGACAGAGTCAAATGTGAAAGGGTCTGATTGTCTCCTCCCTAGACAGCCCGTCTCTTCCTTAGAGATAACAATTGTTGATCACCTGCTGTGACTTCTTTGGGCTCTTTTTCTGTACATTCAAGAAAAATGTGTTTGTGTGTGTGTGTGTGTGTGTATGTGTGTGAGATGACCTCCTTCATATGAACGACACAATCTCTGGTTCTCTTTCCTTTCTTCCCATAGAATCCACTCACACATCACATTTCAGCTCTTGCCTTACTGATTAAATCTTGGCTTAGTATCACCAAAAACAAACAAACAAACAAACAAAACCAAAACCAAAAACCCAAAAAAACAAAACCAAAAACCAAAAAACTGCAGCTTAAGTTTGCTTACAAAATATGCTATTATTACCATTTGATGTAAAAATTCCCCAAACAACAAGAACACTCATTTAGTGTTGAGATTTACTGTTTCTTTCATACCCATAGAGTCAGAGGCACTGGCACTTTCTAGAATGTGGATTGTAGTCATCCTTGTTTCTCTGAAATCAGTGGCTCACGGTGTATGGCCTCCCAGCTGAGAGGCCAAGCCTATTGTGCTCTAGGAAGAAGCCCGGGATGTTGGGATGTCGGATGTCGTTACACTTGGCTACCCAGTGGCACCAGTCTCCCGGCATTTCTTATGCTCTTGTCCTCTTTGGCTGTTCAAAGGCTTGGCACAGATTCTCACAGTGAGTTTCCACCTGTGCAAGCAACGCCTGGTGTGTTTATATTGGGGTATGCATAACGTAATGTGATGTTTTTGCATAGTGTAGTATTTAAGGTAAGTAAGGTATGAGGAGTGTGTGATGTAGTACAGTGTGGTGTGTGTAGTGGGATGAGGGGTGTGTTGCAATATGCAGTGGTGTGTGTGTGTGTGTGTGTGTGTGTGTGTGTGTGTGTGTGTAGCATTTAGGGTGTTTTCATGTGGTATACATGATGTATGTCATTATGTGTGGCAGTCTGTATACCTTTTGGTGTATCTTTGTGTGTGCGTGACGTGTGCTGCTGTGCTACGTTTGGTGCTGTGCGGAGACTCCAGCCCGATCCTTCGTACTTATTGGTCCACTTCTGTGAGAGCAGGAGGGCTGAGGGAAAGCAGTCGGTGTATCCAAAGATGAGGCGGTGAGGGAGAACTGCTCTCCGATTCACCCTGTTTCATGGCTCCTATAACAGTCGTTTCAAGTGAGGAACACACAAAGAACCTAGTAAGCATATTTCCCTTTTCTGCATAGACGGTTCAGGATGGTGGGCACCTGATGAAGCTTCAGCAAGATGCCCCTTGTTGGAAGTGTTTGGGCGCCACTCAACGTGTAGTTTGAGGACACACTCCTGATGAATTTTGACCTGCCTTGTTCTCCTACTTCCGAAGACCTGCTTTCTGAACTCAGAGAGATCATCTGGTCGATATAACCAACCCAATGTTCATTTTTCTTTCTTCTGCCTCCTGAGTGCTGGGATTAAAGGCATGCACCACTATACTGGGCCATGAAAAAAAAACTTTTTTTTTTGTTTAGAGTTACAATTCTGTCTTCCACAGGCACGTAGAGTCTTTCATTAGAAAAATGTCTTTTCCTCATGTCCAGAGAGACACTTAGTCTCAGAGGCTGGGCCCCAAGATGTAGAAACCTGATTTAAAGATGGACACCATCTCGGAACCTTGGTGGGAGCAACTTAAGAAGAAAACCAATGTCTTCCTCCATTGTGAGTTTGTTGGATTTTTATACGCCATGTCTTGTTTTTCTTGGTTAATGACGTTTAAGACACACTGTAATTGTTGGTTAATAGTTTTTTATGTTTTTGTTTTGTTTTGCCTTTCTTTTTTTTTTTCCCCTTTGCCTGAGACAGGGTTTCTCTGTGTAGCCTTGGCTGTCCTGGACTCGCTTTGTAGACCAGGCTGGCCTCGAACTCACAGCGCTCCTCCTGCCTCTGCCTCCCAAGTGCTGGGATTAAAGGGGTGCACCAGCACCTCCCAGGTGGTTAATAGTTTCTATCTGACACCTCTCCTCAACCAGAGTGGCAAACATTGACTAAAGTTTTTATCAGCAAGTTTTCAGGATTTAAAAAAAATGCACAAAGTTCTATTTATCATGCCGTGAAGAAATTCAAACTTTTTGTTCTGCTTCCCTTTCAGGTTGATAAGAGACTGAGAATAGACTCAAGAACTCAGATGGTGGTAAAAAGACAACACAGGGCTTTGGGGAGGCCCATTTAGCCTCTCAACATCGCTTCGGAGGGGCCAGCTGTCTTCAGGGAGGGTCGTGTGAACCGTCCCGGAGAGAGACTGGATCCTTCTCCATTGCCCCTGTGGGATACCTTACAGCCCTGAGCTCCGGACAGAGGCTGTCACTGGAACTGACTGTTGACACCCGTTTGTGGCAGCCAGGGGGCTGAGCGCTGGCACTTTTCTCCAGAGCCCTGCATTTTTTGAGGATGGAGTGAATGTTTATGTTTTCATGAGGCCATGTGAAAAGAATGTGGATCTTAGAAAAGAGCCCTATTTGTTCAAAGGACAATCGCAAGATCCTTTGCAGGCAGCCATATTTTCTCTTCCACAGTCTCAGGAAAGACAGAAAGAAAGGGACGGGGTCTGGTTCTGAGGGACCTGTGCTCAGATAGATCCCTTCCAGGTGAGAGTTTTCTGCCGCTTTGCTTAAAGTTTTCACTACTGTCTTAGCTACCAAGTTCGTCAAAGCAGTTAGCTTCATAGGCTTCTATGAGCCGATGAGGCCCAGTGTCTTGCACAAATGAACGATGTGGGGGCCAAGTGTGAATAAAATAATAAAGGAGTGCCCAAATATGCGCGACTCATTTGAATCAATATTCATGCCTGGTTCCACCATGGGCTGTTTCAGATGTTGTCACGCCAGGCCCAGCTGGCCTCTGCAGACGCCCCCTGCAGTAATTTCCTCAGGAAGTGAGCTCACGTCCCTTCGTGGAAGAGAGTTCTAAAATGCTGGTGTTTCCTCTAGGCTAGCTCTGAAGGGTAGGGATTCATGCCAGCCTTTCAGTGGCTCCTCAGAACTGTGGCAAGAGTCTCCGGGAGTAAACCTGCCTCTTTGTGCCTTCACATTTGCAGAGGGAGTGTGGCGCCTGCAGTTTCCAGGGACTGCAGGATGAACAGAGGATGAAGGCAGGGAGGGAATGTTGGTGCCCTTTCGCGCTTTCTCTAGGTCTGTCTCTGTGACTGAGGGAGAGAGTTGGTAGATGGAAACACCTGCAATGTCTTGGCTTTGAGGATGTGAAAGTGTCAGGTTCTATTAGGCCAGATTACCACGCTGATGGTCCAGTGCGAAGGCTTCCCTGTCAAGCTGACAATCCTGCTAGAGCTCTGCTTCTGTATTTCACCCTGGCCTTGGGCTATTGCCTTAACCTCTCTGCATCTCTGCAAACCAAGGGTGACCGTTGGGCCTTCTGTGTGCTCAGAAAAGTGACTGGTTCATGGACAGGAACCACAGACTGCAAATGCTGAAAATATCTCCTCTCTCTCTCTCTCTCTCTCTCTCTCTCTCTCTCTCTCTCTCTCTCTCTCTTTCTCTCTCTCTCTCCCTCCCTCCCTCCCTCCACCCCCCTTTAAAATCAGAAGATTTGTAAATCTGGAGTCTGTTCCCTCCTACAATGTGGGTCCTGGGGATAGAACTCAGATCCTCAAGCTTGGCAGCAAGCACCCTTACCTACTGAGCCATCATTTTGTTGTTGTTGTTTCTCTGTGTAGCCCTGGCTGTCCTGGAACTCCCTTTGTAGACCAGGTTAGCCTCGAACTCACAGTGACCCACCTGCCTCTGCCTCCCGGGTGCTAGGATTAAAGGCGTGCACACTGAGCTTGAAGCTTATTTATTGATTTGGCTAGACTAGCTGGGCCAGTATTCGCAGGGATCCTCTGGCTTCCCAGTACTGGGGTTGGAGATGCACAGCTCCATGCCTGGTGTGTTATGTGAGTGCTGGGGATCAAACCCAGATCCTCACGCGTGGACAGCGAGCTCCTGACTGAGCCATCGCCAACTCCTGTTGGCACCTTCGTACAGACTACTCAGAGCCGGTGACTGCTTCAGACGTGTGAGAAGGCTGTTCCTGCTCCTGTACTCCGGCTGTGCCTTACCTCTGATGCCATCCTTTACTGTGCACAGAGGACTGGTCCAAGGACCCCAGTGCAGGAGTGTCTTTGCATGTCATCCTCACAGCCTTCCATGGGACTGAAATCACCTCTACTGGAAATTCTTAATCCAGTGTTGATGTCGTACGAACGGATGCTTTAATGTACTGAGGGAGTAATGGGAGAGAGAAGTCTGGACACCTTTCTGAATGTTTTCTATTGGTATTTGGCAGACTGAATCTACGGGTAGAGAGAACCCCACTAGATGGGTGTGGTGGTGCACGCCTTCAATCCCAGCATTCAGGAAGCAGAGGCAATCGGGTCTCTATGAGTTCAAAGCCAGCAGGCTCTACATAACCAACTCCATGTCAACCAGGGCTGCATAGAGCAAAACAAACAACAAACACACACACACACACACACACACACACACACACACACACACACACACACACACAAAATGGCCTCTCCACCTCCAACCAACCCCAAAGCTGGTGACTGTGGAGGGCTGTTGCTTTTCTTCGCATTTATTTAAAGGTGTTATGGATAACTCTGGCCTGGGATGGACATCTGAAGAAGCCTCTATGGCAGGTTTTGGCACACCACTTTCCTACCCTTAGGCCTTCCCTTCCCCTCACCAATGGATATGTGTGCTGAATCTATTTTCTTTAACGTAGAGGATTTCTCGACATTATTGACATTTTGGCCCTGGTAATCCTTTGTTGTACGTGAGGGGGCTGTCCTGTGCATTGTAGGCTATTTGGCAGCATGCCTGGCCTCTGCCTACTAGATGTAACTAGCAAGTTTAGTTCCAGCGGTGACAAGCAGATTTGTCCTGAGACACAGTGAGTGTGCAGAGAAATAGAGGAAATAATTCCTGGTCGGAACCCTCCCTCCTAATGGGATGCACACTACTTTTTTACAATTTTATTTATTTATTTTCAATTAAAACTTTTCTTAGGGGGGGCTGGGTGTGGGTGCATCTTTAATCCCAGAACTTTGGAGGCAGAGGTGGATCTCTGTGAGTCCAGGCCAACCTGGTTTACATAGTGAGTTACAGGACAGCCAGGCCTAAACAGTGAGAGCCTGCCTCAAAAATGAAGAAAAAGAAAAAGAATGTTTTTGCTTGTGTGTCCGTGCCACACGGGTGTGAGGGTGTCTCTGGAGGCCAAAGGATGACAGTTGGGGGTCAGAGCTACAGACCGTTGTGAGCCAGCTGACATGGATGCTGGGAATAGAGCTCGGATTGTCTGTAAGTGTACTAAGCACTTTTAACCTTGGAGCTGTAGCTCTAGCCACTCCCACGGCTCTTTTTAAGGAATCCTCCAAGACAACAACTGAAACAGGCGAAAGGCAGTTCATTTTGCAAATCACATCCATGTATGTGAGGGGGTGCACGATACAGCAAGCGTGTGGAGGTTGGAGGACAGCTTGCAGGAGTGGGTTCTCTTCTCCCACATGTAAGTCCTCAGGCCCCCAGGCTTGGCTTGGCAGCGAGTGCCTTTACCTGCTGAGCCATCCTGACAGCCCCACATTGCTTTGAATGTTCGCTAAACACCAAAATCGAGGACCGTGCAGGTGTGTGTATGTGCAGAGGCTGCCACAGAAAATGCCTGTAGAATCCAATCTCATTATATGTCTCTTTTATAATTTATGTATATTTTCCTACATGTTTATCTGTTGCTTAGTGTATGTGAGTGTGAGCTCATGAGGGGCGCAGAGTGCATTTGCAGGTCAGAGCCTTTGGGAGGCAGCTCTTACTTTCCACCTCGTTGAAGTCTCTCTTGTTTCCTGATGAGCAGTGCACTGCAGGTGCTTTCTGCAGCTACCCCCCCCCCCTTCTTTCCCCTCCTGCCTGACTCCACACTTGTCTGGAAATGAATCAGGATGGGTGAAAATCTTTCTCTCTCTCTCTCTCTCTCTCTCTCTCTCTCTCTCTCTCTCTCTCTCTCTCTCTCTCTGTCTCTCTCTCTGTCTCTCTCTCATACCCCCTCCCCCTTAAAATCAGAAGATTTGTAAATCTGGAGTCTGGTCTCTTCGACAATGTGGGTCCTGGGGATAGAACTCAGATCCTCAAGCTTGGCAGCAAGCACCCTTACCTACTGAGCCATCATTTTATTGTTGTTGTTTCTTTGTGTAGCCCTGCCTGTCCTGGAACTCTCCTGAGGTGGGTTGGCAAGAATGGTTACTATAGATTAATCTGGGTCATTTATAATTACACTGTCCAGTACTGGTAACAGCTGGCTAGTGAACACTCCAAATGCAATCATTCAACATTGTGGTGTGTGTTAAGTGTGAAACACACACTGGATTTGGAAGAGTTAGTAAGAGAATAAGAACAAATATTTCATTTCTAAGGATTTTTGTTTGTTTGTTTTTCGTTTTGTCTTGTTTTATTTTTGAGACAGGGTTTCTCCAGCCCTGGCTGTCCTTGACTTGCTTTTTAGACCAGGCTGGCCTCGAACTCACAGTGATCCTCCTGCCTCTACCTCCCTGAGTGCTGGTCATTTCTAAGTTTTTAGAGTCCTTATCTGTTGCAATGATATATTAGATAGATTGGCTTAAGTAAAATCTATTACTAAAATTAATTTTACCTGGCCCCTATTACCTTTTAATGTGTCCATTGGGAGGATACAGTTTTATTAAGATATAATTATCAAATAAAAATTAAAGAGAGTTAGAGTGGGCAGTTAGAAGTTTAACATCACAGGAGGCTTGCTGTGCTGCCTTCTTCCATCTTTGTTCCCTTTTACTTCCCTTTTTACTTTTTTTTCTTTGTTGGTGGTGCTGGGGGTCGAACTCAGAGCCCCGGGTATACTAACCAAGAGCCCAACTGCTGAGCTGCATTTCCTATGAGGAGCATTGATACAGACCATGCATTCTCAAGGGGCGTAGAAACATGATTCTTGAGGGTGGTGGTGAAACAACTATAATTTATGCATATTTATGTTTATATAAACAGATTTATGACGCATCTATGGTCTTAAAATCCATAGAGCAGGAGTTAGGAAAAAAATGTCTAAGAAAGCCCCTTATATGGCTAATATTGCAAGTTGAGAGACAGTGCCTGGAAATGCACGTGATCCCAGAGCTGCCACTCACTGCTGCCTGCCTCCATACTTGTGTTTAGCATAGTATTAGTAGAAATATTTTTATCATCTCACGCAAACGGGCAAAGAATAGAGTTATGCTGAGTTTATAATAAATGGATCAAACTGCCTTCGAGGTTCCCGATCAGTGTGAAGAACAAGAGTGCCGAGGGCTTGCTGACGGCTGAGTCCCTGCTCACTTAATTTTGTGTTGAGTTGACAGCATAATCATTTGTCGCAGCGTCTATGAACGCTACTAATTCTGCCGCTTTGTGCACAGATGATCTGCCTGTTTGTGTTAGGCTTCTATGGCATGGCTTACCTATCTTGTCAGAGTTTAGGGCTGTCCATGACATCTGTGATCAGACGGGTGGAGATGCCGGCTCACAGCTGATAAAAGGAGACTAGAGATCATGATGTTCTGGGGTGCTACACACCATCCCAGAATGAAGCTTAGCCATTTGGCCTCAGAGCTCTGCAGCCGTAGACAGGAGTATCAGTAAGCCCCCAGGCCAGCAGTCCACAGGCTAAGAAAAGGGCCCTGGGGATTGTGGGCCACCAGGGGCTCCATGGGTTAAATCAATGGATGCTCTTCCATGTGAAATGGAGAGGGAAGTCACCAAAATGAGGCTTGATGTTTGTTTGGTTTTTTTTTTTTTTTGCTTGTGTTTGGTTGGTTGGTTGTTGTTGCGTGCGCGCGTGCGTGCGTGCGTGCGTGCATGCATGCGTGCGTGCGTGCGTGTGTGTGTGTGTGTGTGTGTGTGTGCGTGCGTGTGTATGTGTGTGTGTGTGCAATATAACGAATAGAACTTACATGACTTTGATGGGCTCTTTAACAAAGGTCTTGTACAGCATGTAAAGAGTGTGAGCCGTTGAGTCTCTGAGACGTTAAGCCATTTGTTTTGAGGCTATGGGAGAAGCTTTTGCTTACTGACAGCTAATGAGTCTGAGTTGGCGGATGCTCTGTGGTTATGCCCTGCCAACCTGGCTCCACTCAAACACACTTTTAGTGAGTCCTAATCAAAGTTTTATTCATGGTTTCGATGGGAGAACTAGCTGGTGGAGAAGCAGATGAAGAACTGGTTTATATGATTAGCTGCTAAAATCTAATAGGTTAGATACAACGTTGGTCGATATTCTAAAAGGGCCACAGAGCCGTGACTTCTAATCACCTTTTCTCCTGGATAAGCAACTTGCTTTTCTAGTGGCCCAAATCAAATTTCAACTCCTACTTTACACAATCTAGGTGTTGATGAAAATCACAGATAGAGGAAGTCAGGAAGCCATACTGTTGGGATTTTACCGAATATTCTCATTTTTCTAAGTCTACCTCACATACAATTGTGTAAGTCAGATCTCTGTCACTATGGCAAAATAATTGAGATAATCAACATAAAAGACAGAAAGGTTTATTCTGGGCCATGATTTATTTTTCTATTTTTATTTTTTATTCAGTATTGCGTTTTTACTTTGGGGGAGATGAGGAAGAAGTGGCAAAACCAGTGTCTCCTTGGAGTCTCCCAAGTGTAAGGGACTCCAAAGTTTATGTACAAGGACTGGATAGCCTGACCAGGCAAATCAGATGGAAGGCCCCCAAGACTCTTTTTTCTATTGATTTCTACGAATAAAATGATAAGCTGTATAGGTGACCAATCTATGGTACCTGATAAACGCCAGTTGCTTTCTAGCTGCCTTTCCTCACTGGCTTACAGACACCTAGACATCATTATCTCTCTCCTTTTCCAGAATAAAACTCACCTAGCAAACTAGGGAACTCCCAGTGCAGTACAGCTTATATATAGAACAGATAGAACAGGTGTTAAGCTGACTCTCCATCCTCCCCATCCTCCCATCCTCCCATCCTCCCATCCTCCCCATCCACCCCATCCTCCCCATCCACTAAGCGAGGAATGTTGTGACTGACTTTTCAGAGGGCTAGTCAGCTTGCCCTGGCAGATTCCACATGGGGGACTGTGGTCTGCAAGGCTCTAGTGCACAGGCCTCTCTTTTTGGCGCTGATAACTGTAGGTTAAAGAAGCGCACACGCATGCTGATTTCTTAGGCTGTCTTCAGGATTTTAACAGCTTTGCTGTGCTCAGTGTCTTGGAAATCCGCATCATTCACAGCTAGAACTTGGACCCCTTCCTGAAGTCCTGCGCGATGTGCATCAGGGTCTGGAATCACCTTGGAGATAAAGACGCCAGGAGGCTTTTCCTCCCGGATGTTAAATCATAACTGAGCACCAGGAGGCTTCTTCAGTGTGACAATTCGGGGCAGAAACTGGGTCAACTCATTATTGTAGACTGGGTGGTACCCTCTCTCATGGGGAGGAATCTATGCTGGAGGATTCTCAGAGGCAGGCATGAAAATCGCTGGGTAGTTATCATAAGGAATCAGGCGGTCCATTTCAGGGAAAGCTCAGCAAATAGGCCTCCCTCAGCGGCGCCGCCGCTCACAGCCAATTCGACCCAGGAACCGGAAGCAGATGCTCGCTTCCATCCCTGGGCCATGATTTTTATAGGTCTCAGTACATGGTCTCGCGGCCCTGTTGTTGGTCCTGTGATGATCATGTACACCTAGGGTGGGGGTAGGGATGGTGGAGACAGCCAGGCAGGAATCGGCACTCCAATCTTGCCTTCAATGACATGCCCTTGGTGACTTGTTTTTCTCACCTTCCAAGAGCACCCAGCTGATCTTTAACATAGTCCAATAAGATGTAAATAAGTCCTTATAGCAGAAATAGGTGGTAGAGATTGACATAAAATCTTCAGTTGTAAATCCTAGTTATACTTGATGAGGAATTTAAAAAAAAAATACAATTGTCATTTAAGCTAAGTGTCCCTATTACATCCAAAGGCCTTAGCCTAATTTTTTCTTTCTTCTACCATTCCAAGCAAGTGAGTAACAGAAGATGCAAAATCAGCCCACACTTGACAGTGACACATAGGACAACTCTTAACTGTGACACATTCTTGTCTTGAACCACATTTGAACCTTTGGGTGCCATGAACCCTGCTGCCGGCTAGCAAACCATAGCTTTCTGGTCTTCAGACTCAAGAGAGGCGCCTTGGACTTCAAATGGCTATTACAAAACAACGTTTTGATGAGTTAAGTGTAAATGAATCAGAAGCATGTGGACTTAATTAGCCTCAAACAGCCATTTCAAAATGTAAGAGTAAAAAAAAAAAAAAGCATGCTTGTGTCAAATCTCATCTTGGAGGTTTCCTGCTAAATTCAAAAGGGTGGGAACGAAGAGCGGACCATGTACCAAGCATTCAGGTTGCTCACTTTATGCGCACTGTCTTATCGGGGACCAGGGAACTGTGGGAAACTTCTTCTACAGCCACGGACTGTGCTTCAGGGTTGTGGTTGCCAGCCCATTCGTGGCCTACATTTAATTAAACCAGGCCTACGCATGGCTGGAGAGAACGCAACTTCCATGTTTTTGAAGACGGGCCAGGGTGCAGTCCACATGGGACCATGTGTGTGGTCTTCTTTTACAGTTAAAATAACCCCATATTATTCTTCTTATGCCCCATGAGTTTTTCCATGTTACTCTTCATTCTGACCACAGAGACAGTGTAGGGCTGAACACAGCTTGCCCCTTTTGCCTCTTCTGGGTGGAACTGATCAGTGTCCAGCAGAATCAAGGAGAATACACATGCCTTTCCGCTTAAAGGTTGAGGTGTTCTTTCTCTCCAGTGGGAAAGGCGTTAAAAGCTCAAAGGTCAAAAATCAACCTTCCAGTTGAATGAAAGGAGGGCCTTTTATAGAATAGAAAAAGTGTTGGAGAGGAAATAAACAGGGCTTAACTCCTTGAAGGCCACAGTGGAAATGTGGGACAATTATTTTCATGGCTTTCAAGAAGTCACGCGTCTGGTCTAGGCTATTTTATGCATTGAGATTGCCCCAGACTTGTTACAGAAAGGGCAGACAGACACAGTTGCTGAGTGAGGGCCCCCTCAGCTGTCTTCTCAACATCTTTACAAACAGGTAGAATTGTTCCTGTTCCACAGCTGAAAAAACTGCCCTGCTGGAGGCTGAGATCTGCTCAGAGTCTTCGGGTCAAGAAGGGAACAGCTGGGCATGAATCCAGATCTCTAAGTTCCATGTTTAGGAAAATTTCCAGTATTTCCCCATCTACCAATGTGGAATGTGGAATAAAGCAAGTAAAAGAGAATTGGGTCCGGATCATTTTTACTTACTGGTCCAATATGACTTTCATCAGGTGGGCCCAGGAACGCTCTGCTGTCTCCAGGCATTGGTTCTTGTTTGATGGTCCTGACTCATGCCTCTGGTCCGGGCTTAATAATAGCATCCCATTTCTCTCTCCAAAGTGTCCTGGCTTGCCGATAAATTGCCTGGGCACTCAACTTTGAATCTAGCCTAAAAGGGTCAGATCATAGAGGTTTTATTTGGCCAAAGCACTGAACTTTTTCCATTCTAGGGGTTTCCTATGTTTTTCTAGTAAGAGTTTTCATGAGTTGATGATGTGCACCCTTTCTGTTTGTTTTGTTTTCAGATCTTGATATAAGAACCTAACGCAGACTCGGGCATCAGTTAGGCACCAATGCCTAGCTTGTGTGTAATTCTTCACCACCTAGTTCTTCCCAGAAATCCTATAAATTGTGTCTTACTCTGGGGTATAATATTGTCAGTCACCTCACACAGGAAAGAGTAGAACCACCTATAGCAACCCCGCTCCTACGTAGGCAAGCTGTTCTTGAATGCCTTTCCTCCTCCTCCTCCTCCTTCTCCTCCTCACCCACCCCCTCCTCCTCTTCTTCCTCTTCCATCAGGAATTGCCTCTGCTCTATCTTCACAATGACAAGGCCCCTGGACTGTCCCATGGGCTCCCATGGCCCCTTATATCAGGACTTGTTATACTCCATTGCTATACTCTCTCACTATACTCCATCAGGAATTAAGTTCTCTTAATTTTATTGTCCTCACAGGAGCGGTATAAAAGCAACCAAACGCCGTAGTTTCCACCAACCCTCTGAATTCTTGTTTCAAGGACATACCGTACTATTGTCACAGAGCTCACAGTAGGGCTAGTCCTCCATGTGAGGGAGGGAATGAGAGCAGCCAAGAGAGAGAAAGTGCTGTGAACGGGCACCTCACTGCCTAAGAGAAGTTACCAGATGTGTCTCCCATAGAGCGCTTGCTTGCTGTAGACTGCCTGCTTTGTAAAAGGGCTCATTTACACATATAAAAGAAAGAAGAGATTTGTGACATTATGAAGATAAGAAACACTAGAGAATTCCAAGAGAGACTTCCCCTGCAGTTCCTTTCACTGCCCATCCTCCTGTCATATTGGCTAATTCTTGATGTCATGGCTCTTGAACCATCTCTTTGGCTCTCTCTGCTTTATCACACTTAACCATTTTTGGTTGTAAGGAACAGAAACCAAGTCTGGTTGATTTACCCAAGGGGAAAAATATTTGTGGAGAATGTGGGTTGCAGGAACTATTTCAGAAGCAGACTCTGAGAAAAGATTTGAGTGTTTTAAGCTGTTGTGTTGAGAAGAGCTTTTAGGGAGAACAGGTAAAAGGATTGTGGGTAGAGAGAGTCAGGGAGGTCAAGGCAGTCCCTCAGGATGGACACTTCCCTCTGGGGATTCTGCCTCTGAGCTAACCTTACTTGGGGTTTCTTTTGCTCTGAGGAGACACAATGACCATCACTATGACCATGGACACTCTGATAAGGATACATTAAATTGGATTGACTTACATTTCAGAGGTTTAGTCTGCTATCACCAGGGTGGGAAGCATGGTGGCACACAGGCAGCTGAGAGTTCTGCATTCAGATCAGCAGGCAGCAGGAAGAGAGTGTGACACTGGGCCTGGCTTGAACACGTGAAACTTCAAGGCCCATCTCCAGTGACACACTTCCTCCAACAAGGCCATAGCTCCTAATAGGGCCACTCTCTGAGCCTATAGGTGCCATTTTCATTCAAATCACCACATAGCCCAAGAGTAGGAGTAAGGCTGACATTCATTTTTAATTCCTGTCTTAGTCACTGTTTTATTGCTATGATGAGACACATGACTAAACCAATTCATATGGAAGAAAGCACTTAATTGGGGGATAGTACATTATCATCATGGTAGGGAACATGTCAGCAGGCATGGCAGGCATGGTGTTGGAGAAGTAGTTGAGATCTACGTCCTGATACATAGGCAGAAAGAGAGAGAGACAGAGAGAGAGACAGAGAGAGAGACAGAGAGACAGAGAGAGAGACAGAGAGACAGAGAGACAGAGAGAGAGAGAGAGAGAGAGAGAGAGAGAGAGAGACAGAGACAGAGACACAGACACAGAGACACAGAGAGACAGACAGACAGACAGACAGACAGAGAGACTGGGCCTAGCATGGACTTTTGAAACCTCAAAGCCCACCCCAAGTGACATACTACCTTTGACAAGACCACACCTCCTGATCCTTCTAATCATTTCAAATAGTGCTACTCCCTGGTGACTAGGCATTCAAACATGTGAGTCTATAGGGTTATTCCTTTTCAGATCATTAGAATTCCCATTTATTTTTAGTTAAAGCTAACATGGGCATGTCAACTCTTCTGAATTCTGGCCTGTCTCAGGCAGGCAGACTACAAATGCAGTCAGCGAATACACTTAGGCACAGACACAAGTAGTTGAAGAAAAGAGACAAAAGGCATGTAAAATGGTCTACCACCTGGTGGGCCATTCCATTAAAGTGCACATACATTATCTCTCCACGGAAAGATAATGCATCTTCTCTTCTCTTTGGCCCAGGCTGACATAGAATACAGTAGAAGTAATACTTGATCCATTGTACCTGAGTCTCTGTGGTAGTTTGAATGTGAACGGCTTATATATTTGAATGCTTCGTTCCTAGTTGGCAAAGGATTTGAAAGAGTGGCTTTGTTGGAGGACATATGCCACTGGGGGTGAGCTTCGAGGCTTCAAAAGCCCACATCAGGGCCACTCTTTTTTTTTTTTTTTTTTTTTTTTTTTGAGACAGGGTTTCTCTGTGTAGCCTTGGCTGTCCTGGACTCACTTTGTAGACCAGGCTGGCCTCGAACCCACAGCGATCCACCTGCCTCTGCCTCCTGAGTGCTGGGATTAAAGGCGTGCGCCACCACGCCTGGCTCAGACCCACTCTTTTTCTCTGCCTCCAACTTTTAGATTAGATGTAAGCTCTCAGCTATGGTTCCAGTGCCTTGCTTGCCTGTCTTCTGTCTGCTGCCATGCTTCCTGTCAGAGGAGTTATGGACTCACCCTCTGAAACTTTAAGCATGCCCCTAATTTAATGTTTGTTTTTGTTTTTTATACGTTCCCTTGGTCATGGTGTGTCTGCGCAGCAATACAAAACTAACTAAGATGCTATACTCTTTAAACCTGCCATTTGGAGAAGCCAGCACTGTAGACAAAAATATAGCTACCCCAAGACCACCAAGCCTATGCTGTGATGAACGACCAGCTATTCATAAGAAATTGTCACTGTGGCAGGTATATTCCAAAGACTTGCCAACATGACAAACACAAAGGGAAAGAGGAGGGGCACTCCCTGCATGCTTTCTAGACCTTTTAAGAAACGTGGGGTTGTTCCTTTGGCCACATATGTGCAAATCTACAAGTAGAGTAATACTGTAGACATCAAGGGAATGGGCTTTGTTCAAAGGAATGCCCTATTAAGTGTTACCATGACATAACAGGAAGAGTCTACAATGTTACCCAGCATGCCATGAGCATCATTGCAAACAAGCAAGTTAAGGGTAAGATTCCCCCCCCCCCCCCAAGAGAATTAGTATGTGGATCCAAGCATTCAATGAGCAGAGAGAGTTTCCTGACATGGGGGAAGGAAACAGATCAGAAGAAAAAGGAAGCCAAAGAGAAAGGCACCTGGGTTCAGCTGGCTCCACCCAGAGAAGGGCACTCTGTGAGGACTAACAGGAAGTCCCCTGAGCTAAGCTGTAGGACCATGGCCTAATGACAGGAGGAAATAAAGAACCTGAAATGCAAAGTGTTGTGTTTTCTTAACAAAAGAACAACAACAAAAGAAAAAGGAAGGGAGGGAGGGAGGAAGGAAGGAAGGAAGAGAAAATGTCACACAGAGATCAGGGAGTGGAAGAGCACACCACTAGCCCCAAGCTGTCCTTAACCAGATGGTTGAGGAAGACCCAAAGAACTGACTTAGCCCCAGCAACTGTCTAAGGGCCTCTGATTTAAAAACTGCATCTGAAAATCACCAACAACCCTGTGACTCTCCAAGAGACCAAAGTAAACTGACTAACTGTTGTTTTTATTCTGTAAATTTTAAAGTGGTGCTTCGATCCCTGGGAACCCTGCCAGGGAGCTGTGCGGGCTGTGTGTAGGTAGGACACAACAGCGTTGCTGCAGCACAGTGCATGGGGGTGGGAGATGATGTCCAGACTCAGATGAGACCCTCCCCTGAAAAGATCTAGAGAAGAGGAAAGGGGACAGTTGATTTCAGGGCCCTAATCTCAGTGGCTGTCTGTGTTTGGGGGAAGGAGACCTGCTACTCTAGCATAGGTGAGCGGAGTTTGAGTAGAGACAATAGACTATTTTGATATTGTGACTGATGGTGATGCCAAGGTTGCATACCACTGGGAACATCATTATTAACAAATAAAACAGATGAGGGTAAAAAAAAAAAAAAAAAAAAAAAAAGGAAATGATCTCTTAGAAAATAAAACCAAGAAAACCAAGAAATACCCACTGCTTATGAATGTCCCCCCTTCCCATGACGCTCCCCTCATTTCACCTCACTGACTATCTCAGTCTCCAGCCATTAAAGCCATTAATTAAAAAATCTTAGGATAAGAACCTGATTGCAGGGCTAGAGTGGCTCTCCCAGAGGTCCTGAGTTCAATTTCCCAGCAACCACATGGTCGCTTACAACCATCTATAATGTGATCTGATGTGCACTGTATATCTAATTAATAATCAACTCTTTAAAAAAAAAAAGAGGGCTGGAGAGATGGCTCAGAGGTTAAGAGCACTGGCTGCTTTTCCAGGGGTCCTGAGTTCAATTCCCAGCAACTACATGGTGGCTTGTAAGACCCCCAGCACGGTGGTCTTAACGTGGAGACCCCCACCAAGAACCAGCGAGACCAAGGTTTCGGTTGCAACACGCAAGAGGCTTTATTGTAGGGGGACGGGTACCCGGGCGTCTCAGTCTCTGGAGAGGCTGGCGCGCTGAGCGAGTCTTTTTGGGGGCCTTTTATAGGGATTTTAGCGGGAAGCGCAGTTACAGAAGCGAGAAGCATAGTTACAGGGCTCTGATTGGTAAATTTAAATGAGGCGAGGTTATGGTCTGGTCATCAGATGGGAACAGGGGAGTTTACCCGTTCCCTGGGCCAGATGGCCAACCATAAATATCTTGTTTGACAAGGACAAACTGTTTCTGTTATCTCAGCACGCTTTTATCTTTCTCCTCTGGGCCCCAGGCCTTATCTTATCCCGGGAACCTATTATTCTAGTCTTGCCTTGCAAGATAGCGTTACTGCTGCTATGCTTGCTATGGCGGGTGCACAGGGGAGGGGGTCTTACATTCCCCCCTCTTGTTGTAAATTGAATGAAATCTTTCATTCAATGACCTCTGGTTTTACCTGTTGGAGCTGTTGGTATTGTTGGGTTAGAACCAAGGCCTGTACAACCGATAGTCGGTCTCGGATGAATTGCATCAGTCTGTTAAGGAAGGATGCAGGGCCCAAAAAGTAGGAGCAGGATAATAATTAATAAAGGGCCCGTTATGGTAGATATTAAAGTGGTGAACCAAGGAGCCTTATTAAACCAGTTTTTATACCAAGTTCGTCCTGATTTAAATTGCAACTGTCGCTGCTTGAGCCTTTGACTCGTTGAGGAATTGGAAGGGGTCACAGGCAAGGAACCTTGGGGAGTAATGAGATTAAAGGGGCTGATGGTTACTGGCATAGGCGGGAGAGGTGCTAGGACAAGGGGTCTGGCAGGTGGGCCTTGTTCTGGAAGGACTTTGTTGGTCCTACAGGCACTGGGGAAGGACTTGTTAGGGTCAACTTAATTTTAAAAATCAACCCAGGGTCTTTTCCCGCAGCATATAAGCGCAATCCCCAGTTGTTTTCTCTAAGCCAGCTCTGATGGTCTCATTTTTCCATGTTAGTGAATCTCACGGCTATGGAGTTGCAGTATCTGTTTTTACAAGGCCCATTTGGGCTATTGCTGTGGGCGCACCTATTTTTAGGGTATTTATAACTATCTCTTTCTCCCTGGTTTGGCCTGTCATAGCTGTTTCTTTTTACCGTGATCAGACCCCAGGTGGAAGTAGGGATCCAATGAGCCTTACCAGTAGTTTTACAACCCCATGCAGCACAATAGAAATCAGAGGTCCCTTCACACTTGTGTCGAAGCTTTTAACTGTGGCCCTGACCAGGGCAAACATAAAATTTTGAGGACCGGAGGTTGGCCCGGTAGAACTGTCCTGAGCACCCGAATGTGCTCCCTATCCCACCCGGGACGCACTGTTTTTCAGCCAGTGGTTTAGAGAGGTCTGTGTGGTCGGGGAGATCCCAGGTGAGCGATCCAGCCACCAACTTACAAATATCTGGCGTTAGATCCGGCCACCAAGTCCATGGGGGGGTGCACTGCAGTGATCGACCAGACAGTGTTCCCCTCTTTATTGATCACCTCCCAAGTCTGTTGCATCGGGGCATGAGGGTTGTTGTCCTGACTCAGGGTCGCGTCCGTGACGCAGACGCAGCTTAAGAGGATTATCTCCAATCTCGAACTGATGAGGAACTGTAGGGTCTCCAACGGCGTAAGCGTCCTTTAGCTGTTTCCAAATCTCTCGCCTGATCGTCTCGAGAGCCTTTAAACGGGCTAAAAGATGGGTGGAAGGCACAAAACTGTCATCAGGACGTGCCACACTCTCTAGGATTTTAAACAGAGGTGGTGGTGCACCAAACAGTATCTCAAAGGGTGTCAGTCCCAATGGTCCAGGCGTGTTCCGTACCCGGAACAAGGCAAGGGAGAGAAGGGCTGTCCAATCACCCCCGCCAGTCTCTAAGGTCAATTTTGTTAAGGTCTCCTTTATAGTTTTATTCGTCCTTTCTACCTGTCCTGAGCTCTGGGGTCTATAAGCACAATGTAATTTTCAATTTATCCCCAATTGTCTGGCCAGTCCCTGACTTACCTGGGCGACGAAGGCAGGCCCGTTGTCCGACCCAATTACCTTAGGTATCCCGAACCGGGGAAGGATTTCTTCAAGTATCTTCTTGGCCACTACATTTGCCGTTTCCTTTTTCGTGGGAAATGCCTCGACCCACCCCGAGAAGGTGTCTATGAAAACTAGAAGGTATTTATTACCATATCGGGCCGGTTTGACTTCAGTGAAATCAACCTCCCAATAAGTTCCAGGTCGATCTCCCCGCAAGCGCTTTCCTGCACAGTGTCTGCTGGAACCGGCATTAGTGAGAGCGCAAGCCTTGCAGTTTTTTTTTTACCAGATCCTCTGCTGTCTTTTGTAGTCTGGGGATGTGATAGGGAGACTTATTGACCAGTTCTGTCATCTTCTTGGGCCCTAGGTGGGTAAGGCGGTGTATACTAGCCAGGTATTTTACCCCTCTTTCTCTGTGAGGATCTTTTTTTCAGGAATCCCCTCAGCCTGTTGGGGCATAACCTTAGCTATTAGAATCATTGGTCCTTGTGCCGCCTCTTTGGCCATCTGGTCAGCCATTTGGTTCCCCCTTTTTATAGGACCAGTCCCTTTTTGATGTCCTTGGCAATGGATGATCGCCACCTTGCGGGGCAAATGAACAGCCTCTAATAAACTAAGAATTTTTTTATTTTTTTTTTATTTTTAATGTCTTTGCCAGCTGAAGTCAGCAGCCCACGTTGTTTATAAATCGCTCCATGGACATGAGCTGTTGTGAAAGTATACCGGCTATCAGTGTAGATATTGATAGCCTTTTTCTCTGCCAGTCTTAGTGCTTGGGTCAAAGCAATAAGTTCAGCTTTTTGGGCCGACGTCCCTTCTGGTAAACTGCTGGCCCAGATGACAGACTTCCTGTCCACTACTGCTGCCCCAGCCCTCCGCTTACCTGCTACCACAAAGCTACTTCCGTTGGTGAACCAAGTTTTTACCCCAGGCCACAGCTGGTCAGTGAGGTCTGATCTAATCCCTGTTTCTTCAGCCAGTATCTCTTTACAATGATGAACTGGGGTCTCGCCAGCTTTGGGTAGCAAGGTGGCAGGGTTAAGGATGGCGGGCGGAGCGAAGGTCACCTGCTCTGTCAGCAACAAGCTCTGGTAGTGGGTCATCCGGGCGTTGGTCATCTAATGGTCTGGTGGTTGTCTGATAATGTTCTCGAGGGCGTGGGAGGCCACCACTATCACATTTTGGCCCATGGTTAACAGCATCTTTTACCAATACAGCAGTTGCTGCTATCGCCCGCAAACAAGAGGGCCACCCACTGGCCACAGGATCCAGTTTTTTTGACAGATAGGCCACTGGGCGCTTCCAGGGTCCTAGAATTTGGGTGAGGACCCCCCTGGCAACCCCCTTCCGCTCATCGATGTATAGAGTAAAAGGCTTGTTTAGATCAGGCAGTGCTAGGGCAGGGGCTTCTAGCAGTGCCTTTTTAAGGTTCTTAAAAGCCAATTGGTGTTTCTTAGTCCAAGTGAACTCCCCCCTTTCTCTTGTTAGAGGGTATAATGGGGCCGCCAGAGTGGCGAACCTGGGAATCTAAAGCCTGCAGAATCCCGCGGTCTCTAGGAATTCTCTTACCTGGCGAGGAGTGGTTGGGGTCGGGATCTGAGTCACTGTTCGTTTCTTGGCTTCTGTGAGCCACCGTTGTCTATCTTTTAGGGTGTATCCCAGATATGTCACTTCAGTCCGGCACAGTTGTGCCTTTTTGGCAGAAGCCTGATACCCCAACTCACCTAACTCAGCCAGGATTTTCTGAGTCCCAAGCTCGCATTCTTCACGGGTCTCTGCAGCCAATAGGAGGTCATCTACATACTGTGAAAGGGGCAAGGTCCCGATGTAGGGCTTCATCAAATAGGGTGGGGGAGTTTTTAAACCCCTGGGGCAATCTCATCCACGTAAGCTGTCCAGTTTTTCTGTTTTCAGGGTCTTGTCACTCGAAGGCAAGCAGGGATTGGCTGTTAGGGTGCAATCTCAGACAGAAGAAGGCATCTTTGAGATCAGGTGGCAGTGTTTAATCTTCTCTGGGTCTCCTTGGCCCCTGCCTTCTGTTGTCGCCCAGGTTCCCTGTCTGCCTAGGCCTGCCTGTTCCCTGACGCCTTCTTTCTCCTACCACTGCGGCCAGTACTCTCGTCAGATTCTTTTCCTGCCTTTTTTTTTCTTCATCCTCAGCTCTCTCTTTCTTTCCTCTTTCCTCATCCTCAGCTCTCTCTCCTTTTTTTTTCCTGTTTTACTTCCTCTGTCTCCTTTTTACGATAAACTTTCTCAGCTTCCTTCACCACATCCCTGATGGTATAATCGTGCAATCCCTCAATGTGCTAATGCGCTGTAGTTTCTTCCTAATATCAGGTACTGACTGTCCAATGAAAGCCATGATTACAGAGGCTCGCTGTCCCTCTGACATAGGGTCAAAAGGGGTATATCTCCAGTAAGCCTCCATGAGCCTCTCTAGAAACACTGAGAGGGGCTTGGTCGTTCCCTGCATGACTTCTCTTACCTTCGCCAAATTGGTGGGCCTCCTCGCGGACCCTCTGAGACCTGCCACCAGAGCCTGGCGGTAAATGGACAGCCTTTCCCTACCTTCTGCCGTGTTGTAGTCCCACTGAGGACGGGTCAGGAGGAATCCTTCATCTATTTCGGCCAGGGTCTGGACGGGGTGTCCAGCGTCATCTCGGATATTCTTTCGAGCCTCGAGGAGAATTCTTTCTCTCTCCTCGGTGGTGAATAAAACCTGCAGAAGCTGCTGACAGTCATCCCACGTGGGTTGGTGGGAGAACATCAGGGACTCTATCAGACCTGTAAGTCCCGTAGGGTTCTCTGAAAAAGGTGGGTGGTTAGTTTTTCAATTATAGAGATCAGAGGAAGAAAAAGGCCAATACTGTAGGAGTTGTAACGCATTTTTTTGCCTGTCGGGGCCGGCCCGACAGCACTAAGGGGCAGAGCCACGGTGGAATCAGGCCCCTCAGGGGTGGCTCCAAGGCGGCTCCCAGTGCCTGCCGAGGGTCCATCACCCATTGCCCCGGAAGCCGCGGGCAGGGCTGAGGTTGGGGCTGCCGGCTGGGGAACTCGGGGATATGGTGGGAGCAGGGGCATGGGCCATTCGGCGGAACAGAAAGTCTCCCATTTGCCCTTGCGGACTTCTACTGACAGATTGTGTGCAATGACACGGACCTCCTTGAAATGCTGTAAGGTAAGGGTTAATGGAGTGGCAAGAGTCTGACCCATGGTACCAAAAACATAAAACGAAAGACAACAGAGGACAGCCAGACACAAAAGACCAAAAACAGCCTGCGCGGGACGCTTGCGCCAAAACGAAAACAAAGCAGAGGTTGGAGACACAGGGGGTCCGGATTCCCCGTCTCCCAGATGAGGCGAATAGCCTCTCAGATGGGCCGGAGCCCCAAATTCGGATGGGACGGAGAGTCCCTACGGAATCCCGCCGGGACGTCTCCCGGGGGTACAAGGAAGAAGTCCGAGTCCGTCAACTCCTTCTTGTCCTTGCCAGATTCAGAGAGTCTGCGCAGACACCAAGACACGTAACGTAACGATTAACAGAGAGACGAAAGACGAAAGAACAACAACGACTAAGCCGGCCGGCACAAAGGCTTACCTCCCGAATTTGGGTCGGTGGTCCCTGGGCGGGGGGTCCCGATCTCGCTGGGGCCTCCAAATGTAAGACCCCCAGCACGGTGGTCTTAACGTGGAGACCCCCACCAAGAACCAGCGAGACCAAGGTTTCGGTTGCAACACGCAAGAGGCTTTATTGTAGGGGGACGGGTACCCGGGCGTCTCAGTCTCTGGAGAGGCTGGCGCGCTGAGCGAGTCTTTTTGGGGGCCTTTTATAGGGATTTTAGCGGGAAGCGCAGTTACAGAAGCGAGAAGCATAGTTACAGGGCTCTGATTGGTAAATTTAAATGAGGCGAGGTTATGGTCTGGTCATCAGATGGGAACAGGGGAGTTTACCCGTTCCCTGGGCCAGATGGCCAACCATAAATATCTTGTTTGACAAGGACAAACTGTTTCTGTTATCTCAGCACGCTTTTATCTTTCTCCTCTGGGCCCCAGGCCTTATCTTATCCCGGGAACCTATTATTCTAGTCTTGCCTTGCAAGATAGCGTTACTGCTGCTATGCTTGCTATGGCGGGTGCACAGGGGAGGGGGTCTTACAGGCTCACAACCATCTATAATGAGATCTGATGCCCTCTTCTGTCCTGCAGGTGCACATGGAGGCAGAGCACTGTATACATAGTAAATAAATAAATCTAAAAAAAAAAAAAAAGAAAAGAAACTGTCTCAAACAGCCCTCCTTCAAAACAACAACATAACAACAACAACAACAAAAACCCCAAAAAACACCTGTCTCAGTGTTTTGTAAACACGGTTCTCCATCACCTTCTGATTGGTCGAATAAGGAGCTGAACAGCCAATATCAAAGGTGGGAGAGAGTAGACAGGACTTCAGGAGAGACAAGAACTCTATGGGGGTGGGGCTGGGGGTGGGGGTGGAGATCTTCCTAAGAGACACAGAGGAAATCAGGTGTATGAAGAAGGTGAGGAGAGTTAATGAGCCACATGGCAGAGGGCAGCTAAGTAACAGTAAGCTAAGGCCTAAAGTCATTATAAATAAACACAAGCCTCCATGCCGTTACTCAGAGCTGGGGCAGACATAGAAAGACTGTACAGTTTCAGCATCTGGAGCCTTGAAGCTGGGGAGAGTGAGTGGAGGGCAAGTGGACAGGCAGATCCCTCCAGCTAGCTGGCCAGCCAGTCTACCCAAACTGGTGAGCTCCAGGTTCAGTAAAGACTCTGCCTCCAAACTAAAGTGGTAAGTGACACAGGAAGATAACGTCAATCTCTGGCTCCATACACATGAGTGTGCGCGCACACACGCACGCACACACACACACACACACACACACACACACACACGTGTACCCACATGTACAGGGGCACATACATGAACACTTATATGTATATACACATACAGAAAATAGGGGGAGGTTACATTTTCTGTGTTTGTGCTAAGACATCTGTCTTCTCCTGCCTTTCAGTAGTGGAGCTCCTGGTTTAGGGCCTTGAAACTCCTGGGCTTCTGCCAGTCGCCCCTGCTTCTCCAGCCTTGGGTATAGACAGAATCACACCACTGGCTTTCATGAGCCTCCGGGTGCAGACAGCACATGTGGAGCTTCATAAAGGAGTGAGTCAGTTTCTACAAAACATCTCCCTTATAAACTTGTCTTTATTAATATCCTGTTGGCTCTGAGGCTCGGGAGAGCCCTGACTAAGACACCAGGTAACTTGGAATCTTGGTCTTTCCCAGGCTACTTACTGCTCAAGGTGACGCTAGACAGGACCCATTATGAGATTTCTCAAGTTCCAGTAGCTGAGTTTCCCAACTGGACCTTAGCTCCGGAGAGTAGCACCGGGGGCGTTTGGTTCTTGCTTGCTGGCATCGCTTTTCCGAGCTCAATCCCAGCTCATTGTCCTACACAAAAATTTGACATATAAGAAGTAACTAGTCTTCATATTCCTGTCTCTGGGGACTGCTGCCCTCTTTGGAGGACATTTGGGAGTAAGAAAAGAATTCAGTTTCCTTAGTGGTCCAGGAATACACTTCACACACCAGCCTTCCTGGAGAATTGCATTCCTATTTTTAAAATGTGCTAAGACGCTAAAACAGAGTTAACCCATTTGATGCTATTCCTTTAGAGAAGTGACACTTCAGAGAAGTGTCAGAAGGCCCTGCTCTCACTCTGAAAGCAGAGCACCTAGAATATTCAAGCATCGTCACCTGTGGTTGGGAGGCTGAGAGGAAGCAATGATGAAGTTGTCATGGAGGGGGTCACATGTTAAACCATCACTCTGGAACTTGTTACTTTAAAACAAATGCATCAAGGGGCCAGGGTTATATTTCTATCTATGCTTGTCCAGGTGCAGGGAGCCCTGGGTCCCATCCCCAGCACCATATGAGCTGAGCCTGGTCGCATATGCCTGTAGTCCCATCCCTTAGAAGGTGCAGGCAGGAGGATCAGAAGGTCAAAGTCACTCTTGGCTATCTAGAGGGTTCCAGACCAGCCTGGGATATGTAAGACCCTGTTTTAAACAAAACAAAACATGTAAATAATATGTTTAACTGAAAGCCATGAAGCCCTTATATTGGTTCAAGAAGCTAATGAGATTTAATTTTATATTATCCTGGCAAAGGTAGTGTTGTGTCTCCTTATCTAATTCCTCCCCCTATTTCATTTAAACTTAATGCACCATTAAGACTAAAGATAAAGACGTTAGAGAGGGTGTGGCCAGCAGCAAATTCAATCACCTTTATTTCTTCAGCAGGCAGGCTAATCTAGGTTCCAAACTCCTCAACAGACACTTTATAGCAACATCTGTGTTTTGAGGTACACCCTGTGACAACACTCCTTCCACAGTCTGCCTGTCTTTTCCAGTCTGTGCAGTACTGAACACCAAAGGCATGCTTGGGAGGGCGTTTTCTAATGGTGATTAGATTTATGGCCTTTGCCTCCATGCTAGGAGAGATTAGCAAAACCAAGGCTGTTTAGTTTGGCAAAGACCAGAGAGAACAAGGGATGTGATAGGTACATTATAGAAAATGATAAATGAAGAAAAGGCAGGCTGGGCCCCCTATGTCCTGTGGCAAAGACACTTGGCAAACTCCAGTTGCCATCCACTGAGGCTGTTGAATAACTCGGGCAGGTTTGAGGCTGCGTGTGCGTGTGTGCGTGTGTGTGTGTGTGTGTGTGTGTGTGTGTGTGTGTGTGAGAGAGAGAGAGAGAGAGAGAGAGAGAGAGAGAGAGAGAGAGAGAGAGAGAGAGGCCTCAGGGGAAAGAAGCTGTGCTGATGGGGAATGTCTGGGTGGATGTATTTATACAAAATAGCACCTATGGTTACATTAGCAGGATCGGTTTACCAGGACCATCCATCCTACTTTAGACCATGGTGACAAGTCTGGCTGTGCTTCCTGTTTCCCGGGGTGGGGGTGGGGGAGGAGGGGCCCCAGACGTTTTGGCACCAGTCCCCTCCCTCTATAGGGTGTCTGGATTTCCAGCAGCCTCTTTCTCCTAAGAGAGGAGCATCTAGCATCAGATGGATGGATGGATGGATGGATGGATGGATGGATGGATGGAGATTCTGGGGGCTGGTAGGAGGATGCAGCCAGCAGGCCAGCACAAAATCTGTCCTCAGGAACTTAGTAAAGGCCAGAAGTAAAGTAGGTTCCCAAACTGCCTACCTACTGTAGAGGGGAGCAGGAAACTGGGTTTGATTTGTCACTGGGCACTCTGTATATCTCCAGCCCCAGAGAGAGATCTGTAATACCGCAGTATTAAGTAAGTTAGCAAATGGCAGGGGTTTTTTGGCTAACGTTAAACAGCGGAGTCTTGGGGGCCATTCCTGGTGTTTCCCTGGTTTTTGCCCCAAATCCTCTTCTTGTTCCTCAGTTTCCCCTCTGGAGACTGATATCTTAAGCTTTAGCCTCGCTGCGGTGGGTGGGTGGGACCGCTGTGGGGTCAGGCTGCTAAAATCTGATGTGCTTTGAAGTCCTTGGCAGGGCAGCCCAGACCCCTCAGGCAGTCCGCTGGGAACCATTTGACCGTCCTGGTGGTGGGAGGATTCCTCAGCTTTCACTCTTTACCTCCTTTTGTAAAACAGATTTTCTACACCTTCCTCTGAGAGGCCCTCTTCTGGTTTAAACAATTCATAAATTTAAAAAGCTGATACACAATGATTGTAGGGCGATGTAACAACCTACAATTCCTTTTCATCTCTCCCTAGATTTCTCCCTTCCTCTTTCCATTCTTTCTCCCTCCCCCTCCTGTCTTTAATTTCTGTGTAGAGTTTTATTAAGCCTTATATGAAATCCTTAGCATCTTTATAGATGACAGCTAACTTGGCTGGCACATTCCTCTTGCTTCTTTACACAGCATCCGAATGGCACGCCTCTGTCCTCCTGGGCTCAGGGGCCTGAATTGCTGAAAATGTTTAAAGAGATCAGCAGGAAGAAGTAAAGGAAAAACTCACTTGGGTTTTGTTTTTGCTTTGTTTGGTAAGTGGACAAAGCCCCACCCCCTACCCCCATGCCCGGCTTCATTTTAATTAGAAGACAAAAGCGTGAGTCCTTGAATTCCAAAGGTTGGTTGTACCAATTGGGATAGGAATGGGGAGGCAGGGGAGACGGAGGGTAGGTGGGGGAGCGGGGAGGAAAAGAGAAGGTAAGGGTTTGAAGGAAGGGAGAAAAAGAAGGAAGAGGAGGGGGAAGGGAGGGAGAGAAGAAAAGGGGATGAAAGGGAAAGAGGGCCACTAGGAATCCATTGCCCTTTTGATGGAGGCTTTGAAAGGAGCCCACATCCCTGGGGAATTAGGAGGCTCAGTGGAAGAAACAAAAGAGCAAGCGGGCAGCGGGCCACACATGGCTACTAAATGGTTCCAGGAATATTATTAATGCAGGAACAAGCATGACACGCGTCTGAATGAACTGCCGGTGAGCTCAATGAGCTCTTGTGAGCAGTAGAATTGATAACAAACACGTGGTCAAGGGCAGTTTTCTAGGTACCAATAGCCGCATGTCATGTACAGAGCGTGGCGCGCTTTATGGCTCTCGGCACCGGGATGGCCTGTAAGCTCGCCTCTCTCCACTCGTGTCTTCATACTATTCAAGGAGATGCTTAAGCGCTTGGACTATAGGGAAAATAAGAGGTGCCTCCATGTGAAGGCCTTGCAGAGAAAAGTGGCCCGAGGGTGTCAGTGAGAGGGCAGTTGGCAACTCATCTATGGCTGCTTGATTTGAAATACTCTGGTCAGTTCCTGAGGTCTAGACCGGAAATGTGCTGTTATGACCCATCATCAGCAGTGCTCATTCTGAAGTGTTGTTAAAGATTGTGCTTAAGTCCCAAGTCAAATCAGGATCTTGGAAGTCCCCCAGGGCACTGCTCTGTTCCCTGCAAGAGCGAAGAGGGTTTTTAAGAAGGCAAGACTCTGTCCAGGTCTCCCTCAATCACAGACACAGGGGAGGGGAGAAGGGGGGAAGTGGGAGGGAGGGAGGAATAGGAGGATACAAGGGAAGGGCTAACAATTGAGATGTAATATGAATAAATTAATTAAAAAAAAAAAAGAAGAAGGCAAGACTCCTTTTAGGGTCTCAGTTTTCTTGCTCAGCTCTGGGGTCCAAACAGGAAGCAGGAAGGCATCTAGCTGGGCTGGGTGACTGAAGGATGGACCAAGGACTGACTGTCTGAGCAGCTGCCTCCATCCTGTTCACAGGGGTGCAGGGTGCCCAGGCCACCCTGGTTTTATTTACCTCAAAGCCACAGTGAGGTCTGGTAGTCACTCCCAGGTGGGGGGTCTCCAGCCATCTGAGGTGGGTGCGAACAGCCCCCTCCCTCCCCTAGGCAGGCCCTTTCAGAGATGAGGCTGACGGACTCAGTTCTTCAGGGTGGTCAGCCTGTAATTTCAAGATTTACTAGTCTCAGGGAGATAGCCAGCCACAAATGGGCAGCAAGGGTAATTACAAGAGGCCACTGGGCTAATCCTTGGTTACAAATGTTAGCTAGAAGGCAAATAAGCTTCATGCAAGCATTTCCTGAGCTGCAGGGGCCCCTGGCTCTCTTTGCTTTATTTTCTTCTTAAAGGAGACAGGGAGTGTGTGAGAGAGGGCAAAAGAGAGGAGAGGGGGAGAGAGAGGGAGTGAGACTGATTTTTATTTAATTTCATGTGGCCACTAGGAATTAAAGTCTTTGAAGTCCAAATTGTTTTAATGCTTCATTGTTTCATATTTGGAATTGTTCACGAGAAACAGCGTCACATCCCTGCATGTCTGTGGCCAAAGATGGTCTGCTCTGAAAGAGTTGGAGGCCGAGGGTGTTTTCAAATTGAACAAAAGAAATTTCTGGGGCTCCTGCTCTCCTCCGAGGAAAATAAGAGCTGTCCTCCAAACCAAACCTCAGTGCTGTGTGAAAATAACAAGATATGCAAGGCCTTCTAGAATGTCCACGGCCTTAGTGGGAGCACTTGTCCTCCTGGGCCAGCTCTCTGGAGCCAGTCAGAAGTCCTTTGGGAAAGCCCAGCAGGATGAGGAAAAGGAGGATGACCCAGAGGAGGAGGGCAGCATTAGGCTCTTGTTCTCTAATGCTCATCTGGGTTATAACTTTTTCGTTTTTTCTTTTTGGTTGTTTGAGGCAGAGTTTCTCTGAGTAGCACTGGGTGTCCTAGAAGACCAGGCTGGACACAACTCACAGAGATCTGCGTGCCTCTGCCTCCTGAGTGCTGGGATTAAAGGCATGCACCGTGATGTCTAGCATTCATCTGGGTTATAAAGGCTACAACTTTTTGATGGACCTCTGAGGGTGACATGACATCCTAGCTCTCCAGTTCATACCGTAAGGTGTCGGTGGAAAGTGACCTGCATGTATCAGGTAGCCCTAAAAGGCTTATCATGTTACAAGGCCTTATAGCTTCAAGGCTAGCCCCAAAAGATCCACTGTGTGAGCCTTTGCATAGCGCTAAGGTGCCTGTTCACATCATTATAGGTGGGAGCCTCTGCATGGAGCTAAGGTGCCCCATTCACTTCCTTAGACATGGGAGCCTCAAGGAGTGTTGCCTCTGTCTCCTGCCTCAGTAACCTTGGCAGGCTATAGGTTGAAATGCCAGGATTCTGCTCCTTCCAAGAAAGATTCTCTCTGTCATAGTAATTCTCTTGACAGCTGGTGAGACACAGAGCCTTGCCCACTGGAGTAGAGCAAACACACTGAAGACAGTGAGGTATTCCTGGGTGTTTCCATCTTTCCATAACTTGAAAGGACCCATGAGAGGATGGAATATGGGAAAATACTGTCAAGGACTTAATGCATGCTTTTCTTTTCTGTTGTCCAAGTGAGTGGACTCTAAAGTAGAGGGGACCCTTCTGTGCTAAACAGTTTTATGCCAGCTTGATACAAGCTGATGTCACCTGAGAGAAGGAAACTTCACTGGAGAAAATGCCTCCATAGGATGGGCTGTCAGCAAGGGTAAATGGCATTTTCTTTATTGGTGATTGAGGGAGAGGGGCCCAGCCTACTGTGGGTGATATCATCTTTGAGCTGCTGGTCCTGGGTTCTATAAGAAAGCAGGAAGAACAAGCCATGAAGAACAAACCATGGCATCTGCATCGGCTCCTGCTTCCAGGTTCCTGCTTTGTTTGAGTTCCTGTCCTGACTTCCTTTGATGGTGAACAGTGACATAGAAGTGTAAGCCAAATAAACTCTTTATTCCCCAAGTTGCTTTGGTCATGGTGTTTCATCACAGCAATTGTAACTCTAATTAAGAAAGAAGTTGAGATCCAGGAATGTTGGTACATGCTTTTAATTCCAGTACTCAGGAGGAGAGGCAGGCAGATTTCTGCGAGTTCAAGACTAGCCTAGTCTATAAAGTACTGAGTCTAGGACAGTCAGGGCTGTTACACAGAGAAACCCTGTCTTGAAAAACCAAACAAATAACAAACAAACAAGAAAGAAGAAGCAGAAGAAGAAGCAGAAGAAGAAGAAGAAGAAGAAGAAGAAGAAGAAGAAGAAGAAGAAGAAAGAAAGAAAGAAAGAAAGAAAGAAAGAAAGAAAGAAGTTGGTACCAGAAGTGCTGTGTGGGACCTGATCATATGATTTTGGGAGGATTGTGGAAGGACTTTGGAACTTTGGGCTAGAAAAGCCATTGAGTGTTGAGAGCTCAGTGGGATATTCCATGGGAGCTGGGAAAATAAGGATGTTGAACAGTGGGGGTCTGATTTGTGAAGTTTTAGTGGGAAGTTTGATGACTCTATCAGGGCCATTTGCTATTTTGAATTAAGATTCTGTGGTTCTGGTTAGCTGGGACTGAAGAGTCATCTGTGATTAACAAGATACCAGAACTACTAAGGAGAAATTTTTGCTTTGCTTGGATACTCAGCTCTTGTCAGCTAGAGCTGAGACATTAGCTGTAATTAAGAAGAGACAAGCATCATGGAGGTGAAATCTTCTGGGTAAGTGTGTCCTCAGAGTCAGCACACAGAAGTTCTGTTCCAGATGTGGCCACGGGTGTTCTTCAAACTGGTAGCCTAACTTGGTAACGTGTAAGAATCCCCCAGGTGGTGCTGGTTTTGAAGGCATGAAGGGATCATGGACAGCAACTGTGTAGCCGGGTTGGAGTCCCTGAAGAGAGCCCAGGAGAGGCTATTGGTGAAAGTGCAGCCCAGTTGCAGCAGAAGACCCCAGCATTTTAGAGATGCCAGTACCACATGATAACCACCAAGAACAGCAGCAGTGGAGGAGTGGAGGCAGCCAGAGTCTGGAAAACAAGCTGTGTACTGCAGAGGGCAGAGCCAGAAAAGTTACTCAGACCTTTTGGAGGGACTCAAAAGATCATGAGCGAATCCCAGATATTGGACATTAAGTTATTTATACTAGAGTTTGGTTTTTTGCTTTGTTCAAATGGTGCCTGTGTCCTGTTTCTTCCCTCTTGGAGTTAGAAAGTATTTAATTTATTATGGATTTGATAGGAGCCCACAGTTGAGAGACTTTGAATTTTTGAAGAGATTTGTGGTTTTAAAAGAGACTTTGGATTTTTAAAAGAAACTTGATTTCTAAGCGTCTGAATTTGTAAAGACTTTGGGACTTTTTATGTCTATAAAATGTTGTACATTGTGATATTCATCCTAAAATGTGATCTTGAGAATGGATAAGAAAGGAAAGCATGCCTCTTAACAGGACTGTGTGTGAGTGTCAAGTTGACAAGGGGTGGGTTGTACTGGCGAATTTTGAGTCAATCTGACACTAGCAAGAGCTCTCTGAGAGGAGGGAACCTCAGTTAAGAAAATGCCTCCAGGATATGGAGCTGCAGGCAAGCCTGAGGGTCATTTTCTTAATTAGTGATTGACTGGAAAGGACCCAACCCCTTGTGGGTGATGCTGTCCTGGGCAGATGGCCCAGTGGTATATAAGGAAGCAGGCTGAGGCTGGGCAGTGGTGGCACACACCTTTAATCCCAGCACTGGGGAGGCAGAGGCAGGTGGATCTCTGTGAGTCCAAGGCCAGCCTGGTCTACAGATTGAGCTCAAGGACAGCCAAGGCTACACAGAGAAACTCAGTCTTGAAAAACAAAAATGAGAGAGAGAGAGAGAGAGAGAGAGAGAGAGAGAGAGAGAGAGAGAGAGAGAGCAGGTTGAGTGAGCTATGAAAATCAAGCCAGTAAGTAGCATTTGCCTGCAGTCTCTGCTCCTATTTCTGCCCTGAGGTCCTCTGATGACAGACTATCAGTCGTAAGATGAAGTAAACCATTTTTCTCATCAAGATGCCTTTGTCATGGTGTTTTAGCACAGCAATAGAAAGCAAGCTTGGATACGTGGTTTCCTACTTTCATGTATGTTGTTGTGACAGACTATCTTGACAAAAGACAATTCCCAGGAGAACGGTTTACCATTCGGAGTATAGTCTATCACTGTGAGGAAGTTTAGCCAGGAACTTAAAGCAGCTGGTCATACCCACAGTCAAGAGCAGAGAAAGACTGCATGCAAATGTGCTATTTAATTCATTTGTTCCATGTGCAGGACCCAACCCAGGGAGTGCTGCTGGCCACAGTGGGCTGGCTTTTCTCACATCAGCTAATCAAGACAACCCTGCACAGGCATGCTCACAGGCACCTGATGTAGCTGGCCCCTCACTGAGATCCCTTCCCAGGTGATCCTTCGACTGTGTCCAGTTGGCAGTTAAAGCTCACCCTCACATGTGGGCTGTTCCCCAAGTCCCAGGCGCCTCAGATATTCCAGGACAGAGAATGCAGACACTGACTTTAGGGTAAGGGAATCTAAGTTCAAATGTTGACCCAGGTATGCATCAGCTGAGAGGCATCAACACGGCAACGCGAGGTCTCTGAGCCTCGGTTTTACTCTGTGCTACCTGAGACCAAGGTCAGATCTTCTCTGGGACACTGAGGGGATTATGGGAAGTGAATGGAAGACAGACTTGTAGCATATTGCCTGGTGGCTCCTAGCATTGAATATTGGCTGGCTGGAAGTGGTTTGAACGAATGGGAGATTCTGTTGCCCCTGTTGCTAAACACTGGGAGTTCCCTGTTTTCTGCACAGATCTGCCAAGTTGAGGAAGGCGTCATAAACATTGTTACCAGCCACACAAGATCACTGGGAGCCCTGACAAACCCTGAACCCAAACCTACTTGGCAGCAGCTGAAGTAGGGTCACCTGATTCTTAATCTCTTTTCCCCCTTTTTGTTGCTATTTATTGACCACTATTGTCAGGACCCTTACTTTTTAAAACTTGACATATATATATATACAGTATCTAATTCTGAAATAATCCTTATGAAGTTAGGGCCAACTGTGGTGGCAGTTAAGTACGTTCTGGGTGTAAATCCCCTATGGATATGTTCACCTCTCTAGGCCTCCGTTTCCCTGTTGATAAAACAAGTTCAGTAAGGCTGCCCTTGAGGTTTCTATAGCAGTAAGTGATATAAGCTAAGGACTGTGCTTGGTTCACTGGAAAGTCTCTGTAATGGTTACACATGAGAAGCCCAGAGAGGTCATGTTTACTGCTAGAAGCTGCACAGCTCCTGAGAGAGCTGTGTCCTGGCAACTCAAAGCCCCTCCCAGGAGCACGTTGAACTCTGAATGACTCAGCAGCCTGACCATGTGGTGGTCAGGGCTGGAGCCATTGCTGCTATGGCCCCTGCCACCCTGTGAGCACTAAGGCAGCCGGTAGCTTTCCTAGGATGATCCGTGGATCTGCCTTCTTGCTTTACCCTGCCTTGGCTCCTGCCTGCAGCCTCCCGCCCACATCAGGCAGGTGGCTGCAGTTAGCTCCCAGCTGTCCACAGTGGGGTGGGGCTTCTGAGACGGTGTGTCTGGGGCTGTGTGGAGAAAGATGGGTCCAAAGCACAACACTGGAACCAAACTCTCTCAGTGTCAATTGCTTGGGGCCACAGAGTGTACCTAAGAAGGCGCTGAGCTACAACTGGGGTCAGTGACACAGTTCTATTTGAGGCACTGAAACTGGACATGAGCAATCCAGAAAGAATGTCAGGCAGAGGAGATATAGGGCTATTCTGGAGAACAGATATTACTTAACTGCTGGACCTATTAGCGCAGGCCTGTAGTCCCAGCTGCTGAGCAGGCTGAGGCAGGAGGATCCCAAATTCAAAGCCCGCTTGGGATACAGCGGCTCAGTCACAGTGCTCAGTAAATGTGAATGCAAACATGAATAACCCTTCAGCAATCACCTCATACCACAAGATGACCGATGTTTACTCTCTCTGCTATTTCCCTGTAAGCACAGAGGGCCAGAGACAATACGCGTGACTTTCTTCTTTGTTTCATTATGTTCTACCCATATTCTTTAGGATAATGACTTATTTCATAAAATTAAGAGTGATAATGAAAACCTCTGTCAAGATGGACTCAGTACCCCCACCTACAGCATCATGGGTAACCCTGAGTAGTGCTAAGGCTCACATTTTATTTATTTATTTATTTTAAAGATTTATTTATTTTATTTATTGCATATGAGTGCTTTATCTGCAGAAGAGGGTATCAGATTACATTGTAGATGGTTGTGAGCCACCATGTGGTTGCTGGGAATTGAACTCAGGACCTCTGGAAGAGCAGGTGGCGCTCTTAACCACTGGGCCATCTCTCCAGCCCAAGGCTCAAAGTTTATAATGCAGATGACAACAGGTTGATCACCCCAGAGCTGACAGGCCATACAGCGGGCTCTTCCACTTCTGGGGAAACATCACACTGAAAACGTGTTTTTTCAGCCACAGGAGGCCTGCTGGGGCTGAGTACTGGGTGGCTTAGTTTTCACTCTCAAGAGTTTCCAATTCAGTTGTGGCCTGTTAACTGAAGTAACCCGCGGCATATATCCGGAAACCTGGTTTACTGATGACCCCTTTCTGGTTTTGTGTGTTGAGATTGGGGGCGGAGAGATGGCTCAGAGGTCAAGGGTTACCTGCTGCTCCTGAAGTCTCATTTCTTGTCGACTCTGGAGGGCTCCGTGTCTCAGGCCTCACGGACTCACATCTTACCTCTGTGGGCACACTCAACATTGGTGATGGTGGTTGGTTCCATGGCTTCCACTCTCATCTGGTTGACTAAGACTTTTAGTTCCCTCTTCCTACCTCCCTCTCTCCCTCCCTCCCTCCCTCCCTCCCTCCCTCTCTCCTTCCTTTCCTACCACCCACTCTCCCACTTCTGCTCCCTCCTTTCTTCCATCTCCATTTTCTTTCTGAGTGGAGACCAGACTGGCTGAGAATTCATGATCCCCCTGCCTCTGTGTCCCAAGTGCTAGAACTACAGACGTACGCCACCAAGCAAGGGTCCCCTTTCCTGTTGACAGTTGGTCTTCTCTCTGCAATCTTCACTTGTGTAGCTAACACTCTTCTTGCTGTCAGCACTTGACGTATGAACATTTCACATCCATCACATTTAAGAGTGGATTCGGATACCTCTCCGTCCACCCCTCCCCCACCCCAGAAGCCTCAATTGATGGCAGATGTATTTCTGTCCCTTCAGCTGCCCGTGGACTCATCTTGACCCCCCTCACCTTCACTCTCTCTATCTCACTTGTCAATAGATCCTGTTTTCTCTCGTCTCTTCACAGCCTCTCCATGGCCAGGTCAGAAAACTGTCAGCTTCCACCATTATTTCAGAAGCTCCCATCCAGCCTGTCATCCTGGCTTGTCTCCTCTGTCTGTTCTCTGTAGTGCGTTGATCCTTTCAAAAGTCTAAGGCAGGCTGGAGATGCCCCTGTCCATGCCTCTCCATTCACGGTAGCCCTGGCTGTTCTTAGAGAGCCCACTGGCTGCATTCACCATAGCCCTTCAGTGGGTTGATCCCATATCCTGCACATTTCACCGTCTTTCTGCTAGTGTGACCTGTTTGTTAAAAGAGCAATGGAAAGTCAGGATCCCAGATGCCCTGGCAGACATCCAGGGACTCAGGATAGGCAAAGTGATCTTTTCAAAGGGCAGTGCTGGAGAATGCAAACTCAGAGATTAAAACTTAGGGCCTCACCAACTAGAGAGCGTTGCTAGTGCAAGGAGGCATGGTGTTGATCTCAACGACCAGCTTGAAGGGGTTAGAATCATGAAAGACTGTTCTGGGTGTGCTGTCGAATTTCCAGAAAGGCTTAACTGAAGGAGGAGGGCCCAGACCTTGGACTAGGGTCCCAGTCTTTCCCTCTCCGTCCTTACTGAGGACGTGCCGTGACTAGTTGCTACATGTTTCGTCGCCATGATGGACTATGTCCTCACATATTCCTTCCATCCCCACCACACCCTGAAGGACAAGTACTTTTCACAATATAGAAATGAGAAAAGAGGGGCTGGTGATTGCTATAGTGTCTTTTCTCCCATGGCTTTCGAGCCATGGCCAACCTCCCGCGCACCTTCATTGCCATCAAGCCGGATGGCGAGCAGCATGACCTGGTGGATGACATCGTCAAGCGCTTGGAGCAGAAGGGGTTCTGTCTGGTGGCCCTGAAGTTCCTTCGGGCTTCAGAAGAACGCCTAAAACAGCACTCCATTGACCTGAAAGACCGTCCTTTCTTCCCAGGGCTGGTGAAGTACATGAACTCAGGGCCTGTGGTGGCCATGGTCTGGGAGGGGCTCAATGTAGTGAAAACAGGCAGAGTGATGCTGGGATAGACCAATCCTGCTGAGTCTAAGCTGGGTACCACTGGAAGAGATTTCCAAGTTCAAGTTGGCAGAAACATCAGTCGCAGCAGTGATTCAGTGGAGAGCGCTGGGAAAGAGATCGGCCTAGGGTTTTAGCCTGAGGAGTTGCTTGACCACCCATGACTGGGTGTATGAGTGCAGGTGGGTACACTAGGGCCCCTTTCAGCGTTACTGACGGGTGCCTGGGCACAGCTCTCCATCTCATTCTAAAACAATAAAGGCTTTGGAAGTGGGGTGGGGGGTGGGGGCGAGGGATGGGAGAAGAAATAAGAAAATAGATGCTGAGAGGGAGGAGGTGAATGTCTGAGGTGGCATGGCTCCTGAGTAGCAACTTCTGGATCTGAGCTCAGGGCCACACTCTTAATTACTACTTTGACAGGAGACCTTGAGATGGAATGCACCGTTTTCTTTTGCATGATTGATGGGCAGGTTTCCTGAGAGAATTCTCATGGGGACAGAGGTATGTCCCTGAATTCAGGAAGCCACCAACAACTCTTCTGGTCTAGCTGTGTCCAGAACTTGAATTCTTTTTTTTTTTTTTTTTTTGGTTTTTCAAGACAGGGTTTCTCTGTGTAGCCTTGGCTGTCCTGGACTCGCTTTGTAGACCAGGCTGGCCTCGAACTCACAGCGATCCGCCTGCCTCTGCCTCCCGAGTGCTGGGACTAAAGGCGTGCGCCACCACGCCCGGCCAGAACTTGAATTCTTACGTAGGCCTTGCCTATGGGTCTTTTGTGACTGCACGCGGTTTTTTGAGATGTGGAAACTGGCCAAGTAATCTCCCCCCCACCCCCACCCCCTCTAGTTGGGACTCTGCCAAACCAGTGCAGGACACACATAAAACCTAACTTGTAGTTTCCCCGCATCTCTGCTGCCCTTTCCCACGTGCAGACTTTCATTCCATTTGCTGCTATCTTTGGGTGAGTTATGGAGGTGGAAGGAGCAGGCCGCAGTCTATTTGATTCGGTAATTCTATGGTTAGAAGGTCAAGGCAGCTTGAGTATGAACTGTCCAGAACAAATTTTATTTTAGTGTCTATCTGTAGAACCAGAGTGAGAAAAATTATGTTCATCATCATCATCATCATCATCATCAAAGGATACCATCATCATAAAAGGATACCTGTTCGGAAGTACATGACAGGAATTCAGCTCTCCTGACAGGTTGTCTTTGGGACCCTGGTGGCTCTTGGGGAACCATGACTCTATCCAACTCCACATATACTCTCTTCGCTTTGGTAGGACAGTTTAAGTCACACATTCCACCTCAAGACACAGAGTTTGGGGCTGAGGAGGCGGTTTAGTCCAGGAAGAGCTTATCATGCAAATATAAGGACCTCAGTTTGGTTTCCAGAACCCACGTAGAAGCTGGGAGTGGCACAAGCCTATAATCCTAGTTCTGAAGACAGGAGGATTCCTGGAGCTTGATGGAGTCCAGTCTAGCTGAACTGGCAATTTCTGGGGTCAGTGAAAAACCTCGTCTCAAAAAACCAAATGGATGGTGATGGAGGAAGAGACCAATACCAGACTCTGCCTTCTACATGCCTACATACAAATGTACACTTCCAGGTATGCATGCACATGTGCACGCGCATACACACACACACACACACACACACACACACACACACACACACACACACACACAGAGTTCCTACGTTTGGTTTTGTGGGTATGCTTAACAAAGTAATTCCTTCTGTCGTGAGGCATACTTATCAAGAACTGTGGCAAGCTGGTCATCACATCACAGTCCTGTCGTCCCAACATGTGAAAAGCTGAGGCAGGGGCATCATGAGCTGGAGGCCAGTCCTGTCTCAAAGAAACAGGGAGAGGGAAGGGGAGGAGGGAAGAAGAGGAGGGTGGATGAGAAGGAAGAAAGGATGGAAGGAAGGAAGGAAGGAAGGAAGGAAGGAAGGAAAAAGGAAGGGGGCTCCATTTGGTGTATGAGACAATAGTTTTGAGTTTTCTTTCCCCCTTCCTGTACTTCTGTCCTTTTTTTTTAATGACACACCCCCCATTTTGTTTGTTTGTTTGTTTGTTTTCAAGACAGGGTTTCTCTGTGTAACAGAACCTTGGCTGTCCTGGACTCGCTTTGTAGACCAGGCTGGCCTTGAACTCACAGAGATCCACTTGCCTCTGCCTTCCGAGTGCTGGGATTAAAGGGTGCCCCAGCATGCCCGGCTCTTCTATCCTTTCTTTTCACACAAGAGGCAAGGATTATTTTCCTTCCTTAATGATGCTGTCATTCACTTTGTGGCTGACCTTGACAGGAGCAATGTTCTGAGTATACAGAGGACAAAGCTCTGAAACATGGCTGAGGCTCCTTTCCTGAGTTACCATGAGGACTATGTGCTGGGTAGTAAGTCTGCTCATCCCAGAAAGAGAAAAGCATGGTTAGCAAATCTGAACACTATTTCCAACTTGGAGTCAAGATCAAACAGAAAGTAGCATTTGCTTGGTAGACGCTGATTTGGGGCTGTGTTGCAGCAGTACTGTGGCGGGGAGACACGGCTTCAGTCTGTTGAAGACTGGTGGGTTACATGCCTACTTTTTGCTCTGACAGCAGGAGAAAACAATGGTGCTTCAAAGGTTCCAGTGACATTTAATCTTGATTGTCAACTTGATTCTATCTAGGGTGAACTAGGAGACACATCTCTGGGTGGGCCTGTGGTGATGGATTCCCAAGAGGGATTAACTAAGAGGGAAGACCCTCCATCCGAGTAGCCAACACCTCTTAGTGACACCCTAGTTGTAAACAGGCCTGAGGGAAAGAGCAGGGCTATTTCCTGCCCATCCTCCTTACTTCCCAGTGAAAGTGTACACACTGCTGTTGCCTCCGTCCTTTGTTGACACTGGACCCTGGTTTTCCCAGCCTTCCTCAGGTGGCTTCCAGGCCCTCAGTACCAGACTGGGGACTGCTAAGATGTTCTCTGTAACAGATGGAGCAGCTCCTGCCCGATATCAGGCTACCCAGACTGTACTGTATAATTAGTCAGGCTTTGCTAATGATATGGTCTGGGTGGTCTACACTGTCCCACACTGGAGAGGCTGAGAATCTGGGAGTTCCTCTGTCCACAAGGCTGGAGACCTCAGTAGTTACAGCCTGCCACAGAAAACCTGGAAGATTCCTGGAGATGGATTTGCCAGTGAGAGTGAAGGCAGACAGACCTATCCTGTTGTCTGCACTGCCACCAGGCAGAGTTGCCCACATTCAGGGTGCATCTTCCCGATTCAAACAATCTAATCAAGAACATCTCTCCCAAGAGTGCCCGGGGACTCGGGTTTTAGTTGATGGGCAAGATTTGCCATCACACCAATTGGATGACTTCCCTCGGCACATTAGCTACCCACTTCATTGGTCCTGTTGACGCTGTTGACCCAAGTTCATTCACAAGACAGCCTTCCTTACGGCATTTACTTCGGTGATACGAAATGACAACTTGGAAACTAAATTCAGTCGCAAATGTGTTTTGTTTGGCTAATGAGGAGCTTTTACAGAAATCTGAGCCAACATTAAACCATGTTGAGATTGTCACACAAATATCCTAATTTGGGGTATGTCCAAAAATCTCCAGAAGGACTAGTCAACGTCTTTGGATGGGAAAGTTATCACTGGCCTACCTTGGTCCCCGTCAGACTGGCTTCATACATAGGCACTAACTGCCTTGTCTCAGGCTAATTTGAACTTGACACTCTTGAAAGTAAGCATGGGAATTTGAAAATTTGAAAGTTTCCTCATAACACAAAACAAATTGTGGCCAATTAAGGCCTACAAGGCTGAGGTGGGGTGGGGGTGGGGAGGCTTGATAGAATCCATGGAAGAATTAAAAGGAAAACAAATCCTTGTTCTAGTATGAGTTTCCTTGGGAGAGGAGCCCAAACCAAAAGACTCCCCAGCACATAGCTTATGGAGTCTGTGATCTGAGCCTTATTCTGAGGGTCTCTGGATCTGAGAACACACACAGCACTGGGCTGCCCCTCCCAGGCCGGTCAGCCACTGAGGAGAAGCAGGGGGAAAGTCCTCCCAGCTTTGAGCAGTCAGCAGTGTTAATGTCAGGGTTGGGCCATGGTGAACAAATGGGCTTAACAGATAGGCAAAGTGGGGGCGTCTACAGCAGCTATGCCTGCCTCTACCTACCAGAGCAGCTAACGACTAGTATCAAGGTACACACACAATTAGGAAGACACAGGAAAAGGCTGTTACTTATTCCACAGCTCTGAGATAACATTTTCCTTATCTACCATAGAATTCCCTCTTCTTTAAACATGACTGAAATATATAGAGCCCTTACCCTTCAAATTTTCAGAAAATCCAATGCACTCCCCAAAATTTCTGGCTGTTCTTCACTATCAATGACCCAATGTCCATGCAGAGGCCATGTTTCTAGGGAGATGCTCAGCATGGCTTCTTAGACCTCAGAGTTCAGGCTGCCTAGAGATGCTCTGGCTTAAAGGTTTTCCAGGAATGTTAGTGTAGTCTTAAAACCTGAACTGGCGTTCTCCTGGGGTCCTTGTTTCTTCCTGTACAATTTGTGTCTTATGAGGGCAATTAATTCAAGTTGTAGAAATTGCAGGGAAATAAAAGTGCAAGAGCTGGAATTTCTAAAAAAAAAAAAAAAAAAAAAAAAAGAAGAAAGAAAGAAAGGAAACAAAGAGGGATGTGCCCCAGAGACATATCTGGGTATTTGACAATTTCCCCCTAGCTATAAGTTTATAGGGCTCCTCTGTCAGGTGCAGAATTGGCCTATTTGGAAGTCTAAATTAGGGCAAAGCTGGAATGCCAGGTTAACTCTGGCCATGAGTTAAACTTGGGAGCCCCTATGTGTCTTGGCCTCTTGTGTCATGCCCAGGCTCCTTTTTCTTCATCTTGTCCTAAGATTCAGTCCCATGATGCCCCACAGGGAGCTTTCTGGTTTGGGCTCTGGTCTTTGTTACCACATTTCCCTTGACATCCACCTCTGCAGGGAAGGCTGCTTCCTACAGACGCCTTGAGCCGTTCTTGTCCTGGAGATGCGTACCAAGCTCAGGGCCAGCCAGAGTGACAGTAGGCTGCTTAGCCCTCAGAGTCCAGGCTGCTAGAGATGCTCTGGCTTAAAGGTTTTCCAGGAATGTTAGTGTAGTCTTAAAACCTGAACTGGCATTCTCCTGGGGTCCTTGTTTCTTCCTGTACAATTTGTGTCTTATGAGGGCAATTAATTCAAGTTGTAGAAATTGCAGGGAAATAAAAGTGCAAGAGCTGTGGGGAGTGGGGGGGTCCTGCACCCCACTGCCAAGGCAACTACAGTACAAAGGAGCTCTGAGACAGTGTAAAGCAGAACCCCCACTAAATGGCCCATCCTTCGTCATCTTACTCCATTTCCCTGGCACCTCTTCTAATTCCCTCCCAGATAAATGACCGGCACCGGTGTGCTCATCTCAGGTCTGCGTCACTAACAGGCCTCTTGCTCCCAACTGCTCTGGGCCAAATCTCTGGGTGGGTGAGAACTCCCAGGCAGAGGTGGAGAGGGACGCCAGCCCTGTAAGGTCCTGCAGGGTTATAGTGCATTGCTGGGAACACTGCTGCTCTATATGCTCTACTGGCTCCCATGTCTGCAGAGGTCTCTTTTAGGCTAAAGGATCTTGAGGTAAACATTTTAGAGGACAGTTTTATTTCCCTGCAATTTCTACAGCTTGAATTAGTTGCCCTCATGAGACAAGGTCTCACAAAGATCCATAGCCATGTCCGGTGTAGAAGAACAGTAGGCACCACCCCTTTCTTGTGCCGAAGTCTGCAGGCACCATTCCTCTAGGAGTGTGCGTGCCCAGGACTCCACTCTCCTAGCTTGGTTTGCTCCTTGTTTGGACACTTGCTTTAGTGACCTTGTGCTAAGAATACATTGTTGGGAGCCTGAAACGAAGCCGATAGTACAGATTGTACAGCAATCATGCAGAGAGATTAAACGCGGATGGAGACACTGGGCGACAGAGATCCGGATTTGGTAGAAGTGTCTGGCCAGACTCAGGAAGGAACAGAACTGTCTTTCCAACATGGATCTGATGGTCAGTGCTTAATTCTGGAGCTCAATACCTCCTTACCAGGACAAAGCTAACAAGACCCTGGGTCTCAACTAAAACCAGCAAGATTTGGGCCCAGTGTCTAGGAGCTCTGCTCTGATAGGCCTGCCGTTGGCCTGGGGACTGCTGTTTCACTAGTGTGCTCTGGAGCTGGCTTATGCTGCTCAGGAGTGCTAACGCATAGATGTGTGTTGTTGACTCCCTGAGGTTGACTGCAGTAGGAACCTGTGCACTGGAAATCAGGGTAGCCCCTCCTTTAGAGACCCTGCTATAAGCACTTCCTAATTACCAGAGTGCTGAGCAGTGAGATGGCTCAGCAGGTACAGGGGCTTGCCACCAAGCCAGACAACCTGAGTTTGATCCTCAAGACCCATGCGGTAAAAGGAAAGATCTGACTGCTACAAGTTGTCCTCTGACCTCCACATATAGGCCGTGACACATACGTCCACACATATACACCCCGATACCAGATAAATAAATGTACCACCACCACCACCACCACCACCAACAACAACAACAAATAGATCATGTTGTTCTGATGGGAGCCAGATGTAGGCTGTTCCCGTCACAGGGATCAGTGACCCTGGTGGAGGATTTGGGGTCCTCTTCTGGGTTGAGGTCTAGACTGAAGGTCTTGGGTCCAAACTGGTAGGACTTATATTGACTCTAAATTCAACTTTAAAAATGGAATTTTCCTTCTTCTAAGATGTCCTCACTGTGGGCTTCTGCTTCCTGTGTTCGGTAGGAAGAGCTATTTACCTAACAAAACAGGCCTGGGATGGCACAAGAGTCTCTGAAGCCATCAGTCTGCCATGCACATGGGCTCCACGCAGGTGACTCTTGGACTGCTTTTCTCAATGACCAACGATGGGTGCCAGTGGAAATCCACTTAAAGAGCCACTGGGGCTGAGTGTGGTGGTGAACAGTGTTAATTCCAGCATGTGGGAGGCAGAAGCAGGCAGATCTCTGTGAGTTCAAGGGCAGCCTGGTCTATAAGGTGAAAGTTCAGGACAGCCAGGGCTACATAGCGAGGCCCTGTTACCCCCCCCCCCCAAAAAAAGAGGAGGAGTAAAATAAAATCATGTGTCTTTGGTTCTGAGCCTGGGTCCTGGGTCCTGGGGGTCTTGGAAATTTTTTTTCTTCAGCTGGAAATGGCTCTTGCAGCTAAGGCTGCTGTCCTGGCTACAAGCAAACTGGTGCAAGCTGGTGCTGCTGCCCAGTGAAAGCAAAAGAGGGTTAGAGCCACCTTAATCACAGCCTCACCCATGACAATTTACTTGCCTAAAATCTTGCCACTTACAGCTTCATATTACCTCTTTTAACCTGAAAGGCAGCTCTTTTGCTTGCTTGTTTTTTTTTTTTTTTTTTAAATCCAGACCCAGTATTTAGCAGGGTAATGGGATTTATGATTGTGTTTACATCCGTCTCCGTGGCGATCCACTATAAAAGATCAGTTGCCAGGCAACTTGGCATTGTGGCGTGGCAGTGGAGGGTGGAATTTTTTTTTGTCTCTCTGAAGCAAGGGCTTAAGGAATAATGAAAACTTTTGCTCATATGTCTCATGAATGCTTCTATTTTCAAGGTCAACCAAACCATTTTTTTTTTTGCTTTCAGGAAAGACAAATGCACTTTTCTTCAAGCGATACACCGTAAAATGTTTCCACAAGATTATCCCATCTGTGAGCAGCAGCCGGCTGGCTCTGGGCAATTTCATCTTCTCCTGGCCGTTGGGAAAATTAGATTCGTGAGACTCTAGGCTGTCGGGTGGAGTGGGTCTCTCTCATTTGCTGATGGTCTCTGTACTCATTAGCAGATGCCTTTTTCTTTTTCTTAATGAGCTGCTATACACTATGAATCATTTCGCATCGTGGTAACCAGTTTTGTTTCGGATTGTAGTTGGCTTACTATGATCCCTTTGATGATAGGGTTGGTGTGAGCAGGGAACCCTGGAAGGCATAAAACAGGACCCCAATTTCCCTCTGAGCTTTCTTATTGACTATAGGCATTTCTACACATGATCAAAGGGCCTGTTTTAAAACATGTGGATGCCCTCACCTGACCTCTTTCTCAATATGGACACATATAAAAAGGTGAGAAGCTTAGTCCCACAGATCTGAATGGGCGCAGCCAAAGCTAGAGGTGTCCAGGCCACACAGTGATGGTGCTGATGGACAGGGCTAAGTTGACTTCACTTACTATCTGTTTTCTATGTATTATCTTCTTTAATTCTTGCAATAATACTTAGCCCATGTCATCAACTGGGGAAAGCTTCTGGCTTGGTGTACACAGAGGAAAGATAACAAAGACACATGCACATGCAAGTGCACATGTACACACACACACACACACACACACACACACACACACACACACACAGAGAGAGGGGGGGAGAGGGAGAGAGAAGTTAAAAAGCCAATAAATAAAATAAATAATTTTGATCTAAATTTGGTTGAATTCAGAAGATGCTAAGGGCCCAATTATACTTCTTCTTATTCTTTTTTTTTTTTCTCAATAAGGCTATGCAGAAGGCATATGGTTTCCAGTATGGCTAGATCCCTGAGACATATTTTAAAAACAAACCAAAACAAACAGTGAAAAAGACAAGCCACTAGTGGATATCTCATTTATATGAGGCTAGAGAGATTAAAAAAAACATGGCGACAGTCCTGTGGGTGCCTGTCTGAACATACTTGTCCAGGAGTATACACAGCAGGACTCGAAGGGCTTACGGATTACCTGGCGCATCTCAGAAAGTGGGGTTGAAATGGAGGTCTAACACTGAGGCCTTACCCAATTTGTTTTGTTTTATTTTGTTTTTAGTTTTTTGAGACAAGGTTTCTCTGTGTAGCCTTGGCTGTCCTAGACTCTCATTGTAGACTAGGTTGGCCTTGAACTCACAGGGATCCACCTGTCTCTGCTTTCCAAGTGCTGGGATTAAAGGTGTGTGCCACCACCACCCAGCTGCCTTACCCAATTATTATTATTACTTATTTGGGGGTACTCAGGAACCAAGTGCCTCAAGCACGCTAGGCACTGATTCATATCTAACTATTATCTATCTATCTATCTATCTATCTATCTATCTATCTATCTACTTACCTACCTATTTATCTATGTCTGTATCTATTATGTATATATGTGTGTATGTATCTATCATCTCTGTATCTATTATGTATGTATGTGTGTATGTATCTATCTCTGTATCTAGTATGTGTGCATGTATGTATATGTGTGTGTATCTATGTATCTTTCTATGTCTGTATCTATTATCTATCTATGATGTACCTATCTATCTACCTATGTACATATCTACATGACTGAGTCTCATGTAGCTCAGGATTTACTCAAACTCCCTTTGTAGCTAATAACGATGTTAGGCTTCCCATTCTCCTGCTTCTGCATCCTCATACACCATCTATCTAGTTTTATGTGGTGCAGGCTTTGAACCCAGGGCTTTGTGCATGATGGGCAAACATGCCGTAGCTACATATCCTTATCCCTGGCAAAGTTCTTCCTTCTTTCCTTCTCTCTTTGGTCTATCATTTAAAATAGCAACGATGAAGAACAGCGTTCACTATGACAGCTTCCAGGTGCCAAGACTATAGTACTATGCTCTCCCACTCCTGGCTCACATCTGTAATTTTCTTTTTTTAATTTTTTAATTTTTTCATCTTGGGAATGAGGCTAGAGTCTCATTCGTGTTATACAAGCACTCTGTCACTGAGCTCTATACCAAAGCCCAGGTTGATACATCATTATTTTTGAGATTATAATTACATCATTTCCCCCTTCCCCTTCCTTTCTCCAAACCCTCCAATAAGCCCCTCCTTGCTGCTTTCAAATTCACAATCTCTTTTTTTCTATTAATTGTTGTTATATACATACATATATATGCATATACACATATATTCCTAAATAAAATGTTAAGTCTGTATAATGTTACTCTAATGTATGCTTTCGTGGCTGATGAATTGGTATTAGATAACCAGTTGGTGTGCTCCTCCCTGGGGAAGGCTAGGCATTTCTTCACAGCCTTCAGTTCTTTGTGTAATAGGGCTGAGGTCCCATGGACTTTCTCCCCATCCACTATGCCTATTGTTTGTTGTGCTTGTTCAGCTTGTGGTTAGGCAGTCACGTTGGTGAGATTTTATGGGTGTAGCTTCTGACATTACTAGGAGATGCAATCTCACAGTGTGCGCGCGCGCGCACACACACACACACAAACACACATACACACACACACACTGCAGAGGCGTCATTTTTGTGCAGCCAGTGTGAACAGCTAATGCTTGCTGGGCCTCTCTTCAGCGACCTAGTGTTGAGGGAGGATGCAGGTGAGGCAGCCAAGCTTTCCAGCTGCTTCTGTGGCTGCAGGTGAGCACAGCAGCAGTGCTGTCTTAGCCCCAGGGTGACAGCAGATTTATCAGAAAGTTACTCTCAATCCTGTGAAGCAGGCAGATCTCTCTAACAAGGAATTCTTTCTCAGTTCATTAGACATGGGATTAAAGACACTGTGTTTCTCCTTTACCTTAATCTCCTGTAATACCAGATAATGTCCTTGCTGAAGATGGTAGCATCTTCTGTAGGGCTGACTCATGTCCCCGAGGCTTGGGCAGCCAGGTGCCTGCTAAACACAGTCTCCTTGGCTTCCATTTCTAGTGTCTGGATGGGGCCTGGGATTACTGCAGTGGCCTAACTGACTTGAGGAAAAGTCTCATCTTGCTCTCCTATGAATCAAAGCCTGTCTTCACAGTAAGAGGACCAAACCACACAGGCAGGATTTCCTTGTTGGGCATCAAAGTCACACAGGACAGTGGAGGGTTTGGCACCTTGATGTGATGCTGTGTTTGAGGAAGATTTGTTTGATCAGAGAAATGGTTTCTGCTGAATTAATTACATTTTGATATAATTAGTGAAGAGCCAGTCATACCTGGGGGGGGGGGAACCCTCATATCTTGGTGGCCCTTCCTTTATGAGGCAGCTTGGTGTGGGTTGAGTGGGTGCCTTTTGGGGCAGGATGATGTCTAGCTAGCAGTGTGACCTCAGACAAGCCTACCACTGACCCCAGAACCCTTTCCTCACCAAGAAAGCCAGTCTGCAGTAGTGTCATCTAGGGTCATGAAGCACAAAATGAATACATATGTAATTCGTCTGGTCTGTATAGGTCTTTAATAAAAGAAAGTTGCAAGCCGGGCGTGGTGGCACACGCCTTTAATCCCAGCACTCGGGAGGCAGAGGCAGGCAGATCACTGTGAGTTCGAGGCCAGCCTGGTCTACAAAGTGAGTCCAGGATAGCCAAGGCTACACAAAGAAACCCTGTCTGGAAAAACAAAACAGATCAGAACAAAACAAAACAAAAAGTTGCTATTCAACAGTACTCCCAGTGACTTAAATCCATTCACAAGATGACGTCACATAAGAAAACTCACAGTTTTCATTTTTAAAATTCTTTATGTATATGTATGCATTTCTATGTATGTGTAACCACACGTGTAGATCCCGCAGAAGGCAGGAGAGGGTGTTGTCTCACAGGACCTGGAGTTATGAGTGGTGATGGGAATCAAACTCAGAGCCTCTAGAAAAGCAGCAAGTGTTTTTATCTGCTGAGCCATCTCTCGGGTCTTGTTCACACACTTTCATCATGGTGGCCATTAGCTTGTGCCCTGGAATGTTTTTTAAAGGTTTCCCAACATGGAAGTATTCCCTTGGACTTGATGGAAGGCACTTAGGTAAGCTGCACATCCTCCAGGCTAAGGGCAGAGTCTCGGGGCTCTGGGGTTCTGCCTCTGCCATGGGCAGGTAACAGGTGGTCTCTGGCCCTTTGGAGCTTCTGGATCACATCCTGACTTGAGCCTTTAACATTAAACAAAACAAAAACTTTTAATTGACGGATAAGAGAGGTGTGTATTCACACATACATCTTGGTGTTTTGAAATGCGTACACACCGAAGCCTGGTTAAACTGAACTAATTTACATGTATGTTGTTTTTACATGTTTGCCTTGTTGTTTCTGTAGTGGGAACATTTAAAATTTACCTCTTGGTAACTTGTATGTCTGCAGTCACCTGTCTGTATCTGGGAGCTCTACAGCTCCAAGTTTAGCCTACTGCAGACTGAAGAGATTCTTAAAATTTAAATTTCTCTTTAAATGAATATATAAAAACAGCAGGTTCCTTTGTGGCATTTTCATATGGACTTAGGGACTTAGTTTTGTCTTACTCCCACCCCTCCCCCACCTCTGCTGCTCAGCTCCAGGCTTGGTGGGCTCTGCCCCTGGTGCCAGCCTTTCCATTTTCCTGTCACCTTTTTTTCAGTTCCCCTCCTGCCTCTTCTCTAAGCCAGTCTGTGCCTCCCGCCCCGTCGCGAGGACCCACTCCTAGTTTCCCTGACTCTGACCACACTCACTCCGACATAAATGCACGTATGTAAGAATTAGAAGTTAGAGATATGTCATCATTCTTTCCGCTCGTGAAATAAGTTAACTCAAGACAAGTTAAAGTATATAAATGCAGGATTATTGGGAGCAGCTCTCAGCACTGGTCCCAAAGAAGGGGGGGGAGGGGCAGAGAAGTTGCCGTGCAGGGGGAGAAAGAAAAGTGAGTGCACAGACCGGGGATGGGTGGGGAGTGGGGAGGACAGAGAGAGAGAGAGAGAGAGAGAGAGAGAGAGAGAGAGAGAGAGAGAGAGAGAGAGAGAGAGAGAGAGAATGCAGAAAGATGAGGAAGAAGAGAGAGAAGGGAACCAAAATGTCTGGATTATATAAATGAAGGTCTGCACCTGAGCTGGAAAGTTCAAGGTAGCGGGGATTCTGGGAGAACCGGGAAACCAGGTCAGCTTTGGTTAAAAAAAAAAAAAGGCACCTTAGCAGCTTGTGGGGGTCTGAAGCTCAAGAATTAGCATTTTCAAATGAGAAAATGCACGCTGCTTAGTCTTCCTGAGCCTGGGTTAACTCAGTGTCGTACATTCCAGGTCTATCCGTTTTCCTGCAACTTTACCTCAGTTTTCTTACAGCTGAATAAATTCAGTTGTGTGAGGTATAGTGTTTCCATCCATTCATTTGGCTTTTGTTTGTTTTGTTTTTGTTTTTGATACAGGGTCTTACCACATATCCCTGGCTGGCCAGGAACTTGCCACGCAGATGACGCTGGCTTGGAATTCACAGAGATCCACCTGCCTCTGTACCTTGAGTGCTAGGGTCAGAGGTGTGTTACCACCATGCCAAGGTGCATCCATTGATGATGGGCAGTTGATTCCTTTTCCTTGCTGTTGTGAGTAGAGCCCCAGTGGACAAGGCTGAGCACGTGTCGTGTCGTAGGATGTAGACACCTTTGGGAAAGTGTCCAGGGGTGACGTAGCTGGGCCCCAGAGTAGGTCTAGTTTTGTTTTTTCAAGGAAACTCTGTTTCTCCACCTTCCTGATGCTGAGGACCCTTTAATACAGCTCCTCGTGCTGTGCTGACCCTAGTTTCATTGCTACTTCATACCTGTAATTTGCTACTGTTATGGATCATAATGTAAACATCTGTGTTTTCTGATGGTCTTAGACAAAGCCTAAGGTACCCAAAGGGGTCGTGGCCCACAGGTTGAGAACCACTGCTCTAGACTGATTTGCGCAAAGTCGTATCAGTCTACATCCCCATAAAATACCAAAGAGAGGTTCCTATTTCCTGGAACATCCAAGTCTGCATTTCTTGTCATGTTTTCTTGATGAGCTATTCTGACTAGAGTGAGCTACAATCTCAAAGTAGTTTTGATTTGCATTTGTCTGCTGGCTAAGGACATTGGACATTTTTCAAAAAAGTATTTATTGGTCATTTGTATTTCATATCTGAACTGCCTGTTCGCTCACTCCACTGGCTTATTTATTGGCAACTTTTAGCTTTTTAATTTTTTTAAAAAATTATTATGGCCTGATGCGGTGGCCCATGCCTTTAATCCCAGGACTCAGGGAGACAGAGGCAGGTGGGTCTCTGTGAGTTTAAGGCCAACCTGGTCTACAAAGTGAGTCCAGGACAGCCAAGGCTACACGGAGAAACTCTGTCTCAAAAAACATATATATATATAATGTGTGTATATATATGTATATGTATACACACACACACATATATCACCATACACACACTATATTATATGAATCTTTGTGGGCCCATGGAGGTGTGTATGAAGCTGTGCTAGGGGCTTTGGGGGGGGCACGATAGAGCAGCCTGTGTGGGACAGGGTGCTCAGGCTCCCCAGAAAGTGAGTTTGCTGCTTGGGTTCCTCCTCAGGCTATAGAAAACCTATGCTGTGTTTCCTCTGCCTTCTTCACAAGGCACACACTGGGGCAGAGCAGTCAAGGGCTCTTACTGAAGCTAGTAGTGAGTTCCTGGGGTTTTGGGCACTGGAGGAGCCTGGTGGAGAAGGACCAGGCTGAGTGTGCTGAGCAGAGCTTGCTCATCGATTGAGTAGCAGCCAGGAACCATGCTGACTCCATTCCATCCCATGGCAGGCATGCTTTTCCATGGTGTGTATGTGTGTGTGTGTGTGTGTGTGTGTGTGTGTGTGTGTGTGTGTGTGACAGAAACATGGAGATTCTTGCTTTTTACTTACTTATTTTGAGACAGTGTCTTTGTAAGCCAGGGCTAGCCAAAGCTAGCACTGAACTCCTTCTACCTTCCTAGTGTGGGGTTACAGGTGTCTGACTTATCTAGATTCTTCTCTGTGGCTTCTTTCCTGGGCTTAGACTTCTACGTCACAGTCCACCACTGTGGGAAGTCAGGGCAGGAACTGTAGAGGAGCTTTTCGGTTCACAAGCTTATCTCAGTAAACTTCTTATACAGCCCAGGACCGCCTGCCCAGGGAATAGTGCTGGCACGGTGGCTCGGGCCCTCCTATATCAGTTAATAGTCAAGACATTCTCCCACAGAAACACCTACAGGCCGGTCTGATTCGGGCACCTGTGACTCCCCTCAGGTGACTCTCAGCCTTGTAAAGTTGACAGTTAAAGATAATGAGGACAGCTTCCATGCCTGGCTTACAATTTTTAAAAGTTTTTTTTTTTTAAATAAATGGGGAGAATGTTGTGTAGAGAGCTTGGGTCTCCAGCCAAACTTCTAACTCCTTTGGCAGGATCCAGTTCTCATGTCCTGGGTGACTTACCTACACCCACAAGGCCACGCCTACTCCAACAAGGCCACACCTTCTCATTCCTTTTGAGTAGCACTACTCCCCAATGACCAATAACGAAAATATATGAGCCTATAGGGGCCATTCCTATTCAAACCACCACGAGGAGCCTTTTAATCATTCAAGTGTGATTCTAAAAAATGGATACAAGTGATGGGGCTTAGAGGAGAGGTCTGGGCCAGCCTTGTTCCAGTTAGCTCTCTGTAAGAGTTAGGATCATTTATACCCCTAGTCTGATGCTATTGGGTGGTAGTAGAACATTTAGAAAACGGGATCTACAAGGAAGAAGTTAGGGCATTGGGGGTGTGCTCCTTTTTCACTCTTTTGCTTTCGGATGAAGAGGCATCCTTTACCATATGCTACTACCCACGATGCACTGTGCTACCACAGGTCCAAAGTCACATCCCAGTGTCATGGGATGAAACCTCAAAAATAGAGTCAAAACCTTTCCCTCTTTTAAGTTGGTTACCTCAGGTATCTTGTCATAGTGGCAGAGATTAATTAGACACTAATTAGCACAACCTCTTGTTATATGGATGACATGGAAGGAGTGAGCCCCGGGCATCCAGAATTCAGAGGTTGTAGAAAGACACCGTGGGGGACGTTTTCAACTCTTCTAGGAATGAGTTTGCGAAGAGTATAGCTTACTGGCTACAGAGACTATCTAACGATCAGTGCACAGACGAGGTTCCCTCTCCCTGGGCCTGTTACAGGGGCCTCTGGCTTGTTTCTCTGGGGCTCTGTGTAAACAGAGTAAGTGCCGACCAAACATCAACTCATTGCTGTTATTTTTCACTGTCTTAGTTCAGAGCATTTTGAGATTTGAGAAGAAAGTCGAAGGGAAAAAAAAAAAAAAGAATATGATCAGCTTGCAGAGGTTTGAGACTGGTAAGATTTAGATTTAAGCTTGATAATATTTTAGTAATTCTTCAAGACCGAAGCTCATGGATGTTCAAGTAAATACACTGTCAAACTACACTTTAAATTATCTTTCAAACAGAAGGAAATCTAACTGCCTCAGTACTTCTTCGTTAACTGTAGCTAAAAAAAAAAAATTATTTAGGTATTGAATGACAATTGCTCTGGCCTACAGGCACCCTGAGATTTTTTTTTTAAGAGCTAGAGGCGCAAAATGAAATGCCTAGCTGTTCCATGTAGATGAGTATCCATCTGTCTGGGGACTCCCTAACTTTTGGCTCCTTCCAACCTCTTTTGTTCTTTCCTATTTTCCTTGCAAAATTGTGAGCTGTGATACCACCACAGAACCCTAGTGTGAACTAAGCACCCAACTCTGATATATTTGCTATAAAAACACTTACTGGTCAGAAGTCAGCTGACTAAGTGAGCAAATGAATAAATGAATGAAGCCCCGTTCATCCCCTTTGCGCCTCTGTGGGATGGACAGTCAAGTATCTATGCAGCTAATTTTATACATCCAGTTGAGCTATTAGGCAGAACCCTTGTCTCTTCAGAGCTCACTACTGGGTCTCAGTCTGGAGGATGAAAGTGCTTGGGCAACAAGGTTATGTTTTGTCTTCCTGCTGTTGGTGAACCTTCTATATATGAGTGGTATTCTGCGCATTCTAGAGAGTGATGCCCGATAGCCACATTTATGGTTTTTGAACCAGTGCTTTTAATAAGAATGTAATAAGCAAAAGTAAAATTAATAAAGGGGCAACTAAAAGATAGACAGAAGCAGTAGAGAGATGGTGAGGCATCATCAAATTAGGCACTCAAGACATCTAAGAGAGACCAACTGGAGTAGCCTCGTTGAGGGAGCAGACAAAGGGACCATCATCAAATTAGGGGTTGCATACATCCAGCAGAAGTTGGTTGGGAGATGTCAAATTGGCTCAGTGGAAAGGTGTTTGTCACCAAATCCAACAACCTGTGTTTGATGTGCAGGACCCACATGGTAGAAACAAAGAATTGACTCACATAGGCTGTCCTCTGAGCAACACAAAAGTTCCCCATAGACAAACACATTTTTTTAAAAATAAGAAACCACTTCCTTTGGAAGAAAGAAGATGGGATAAATGAATGAAAGAAAGATAGAAGGAAGGAAGGAGAGAAGGAAAGGAAAGGAGGAGGTGGAGGAGGAAGAAAAGAAGAAGAAGAGGACGAGGACGAGGAAGAGGAAGAGGAAGAGGAAGAAGAATTAATCATTTAATTTGGGAAGTAGCTCCGAGATAGCCAGCTGGTGTTTATTAGAGAGTCCTGAGGGTTTCGGGTGAGGCTTCCAAATTCAAGAACAGATCACAAGCCAGACGCTCACAACTGCCAGCAGAAATGACCAGGGAAGCCGAGGCTTCAGCTGGAGTTTCTGGGTTGAGCTTCCCACTCCTACTGTAGGCATTTTCACACCATGGGACAAACAAAAATAGTCCCTGGTAGAAATGACTGACCTGTTAGCTGTCCTCAAGAGCACGATGATTTCACTCTTGGGCTGTCTGCTGTTGTCCTCTCCCACCCGGGCCACAGATCTCTGTTGTCCAGCTCGTCTCCAGGCAAAGGGCTGGAGGACCTCTGAGACAGACATGTCCATGTGAGGGGCAACCCTGCTTCCAGTGCCAGCTTCTCACTGAGCTCAGACACTTGACGATTTACCAGTGTAATACGTGTTACAAATGGGGGCTTGTGCTTCCTGAGATTATCATTTATTTTATTTTATTTATTTTAAGACAGGTCTTAGATTTCATAAGCTGGTCTCAAACTCAGTATATATCTCTCTGTCTCTCTGTCTCTGTCTCTGTCTCTCTCTCTTTCACACACACACACTCTTTTTCTCTCTCACATACACACAACAATACACAACACTCATAACACATATATACACCTACACAAAACATATACACACAAACACAACACATATGCACACATACACGCACACATGATGATTATTTATTTGTTTAGTGACACAGGATCAGCTGGACTCTACCACTAAGCTACATCTCTATCCTCAACCCTTAATTTGATTTGATTTTTTTTATAAGATAGGTTTCCTTGTGGCTTTTTAATGCACATGTATATTTGGTTGGCCATGTATCCCTTCTCCCCAGAATGTCTGATCCTCCTACTTCTGCCTCCCAAGTGCTGGGATGGATGGAAAGGAATCCGTTTGTGATGCCATGTTCCACACTGATTCTCTGAAGCACTGCCTAGGAGGATGGGCTGGGTACCACTCCTTGCTTCCCCAGATCCCCTTTGTCTTTTCTCTTCTCCCACTTGTCCAAAACTGTCAACACTTATCACCTCTTTGACATCACTATGGAGCCTGTAATCCCAGCATGGCTAGAGTAGGCAGGAGGATCAGGGTTAGGCCATCCTTGGCTACATAAGGAGTTTGAAGCCAGCCTAGGCTATGTAAGACTGGTAAAGCAGAAAATGGGGCCTTTCTCTGGAGGGTGAATATGTTTGAGACAATGAGATTATGTTGGTGAACCTTCTGAGTTTTTTCCGAAGCAGAAGCTGAAATAACTTGGGGCAGCAGCTATGTATAAGGGATTAATAGATGCACAGGAAAGCAGAGGAAACAGTAGTGGGTGGAAGGAGCCCTCCCAAGTCTGCCTGGCCCAGGAGGATTTGATAGCCAGAGGAGTGTGTCTGCAGGCCTAGGGGATTCCCACCTCCCTGTGTTCCGTGTGAAATTATGTTCCAAAAAGGGATGTGTTGACCTGCCAGGCTCAGTTATATTGAGGAGAGAAGCCACAGGAGAGACGGCAAGCTGTTCAGGAGCCTCTCATTCCCATCACAAAGCGTGTCAAAGAATGTGTGTGCCTCTTGGGGGAAGAGCTGAGTCAGCAAAGCATTGCAAGCCTGGTGACCTGAGTTGGAGGCCTAGAACCATGGAGAAGCCAGGAGTCAAGGGCCAGCTAGCCCAGCTTTCCAGGTGAAGTTCCAGGCCAGCGCGAACCTGCATCAAACAAACGCACTGGCACCCGTGAGACTCTTGATGAAAGAACAGGGTTTCTTAGAATTTATCTTTCGAAATATAAAATAGGAATAGAATATATTTTGAGTTACATCTTATTGTAGCGATGAATAATTTTCACCTACAAATTCACTACCTTATTGAAAAAGTGACCTTTTAATTATTTTTTAAAGTTTATGATGTATTTATTCTTTTTGATCAATAATATTCCAGAGATTATCGCACTTGGCCTAGAAAAAGCTGCTTAAAAGTTGAAAACTTTACCAACAACAAAATCTAAATTTCACATTTTTTGTAGAAGAAAATGGTAACAATGACCATTTGTTGCTTTTGAGAGTAACACCTGAGGTTCTCCTATGTCCTCACACACAAACACACACACACACACACACACACACACACACACACACACACATACACACACACAGACACATATACCAACACACACAAATATGCATTTAAATACCCTGATAGTACTATAGATAGAATTACTGTGGTATTTTAATTCTGCTAGCAATGTTTGAATAAATAATATGATGGTTTTATTTTAAAAATGTGAATATTTTCAGTACTAAGGGTAGACACAGCAACCATTTAAACTTAACAATAAAAGTCATTCTTTTAAAAATAAATGATATTTATCTCAAAACCATACAAGGATATACATAAAATTTCAAATCACTTTTAGGGGTCATATAACCTAAAACTGTTGGAAACCACTGTCCCTGGGGCTGAAGGAAGGTGACGGGGTTTGCTGTGTGGGTGAGTTATACCTTGACAGATGGAGAAAAAAAGGTGGCTGCCAGGAGAAAAGGGTCTTGCCAGCTTCTAGTCCAGGAGAGCTGCTATGGTAGAGCAAGGCCAGCTGCTGGCATGGTCACTAGCTGCCCACCACCATAACTTTGAACCCTGTGAGTACACCAACCACTCCTGTGAGGCAGCTTTATGCTGGCCTGCTCCTTTCTGACGACTGACAACCTCTCTGGGCAGCTCTCTCTGCTCTCTTCCAGTTGGCCAAGGTAAACTAGTCCATGTAACGATAACTAGTCCACCGACCAGTCCAGCTGGTCAGTTATTGGGGGGCCGAGGGGGGTCGCAACCTGTATTTAAAGAAATGGGCGAGAGAGAGACATAGAGCTCAAGCGAACAGTTGCTTGTCAAGAGCCATTTATTGAGGGTAATGGCAGGCTTTTTAAAACCTGCTTTAGGGAGGGCGGGGGTACGCAAGGAGAGTAGTGGAAAAGTACAAAATCTTCTGGGTTGAGCCCCGGGAACATTTGCAAGGGGAGGGGTTCTTCCAGGTGAGACAAAGCAGGATATCTCTGTGGTTATCTTAGGATCAGATCGCTGTCTTCTCAGGGTTAAGCCGGATGCCTTGCATACCTAATGAGTGGCCCAGCAGGATGTTGGCTGCAAATACTGAATGGGTGGGGGTCGGCCTCAGGCCTTTTGGTCCCTGGCATCTTCACCCCTTTTGTTTATTTTGGCCTGAGAGACCTTACAGCCCAACGAATGACTTTTAGGAGGTCACCAGTCATTGTTACAGGATGGCGGTATATTTGAGAATCACTATTGTCCAAGTGTTTCAGGACAACAGTTATTCTGGACCAGCCAAATTCCCAAGGAAAGGGGGCCTCGCGATGGCCTGAGCCTGCTAGAGGATCGATGCTCAATCTTACCACGCCTATGGTCTGTCCTCCCACCAAGGACCGACCGACGTCTGATAACCGAGACTTATTCGATCGCTCCGTCTCTGACTTACCAGGCACTATCGCGGGTCAGGTCAAGGTGGGCTCAGGCCAAAAGATATAGGGGAGGGCTTGCACAGGTTTACCAAAGGCACCGAGGGCACAACCAGGCTCACCATCCAGCATTCTGCATCCTCGGGAACTGCAAAGGCCGCCCATAGGAACTGCAAAGGCCGCCCGTAGTTAACCGACTGAGGCGTAGGTGAAATCTCCTGGATGGAAATAGAAGTCTCATTTGAGTCCTCAGTCTCCAGGCTGCGGTAGTGAACCTGGATATTCTTGGTGGCAGCTTCAACCTGACTTTTAACAAACCCTGTAAGACGGTTTAAAGTCCATGGGCCAAAGGATAATAGAAGGAGAACACCAACGAGGGGCCCGAGCAGGGTGAGGAGAAGGGTAGTAAGCCAGGGGGAGGCAAGGTTAGGGTTGGGGAAATTCCCCCTTTCAGAAAATTTAAAAATGAGTCGGGGTCATGAATAGTAAAACGGGGAAGAAGAATAACAAGGACACACCAGTCTTTGGAGGAAAGGAAGGTAGGGGCATAGACGATCGAGGTTAAACCAGAGGAACAAGCAAAATGGGTGTTATTTGGCGCGGGAATGTAGGGGAGGGAGAGGTAGGGAATGACAGTCTGGGCGTGAACGCCGCTGAGGGGAAGAGGAGGGAGCATATGGGGACCCAGGAGGCAAGTTCCTATGCCGGAAACGGACTGGAGGGTAATGCGATTGTCGGGAGCTAAGCCGGTGAGGGTGGGGTAACATTAGTAAAGAGCAAGGTGGAAAGAAGAGCAATACCCTCATAAAAGGGCGGGGAGGGGGAGAAACACATCCAACATTCAGGAAATGACAAGGAGGAGTCATTTTTCAAGGCCCATATGGAGGCATTTGCCAACTGGAGAATGACATCAGCCGAACTGGGGGGGAGGGCCCACGGGGAGGGTAGGTCGGAAGGGAGGGGGTGAAATGGACCGAAGGAGGACGTCCGAGGGGGTGGGCGGGGAGGGAGGCATGGGGGTGGCGGGTTTAGGCGGGGGGCCAGGAGCAGGAACGGGAACAGGATGATGGAAAATATGATTAGGCCCAACCACTGCAGTGCCCTTATTGGGTACCTTTTTCAGGAGGTGTAACCTGAACGTAAGTCCAAAATCGTACTCTGATTTATAAACACGGAGGCCCCATTTAAATCCACGACCCGTCCAACTGGCACGTTTACCGGGCTCAGTGAAGCGAATGGTCAGGGGGTTGTACCAGCCATTGGTGACTGAACGAGCTGCATTGCAAAGGTCTTTAACGGCCTCACCATAGGGCTGAGGATGAACCCAGGAATCAACAATGATGTAGTCCCAAGAAGAGGATGGCTTCCAGTACATGTCGCCAGTGGTCTCACACCCCCAAGAGGCACAGTAAAAATCTTGGGCCCCACCACAGCGGTGGTTATCAGGACGGGGCCGATGAGAGGGTCCCGGGCAAACATAGAGTCCTCCGGCCCAAGCAATCCCATCCTGGTGTAAGGTTTTGTGGAGCATGATGCGCTCCAGGTCATTACGGCAGCCGGGACTGGGACCACCAACCGAGCAAGAGAAAGGGGGCGTCTCCTCGGGAGCCTTAGGCCAAAAAATGTCTTTCACGCCCCAAGAAGAGGGGCCTCCCAGGGCCAGGGCACAGAGGTCAACCTGTAAATCGGGCCACTGGGGGTTAATGCCCTGAGAGGAGGAGGAATTAACAATATCTCCCGCTTGGTTAATAATGACCCAGGTAAAATTATAGATTGTATAAGGCTGAGGTTGGCGCAGGAATGCGGCGAGAATCACTTCAGGAAGGCAGAGGCAAAGGAGCGACGCGGTGAGTAGCAACATGATGAATCGGCGGTATCTTTTTTATCCTAAAAAAGAGCACAATTACATCTTTTCCTCAGGGGAGTTCCCTGGGAGAGGGGGGTTAAAAGGTTTGATTAGGCGCTCAGGTAACCAGCGCGCATTTTGTTCTTTTTGATCATAAATGCAGGCATGACCTTTGCCCCAAATAAGGACTGGGTCGGGTCCATGCCATCGGTGGGTCAGTGGATCCTTCCACAGAGCCTTGGCATAGGTGGAGGAGGTGGAAGAGTGCCAAAGGCGATCGGCCGCCGAATGGCCAAGATCATCCTTTTGTAGAAAATTTAGGACGAACAATGCATGATTGAGAAGCAGGCGAGGCCCTGCTGTAGAGGGATATAGGATTCCTTTAGAAAACTGTAACTTATTAAGCATTGCTTTAAGTGTCTGGTGGGCCCTCTCGACAATTCCTTGTCCTTGGGGATTGTAAGGTATCCCCGTAACATGTTTAATCTGCAGTTGGGCACAAAAGGACTTGAAGGCAGAGCTTGTATACCCAGGGCCGTTATCAGTCTTTAATGTAAAGGGTTTGGGGGCAACAGTAAGGCAATACAAAACATGATCAATAACATCTCTAGTAGCCTCTCCAGCGTGCGGAGAGGCGCAAATAAATCCACTAAAAGTATCTATAGACACATGAATATACTTAAGTTTCTTAAAAGAGGAGAAATGAGTAACATCCATTTGCCAGACCTGTCCAGGCATGAGACCACGAGGGTTGACTCCCGTATGTGGCTCGGGAAGAAAGGTGACACATGCCTGGCATTCTTTAACAATAGCCCGGGCTTGTTCCCGAGTGATGGAGAACATGTGGCGGAGGCTTTGGGAATTAAGGTGGTGGAGGGCGTGAGCCTCCCTGGCCATAGCAACGGGGTCGCTGTCGGATGGAACGGCCAGCCCTGAAAGCAGGGGGCGCGTGGCTGAGTCCACCTGGGCATTAAGTGTAGTCAGAGGCCCTGGCAGGGTAGAGTGAGCGCGAATATGACCAACGAAAAAAGGCTGAGAGCGCAAAAGAATAAGCTGTTGGATACGGGAGAAGAGAGGGGAGGCATTAGTAGCAGGCTTAATACGAGGAACCGTCTCGAGGAGTGGAACAGAGGACGCGACATAGGCACTATCAGTATATAGATTAAAGGGAGTATGGGGAAGCAATGTAAAGGCGTGTGCGACAGCTTCCAGCTCAACAAGCTGAGCAGAGGTATGGGGGGTTTGTTTTTGCAGGATAGCTCCGTCCACAGAGAGGGCAGCAATCCCGGAAGAGGAGCCATCAGTAAAAACCAGGGAAGCTTGGGGGAGGGGTCTGGAGCGGGTGACTCTCGGGAAGATGACAGGTTGTCGCTGCAGGAATTGAATTAGTTTATCTGGGGGATAATGATTATCTAATAGGCCGCAAAAAGAAATACAGGAGACCGCCCAATCATCTGAATTTTGAAAAAGCCACCTTATTTGTGTGGCCGAGTAAGGCGTGATAATAGAGTGAGGGTCCCTTCCGAAGAGCCTGGTGGCCGCTTCCCGCCCCTGCCGAATGAGAGACGCAACCAGAGTAGGATAAGTAGGAAGGACCTTAGTGGAGGAGGAGGAGAGATGAAGCCAAAAAAGAGGGGCCTGTTGCCAGAGCAGTCCTGTGGGGGCAAAGAGGGAAGGAAAAATTATGAGCGCGAAAGGCTGGGTAGGGTCATAATAGGAGATGGACTGGTGGAAGATGGCGTCTTCGACCTTTTGTAGGGCCACAGAAGCTTCAGCAGTGAGACTGCGTGGTGAAGAAGGGTCAGAGTTGCCTTTTAAAATATCAAAAAGGGGTTTAAGCTCTCCAGTAGTGAGCTTAAGGTAGGGGCGCAGCCAGTTAATGTCCCCCAAAAGCTTCTGAAAGTCATGAAGTGTTCTAAGGGTGTCTCGGCGGAGCTGGACCTTTTGGGTCCTAACCGAAGAGGTCCCAAGTTCATAGCCCAGAAAAAGAAAAGGGGGGTGTTGTTGTATTTTGTCTGGGGCAATTTTAAGTCCCAGATGACCCAAACTCTTAACAAGTTCCTGGGTGACTAGAGAGAGCTCAGCCGTGTTAGGGCCAGCAAGTAAGATGTCATCCATGTAATGAATAATATATAAATGTGGGTACCTAAGGCGTAGCGGGTCGATGGCCTGGGCTACATATTTTTGACAAAGAGTGGGACTGTTGGCCATGCCCTGAGGAAGTACCCGCCATTGAAATCTGGGTGAGGGCCCCACATGATTAACGACAGGGAGGCTAAAGGCAAAACGTTTGGAATCGTCAGGGTGTAGGGGAATGCAAAAGAAGCAATCTTTAAGGTCGAGAACAAGTTTATGAAATCCTTTAGGGATAGCTACAGGAGAGGGGAGACCAGGCTGCAGAGCTCCCATGGGCATCATGGTCTTGTTAATTTCCCTGAGGTCCTGGAGGAGTCGCCAGGCACCATTCTTTTTTTGGATGACAAAAATGGGGGTGTTCCAGGGGGAAGTGGAGGGCTCAACATGGCCTGCATCAAGTTGCTCCTGCACCAGCCTTGAGGCTGCGGCCAGTTTATGGGAAGGAAGGGGCCACTGATCGATCCAGACAGGAGAATCAGTTCTCCAAGTAATTTTATCGGCCTGGAGTGCAGGGGGAGAAGTGGCCCTTATAAAAAATTTTGTTTATATCCCAGCCCTTGGCGACTAATCCTAGGCATAGGGACAATGGGCTCGAGACGCCCCTGTCCCAGCTTGCCGAGGCCCTGGCCTGGCAAATAGCCTTGATCTAAAAGCTGATGCGTGACAGGAGAGGAGGGGCTATAGATAAAGACCCCCATCTGAGAGAGTATGTCCCGGCCCCATAGATTAACGGGTAACCCGGGGACAATGAACGGTTGCACCGTCCCCGTCTGGCCATCAGGGTCAGTCCAGCGAAGGACCTTAGAACTTTGAAGGGTGTTGGTAGATATTCCGATGCCCTGAAGGTGAGTAAGGGAGGGCTGACAGGGCCAAGACGAGGGCCAAGAAGATTGGGACAGGACCGTCGAATCTGCCCCGGAATCAATGATGCCTTCAAAGGGGCGGCCATCAAGCCTTAGTGTAAGATGGGGTCTATCAGAAGTTAAGCGTTGGACCCAAAAAGCGGAGGGGGGCAGGGAGGGAGTCGGGGCGGCGGGAGGAGAGACAACAGAGTCAGCCAGGGTTAACGGAAGGGCCCAGGCCAAAATCTGACCAGGAGAGATGGAGAGAGGGCCCTGGGTAGCGGCGGCAAGGAGGAGCGTAGGAGAAGGGAGCGGGTGTTTTAGAACGAGGGGATAGATGAGTAGCCCGATAAGGGCAGAAGAGGCACGGCCGAGGACCAGGAGGGGAAGAAGGGGAGGGTTTCCATAGAGGGAGACAGGCAAGGACAAGGTTCCATCCTCGGGCGTCAGTATTGTAGAGGTGGTGGCACGGAAGTCCAATCCTGTGGGGGAGGGCAAGGGGCCGCCGCTGGAATGGGAGGAGGTTGGGTTTGGGAGGTGGGGTAGGAGGTCTGTGGATGGAAGCGGGTCTGTAGATTGGAGGGAGCCTGTGACACCGGTCCCGACGCAGGCTGGAATTGGATAGGGTGAGGGGCCCGGGACTGGCCCCCAGAGGAGTTTCCCGAACGCGGGGGGAGAGGGTTACCCATGGCATCAACAGTGGAACGGCAGGTGTTGGCCCAATGACGACCTCTACGGCAACGAGGGCAGAGCGTAGTAGGGGGGGGCCGGGCCACAGGTCCCCGGAATCCAGTGGGTGGCGGAACGACCGGTGGCTGTCCAGCCTGTGAGGGTGGGCGATTACGCTCATTTGGGCAGGCGCGGGCAAAATGTCCCGATTGGCCGCACCGGAAACAGGAGGCCCCGCTAGGGAGGGCTCCGACGGCCATAATGGCCTTGGTAAACTTATCAGTTAGGGGATCAACCTCTCGGCAAAGCTGAATCATCTCATCAAGATCCCTGCCCTTATATTTGTGTCTAAGAACTGCCTTACAGGCTGAGTTGGCATTTTCAAAGGCCAATTGTGTAAGAAATTTACTGTCGGTCTGGCCAGGACCAAGGGATCTTTCTGAAGCCTCCAGGAGGCGCGCAGCGAAGTCGCTGAAGGGCTCCTGAGGCCCCTGAAGAATCTTGGTAATAGGGGACAGGGCGGAGCCCGTGGAAGCAATAGTTCTCCAAGCAGCGAGGGCGGCAGAACTAGAATGGGAAAGTAAGGAAAAGGGGAGTGCACGCTGTTTTTCGTCAGTGGCATATTTGCCCTGGCCAAGGAGTTTGTCAAGAGACCATTCACGGGTCTCGCGATGTCCCTGCTGTACGTTTTTTCGGATAAGGTCACGGCAACGATCAGCCCAGTCCGCCCTCCAAGAAAGGAACTGTCCTCGAGTGAGGACAGTCTGTGCAGTGGTGATCCACTCGTTGGGCGTTAGATGGCCTCCATCTGCCAAATCATCAAGGAGGGAGAGTGTGAACGGCGCATTAGGTCCGTAACTACGGACAGCCGTGTTAAGTTTTTCTAGCTTTTTAAATTTGAGTTTATGATAAGCAGTGGGGGTAGGGTCAGGAGCCGTTCCACCACCTTTCTGTTCTCCCTCCGAACCTGAGGAATCATGCTCACTATCAGAATCTACAAGGGCCGCGGACGACTGGGAGGGTGTAGGGGCAGGTGGCTCTCCCGAAGCAGCGCCTGAATCAGTGGCCTCAGTTTTTGCCCCGCTCAGGGCGGGCTGGCTCTGGGAACGGGTGACAGGGAAAATAAACGGGGCTGTGGAGGAAATGCGCGTTGTTAAAAGTGAAAGCCGTTGTTGAAGTTGAAGAATCTTCGTCGCATGGGAGATCTGGTGTTGGAGATGGGCCTCCGTCTGGCAAAAGCAGTTTGGGAGGGAACAAGGTGGCGGGAGCCGGGAGGCAGGGTAGGGCTTAGTAAGGGGAGGGGGAAGAGTGAGCAAGGTAGAGGAGGGAAAGGTTGGCGCCGCGCGGAGGAGGCCATCATCGGAATGATATCGAGCAGCCTCCTCCTCAAGGGTGGCAGCAGCATCCGGATCCAAGGGCTCATCTGGGGCCTGAGAAAGGAAAATGGCGGAATGGCGGGAGGCGCGTGAAGGGCCGACTGACGGAGGGGGAACAGGAGAGGCTGGCGGACCGGACCGGACAGAGGGTGTCCTTTTTGGGGGAAAAACAGGGGCACAAAGTGGTGAACACCCGCGTTCCATAGCGGAAATGGGGTCCTCATAGGTGGGAGGAAGCGACGGATAAAGACGGCGGGGGGAAGGGGAAGGCTTGGACGCAGGCGCAGGGGAAAGATTTTTTAAGGGCTCCGAGGATGTAGGAGGAACAGAATCGGGGGGCATGTCAATGAGCGTAAGAGAGGAACCCTGCAAAGAGGAACAGGAAGGAACACGAGAAGGAGGGAGAGATTCGCGCAGGCAGAGTTCAGCCACGGAGAGGAGCTGCCTCTGTCCGCTTTCGTTTTCGCTGGACTCAATTATGTCCCGTATAAGGCCCCAATAAGAAAAAATACTGTTCGACACCGCTGTATTACCATCTTTTTTAATAAGTGCATTAAGCTCATGCCCCACCTTTTGCCACTTTTCAGAATGAATAGTAGGTCCATCAATCATGAACCAGGGACAGGTCTGGTCAATAAAAACAAAAAACTCAATCAAATGTTTCTTTTTTACCCTAATACCCCTCTCTCTGAGTACGTCCTTTAAGCCTCTTATGAACTTTGCTTCCTTGGACAGCGAATGGCCCATTCTTGAGATATGCGAACGGATGACTCACCTAATGACGAAGCCGGCCGGGCGAACTCGGCTGGTCATGAAAACTCCTGTGGACCGGTCCCTTAATCCGTTCGGGAAGAAACCCGCACCTCGAGCCCCACGTTGGGCGCCAGATAAACTAGTCCATGTAACGATAACTAGTCCACCGACCAGTCCAGCTGGTCAGTTATTGGGGGGCCGAGGGGGGTCGCAACCTGTATTTAAAGAAATGGGCGAGAGAGAGACATAGAGCTCAAGCGAACAGTTGCTTGTCAAGAGCCATTTATTGAGGGTAATGGCAGGCTTTTTAAAACCTGCTTTAGGGAGGGCGGGGGTACGCAAGGAGAGTAGTGGAAAAGTACAAAATCTTCTGGGTTGAGCCCCGGGAACATTTGCAAGGGGAGGGGTTCTTCCAGGTGAGACAAAGCAGGATATCTCTGTGGTTATCTTAGGATCAGATCGCTGTCTTCTCAGAGTTAAGCCGGATGCCTTGCATACCTAATGAGTGGCCCAGCAGGATGTTGGCTGCAAATACTGAATGGGTGGGGGTCGGCCTCAGGCCTTTTGGTCCCTGGCACCAAGGTACATTGGCTCTAGCATGAGCAGCTTTGTACTGAATCGGTCTGATTTCCCCAATCCTCTCCTTCCACTGCCTCAAGTGCAGCATGAAAACCACAGTGTACAATGTGGACAGGATAGACGATTTGCTCCTAGAGTTCTGGGATTCAGGCTGGCATTTTCTATCTCTGCGATCTGGGTAAGTCAACACTACAAGACTGGAGTTGAAAAGTGGGCAAGGGTAGGGCTGGAGAGATGGCTCAGTGGGGGAAAGGGTTTGCTGTACAAGCCCCAAACCTACATCATACGATCGATAGATGCAGTGGTGTGCATCTGTGATCCCATCAGTCCCACAGCAAGGTGAGAGATGGAGGCACCGGATGACAACTCATAGGCCAGCCAGTCTGCACAGTGGCAGAAACAATAAGATGGAAGAGGAAACTGACTCCTGAAAAATCTGTCATCTGACCTCTGCATGTGTGCCACAGCGTGAGTGTGGTGGGTGGGTGTGCACACACATGATCTATCTATCTATCTATCTATCTATCTATCTATCTATCTGTATGTATATATAGATATATATGTGTGTATATATATACATATATCCCTCTCAATATTTTTTAAAATTTTAAGAGGAAAGTGGACAAGAACAAGTTCACAGAGATCAGAACCAGCTTAGCATGGCGCTTAAGCCTATAACCCTAGTACTCAGCAGGCTAAAGCAGGAGGGTAGGTAGTCTGAGCCTAATCTGGGCTACATAGTGAGTTCAAGGCCAGACTGGGTTTATGTGGAGACCTTGGGCTGGGGGCAGAGCTCAGTTGGTAGAGTGCTCACCTCCCCATGCACCAAGCCTGGCTTCCACCTCCAACCCTGTGAAAAGCTGTGTGTGGCGGTGCATGCCTCTCAGCGCTTGGGAGCGGGGGGCAGGAGGATCAGGAGTCAAAGCCAAGAATCCTACACAGTGAGTTTGAGATGAAATCCTGTCTCAAAAATAATAAGTAAATAAATAAGTAAATGAATAAATAAATTTTGGGCAGTGTTTGTCTTTTGCTGCCATGGGGAGAAGGAAACCTTGACAAAGTTAGGAGTGCCAAGGCTTGATAGAAGGCTTTCCAGTGAACTTGAAGTCAGACCTTCTGCCCGTCTGAGCTGAGTTCAGGAGTTTGTGGATGCCTTTGGAAGAAGAGAACCTGTGTTGCAGACCTCAAGATCGTGTTTGTGCAGCGTGAGGAGCCACAGGTAGGTTGTGGTGCTCTGAGGAGTTCTACTTGTTGAAAATTCCACAACTGGAGCCTGTGTGAGGTGGGCAGGGTCCACCCGCAGAACTTCAGAGGGGCCTCCCCTGGTTCTGTGGGGACTCCGCCTGGGTGTGTATTTATCTTGAAATGTGTATACAGATGTGTGGGGTTGCTGGAAGGGGTCTGAGCAGAATGTTTGGAGGCACAGTGGTTTAGCTCGGGTAGAAACGGTTACTTTTTTTTTTTTGCAGCTTGCGCAGATGGACCATGCATGTGGGCTGTTAGCTCCCGCGTCGGTGCCATGCTCTGTAAACACCGCTGTGGTCCTGGCCTGCAGGATGCTGTGTTGACGGTCATGCCTTACTGCCTAATTGGCTCTCGCTGGAGGCCAGGGCTGTTCCTGGTCTCTGTTACTCTAGAGGCGGGGGTGGGGGTGGGTGGGGGTGGGTGGGTGGGGTAGGGTGGGGGGGGGTGCTCAGAGACAGCAATGAGAGGCCAGAGATTTGCTTCTGTCTTTTAAGACGCATTTATCTATTTCCTGGTGAAGTGAACAGCAGCTAAAAGGGAGCCGCCTCTCTTTTGACAGACTCTCTTTCAGTACCTGTGCCTATGGGTTTGGGGGATGAAAAGACAAGTTCGATTACTGCCGAGTTCAGTAGCAGCGGGGCAATGAGGCCCTCCCGTTCTCCTTCCTCATAACTGTTTTTTTAATTAACAATTTAAATTATATTAACTAATGTGTGTGTGTGTGTGTGTGTGTGTGTGTGTGTGTGTGTGTGTGTGCACGCACATGTGTTTGTACATGAGCCACAGCAGAGGTCAAAGGATAACTTTTGACAGTTGGTTCTCTCTCCTTTCACTATGTGGGGTCCAGGGACTGACCTCAATGGGTGAGCTCTGGCAGCAGGTGTCTTTACCTGCTGAGCCCTCTCACCGCCCCACGATGGTCCTCCTCATTCCTTCCAGAGTTCTGTTTCTAGTTTCCCTTCGGGATGAGCACACTTGCTTTCTGCTCTTTTCATTTTAGCTGCCCAGATAGGCCAGTACACTGTGGCTCCTGGCAGCACACGTGCGCTCGGCTAAGTCAGCGTGGACTGCTGCCAAGTGCCAGGTTCCACCACCAACAAATCACAGTCATTCCCCAGCCTACTACAGCCCTGCTGAGACTCAAGTCTATAAATTGCACCATGACAAGTCGCCTGGGAACTTCCTCTGCTGCTGGCTGCTCCATACCCGTGCATTTCCTTTTTCCTGTTTAAAAAAAAAAAAATCCATTCCCAGCTCCAGTTCAAGATATCAACACCTACTGCACACAGACATATTTTCAGGAAAATGTTTTCACCTTTGAAATTCCATTCCCCCGTGTTCTCCGCGCCCCCTACTCCCCACCCTCAATTCCTGCTCAGCTGCCTCACTTGCTCCCCTGCCTTAGCAGGAAGCGTTAGTCTAAAGACCCTTCCAGCCACTCCACACTCCAAATCTGGAGGCTGTGCACTTTAAGAAATAGCTCCAGTGGTAGCAGGGGCCTTCCCAGAAGCCCCCAGGAGGCTGATGGAGAGATACCCCCAGGCAGGAGACCGAGTTTAAGACAGAATTCCTTTGTGCAGGTTGGGTGAATTTCTTCTCTCCCTCTCTTTGCTCATTTCTGAGACAGTGTGACAAGGGGAGTGTAGGGACACAGTGCCGGGCAGTTTAAGGAATGCCCACTTCTCTCCGTGATCTGAAAGGATGCTTTTCTGCCTTCCCATGGACGTCAGTCCTTTGAATAAAGGCATCTGTCTCCAGAAGTCTTAGGTTAAAATCACATAAACGGACTTGGGGAGGAGCTGGAGGGAGCAGTTGTTGACTTTGCAGTTCCCCATTCATGCTAATAGCACCCCATTTCCTTTCCAGGAAATTACCTCATTGCTGTTCCGTGCATTCCAGGGAATTAGCTCACCCCTGTGCTAGACTGTCAATCAAGGTGCCCCACTCTCCCTGGCCAAGCCACTGGCATAGTCCCAAAAGTGGGGCTAACTGCATTCTCCCTCCTAGGCATTGACTGTGGAAGAGGATCCTGAGGTAGGACCTGCCACAGCTTCCTAACCTAAGGCAGGACCACTCTACGGAGAGCCTCTGGCCTCATGCATTCCAGTCAGAGCAGCAGGCAGCAGGATTGAAGTAAATGCGGTCTCCCAACCTGGTGTCAGAAGAGCAAAAACTAAAGGCCTTGCCTACCTGAACCGGTGAAGCGTGGGGTCAAACCACAGGGTGTCCATCATCAAGTAGAGGATAAGAAGTTCATCCAGAAGGCCTGACTGAGTGAGAAGGAAGCTCGGAACTGCCCAAAGAGTTCTTTCCAAGCACTCCGTGGAAAACCAGGATCCCAGGCAGGCAGTTAGCATCCTTGCCTTTCTGCCTTCCTGTTAAATGAGGAAAGGCCTGCGTCTCTTCTCTCCCCTTCTCTCTTCTCCCCACTCCCTCATTTTCTTCTTCTTCCTCAGACATGGTCTCACCAAAGTTCGTATGTGGAGGCTTGAGCTCCAAGGAAGCAGTGTTCAGAGGCAGGGCCTTTGGTAGGTAATAGGATTGTGAGCGCCCGGCTTCATGAATGGACTGTTTCACTTAAGGGTTTATAATACACATAGAATATCTTGTATTTCTTCCTTGACAAGTTCATACATGTAAACAATGTGCCTTGATCCTAAGCACTCCAACTCTCTCTTCCTACCTCCCCTAGGCACCGCCAGCAAGTTCCCTTTCCCTTCATCTTTTCCCTCCCCTACTTTTTCCTTTCTTTTAATTATCTACTGAGTTCAACTGTTGCTGCTGGTTAGAATGCTGTCATCCTCTCAGCCTGAGCTTGTGCAGGCAAACACAGCTGCAGGGAGCTGCTCTCATGAGCAACAGCATGTCATGTCCCCAAGATGGCATTTCACAGCTTTCTTCCCTATTTTCTGCATTATTATTATTATTATTATTATTATTATTATTATTATTATTATTATTATTATTTTATGTTTTTTTGTGACAGGGTTTCTCTGTGTAACCCTGGCTGTCCTGGCACTCTCTTGTAGGCCAAGCTGGCCTCAAACTCTCAGAGATACGCCTGTCTCTGCCTCCTGAGTGCTGGGATTAAAGGCATGTGCCACCACTCCCGGATGCTCTTATGTTTTTTTCAACCCCTTTTCTGTGGTGTTCCCTGAGCCTGTGTGTGTGTGTGTGTGTGTGTGTGTGTGTGTGTGTGTGTGTGTATGTGTAAATTTGTTGATATAAATGTCCCATTTAAGATTGACCACTCCGGCACTTTGCCTGATCTGTGAGTTCCTGAATTAACTGTTGACCACTATAGAGAGAAGTTTCTTTGACCAAGGTTGAGAGTGGCACTAGTCTCTGGGTAAACGTAAATACTTAGAAAGGGGTTTGACAACTTGACCATGTAGCATGATGGCAACAGTAGGCTCTCTACTCTTAGAACTTAAGACCATCTAAGGCACCAGCTTGTGACCAGGTTGTAGTCCCAGGAGTGAATTCCTCCCTCTGGAACAGGACTCAAAATGAATCCAAAAGTGTTTGCTTACCCCTATAACCTTGGTGACCCTATTGCACCAGTAGGCAAACCTTGCCTGTTAGGCCAGTATTTAGCATACAGGATTTGCCTGAACGTTCAGCTATGAAAGCTAGCCAACAGGGAGGAGGTTCTGAGGTCAGTTCTAGCTCGATTCCTCTATATCCTGCAACCAAAGTGTGTTGAGTCTTCAGAAATAGGGCCCTACCATCTAGTTCTGGAGGGCAGCCGTGAGCAACCCTCTGTTATTTTGGGCAGCTGGACATGGACTTCCATGACCAATAACATGTAGGAGAGTATCCCACCAAGGAAATGTCCCTAACACTGACCTCAGGGAAGTTTGCAATCTACTCAATGCAAGGTGGAAGGGAGCCAGGGATGAGTGGCATGAGCTCCTGCTGGGGACATGCTCTGCTCTGTTAGGTAGCAAACCATCTGCACTTAAAACAGCGGAGTTTGAGAAGCCTCCAGGCAGAGGAGTAACTGCTGCCCTGTGTGTAACGCTGGAGAGGGCGGATCTGTAGGTCCCTGAGTCTAGGTGGTTGTACATGAAGATGCCCTTGCAATGGGCCTGCACTGTACTGGGCACAGGGTTTAGACTATGCAATGATAGGCACCCCTATTAGAAGTTGCAGAAGCTGGGGGGCTGGAGGAATGGTTCAGCAGTTGTTATTCTTTCAGATGACTCAGCTTCTTTCCCCGACACTCAAAATGGTGGTTCACAACTGTCTGTAACTTCAGTTCCAGACTACCCAGTGTCTTCTCTGGCCTCCCTTCTGGCTAGCTTTCCACAGTGCTGGAAGGTGCTGCTCAAGCCACTGGGAGAGAAAAGCTATTGATGGTATCACCTAGTGAAAATTCTACATGCTATAATACCAATAGGCAAGACATGTCCACCAGTGTGATAGTGCCATGAAAATCATGGGAATAAAAAATAATATTTAGATTAGATTTGAGCAGGTGGGTACACAGATATATGTGCAGATAAGCATTCATACACGTAAAATAAGTAAATCTTAAAAATAAAGTGTCAAGGAAGAAATCTTGACAACAACACTCATATTAACTGAGGAGACTCAACTCTTGGGCTCTGGTTCCTTTTAGGTCAGAGACTGTCCTGTTCGCCTCTTAATTTTCTGGTCAGATTCATGCTTGGGGCCTTTTAGCTTACAAACAATGCACAATTTCCACTGGGTGGTTCTGTCATCTTGTGGGAGACCTTCGGACGTTATTCTTTGTGTTCTGATTTAGAACAGAAGTGAGCTAAGGAAAGAAGATGGAGAGGGGGGGAAAAAAAACCTTCTCAACTCACAAATACAATCTGAACCAGTAATGAAGCAGGGCTCAGTGTGTGGGAAAAACACTGTGCTCTGTCCATCTGTCTCCTGGTTTCAATTTCCAAGGACCAAGTCAAGCGCTTGAGAGAATGAGGAGGAAATAATAAAATCATAGCGGAATTGGGACATTTAAAAAGAGGTTGAACTCAGGATGAAAACATAGGGCCAAGCTGGCAAATGGGAGGCCTGCAGGCCAGTTCCACAACCCACATGTGCTCACACATGTGCAGAAGCCAGAAGAGGGCACTGGGCGTCTTTCTCTGTCACTCTCCACTGTGTGTGCCTGAGACAGGGTCTCTTACTGAACCTGCAGGTAGGCTGTAGCCCAGAGGCCCAATGATCCTCCTGTCCTCATCCTCCTGGCAGTGATATGGCTACAGGTGTGCATAGCCACGCCCAACTTTTATGTGGGTGCTGGGATTCGAACTCAGGTCCTCATGCTTGCACAGCAGGCTCTCTTATTCCCTGAACCATCTCTCCATCCCCTGATATGTATTTTTTCTAGATCTTGGTCAATTCAGTATTTTGAAGAAAATGTAATTTGGTAGCAAACACTTAAATATATTGCAATTTTACATGAAAAGTCAGGTTTCCAACTTCATTTGAGGAAATCAGAAGTTAGGGCAACATTAAGACCATATTCTAGCATAATACTAATTGGAAAGCTATAGCTTCTTCAAACAGGAAAAGGTTGTCCCTCCTAGGGGACGGCAATCTCACCAGGCATCACTATGTTGTATATTATGGGTTGGATCAAGGCTGAGTGTACTATAGAGGCACATTCACGTGAAGTTTGTTAGAGAAAGGTAGTGACTTAGTCTAATGGTTGGAAATACTGAGATCAAAATGTACTTCACTTGAGAGATATCTCAGAGTGTGCTGATTGCTTGACAGGAACCACTACAAAGGGGTGGATGATGGTAGAAGGGGGATGCTGGCTGATGTCACCGTCAGCCAGCAAGAGGGAATGTGCAGATAGCTTCTGTCTTAAGACAGCAGGAGCAACCGAAGAGGGTTGAGGGGCTCAGTACAATGCCTGCTGTGTAGCATATGGAGCTGAGTTCATATCTCAGACCCCAACCATGGGGAGTCAGGGGGATCCCCAAATTTACTGATCAGCCAGTTTGGACAACTTGGAGCTTCAGGTTCAAGTAAAGACTTTGTCAAAAGAACAGAGGTGGAGTTGGGTGTGGCAGAATCCACCTTAATCCCAGTTTTGGGGAGCAGAGGCAGGTGCATCTTTGTGAGGTCCAGGCCGGAGCTAGGTGGTGAGACCTAGCAGGTGTGTTGTGGGGAACTGGTTGCCTTTGATCAATGGTATAAAACGCCCCTGATAAAAGCACTGGTTTGCTCTTTAATGTCATGTAACGAAGTCCAGAGGGTCCAGCAGACCTCTGGGCTGGTCTCAGTGGATCTCCTCTGTGGAGAGGGTCTTGGGGGGTCTGTTGTGAGGTTTTGAGCAGGCCCATGGGAAGAGAGATTGTGTTGGCTGCACTCAGCACTCAAGAGGACTTACCTTACAGCTAAGAGAGAGAGAGACTTGATCAGTGTGTCCCTTCACCAAGGAGGCAGGGTCTCAAGATCCCACCCACCATTTGCACACACCAGTTCTTTCTTGCCTTTTCTCTGGGCTTTAAATATTCCAAAGTTTTCTCTCACAACCATCCTTATTCCCCCCGCCCCTCCCCAGTTTTTCCTCCCAAAGAAAGAACTAAAATGTCAGACTGTCTATCCAAGGACGGAATGGCAACCAAGTCCTGAGTCTTACTAACAGCCTGTCCTGAGTTTTAATCCTTATTAGTGAGGTCCTTACCAAGCCACTGAAGCCCTCTGGGCCTCAGTCTCCCCTTTGATATACTAGAGATGATAGCACAGTGGGTTTTTCTCTTATTATGATTTATTTTTATTTTACATGTGAACATATGTCCGTGCATCCTATGTGTGCAGTGCCTGTGGAGGCCAGCAGGAGTGTAAGATCCCCCTGGAATTTGAGTTACAGATGGCTGTGAACTACTGTGTGGGTGCTGAGCACTGAACCCACGTTCTCTGCAAGGGAAACCCGTGCTCTTACCCACTGAGCCTTCTCCCTATCCCACCAGTTGATTTAAGGATGAATGAAATACACACATAATACTTACGACTTGTGTCAACAGCAAAACCTCAGAGAGTCATGGCCATGCCATTTGTCACCATTACCAATGTCATCTTGATACGCTGGAAATGTTCTTGGTTCGGATTGCCATGAAGAATCAAAGAGGATCCCTACCCTTCCTGTGTGTGTGTGTGTGTGTGTGTGTATGTGAGTTGCATGTATGTGTGTGTACATGTGTGCACATATGTGTACATGTGTGTGTGTGCACAAGTGTGCACGTATGTGTGTATATGTGCATACATGTGTGCACATGTGCGCGCATGTGTGTGCGTGCGTGTGTGTGTGTGCGTGTGCGTGCGTGTGTGTGTGTGTGTGTGTGTGTGTGTGTGTGTGTGTGTGTAGCAGAAGCAGATCATGATCTTCTGATTTCAGCAGAGATGGTCTAAATAAAGGGATGAAAGCATGTCTACCAGCACCGCAGGCTCAAGGTCACCCAGCAAGAAGGAAATGCAATAGAAGATATGAATTGAAAGTTAAATCCAAGGCAGACTCATTCTGCCCTTCGCCCAGTGCCAAGTGATTGATTGTCTGCTTAAACTCTCCGGGTATTTGGACCCAGACTCCCAGGGAATGTTCTTGAAGACCATTAGGACTGCATGGAGTTGTGGTTTGAGGCAGAGCCTGAAGCTATATAACATCTAGTTCTCACAACTACACAGGGAGCCCAACTGCTGTACCTGGGCTCACTCCAGATCATCCCAGGAGGAGGGGGTGGGCGTGGGCATGGAGTGGGTGTGGATGTGAGTGTGGGGTGGGGGACAGGGTGGGAGTGGGGGATGGGGTGGCGTTTTCCAAATGCTTCCTGGCAGATTTAAAACTCTGAAAATCACAGATCCTAAGGCAGAAAAGCACACCAGAACTCCGTCAGAATTCTTCAGGGACTGGAGAGAAACCCAGCAGTTAAAAGCACACATCGCCCTTGTAGGGGACCCAAGTTTGGTTCCAGCGCCCTGGTTGGGCAGCTCACAGGCATTTCAGGGCTCCAAAGCCTCTGGTGTTCCCGGGCTCCTACATGTATGTGCACTCACCACCACCACCACCACCACCACCACCACCACCACCACAACCACCCCCAATTAAAAAGAAGCGAAATCTTTACCAAAACCAAACAACTCCCTTCAATCTGGTTCAGTAAGCTGCAGGTGGACCCTAGAGATTTGTGTTTGGGCTTCAGTTAGGTGGCATTCCTGCAGGCAGAGGTTGGTCTTCAGCTTTGGTGTGGATGTCTGCTAGGGTGTGAATGGGGTGAAAGTGAGGGGTGTCCCTTAAAGGGGATGTTAAGGGTCCAGGGAAAGCCACCGAAATTCAAAATAGCAGCCTGACTTCCATGTTCTGGTGTGGCAGATTTTTTTTCCTTTTAATTTTGTTTTCTGTGTATGATTATTTCGCCTGCACGTATATCTGTGTACCACATATGTGCAGGGTCTTTCAAAGGCCAGAAGAGGGTGCTGGATACCCTGAGATTGAAGCACAGATGGTTGTGGGCTTGACTGTAGGTGCTGGAGACTGAACCAAGGTCCTCTACAAGAGGAGCCAGTGCTCTTAACCTCTGAGCCATCTCTCTAGCACAGGGTCTCAAATTCTTGAAGACAAGGCGCCATGCGGGGTTTGTGTGTGTTTCTAACTCATGAAAAATGATGCTGGGCATGTAGGAGGCTCCAGGTTCAATGCCCAGTACTGCAAAGGCAAAGAAACAACAATAAGACCACAATGAACAAACAGAAAACTCAAAGACTTGTCTGTGTTGAACCCCTGACGTAATGTTGGAGCGCAGCGGTGTGACCTTTAGGGGCACGTGTGGTCACAGATGGGAGCCATGGAGATTTCATCAGGGTTTTTCTTGTAGGGATACATCAACCATGTTGAAGTTCAGCCCCTATGCTCTCTTTCCTGTACGACTCTCACTCTTTCCTCCTGATAAGAGTTGAAGCTGTGAGCAGTCCTTACCAAATCTGTGTGGAGGTTATTGCTTACCCGGTCTCCAAAGCTAAGAGCCAAGCAAACCTCTTTTCTTTGTAGATGACCAGTTTTAGGAATTTGCTTATAGCCATAGGAAATGTGTTGGATTCTGCCCGGCTTCCCCAAGTTGCTGATGAAACTTGCTGGCCTGGGCCATCCCTGGCTGCTGGTAAGTATTGTGGGGGAGATTCTGCCCTGCTTAGCTGAGAGTGTGCTCTGTAGAGTCTCTTCCAGCATTTCCTAGCCTCCCTTACGTTTGAATTGTTTCTCTGGGACCATGACAACAAGTTCCTAAGCACATCTAGTGTACAGATTCTGAATTAAAAAAAAAAAAATCTTGAAATGCAAGTCAGATTTTCTGTGATTCCAAGCCTAGCAGTTCAGGTTGTTGCTACATTCAACCTGCTATGCAAGCGAACGTGTGTGTTTGTGTGTGTGTGTGTGTGTGTGTGTGTGTGTGTGTGTGTGTGTGTGTGTTTGTGTGTGTGTGTGTGTTTTGTTGTGTGAGCAGGAGTGCAGTGGGGTTCGGGTGGAGCAAGAGGAGCCAGGAGAAAAGTCCAATAGCTTTTCTGCTTCCAATAATTTCTGTTCACCAGGTTCTAGAACAGAAATTGTGTTCATTGATAACTGGGCTGGGACTATAGCACAGTGGTGGAGCCCCCTGTGAGTGAGGGCCTGGCTTTGGTGGAGCCCCCTGTGAGTGAGGCCTGGGTTTGGTGGAGCCCCCTGTGAGTGAGGGCCTGGCTTTGGTGGAGCCCCCTGTGAGTGAGGGTCTGGCTTTGGTGGAGCCCCCTGTGAGTGAGGGCCTGGCTTTGGTGGAGCCCCCTGTGAGTGAGGGCCTGGCTTTGGTGGAGCCCCCTGTGAGTGAGGGTCTGGCTTTGGTGGAGCCCCCTGTGAGTGAGGGTCTGGCTTTGGTGGAGCCCCCTGTGAGTGAGGGTCTGGCTTTGGTGGAGCCCCCTGTGAGTGAGGGTCTGGCTTTGGTGGAGCCCCCTGTGAGTGAGGCCTGGGTTTGATAAGAATGAGTGGTAGCCAAGTTTGGTGGCTTTGAGCTCAGAACTTGGAAAGCAGAGGCAGGCTGGTCTTTATGAGTTTGAGGCCAACCTGGTCTACATAGCAAGTGCCAGGACAGCCAGGCTACATAGTAAGACCATGTCTAAAAAAAGAAAAAATGACCGATAACCTCAACATCTTCACTTTTGCATATAGATGGCTGATAACCTCAACATCCTTGACCTTGCATATGGACAAAATAAAATAGCTGCTTCTTTTTCGTTCCTTTTTTTTAGGATTTTTTTTTTTTGAGCACACTGGGGACTAAGCCCAAGGTCCTGTACATGGTAGGCAAGTACTCTACGGCTGAGACCTGGCCCCAGTGCACAGTTTTTATCAAAGCATTCTACACATACAACTTTCAGAAAGTCCAGTGCAGCTGGTAACAAGACACTTCTCTCGCACACTTCCTTGTGAACTTCCAGCCAGTGTCTTTTTCCCTCTCTTGTCTGGACAGACCTCTTTTGACTCCAGCCCTGCAGAGCAATCCTCGGGTTTTCTTTCCTGGTTGCCTTTTGAATCCTCTCTCCTGCCCAAAGATTCCTTCATGTTTACTATGTGGCTCTCCCATGAGCCTTCCATGCAGCTTTGATACCCTTCATTTCTTAAAAAAAAAAAAAAAAAAAAAAAGCGTCTTGGTCTTTAGCCTGTCTGGAGTTGCATTATGGGTAGAATATCTGCCAAGGCTCCATTGGGGCTGTTGGTTTCTGAAGCTTCCATTTGGAGCCCGCTAGCGATTTTGTTCTTCCCATGGTCCTTGAAAGGCTGTGTCTCCCATACTCGCGCTGGGAGAGATGAGTGACCTACTGTTATTTCCAGGCACTGGGGGAGAGGAAGCTGCAGCAGGCAGTGGTTCATCTCTGTCTCTGTGGCATCTTTGCATGTCCTTCGTTTTGTGACACCGGCCTTCTGCTGTGCAGCCCTGGAGCTGAGGTGTCCCGTAATGTTGAGTTTAAAAAAATGTTCTTGAAAGCATGATTAAAGAAAAAGTAAGAGATCTTACTAACAATTTTAAAATATGGCTTACTTGTTAAACAGTCAGCTCTGCCTAGTCACAGGTTCCCCATGGGTGGTTCAGTCGTTCTGAGTGTCACCGTAGTAACAGTATGTAAGTATTGAGCATTGCAGGTGACTAACAATGACATGAGGTCTTCAGGATGCAAAGCACTTTATAAGAGGGACTTACAGATTATGGGGGTATTCTGAGGGCTCCTGGGCCAGTCCCCCTAGGTCACTGTGTTGGGTCATGGGGAATATATTAACTTTCCATCTGTGGCTTACATTCTGTTTCTGTTTGATGATGCTGGTCCCCTGTGGTTGTGGTGAAGGAAGCTGGCCTGTGGCTCCTGTCGTACCCACATATCTATGGGAGCTGTTGCTTGGTTTTCTTTTGTTTTTTTGTTTTGTTTTGTGTTTGTTTTTTTTTTAATTAATCTTTGTAGGCTCAGCTAGCTTCTCCCCACTTGGACTGTTTCTTCTAGGAGTAGGGTGGTCACATGTCCACCTGGCCTTTACCTTTGAAGCCCCACATCGACTTCTGAGGGTTTATAATTTAATCCTTTTCCTCTGCTGCCGTCTTTTGTAGGGTTTTGAGAAGGAATGGAGATAGATGTTTGTGATTAATCTGCCATCGGTGAGTTCTAACGGCCCCTGAATCAAATTAAGTTGTCATCTTTAAGGTCCATGATAATTTCCTTTTCATGCCTGGGTTCTGCCATAAGCGCACAGCACACAGATGGATGAGGCCTGGGCGTAGACAGCAGCAACTACGCTTCATGGTTCTAAGCGGGCTGGCAAGGGCAAGGCCAAGTAGTTGATTCTGCTCCTAGGTGAGGGGTCTTAACTTGGCTTGCTGAGGACGATCTGCTGTGTTCTCTTGTGGTGGAGAGCAGAGGGAGATGACAGAGAGACACAACTTTTCTGATATTATTCTCCCGTTTTAAAGTGTAAGTATATTTTGTATTAGAGACAAGGCCGCTAGTAGCCCAGCTACCCTCAAACTTACTAAGTGGTGGAGAATGACCTTGAACTCCTGACCTTCTTGTTTGCACATCAAGCGCTGGGATATCAGATGTGTGTCACCACGCCGGGCGCTGGTGTCTCTTCCTGAGAGATGCTCCCCTCAGGACTTGCTTCCTAAGGCTCTGTCTCCAAACACCATCACTCTGGCCTTCAGGCTCCAAGTCATTAAAGTAGCAGGGCACAGGTTAATCTGTGGAAGTCTCTGTTCTGGCACCTCCTTCCTGCTGGGTCACTTGCCACCCATGTGCTTGTCACCAGCATAGTCACCGCAAAGTTTCTCTTATTTTTCTAATGGTAAAGCTTATCCTGTTGCCTAGTGTGAAAGAGCTTTCACACAGAAACGGGTAAGACACTTTTAAGCCTCTTTGAAAAAGCAGAAGAATCCTAGATAATGCTGAAAAAGAACAAAGTCACCAGACTCAATACTGTAAAGGTCAATGTGGCGTTGGTATGAGGTCATGTGTGTCCATAGACCAGAATGGAATGACATGGTCCGAATCCACATATATATGATAAGGTAAGTGTGTGTAAGAGAGCCAAAATGATGTAACAGGAAAGGAAAATCTCTTCCATGAGTGGTATAGGGCTAATTGGCCAGTCACACATTCATAATCCATGTGTGAGTATAAAGTTTCAACTCTACTTCATGCTATACATAAAACCCAGTTCAAATCAGTGTGATATGTATAAGAATAAAAACCTACCAGAAAAGCACCTGAAGGATGTGTCCATGAGTTTTGGGAAGACAGGGATTTATTGGAGAGGGTCCAAAAAAAAAATCACTAAACACTGTATGAAAGTTAGAAACCGTCAAAAATTTAGTCTTATGCCGTTAAAAAACCCCACAAGCTACACACTGGAAGAAAATATTCACAATACATATTTCTGATATAGTTCTTATACCAGTCATATGTAAAGAACTTTTATAAATCAATTAATAATGCTATATAGGTGATTCTAATTGAATGTAGGTCCTCTGGAATAGCAATCAGTGTTTTTTACCTTTGAATCACCTCTCTAGGCCTGAAAAAGACTGACTTTTTTAAAAAAAAGTATTTATTTTATACATATGAGCACTCTATTTTATGTATGTCTACAAGACAGAAGAGGGCATCAAATCCTATTACAGATGCTTGTAAGCTAACATGTGGGTCCTGGGAATTGAACTCAGAACCTCTGGAAGAGCAGCCAGTGCTCTTAACCACTGAGCTATCTCTTCAGACTTAAGGTGGGCATTCTTTCTTTAAATAAAAGGTCTTTGGGGCCAGGAGGTGATCCCGAGGACGTAGATCAGTTACTGGAATGTTTGCCTAGCCAGGACAAGGCCGTGGGTTTGATCTCCATCAGTGTATACCCTGCTCAGCATAGCATATGCCTGTAATCCTAGCAGGATTACAAGGATGCTCAAGGTCATCTTTGGCTATATAGTGAGATCAAGAACAGCCTGAACTACATGATACCCTATCACAAGATAGATAGATAGATAGATAGATAGATAGATAGATAGACAGACAGATAGATAGATAAAATAAAAAAGAGGCTTGTGGGCTAGAACATCATGACCCTACTTGTCTGGCCTCCATGGTGCTGTGACCTGCACTTGAAGGATCTCCTCACAGTGGCTCCATGCACTGGCCAATCACTGTTCCTGTGGGAGCTGATTCTGCTAGAAGCTGGCAGCGTTTAGAGACACTGAAGATCTGCAGCCCCCGCATCACAAAGGGCTTGACAAAGGCAGATGGAGGCCCAGGTTGCAGGAGCTGCAAGCTGGTCTGGTCTGCAGTCAGCACCCCTGCAGGGCAGGCCTTGTTAGTTGACCTAAGAGATTTCATTTCAATGTGCTGAAGATGGATTTTTAGCTTGGCTTTTGTGGAGGCTAAGAAAGATTCATTGCAAATTTCTGTTTGCTTGTCTGGCTTTCGTGGGATAGCGAGAGTTTCCCTTGTTTTAGGTTATCTTTGGCTTGAGGGCAAGAAAAATAGTCAACCATGTCTTGAAAGTTTTAGCCTATACTATACGGCCCTTTTAAAAAATATTTGGTTATCCAGTGAGATATTTCTTGTGTTTCTGTGTCTAGAATTTCTTTGTGGTTTGGCAGCACCAAAGCTTTTCATGGCTGCCAGTCATATCTTAATTGGATCACCTTGTGGAAACTTGGGAGAGATTTTTCTAGAATTTGCTTCCAATTCCTGATGCCAATACTGTATTGATTATCCCAGGTGAGACAAGATAAGACAATCTCTCATTTCCTGTCTCTTAAGGGGACCCAAGACTTTTCCCCCACCCATTCCCATAGTGGGGGAGGGTTCCCTTTCCTCTGTAAAGAGTGTCTCCTTGCCAGGTCTCGCCCTGGAAAGGACAGGAACCTTGGCACATGCTGGCAAGGAAATTCTAAGAAAGGAGGAACCCTGTGTCTGGCTCGTCCCCACCACATGCTAAGTTGCTAAGTTCTCCTCCTCCTCCTCCTCTTCTTCTTCTTCTTCTTCTTCTTCCTCCTCCTCCTCTTCTTCTTCTTCTTTTTCTTCTTCTTTTCCTCCTCCTCCTTCTCCTCCTCCTCCTCTTTCTCCTCCTCCTTCTTCTCCTTTTCCTTCTCTTCCTTCTCCTCCTTCTCCTCCTCCTCTTCTTCAGTTGTGCTCATTTCAGCTTACCTTGCAGTATAAGCTAAAAATGTACTTACCACTTTTTCTTTCAAAATTATAATCTCCTATATATATGTATTATTTATGAGTGTGAAGCGCATGCCAAGACACTTGTGTAGAGGTCAGAGGACACCTTCATGGTTTCGGTTCTCACCTTCCATCTTTAAAAACAGAACAAAACAAAATTTATCTTTATCGCTTTTACTTATGTCTGTGTGTGTACCACATGTATGCAGTGCTCACAGAGGCCAGGCAGGGCACTGGCTCTCCAGAATCTGGAGGGACGGATGACTGTGAGCATTGTGCTTGGAATAGAACTCAGGTCCTGTAAGTGCAGCAAGTGCTAACTCCTAACACATCTCTCTAGGCCAGGAAAAAACAGTCTTGATTATTAAAAAAAAAATCAAACAAGAATTTTATATAGGAGAGGCTTATACTTTGGTATAAATGGGCAAAGACATAGGCACATGGAAACAGACCGGAAGGGAGCACGCCAATCTTGGCTTCTTCTTCTTCTTTTTTTAAAAAAATCTATTTTACTGGGGTTCTTCTGCTTCTACCTCCCTTTTCCACCCCAATCCCTTCCAACACCCCAACACCAGGTAGGAGAGAAAGAAGGTTAGTGGGGAGAGGGGGTAGAGTTCTCTTTAGCTACTTCCTGCTGCCTAGGGTCGTTGGGTTCCTTGGGGCAAGCCCAATCTTTGTTTCAGGATATCGCTGACTTCCTCTCATCAAACTCTGACAACAACAACCAGGAGCAGCAGTCATCTCCTTTTTTCTCAGAGTGCCCTCCCCGCTGTCTTTTTCCTGGTATTTATTCTCTCTCAGAGTCCCCAGAATTAAACTATCAGCAGCTGGCAGAGATCACACCCCTCCTCAGAGCCTTCGTGAGGCAAATAGTCTGTTGCTGTGGACAGACTGAAGCAGCCCCATATCCTACACCTTGGATTAAAACAAAAAATGTGGGGGCTAGAGACATGGTTCAGAGGTTAAGAGCACTGACTGCTCCTCCAGAGGTCCTGAGTTCAATTCCCAGCAACCACATGGTGGCTCACAACCATCTATAATGTGATCTGATGCATTCCTCTGGCCTGCAGGTGTACATGGAGGCCGAGAACCGTATACATAATAAATAAATAAATAAATAAATAAATAAATAAATAAATAAATACCAAAAACATGTTTACATAACATAACTGAGTTTTTAAAGACACAAAAACATCTACTATACGCCAAAGTAGTAAACACAGCAATTCAGGCAACCACATTAAAATATAATTTTAATTTTTAGTTTATGATTTCAGTGATTCTCAAATTATCTGCAACAACCATGCTTCACCATTTTATTTGAAAAACTTTAAAATTTTTGTATTAATTTATTTATATTTTTTGTATTAATTTTTAAAGACCATGTCCTTGTGTATTTTAAGCTACAGCATGTTAACATTGCTGTTTAGGAACTCCAGCAACCACTTTTATTTACTCTGGTTGAGAGCTGCCCATGATAACTCTGGAAAATGTTACCACAGACGCTAAGGGACATTCAGGAAAGGGTGTGTGGACCAATGATCACTGAAGCTTAAGGTGAGGCCAGTAAGCCTGGTAGTCCCTGATCCCACTGGATTCGGGGTAGCTTAGCACTGTGGGGTCAATGAGTTTCATGTTGTCTCCTTTGGCCTTGGAACTAAGCCCAACTGTGTTTCCTTCTGAAATATTTAGTCCTCTATAATTTATCAATGCCTAGATTCTTGGTGTGTATGTAGATGTGTACACATGTGTGAGTGGGTCTTGCCTCTGTGTGCATGCGTGGAGGTCAAAGGTCACTTTGGTGTCTTCTGTCACTCTCTAGTCTTTGAGACAGGGTCTCTTTCTGGAATTCTCCATCTTGGTTAGACTGGCTGGCCAGCAACTCCCAGATCCATCTGTTTCCAGATCTCTAGCTTTGGATACGTCACAGATATATGCTACCACACTGGATTATTGTATGGGTCCTGGGAACCCACACTCAAGTCTTCCTTCTTATGCAGAAAACACTTTGCCTCCTGGGCCACCCACCAGTCCCATATAATCCATGAATACCAGCATTCTTAACGAGCATAGGAAAATGACAATAGTAAATGTTATACGTGTAGAGAAAAAGAAAATAATTTGGCCATACACACCAAGATTTTAATGACAGCTATAGGGATAGCTGCTTTGTTGTAGGTGGTGGAATTCTGAAGTGTTTTAACTTTATATGATGAATATGTGTTATTTTTAGTCTGAAATGTCATGAAGAAATGTGAGAAAGGGTGGAATTAATTCTCGTCTTAGAGTGGGGCTCGGCATATTCTCTCTGTAAAGGGCCGGGGTTGTAAATAGTTTTAGCTTTGCCGGCCATATGGTGTCCATGGCAATGACTCACGGCCATTATTCAACCTGCCAGTGTTGCGTGAAGGCAGCATTAAGTATTGCACATAGGAGTGCACGTGGCTGTGTTCCAATAAATCTTTATTTACAAAAACAGGCAATAGGCAGGTTTTCGTCAGTGGCCAGTTTACCAGCCCTTGTCCACGAGCTGTCTGTCACAGACGAGAGTTTTACAGAAGTATCGTGTTGTTCCCACAGAGTCCAGGAGGACAGGCGTCTGCAATTGTTCTCTTTAGGTGCAAGACATTACTACCTCCGCTAGGACGAGAAAAGGAAGGATCCGTTTCTTGCTATTTCTGGATTCTAAGGCTTCAGACACTTACTTCTTGGTTTGTGGTCACATCATTCTCTTCTGCAATCAAATTCCCCTCCTCCCTTTAGGTTTTTCCTTTCTTCTTTTTTTTTAAAAGGCTCTCAAATATCCTGGGCGAGCCTCAAACTCACTATATAGCCAAAGATGACCATGAGCTCCCGTTGCTTGTGCCTCACCTCCCCAGTGCTGGGATCACTGGTTGGTTCATATTCTGGAGACAAAAGCCAATACTTTCTTCAAGCCAGACACACATTCTACCAACTGAAGCACATCCCCAGCTATTTGCCTGTATCTTCAAGCACACCTGTTGACCTGCACAGCATCTTTCTCTCTCAAGGCATATGGCCCAGTCACTCTTCCAGACTCTCCTTTACCAAGTAAAGTGGCATTTGTAGGTAGCAGAGTGACGTTGTGCAACTTGGAAATCCTTTATTTGTCTTAGCATATAAAGTAACAAAAGGTAGTCTGGGCTGCCGTAAGAACGTTGATTCAGCCCCACATGGTGGCACAATCCTAGAATCCTAGCCCTGGGAAGCAAAGCCTGGCAGATCTCTGTGAGTGTGAGCTTGCCCCGGGCCTGCAAACAAAACAAAAACAAACAAGCAAACCCCAAATAAAAACAGTGGTTTAGTCTCAAGCTCACTTGAGCTGGAGTCCCAGATCTGGCAGGGCCTGGGGATATGATCCTGGGAGAGTCCGTTCCCCCGCTCTAACCTGTAGCTGCTTACATGATGTGAGAAGCTAGACTGTGTGACCACGGAAGTGTTTGCCATAGTTGAGTGGCCCCTGTTATAAACAATCAGGCTTCAGCTTGGCTAAGCAGTTCTGTGCTGAGGCAGTCATGGAGGGCATGGGGTTATACTCAAAAGAAAAGTAGAAGAATGGAGATGTAGCTATTCTTTAATTAGTAGAAGCATGAGAAATTACAGGCCAGCCCTGTCATTAAGAATGGATCTTTAAGCCAGGTGTGGTGGTGCATGCCTTTAATCCCGGCACTCAGGAGGCAGGAGGTGGATTGCTGTGAGTTCAAGGCCAGCCTGGTCTACAAAGTGAGTCTAGGACAGTCAAGGCTACACAGAGAAACCCTATCTCAAAAATCAAAACAAAAACAACAAAGAATAGATCTTTAAAGTTCTTCTGTGCCACTCTGTATAGAACATGCATATGAGACTTTCCTGAAAGCACTTTCACAGCTCAACCATGAGGAGTAATAAAGTCAGAAAGAGGCCAATGGGCTCATATCTACAATGAGATAAAAACTATACCTAGAAGCCTATTCATTCACTTTCCATGCAGCTCTGAAAACAGGCTGTAATTCTGTCTGTGAGTTTCCTAGAGGCAAAAAAGCATGGAGAGAAAGATGACCATGTATGGATATTATTTTTCAAAGGTTGTTATTATTACATTTATTTATTTACTTATTTACTTTGTGAGTGTATGAGTATGTGGCATCTGTGTGTGATGTGCTGTGTGTGTGTGTGTGTGTGTGTGTGTGTGTGTATGCACGTGTGTGGGCACATGTGTGCTTTCATCTATGTGTGGTGATCAGAGGACAACTTACAGCCATTGGTTCCTCTTCTCCATGATATGGGTCCCAAGGAGCTGAAATCACATCATTAAGTTTGGCAACAAGCACCTGTTCTGGGCTGAGCTACCTCGCTAGCCCAAGGATACAACTTTAAAACAAATTGCTAGGAGTTCCTGAAGCATCAGTAACATTCAGAGACGTTAAAGATAGGTCAACATTGGGCCTCACCCATGAAGTCAACTGTCTTCAGCAATTGCTCTCTACCATCCTGTTCTGTGCTAAGGACTACAGTCATGAACAAGACAGGAGGAGCATCTGTCTCCTTGGAGCTTATAACCTAATAGGGAATAGAAACACTGGCAAGTTGAAGTAGGGCTTGAGGGCCTGAAGAGAGCACAGAGATGTATATATTTTGGAGTCTCATGGGCTGGTTTGGGGCCGCTGTCTTTCTGAAGAAGGTGGTCTCTCTATGATTTGATGGTAGCTCACCAGGCACAGAGCAGAGAAGGAACTTTCTAGGCCAGGAAGAAAATCACCTGCTTGAAGTCCAGCAGAAGCTCATGCAAATCATTACCATTGCCCAGTGCAGCTAGAGTGAAGGCAGAAGAAAGCATGGGTCACTTCCCACCTTGTGAAAGCCACACTGAAGAGGCTGGCCTTTGCTCTACAGTGCATCAGTCAAAGAGCGCTTAGCTGCTGTAATGAATAGGCCTCACAACTATAGTTTAGTCTCCACTCTTTCATTATCTTTATGAGATGTTTCCAGTGGCTTGACAGCTTTTCCTCAGGTGACAGTTGTGTCACTTCCATCCTCTGTGGCCATCTTATGGCAGGAAGAATGCAGGTGCTTTGACTTCTTTGGTTCTTAGAATGACCTATGTCATTTTTATGTAATCCATCAGAAGCAAGTTAAAAATAGCATTCCTGCTGGCTGTGTGTGGTATCATGACTCACACTCTTAATCCCAGAACTGGGAGGCAGAGGCAGGTGGATCCCTGTGAGTTCAAAGCCAACCTAGTCTACATAGCAAGTACCAGGCCAGCCAAAGCTACATGGTGAAAACCTATCTTCAATAGCCTCCCTCTGTCTCCCCCCCAAAAAAACACCCCCAAACCAAACATCTTGAATCTGCAGACGATAACTGCTAGACTCTGGACAAAGGCATGAATGTGAGTGTAGCATCACAGCAAGTCTTGAGATATTCAAATTTTTATATAGTTAAACAATCTTTTTTTAAAAAAAGAATGTATCCTCACATTATATACAGCTGTACAGAGGACAGTGTCTTCCTGCTTGAATAATTTGAAATAGTTTTAATGTGTATCACATTAAAATACACAGCCTTGTATCTGGCTGTGATTATAAAAAAATCAACACTAAAAAATCATAATAAAAACCCAGGTATCCTGGGGAATTAGTACGTTTCTCATCTCCATGCTGTTACTTAGTCCTTGGATTCAACTTGAAATGGTTTTTGATTCTGATTTTTGCCCAAGTTAAGCAAATTCAGGAGCTGTGTGGTTTGTTTTCATTGGCATCAGCAAAGAAGCGGTGACTGGCCAATGCCTGGGTCTGAGGCCTGTGACACGTCACAAACCATCTGAGTCAACTGTATGGTGCACACATCAAGCCTGCCTTCCCCGGCTTGCCTGCATTTTGTGTCCACTTTGTCCGGTGTTTGTCTGGAAACAACCATATTTCCCTGGACTACACATCTAGCAGGCATTCCAGGAAAGGACAGGAGGTTCGTCTGCAGGCTACCAAAGTCTGCAACCATGGTTCTGATCTTTAAATAATTTAGTCGTTTTTTAAAGAAGTATTTATTTGTGTGTGTGTGTGTGTGTGTGTGTGTGTGTGTGTGTGTGTGTGTGCACACGACATGTAGCTATCAGATGCCAACTTTGTGAAGTCTGTTCTTTCCCTTGACCCTGTGTTCAGGCCATGGGATTCATGGTGCATGTCTTTTCCTGCCAGGCTCATCACCACTCTTTGTCATTCGTCTGGGGCTTACAGAGATGCCCTTTTCTAGATGCCTAAATAACATCTATGCACTTTAGTTTTATCTTCTCCTGGCCACCATCCCCTACGTTCTCAGGAAGGGGCTGATTCTACCGTCAGCCTCAGCCTCAGGTGTCCTTATATTGACAGCCTGGAATTCACCATTCTCCATTTTTTGCTTTCTCTATGGGGGTACAAATGGACCTTCTTATCCATTTCACTGTTAAGCCTAAAGAGCAACACCTTTGAGAAAGAGGATTCGAGCTCCTTGCTTGGATATTCCCACCAGTCATTCTGAGCTGACAGGCTTCTATCGCATGTAGATCCTTCATTGGGTGTTTTTCAAGCAACCCTCTCTAGACTGTGGAGGCATGGCTTGTTTTTAAGGAGTCAAGTGAATAATTAAGTAACTGGGTGCTGGTTCCTGTTGAGCCCTCGTCCTGTCCTCTTTCTGTGTTACATCTGGAAGATTCTCTGGCCTACACAGTGTGTGAATCTGATCTGCATTTGTTGGGTACATGTTAGAGGCTCAACTCAGTCCACTAGTCTCTGGTCGTCTATGAATGCGTGCTTTGGGAGTTGCACCAGACCCAACAAGTGTCCTTTAGATAGTGAAGGCTCCACGCCTGCTGTTTCTGCCATCTGCCTGCTAGCCAATCTTAATCTCACTTGTTTCTCCTTCTCCATCTCTTGCTCCAGATTCATCCTGACTGTCTTGGTCCTTGGCTCCCCCATGTTCACAGGCAGCCTTCTTATCACCTACCACGTCCTTGGTTTAAAGATCATTGCATCTGACACAGATGCACTTTTTCTCCTGCCGAAAGTCTGATTCTAGCTAAATGGGAAATGGATGTTTGTATTCTTCAAATTTATGCCAGTTTATCCATCTCGTTCCTTCCTCTTGTCCTGTAGCCTCCTAATCCTTAAACCAAGACAGTCTGCCCTCTTAGCTCTACTCGATAACAATGGAATTTTGTTAGGTTTGTGCTTTCATTTTCAGCACAACACAATTTGTTTTTGTTTTTTTTTTTTTGAAACCAGGTTTCATACAGCTAAGGCTGACATCACATTCATTGTGTAGTAAAGGATGACCTTTACCCTCCTCTTCTTCCTGTCCCCACTTCCTGAGTGCTGGGATGGCAAGTGTGCACCGTCAGCTCATTGTATAGACTCGTGGGGAGCACACCCAGGCATTTCTGCCTGCTATGTGAACCCTCTGTCAATGGAGCTACATAGCAAAGTGATCTGTATTTGTTGTTCCTTTTCACTTTGACATTGAAAATGACTTTTGAAACTACAGAGGAGTTGAAAAAAAAAACCTGAAGTTCCTGAGTCTGCCTGATTCAAGGCCCAGAAGCCTCCCTCTGGCTACTGTCCCAAGCAGTGGCTGCAGCCACCTTTTCCAGGGCCTGGTTACTGACACAGCCATCTCCCCTTCTCCTTAATAAAAGGGTTGAACATCTAAAGCAGCCACAGGGATTCTTGGCATCTGTCAGAGGCGGAGATCCACAAGGCGGACCGGGAGAGTCATAAAATCTTTGTTTTAGTTTGGACTCATTTTAAAAACTGGAATGAAATTAAAATTTATTTTTTTCCTTACATAGACATAGAGATCTCCTCACATGGGGTGGAAATGCTCCCAGGATATGACATCCAGGGAAAAGGACTCTTGTCCTTTAAGGTACTGTCCATAGAGGCAAAGGACCACCTAGCATTGTCCTGAGTGTTCCTGGGCCTCCCTTACTGCAGGTAAAGCCCATACCTACCGCATGTTCTTGCTGGTGAATTTCAGAGTTTTATTTTGCACTGTGGTCTGCAGATGTGGTTTCAAAACGTGCCTTTGCATGCAAACATTCATTCCTACCATCTCCCAGCAGCAGATCCTGTCTTCCAGAAGCGTTAGTGTCTGCCTAAAGCCCAAGACCCAAAGGGTGTAACTTGGTTTGTGGTCTCATCTCAGTGTCTCTCATTACAGTAACACACAAGAAGCTCAGGGTGGCCTGGGGATAGAGGGGGAGGGGAGAACCTCTCACTCCAAGTCTATTTTAGACACATTTGAATGGATAATAACTGAAGCTCTGGCAGTGTGGATCCCTGCTTGCTAGAGGACATTTATTATGCATTGATTAGCAACTGGGTACTGCTTCTAACGTTTAAATTGTAGAGCAAGTTAACAGAGAGCTTCATGCTAGATAAAACCTAACCTCCAAGGCTCAATGAAAAGTAATTTTTTTTTTGTTTTCTTTTTTGAGACAGGGTTTCTCTGTATAGCCTTGGCTGTGTAGCTTAGCTACAAAGCCTAGACTTGCTTTGTAGACCAGGCTGGCCTCAAACTCACAGCAATCCACCTGCCTCTGCCTCCCAAGTGGTGGGATTAAAGGCGTGCACCACCATGCCTGGCTGAAAAGGTGATTTTTCTAATGAAATCAGCTCTGTTCTTTGAGCTAGACTACATGCAAAGTGAGGTAAGGATCATAATCAATACACCTTCACCCACTCAGGGCTGCTGTCTTTCCTGGCTGCCACAGTGGTGCACATGAATGTCCCGAATGAACATTTTCACTAAACACATCAACAGTGCTAAAAAAAAAAAAAAAAAAAAAAAAAAAAAAAAAGCCAAGTATTGGGTTCTTATCTTCCTGAAAAGTCACTGTTCATTTTCTAGCTATGCTGAAGCATGGTCACATGGGCAAATTTGAAGTCACTGATGGTCATGGAGCTGGGAAGGGTGGTATGCCCCTCACTTTACAAGCAGGTTAGACAGGGGAGGGGCACCATCCAGCCGTAGATCTGCCTAGAAAAAAAAATGGCAGAATAGTCTCCAGTCTAGTCAGTTTGGTTTCACTGATCTGATAGCCTCAGGTGGCATCACAGACTACAAAGACACAAGAAGAAAAGCACCCACGCTCAGGAAAACCCTGGGATTCTTTCCCTAGAGATTTCATGCACATAGAGGATGGAACAACTCAGTGTGTGTGTCGGGGGTGGGGGTGGGGTGGTTATTCGCACCCACCAGACACTGAATGTTTTCACCTTGGTCCCAGCTTAGGATTTGGTTCTGGGGTGTTATGAAGCTTCCTCACATTTTGAGGATGACAAGAGGGTTTTCTCGTTTTGTGTGGTGTGTATCATAAGAGGCAGGTGGGGCTCAGAGAACAGTGGACCAGAGGCACAGAAGACTGCCCTGAGGATGAAATAAGGTTGTCACGAACCTTGAGGGTCAAGGAGGAGAGAACCACACGGGCACAGATAGGAACAGGTGTGCAGAGACAGGGAAAACCTGCAAAAGCACTGTAGGCAGGAGCAGAGCTATGGTGTCGGGGAGCTGAAGAAACAAGAGACTGAAAGCTAGCAATACCTTCTCCGGCTTCGTGTTACTATAACAAACACACAAGCTAATCAGTTTATAAAGAGAGAAGGTTTACTATGGCTCACAGTTTGGAGGTTTCAGCCCAAGGTCAGTAAGCCCCATTGCTGGCCCTTAGATGAGGCAGTATAACATGGTGGCTTGTGATAGAGCAAACTTACTACTCATGGCCAGGGACCTAAACCAAGAGAGAGATGCAGGATCAGAGGCTCACATCTGCTTTGAAGGTATGCCTTCCATGTCCTCCCATTAGACCTTATGTCTTAAAGTTTCCATTATGCCCTCCACCTGCAGCATTACCAAGCTGGGGACCAATTTTCTAACACATGGATGTTTGGAGGACAGTACGGAGCCAACCAAAAGCAATGATGGGCACTAGCCAGAGAAGTTCTAGCATTTATTTTCTTGGTGCTGAAGAGATGGCTCAGCAGGTAAGAACACTTTCCGCTCTCTCAGAGGACCCAAGATGGGCTCCCAGCACTCAGGCTAAGCGTAACTGCATTTCCTAAGAGTAAACATAAGAACTGACTATAACAATGTGCATGAGGTTATGCTAAGCAACACACTCAAGAGAAGAGATTTGGTTATACTTTCATTTGGCCTCTCAAAGGTCAGCGGACTGTATATATTATGTGACTATACTTATTTATACCCCAGCCTCTCTTGCAGCTAAGTTATGTGAGGAGATCCACTTGTCTCTGCCTCCCAAGTACTGGGGCTAAATGCATGCACCACCAAACACAGCTTTATCCAGTTCTGATTATTGTAGCCATATAGTAAGTCCTAAAGTTGGGTAGTGTCAACACTCAAGTTTTGTTCTTCTTCTTCTTCTTCTCCTCCTCCTCCTCCTCCTCCTTCTTTTTCTTCTTCAATATTCTGTTGGCTATTTGTGATCTTTGGCCCTTTATTATAACCTTTAGAATTAATTTATCTGTAACTATAAAATGACTTTCTAGGAACTGAAAGTCCAGGAATTTATTGGCTTTGAGCATGCTAGGAAAATGGTCTACCAGTGTGCTGTATCTACAACCCAACTTGCTGGGATTTCACTAGCGATTACATTAATCCATGTGTCAATTTGGGATGAAATGACATCTTGACAATATTGAGTCCTTGCTGGGACTCTACCTAGTAGAATGATCACTTTCCATGCACAGTGACCAAGTTCAGTCCCTAGTACTGTCCTTTATTGGCCCGCTCCAGGAACCACTGACAGTATTGAGTCAACATGGAATATTATTCTATTTATTTGTTTGCTCTTGATTTTTTTCTTTAGTTTGGAATTTTTCTCATGTAGTTCTTTTGAGGTCATGTTCATATATATTTGGTTTATAGTTGAGTGTCTTGCTGTTTGAGTGCTAATGTCAATGTTTTTGCTCTTTGTTTTAAGCTCTTACTTGGTCACTGCTGGTAAGTAGAACTATAATTTTTGAATACTGCCCTTGGGTTCTACAACCTGGGATAATTGCTTACTACTTTTAAGAGAGTTTAAAAATGAATCCTTTTAAATTTTCTTGCATGTACATGTGCTGTATGTGCATGAGCGTATGCATGTTCCTGTGTGTGTGTTCATGTGTATGGAGGCCAAGACTGACCTCAGGAGTCTTCCTTGACTGCTCTGCACCGTGTTTACTGAGGCAGGATCTGTGAATTGAAGCACAGCTCATCAGTAAAGGCAGCTAGTCAATTTGTTCTCAGGATTCCCTGTTTCTGCATTCCAGCATGACAGGCAGGCCACCACCCTCACCCAGTATTTACAGTGTGGGTCCTGAGGGGGTGAACCCCCCTCCTGATGATCACCTGGAAAATGCTTTATCCACTCAACCTTCTCTTGAGCCCCTTTCAGATTTTTTTTTCTCAGACAATCATGTCATAGGCAAACAAAGACAGCTTCGTTTTCTTCCTAATCTGTACATGTTTTGTTTTCCTTTTTTCTTAATTGTATTAGCTAGGACTTCTGTCACAATGTTGAGAAACTGTGGGTGAAAAGGGCTTTCTTCCCTTATTTTTAACCTTAGTGGGAATGCATTGATGTTCTCATCATGAGGGTGATGTCCACTGTTAAATTTTGTAGCTGTTTGGCATGGAATTTAGAAAGTTATTTCTTATTTTTAGTTAACAGAGGTGTTTTTTGTTTTTTTAAATAAAGTTTTATTTTCCCAAATGCACAGCTGATTTAGCCTGCTTATGCATCTTCACCAGCAGCTGGGGCATCTCCACCCTTTGTGTTTCTTGTGTAAATTACTTGGGCTCTGTGCTTCGAAACCAGCTTGATAAGTCCTTTACTAAGCAGCTCCTGAAGGGCTGCCCTGGCCAAGGAACCACGAATCTTCAGTCTCTCAGAGACCACAGCTGGAGCAATAAGCTTATAGTTGGGAACCTCCTTACACAGTTTGTCGTATATGGCTTTGTCAAACAGGACTAAATTGTTGAGCTCATCCTGGACTTTGCCTTTGGACCATTTCTTCTTTTTGGCCTTGCCACCAGACTTACTTATTGGGTCTTTGTCTTTTTTGGCCAACTTTCCAGCATCTTTCTTCTTCTTGTCGTCCTTGGGCGGCATGGCGAAGCTAGGAGAACGGTGACAACCACTGCAGCCTCACTAAGATGTTGGAAAAAAAGCCAACAGAGTTTTTTAAACTTCTGAATATTATTGGATTTTGTTAAATGATTTCTCTCTCTCTCTCTCTCTATGGCTACCAAACTCCCTGTTGTATTTTAAGAGACTTTCCTGAATCACATCAACACATCTCAGTTTGTATCGCCTTGTCCAGAACTAGTCATAGGCTAACTTAGATGAAAGGGATGCTGGGAAATATTGACTTGTCTCAGCTAGTAGTAGAGGTGGGTTGCAATGAAGGAGTCAGGCTGAGGAGAGGACTCAACTGGAAAACTTGATACATAAGCATGTCCTGAGTGCAGTTCCCCAACATCCATGAAAAAAGTTGAGCACGGCCACATATGTGCCTTTAACCCCAGGCATGGAGACAGGAGAATTGCTGGCCTTCTCTGGCCTTCACCCACATGTGCACATATCACACCACACACACACACACACACACACACACACACACACACACACCACCCTCTAAGGATGCACTGCCCTGCAGGGTGACTGGCATGGTTGGAGGCTGTGCTTTGCCTGTGCCTTTTCAATATTCCAAAGGTAGTGGCATATGGCTTAAGGTAATTACTGTCCCCAGAGAAGGCCTTCCATATCGCAACATTTTCCAAGTCTTTTCATGTAAAATGAGACTTTTTAATGATATTATTAAGTGTTCAAAATATATAAACAACATGAAGGACGCTTATAGCAGGAATGGATACCCTAAAACATGTCCCTTAGTCTCTGAGCACACCCTGGCTGGTCCTCACTGAGAAGAGATGTTTTTCTAATCTGGGAATGGTCAATCATCCAAAGGGTGTTTGTACTACAAGACAGAGACCCTAGTTATAAATGATATTTCTTCTGAAAATGTGCAGATGCCCAGGAAAGCACATTAGACAACCCCTCCTGGATAGAAACTTCTTCATTCGTTTTATCTAAGTTTGATCAAGATTTTATATAAAAATTAATTCGTGTGTGTGTGTGTGTGTGTGTGTGTGTGTCTGTGTGTGTGTTTGTGTGTGTGTGTGTACTCAGACGGCAACTTTTGAGAGTGGCTTCTTACTTTCCACCGTGTGTTTCAGAGATTGAACTCAGGAGTCAGGCTTGGTAGCTAGAGCCATTACCTGCTGAGCCATCTTGCTGGCCCTGGGTCCAGGTTTTGATATGCGCAAGAATTGACTTTTCTAATTTATTGTCTTAAAACATGCCAAAGCAGATTAAAGTTCTCAAGGAGGAAGCCTGGAAGCCACGTGTTCTCTGTGTGTCTTTTGAGTCAATATTTAGAATTCCAATGTCAGTTATTCAGAACTTCAATGCATGAGCCACATGCCTCTTGCAGCCATGAACTAATTACTATCACACTTGGCCCCAGGACACTCAGCCCTCTCAGTAAGAAATTGCTGTTGGAGTTATGACAGTGTGGCAACACTGATCACTTATTAGAAACTAATGTGAGGGCTTTAAGACCAGAGTTTCCACGAAGCCGTTAGCACTGTAATGCAGAGAAATACTCCAGGAACCCTGGGTGTGGGTGGGAAAGCCTTTATTAACACCTGTGATCTTGCTGTGTACATGAGTAGCCCTGTCCTCATTGCACACTGGGTAGGTGCTGTTGGCCATATGACACACACACACACACACACACACACGCATGTCAACCCAGGCACATGCCAGGCACTCACCTGAAATGTGATTAATCCGTCATGATCAGGGTTATGATCATTTCTGCCCATTGAAGGCTTGCCTGGTTGAGGCTATCTAACCTACTCTGGGCCAAGCCAGAGTTCTTTGGAGCAAGTCCGCATCCACGGGGCATAGATCTGGGGAGCAGCATTCTGGGCAACCAAATTGCCTATGGCTTTGAGACTAGAAAAATCCCGTGTTGTTGTTGTTGTGGTGTGTGTGTGTGTGTGTGTGTGTGTGTGTGTGTGTGTGTGTGTGTCTACAATTGCATGTGGAGGTCAAAGGCTGAAGTCCAGTGTCTTTTTCTACTACTCTCCATCCCATTTTTTGAGGCAATTCTTTCATTGGCTCTGGAGCTCACCGGCAGGCTAGACTAGCTGACCAGCAAGCACTGGGGATCGTCTCGTCTGCCACACCCAGCTTTTTGCATATGTTCTGGGATTATATTTAGGTCTTTGTGCCGTGTGGCAAGTATTTGACTGACTTAACCACCTCCTCAGCTCTCAGGAGAACCCTCAGTCCAAGGCCACACTGGGATACCTAGGGAGGCTATCTCAAAAAAACGACAGCACAGAAGAGGAGGAGGAGGAGGAAGAGAAGGAGGAGGGCAGGACTGAGAGGATGACAGGCAGACTATCTTAGCTACAAGTAGTGTCTGGGAAGGAGCTGAAGAGCAGTGGATGGAGGCAGCCAGGTTTTGTGACTAGATCCGCTGTGTAGGTGCTGAACAGGAGGCAAGTTGCTAGCTTTTAGGAAAACGAAGGCCGGTGGCAGTGCCGTGTGATGAACAGGAATGCAGAGATAGAAGGAAGGCAGGAAAGAGGGAAAGATCACGTGATCATAGAAGTTAAGGGTTCTATGAATCCAGCCCTTTAACTTGGGCAGATGATCCCAAGGCTCCATCTGGGGCCTTGCTCCTTGAAGTCTCAAAGTGGGTAAAACATGTGAAGTCCTGGGCCCTCGAAGCCTAGGGAGGAAGGGATGGCACGGGAGGGAGACTGTTAGAAATATGTGTGGCTAGATTGTTCTCAGTGTAGATCCGGGTTAAGAAAGAACTGGCTGCGTTAAGTAGAGATTACATATTGTGGACACATGCTTCAGCAGGTTCTTTGAGAAAGAATCAAAAGGTTCCCAATTCCCATTTTTTTAGATGAGTTTATTCTTAAGGGAGGGGGGTGGAGGGTGGGGGGGTCGATAATGGTTACAAACGTCTAAGTGTTGCTTTCAAAAATGGGGAAAATGCTGTAAAGACTTCACAGCAAGAGGGTTTTGTTCTTGTTGCTGTTGATTTTTTTTTTCATTAGGTCCTGCTGGGCAGGCATTCTAGCATGTTCTGTCCTGTGTCCAGTGCAAGAGCTCAAGTCAAAGCACACACGGCATGGAGTGGAGTGGCATCTGCATGTTAGCTAAGTCAGGGGAACACCTCATCCCTGGGTGATGTGCTTTCAACAGGGCAGGTGCCTCCTGTCACTCGGTGTCTGTGGAAGGAAATCTAGATTTGACTCACCTGGTTGCCTGCGGCTTAACATCTCTGCAAGGTTGCTGCAGAGGACTCTCCTTTGGAGGCTCAGCTCCGTGGTCATTGCAGAAGAGCTTTCATCTGACCCCCGGGAATGTGTGAGAACCCTCAGCTTTGTGTTTTTGAAATAAGTCAGCAATTTCAGTCCTTATTCAGGAGAAGCGGATGGCACAGAGTGTGTAGGAGTTGTGTCCTACCAAATGTAGGACACACGCTGGGGAGAAATCATGGGTGATGTCTGAGAGGCCACGGAATGCCCTGTGTTATTTCCTCTTTCATTTCTGCTCCCGTTAATGGGCTGGAGTTGGCCCTCTGCTTCTATCATGTGGGTCCCCAAGGTTGAACTCCTCCCCTACTTGCTTTGTTCATTCCACTCTTACAGATGAGGTCACCCACACCCCCCCACACCCCCCACACCCCCCCCACACTGAAAATGGATACATTGTCAACAGTTTCAGTCTTAGCACGGGTTTCCAAGGCCTTTCCCCGGCCTCTGGTCATACCTCCATGAAGCCCCTCTTGCCTCAGAACCTGACTTTCTTCCTTTATCTACACTGCCTGCCCCCTTCCTCCCTGCACATACTGAGCTACATGGTGTGCTGAAAGTCCCTGTGTTGTTGTCTGCTTCCACCAGGACAGTACGAGCTTCCCAGAGCATGCTCTAGCGATCTCCACGCCTGGTGCAGGAACTGTCGCAAGAGATGGTCAGGTCACTGCTTATTTGTTGATTGAAGAAATAAATGTGAGAGGGCAGCTGTGCTTAGCTTTAGATAAACCTACCAGCTCATGAGAACTGGCCATGTGACAAAACCTTCCAGCTAATGGCTTTTCTGGCCTGAATCTGGGGCCTGACTCTAGAAGTTACTACCACATCAAAGCCATCTAAAGGACAGTTCCAGGCCGACTTAGGCCTTGCAACCTAACCCAAGTCACTCTGGGGCACTGGTGTCTTTGTTTCTGCTGCCTTTGGGAGGTCTATCCATCAGCAAGGTTCCTTTAACAGAAAAGAGGTCCAACTGTCCAGAAAGCCTCATCCAGGAAGGAACTCTTGTCACTTCCTCCACCCATCTTTCTGCCCTTGATCCCGGAGATTCTGCGTGCTGGGGGGCAGCCAGCCAGCTACTGTGGTGGCAGTGGCCTCCCACAGAGCTGAGCAATTGCCACTAGCCCACAATTATGCTGACTTTTGGAAAACCTCGGTGTGGCAGGGAGCAAAATCCCGAGTTCCCAGCTGTTGCTAACTCAGGTTGAAGCCTGAGGAGCATGCACTTTCTAGATTTTACAACACACACCTTTTTGTTAGACTATTTAGCATAAATATGTCCTAAGTAGGAGCTAAGGAGCTGTTCAGTCAAGCCCTGCTTTTCCGCTAAAGAGCAAGGCCTCACAAGGTTGCCGAGGAGGAGGAGGAGGAGAGGGTGTGAGTTGTGGCTGCTCTCAGTTTCAAACAGGTAGCTCAGTTGCTTCATGTAAGGGGAAAATAGAAACAAATAGTCTTTTATTTCTTTTTTAAAAAAATTAATTTATTCAGATTACATCTCAATTGTTATCCCCTTACTTGTATCCTCCCATTCCTCCCTCCCTCCCTCCCTCTTTCACCCTATTCCCCTCCCCTAGTACTGTGACAGAAGAGGATCTCCTCCAAGGGGCAGCCTAGGGAAGTGTGTTTTATAATGAAAAAAGCAATGTTTCAGAAAATTCCCATAAGGCCATGCGCACAGTATGTGTTTCAGTTTAACCGAGGCTTAGGGCTTCTTCATTGGCCTCTCAACAGGTACACATAGGCCAGCAGTATCCAAAGCACACATAAGTGCATTCCATCCTTTATTTCTAATGGGATAAGTATTGGCTTCTAATCATCTGAAGTGATCAATGTCTTTTTCCTTTTTCCTCATAGAGTATATGTAAGTGTTCGCTTCCCTGATGACTTGTTCTTTTTTAAAACAGGCTACCCAAAGGAACAGCCTTAGACTTTGCTATTTTCTTTCTTCCTTCCTTTCTTTCTTTTTTGTTTTTTTGTTTTTTGTTTTTGTTTTTTCTGTTTTGTTTTTTTGAGGCAGGGTTTCTTTGTGTAGCCTTGACTGTCCTGGACTTGCTTGGTAGACCAGGCTAGCCTCGAATTCACAGTGATCCACCTGCCTCTGGCTCTGCTGGGATTGAAAGTGTATGCCACCATGCCTGGCTTCATTTCCTTATATTAAAAAGAAAATCTAGATTATTTCTTTGCCTCAATTGAAGGCTTAATTTGCTCTTTTTATTCTAATTTTTAAAAACTCAACATTTATTTATGTGTACATTCCTGCGTGTGTTTACCATGTGTGTTTGGGTACCAGCAGAGGCAGGAAGAGGGCCTCCACCCCTGGGGATGGAGTGCCAGGTGGTTGTGAGCTGCCCAGAGTGGGTGCTGGGAACTGAACTCTTCCCTAAAGGAGCAGGAAGTGCTCCTGAGCTCGGGGCACTTCCCCAGCCCCTTATCCGAACTTCTTAAGGTGAAAACTTAAACACTCAATGTTAATTCCTTTTCTTTTGAGCACGGTCATATAACAGGACATTCCACTGTGTAAGCTGCATTCTACAAATCTGTACCTCTTGAGTTTGTATTGTTGGTATGTTTGAAATATTTTCTATTTCCCTAATTATGTCTTCTTTTGAAAAACCACTGTGTGTGGACTGGTGAGATGGCTCCAGAGGAAGCTGCTGCCAAGACTGTTGACATCAGTTCCGCCCCCTGAACTCACACGGTGGAGAAAACTGACTCCCTCAAGGTGCTCTTTGATCTCCGTATATACTGTAGCATGTGCACACATACACACACACACACACACACACACACACACACAATGAGTAAATGTAAGAGCAAAACCAAACTAGAACAGAATATCACTATGTATTGTTTTGGAGTGTGCTTAATTTATAAATATTTGGATATTTTCTAGATTACTAATGTAAAATATGTGTCATCACTTATTTCTAATTCAGTTCCACTGTGGTTAGATTTAAAACCACTAAAATTATTGAAATTCCTCTTCTAGCCTTGCAAGAAGTAGAAATTTTAGTGACCCACCTTTCTACACTTAAATCTTCTTAGGATGTCTATCTTTATATATATATATATATCTTTATATATATATATATCTTTATATATATATCTTTATATATATATAGTAACTGTTTTTTAAAGATTTTAAAGATTTTATTTTATTTATTATGTATACAGTGCTCTATCTGCATGCCAGAAGAGGACGTCAGATCACATTATAGATGGTGTGAGCCCCCATGTAGTTGCTGGGAATTGAACTCAGGCCCTCTGGAAGAGCAGTCAGTGCTCTTATCCTCTGCGCCATCTCTCCAGCCTAGATGTCTATCTTTTATTTAAACTTAGAACAGAAGCAGATGAAGGTTATTCAGGCTCCAGTTTTGTTGCAGAGATCTGTGTACTCTGTGATTAATACACACTGGTGCTGTGGAGGAGGCTCATCTGGTGCGGTGCTCGCCACACAAGGAGGAGGGCCAGAGTTTGGAACCTTAGCACCCGTAGTGGCCCACCTGCTGTTCTAGCATGCTGGTGGCAGAAACAGGATCCCCTGGGAGCAAGCTGACTGCCCAGACTAGCTGAACTGGCAAGCTCTGTGCTCATGTGAAAGCCCCTGCTTTGATGTGTAAGGTAGAGGAAAATTGGTTCAGCTTCATGTGTGCACTCTCTCAAACATGTGCCAACACACACACACAGACACACAGACACACAGACACACAGACACACACACACACACACACACACACACACACACACACACACCACAGATGCACATGCACACACTGAGACCAAAGGCAGGAGTCTTCTTTGAAAACATTTCCTTCAGGGCATAGGTTTGAAATTTCCCTCCTGAAATCAAACACACGGTGGCCTCTGCCTGTTCCTTAGCAAGAGGCAGATGGTGTCTCAGCACAGTCTTGAGAGGTGGGTCTGCTTCTGCCCCCTGGGATTCCGTGCCTGCGTCATGCTCTGTCAGTCTGTTCTGGCATTTCAGAACCTCGGAGCTGGCACACTCCTGGGAGACTCTGCTTAAGTGAATAACAAGCCAGTGCTGCTACTCTCTGGCAGTGAAACCAGGACTGGCAATGTGATAACAAGGTTATGGGAATGGACATTTCCTCCTGGACCTCACACAGTGTCTAAAGCAATTTCAAAACTGGATGTTCCCAAGTCACCCCTACTGGTCCTTCACAAACACTAGAGTGTTTACATGCAACTTCCTCTCTAAAAGTTCAGTCATTTGACCCAAAGATCAAATTCCAAAAAATCTTACCATAAATGTCACAGAGAGCTTCATTTGCATATGAGGAGTAAAAGTTGAAAAGTATAAAAGACACAGAAGGCAGATGTGGCCGGAGGTGGAAGGTGGAGACAAGTGTGCAGCTGTCTTTCCTAAGGTGCCTGATACCCACGCTTGGAATAAAAGAAACACCTGCAAGACATTTTCAGCTTTGAGATTAAATTTAATCTTGCATGGAGATTAAATTGCATGATGTGCTAATGACATTGTTACGATTCTGTTTACCAGATTCCAAAAGAATGTGTTCATTCAGTAAACTTGCTTTTTCAAACTGGTTAGTATTATTTAGCCAAAGTAACATGCTGGAGGCTCCAGTCTCTCTGTCCCTCATGGGCTTTCTTGGTGGTGTACTCTGATCTTACACAGGACAGGCACTCTGTGCCTATCACCCAGATTTAATTATTTTTTCTTTATAGGGCTAGAATGATAAACATAATAAAGACTTGCTGTCGTATATGCACCACCACCCCACCACCCTTGTGTGTGTGTGTGTGTGTGTGTGTGTGTGTGTGTGTATGTGTGTGTGTGTATGTGTGTGTGTATGTGTGTGTGTGTATGTGTGTGTGTGTGTATGTGTGTGTGTGTGTGTTTGGGCCTGTGTGTTCCTGGTAGGGAACATCAGATATCCTTCTGTGTCATTTTCTACCTTATTCCCTCCAGACAGGGTCTCTCACTGAATCTGAAACAAGGTTGGCAGCCAGCAAGGCCTCAGAGAGCCTCCTGTCTCTGTCCTTACACGGAACTGCTGTTGGGAGCAAGATGTGCCCTTCCTACTTGCTCTTTTTCTGGAATGCTGTTCCACCATGCCTCTCATCATGAGGAATCACCAGAGGCTGAGTAAATGAGGCAATTCAGCTCTGGGCTCTCAGCCTCCAAAACTGTGAGTTCTGGGGGTTTTTTTCCCCATCTAACTTCAGGTATTTTATTATAACCGAGCTGCATCCCCAGTCATTGCAAACAGCCATGTTGTCTTCAAGTGTATGACTTTTATTCATTCTGTGTACTTTAAAGGTCTGGGAAGTAGATTTGGATGTTCAACAATTAAAAGCTCAGGTTTCAATATGTCCTTCAGTTTAATCATTGATTTCTTCTCTTTTTTTCTTGTTTCTGATAGCACGGAGGATTGAAACTAGGCCCCACAGCTTGCTAAGCATGAGTTTTACCACAGGGCTACATCTTCAACCACCAGAAACTCTTAGGCACCAGTTTTTTAAATCTCTGAAATAGGAACAAATAATTTATCTCTCAGTTGTTGGAAGATCAAAGGTATTTTTGGCCAGTCTTTTACAAAAAGAAGCTATGTTTGATGAGGCGTGTCACTCAATTGTGTATCCCTTGCCTGGCCTGTGTGAAGCCCTAGGTTCCATCCTTAATGCTACAAAACTGTATCTTTGACCTGGAGCAATGGCTCAGTGGTTCAGAGCTCTGGCTATTCTTACAGAGGTCCTGGGTTCAATTCTCTGCACTCACATCGTAGCCCATAAGCATCCGTAACTCCGGGTCTCACTTTGTGGTCCTGGCTGGCCTGGCACTTGCAGAAATTGGCCTGCCTCTGCTTCCTGAGTGCCAGCATTAACGGTGTGCACCACACTGCTCTGTCAGAAAAGGTAATTTAAAGAGCCTGTTCTTCAAACACTTCCTTCTTGACTGATATGATATGTAATCCCAGTGTTTCCTAAGCAAGCCCTGAGCCTGCTGGAAAAGGAAACCAATGAGTCAGCTGGCCAGTCCTACCCCTGACTCCAGGCAAGACCTGCACATGCCTCATACATGCAAACATGGCTTTCCAGAAAACTCTGAGAGGGAAATTTATCCTTGTTCCCCCAAATAACCCAACGGCAGGCCCTGCGCCTCTGCAGCCTGAGTCACTAGCTGTGAAAGCAAGCCTAAGCCTTTAGATGTGTTTTCTTAGTGAGAGTTTTAGCTTGGCCTCAGCCATTGTGGCCGTTCTTGCTCACAGCACGCCCTCAGTATTCCAAGAGGCAGCGTCAGCCCCGATCCACCACGGAAAATCACAGGCTTAAGTAATGAGCAGTCTAGAAAAAGATCAACAAACAGATGGACCTTCTGTGGCCACAAAGTTCTGAGCCTGGAAGACCTCCCTGAAGGAGACAGACTGCCTCAAGGGCCTCCGTGTAGAATGCTTGACTCTGTTGTGGCATAGAGACAATGATGGCCACATAATTGCTGTTTCCCCCCAACCCCCAACCCAACATTTTATGTAGCAGGAAAGGCTAATTTAATATGGCTACGTGACCAACCAAATGGCACATTTATCGACACAGTTTCCATGAAAAAACATCAAAACATCTATTCTTCTGACTCATTAACAGAGTTCTTTCTTGTAAATTCCTCCCTTTCTATGCCTTCCAACTTCCACATCTTAATTTATAAGGCTTTTAAGGAATTTTGCAGATCTCTCTGATAGTGTAAGGTGTTAGTTACTCTCCTTTCTGTGACCCAATCCCTGACAAGACAGCCCAGGAAGAGCAACACTTTTGGCTCACAATTTGAGAGGACTTAGTCCACCACAGTCAGAGGACCCCATGTGCTTTGGGCACACTGTGATGATGGCAACAGCACATGGCAGAGCAGTGGCACGAGGCGGGTGTAGGGGATGGGGTTTGCCGGCATGTTTGTCTGCATTGCCCATGTGTGTGATCCCTGCAGAAGCCAGAAGAAGGTTCTCTGGAACTGGAGTTACAGGTGGTTGTGAGCTGCCCTGTGGATGCTGGGAATTGAACCCGGGTCCTCTGGAAGAGCGGTCAGTGCTCTTACCTGCTGAGCCATCTGTCCAGACCCTCAGGGTGAGGTTTCCTATCATTATAATCCAAAGGACCTTCTCTGCTATAATATCATTTCTTCCTGAGAATGTAGTGTGTTAACTTTTCTGATAGTTTAAGAGAATGAGCTCTGGGTTTCCGTGGCATGACGTGACTGGTCTACTTCACCCATGCTAAAAGAGGCTGAAGGTTATTCATAGATAAAATCACTTTTTAATAAATATCTGACTCATCATTGGATGAAAATGAAAAAAGATCTCAGAGCTTTTTAGTTTACAACCTTAAAAATGGGACGTTTGGCCCATCTTAGGACTCATCAGCCATGGCCAATGCTATAAGCTCTCTGAGGTATTTGAACAGCTAGCTCTTCCTAAGCCCCAGGCAGGGTCATCCTTCTGTCATTGTTCAAATGCCCTCCCTTGATCCACAAAAGAAATGTACTGGGAGCCGCAGTTAGTTCCCTGCATACTTGTTACTAGACAAGAGAGATAGAGTTAGCTCACTTGGACTCCTACCCTTCCTGGACCCCAGGTTCACCAGTGTGCGGTGCAGACGGTATAGTGTTTGGAGCAAGTAAAGATCAGGGAATTGGTTTCATGGGAGACAGACAGGGGAGATGTTGTGGAATGGCTATTAGACTCTGTAGCTTTCTCCCTCTTAGCTAGTTCTCAAATAGTGGAGACAGAGACTTTTTAGATTTATTTAAAAAAAAAAACTTTGAGGCACAATAACTCGGCAGATAACAACCCTCTAAGCTGTTTTGCTATGCCCAAGCTACATACCTCCATGTTACTTGAAATAATTGTTCCTGCCTCGGCTGTTCCATCAGGCCAGCCCTCATGGCCTTGTGGTCTCCATCTAACCCCAAAACTGGGAACCTAAGTTCCACCTACTTCTTTTCTGCCCAGTTACAGGCTTCTAGATATTTTATTAGCCAATCAATTTTAAATTGGGGAGCAAGGATTACACAGTATCACTTGATATAGGTGAGAATGTGCTCCTCTGAATAGCAGCCAGATGTTGGGGGCCCAGTGTTTAGCACTTGAATACATAACACCAGACCAACCCCCAACAGTATATTTCTTGACAGAATGAATATACAAAATAATGTATTTAAAACAGGATAATTATTAAATATTTGGTTTAGCTTAAAAAGGATCCAAGCCCTTTAGGACATAGCCTCTTTCATCTACTGGAAATTTTATTTTGTCTACTGTTTTAAAAGGAGCTTGGGGGCTAAAGTGCTTGCCCAGCAGTGTACACGACCCTAGTTTTAACCCTTAGTATACCAGGTAGCTCAGGGTGGCCTCAACTCTATGTAGCCAAAGGTGACCTTGAACTTCTTTCTAGAATTAATGCCTACCAAATGCTGGGCTCTCTGGCATGAGCCACTACGCCTGATCTGTTAGGTCTGGGGGCCAAACCCAGGCCTTTTTGTGTGAGTTATAAAGCACTCTACCAAATGAGCTGCATCCCAACCCTGACCCACCCAAGTTTTAAAAGCACGGGGATCTTTTTAGTCATCTACTATTTAGTTGTGACTGTAATTCTGCATCTTTTCCATCTCAGAACTCACTCTTGGAAAGACAAATTTAACATCCCTCCTTCACTCCCACCCCAAATAGAAATCTTCCCTGGGCCTGCTGGGCCTGCAGTCCACTGTACAGCAAGGGACAGCTCTGGAGGAGAGAGAGAGAGGAGGCCGGTGTGTGGTTAAGACTACAGCAGCAGTGGCTGCTGAGGCCAAGGTAGTAAGTCTAAACTTGACCAAGGCAAGTAGCTTCGTAAGACAAGAAATAAGAGAATAATGTTCTGGTTAGGATCATCCACTGCTCTGCTTTGGATTTAGTGCAGTATATCCCCAGGGTTTGTTGGCATTTAATCCCCACTGAGAGGTATTAGGAGGGCAGAGTTTTAATCCTATTATGGCATTCAGAGGTGGGGCCTTGGGGAGGTGTTTTAGGGTTAGACAGGGTCATTAGAGTGGAACTCCCACGACTGAGCACTGGTGGCTCTATAAGAAGAAGAGAGACCATAAAACATTCAAATAACTGCAATTGGTCATGCAGTGCCCTGCAGAAGCTCAGACTTCTGTAGCAAGAAGACCGCCTTCCAGATGTGGCCCTCAACCTTGAACCTCCAGAGCCATGAACAAAGATAAGCCTTGCTTATTTCACAAAGTAGCCTATCTTAGGCATTTTGTTGCAGTAAGGCAAAAGAAACTGATAGAGCCACACAGGGACAGTAAGAGGGGAACATGTTGGAGGGTACTTGGGAGATCACAGTAGAGAGCCTGGGTGTGGTGTTCTAGGGAATGAAGGACCCACCACCAAGTTCTGTGTGCTGTTGTGGGGTGATAGATCTGTACTGGAGACAGGCCATTCCAGCCGCAGAGAAGAAAAGGCACAGAGGTGTTTCCAGTGACTGTTGGAACAGTCCAGAAAGAAGAAGGGATGGGCCTTCCTCACTACCTTCCACAGGAAACATGCTGGTGGGTTATCACCAGGGCGTGGACATGTAAAAAGCTCTATGTTGTGAAATAACTGTAGACTTAGGGGAAGGCCTTGCTGCATCCCAGCTTCCCCCGCACAGCTGACCCATCCACGGGGGACTCCCAGCTTCTCCCGCACAGAGGACCCATCCACCGAGACTCCTGCCTCTGTGGAACTTACCAGAGTTTACTTTTCCAGCTGCTGCTGTTTATCTGGCTCAAGGTCCATTCGTCAACCCACATTATGCTTCACAGTCTCTTTCCATCCAATCCGTGCAGTCCCTCAAGTTTTTATGACGGTTCTGAAAAGTAACGACCAACTGCTTTGTCAAGTGTCCTTCAGTTTAGGCTCGCTTGTGTTTCCTGGTTGTTAGACTTACAGCATGCGCCTCTTGGCCCATCTTCCTGCAGTCACCTGGTGTTGCTAAGTTAATTGCAGGTGATCTGAGAAAAGCATCAGGAAATCCTGCTAATCCTTCTCCCATCTTGGCAGCTGCTTCCAGTCCTGATTATTCTGACTTTCTTCATTCATGAAGTGGTCCTCTGACACTTCAGAGAGAGAAGATGTTGGTCTCTCGCTTCTCCTGTAAGCCAATGGAGAGACAACAATTCCCAGACTATCTCTTCTTTTTAGTTATAGAAAGCCTCAAGGCTGAGCTGATCAAAGGCTGCCTAGGTAGACATCGCTGTTACCACAGCTTGTTCTAAATGCTGTTTCAGTCCCTGTTGGAGGGGGCACAGGAGTTCTAGCTCATTAGAAGTAATGCCCCAATCTCTCTCTCTCTCTCTCTCTCTCTCTCTCTCTCTCTCTCTCTCTCTCTCTCTCTCTCTTCTCTCTCCTCTCCTCTCCTTCCTCCTGAAGCCACCTGAGCCATGAACACAGAGCTGACTAGAGAAGATCCTTAGTACTCAGCTAAGCCACAGGACAAGGACAGTGGAACCATTCACAGAGTCTTCTGAGGTTTGCTTGTCATAGTAGCTTACTGTGACATCCCAGACCCTTTGCATTAAGGCACCACAACCAGGAGATACACATTCCCTTTGCACACAGTACTTGCACGTGTTATACATGCTATGAAGAGAGGACAGACATTTCATGCCATGGCTTATAATGTGCTTTTTTTCATGGTGGGGATTTATGATAAACTGTCAAACAATTCTGATCCAGACAGGCATGGGATGACAGAAGCCCAGTGTTGCTGCTACTCTCCTTCAACACAAAGCAGATGCCGCCAATCCATCATGCTATGCCTCTACCATGTTTGAATGAAAAAAGCAAACCACCACCACCAACAACTAAGATACCTTTCTGTCTCTAAGATGCCAGCAGCCATGACTACCTATAGAAACTCTTTCAACGTAAAATTCCTATGTGCCATCTTGGAGCATCTAGAATTTCCAGAGAGACCCCTGCACTTATTTAGTAGAAAAATAAAGCTTCCCACTGGATGGAAATAGTTTTAGCACTTTTCTATAAGAAGCCATTTTCTAGATTTCTCTCTCGTCAGACTTAGAAGGGTGTGTAAGAGTGGGGGGGGCAATGGGGGAGGAAGAGAGCTCATTTTGTGAAGTGCTTGCCAGGCGAGCACAAAGACAGGAGCCCAACTCCCAGAGCCCAGGTTAAGAAGCACTTATCCCAGAGAGAGGGAGGAAGGGACAGAGGACACTTGGGACCCCCTGGCCAGCTGGCCTAACCTACTTGACAAGTTCCCTGCCAGTGAGAGAACCTGTTTCAAAAAAAGATGGCTGGTGCCCTGAGTTGTGGCAGCTGAGGCTGTGACCCCTCCCACACACCCATACTCTACACAGACACACACACACACACACAGACACACACACACACACACACACACACACACACACACACACACTCAAAGAAGTGTGTCTTCTGTTTTGAAATCTCAGGAGCTTGGGTTTACCATCCCCTGAGGCTGGGTGCTCTTTCCCTCGGGAAGGCATTGCCCTTACCACACCAGGATGTCCTCAGAACCTGCCACAGCGCAGGTGACATGGCAGATGCCTGCCGCTGTCCCACTGCAGGGGCTTGCTGGGATTACAAACACAGTGAGCCAAGACAGCAAACATTTAGTTATCATGCAGAGACCCTCCTCACAGAATGTATGGAGGGGCAGCAATGCCATCTTGCCACAGGATTGGGGTCTGCGTGAGGGTGGTAATGGGGACAGATGATGATGGATGCAGAGCAATGGGGACCGGGAATCAGAGACGAGGTCTCAAGTCAATAGCGTAAAATAAATCACATGGCCACACCTAGCTTCCAAGAGCTAAGTTCAGGCATGCCCAGAAAGAAAGCTGGGAGGTAATAACAGTTACTACAGAGTCTAGGAAATATTTGTGAATGGATGCTGCACCGGCCAGTTCCTTGGCCAAACTCTGGAAAGAGCCTCAGAGACCGTGCAGGGAGCCGGTTATTGGCGAAGAGTGCGTCCTTAGGTTAAGAATTTGAGTTATCATCACAGCCTTGTTTCCCTGATGAGAAGGGAACACTTTGCTCCTTCTGAGGAAAGAGTCTAATCCCTTGAACATCCAAAAACAATAACCTTGAAATGTAAAGCAGAGCTGAGTGTGGACATTGAGACAACGTGGCCCCCACGGCAGGTTCAGATGAGCCGACTCTCCGGGGATGCAGGCCTGGCCCTCTGCTTATAAAAATCTAAATGAGCTGAAACTTTCCTTTTAGGAACAAGTTTAGACTGAACATAAGGTAGTTGTTTTCCTTGAGCTAGAAGCGTTGAAGAGACACTGTGTTTTCCTTGTGTGCTGTCACTCCACCCTCAGAACAGACTGCTGCCCACAGCATTTATGGTTGAAGTTGGCTCTGCCTTGTTTTTATTTAGGAAATGATTAGGCTGGAGAGATGGCTCAGTGGTTAAGAGTATGTTCTGCTCTTGGAAAGGACCCGGGCTTGGTTCCCACTAACCACATCAGGGGAGCTCACTGCCTGTAATTCCGGCTCTAAGGGGACCCGTGTACCCAGGCGCCAGTGCACACACGCGCGCGCGCGCGCGCGCACACACACACACACACACATGCACACACGCACACATACATGCACGCACACACACCCAATAAAAACTATTTTAAAAGCTTTTAGAAATGATCGTCTAGAGAAGTCTAAACATCTGAACATAAGTTAAAGGAAATTAGACTGTTTATACGTATTGGGTGTGGTGGTGCGTGTACACAGTCCCAGCACTGCAGGGAAGTGGAAAGAGCAGAAAGTCAAGGTAATCATCAGCTACATAAAGGAGTTTGAGTCCAGCTTGGGCTACACGAGACCCTCCCTATTTAACAACAACAACAACAACAACAACAACAACAACAACAACAACAACGTGCTGGCTAGTTTTTCTCAGCTTGACACGAACTAGAATCATCTGGGAGGAGCGAACCTTAATTGAAGAAATATCTCCATCAGACTGGGCTTCTGCAAGGCTGTGGGCGAGTGGGTCCGTAAGGTATGAGAAAAGTAGCTGAACATGATCCAGTAAGCCACGTTCCTCCATGGTCCGCCGTGGCACCCTAAATGACCAACTGTGACCTGTAGGACAGGTGGGCCAAATAAGCCCATTCGTCCTCACGTGGCGCTTGTTATGTCGGTAGAAAGCAAACTGGGACAAAACTTGGTAGTGGAGAGTAGGCTGTTTCTGTGGCAGGCCTGATCGTTTGCTTTCTGGGAGAACTGTGGAAGTTTCTGGAACTCTTTCAGTGCTTGGAGCTTAATGAGCTGTTGAGGGAAGCTAAGAATGTTGTGAGAGATAGACAAGATGGAAGGCTGGCTTGTGACGCTTCAGAGGGCAGCAAAGGCTCTGCCAGGGACATTTGAGCAATACAATTTGAAATAAGAATCTGGACCTGGAGTGGTGGCACCTGCATTTAATCCCAGCACTCGGGAGGCAGAGGCAGGCAGATCACTGTGAGTTCGAGGCCAGCCTGGCCTACAAAGCGAGTCCAGGATATCCAAGGCTACACAGAGAGACCCTGTCTCGAAAAAAACAAAACAAAACAAAACAAACAAACAAACAAGAATCGGTAGAAGTGAAACCTTTGCTTTGCTAGTGCAATCAATGCTATCCAGCGTGGGGACTGAGGAATCAGCTGAGATGACTGAGCCAGCATCACCAAGGGGGAAGTCTTCAGAGAAGTAGTCCTTGGGGTCACCACACAGAAGCAGTAATCCAGAAGTGAACGAGGGCCAGGGCTGAACTCAAGCTGGCAACGAACTGGGCAATGCGTGTCTCCCGTGCATGCGTGAGCTGTAAGTAGCCTTGCGTTTGTTTCTCTCTGCTTTTGACCGTGGATGTGGTCATGACCTATCCCTTCATGTGCCTGCTGCCGTGGCTTCCTCACAACAGAACTGCGAGCAAAAATTTAACCCAACCATCACTGCCACAGAAACGAAACTAGGACAGCATGCACACACACACACACACACACACACACACACACACACACACACACACACACACACACACGGCAGTTAAAAGGCAGAGGTGTTCAACCCAGAATGCTTAAGCCACAGGAGTTAGCCTGCCTTCTGCCAGGAAAGGTCCTTCCTTTGGGTATTTGGAGCTCTCCATGCAGTAGGCTCTTCCTTCCTGGGTGCTGAGACTAAAAGTGTGCATCGCCAGGTGTCTTAGCTAGGGTTTCACTGCCTTGAGGACACACCATGACCAAGTCAACTCTCAGAAAGGACAGCATTTAATCGGGGCTGGCTTGCAGTTTCAGAAGTTTAATTCATTGTCATTATAGGAAGCATGGCAGCATGCAGACAGACATGGGGCTGGAGGAACTGAGAGTTCTACATCTTGACCCGAAGGCAGCCAGGAGGGGCTGTCGCACTGGGTGTGGCTTGAGTTTAGGAGACCTCAAAGCCTGCTCCAACAAGGCCACACCTCTTAATATTGCCACTCCCTATGGCCAAGCATTCAAACACATGAGTCTATGGGGGCCAAATCTATTCAAACCACCATACCATGAGTGGCTATTTCCGTTTTTAAATAATCTCTAATCTTGAATTTCATCATTATAGATTTTATATTTTCATACTTTGTTTATTTATCTATTTTTGAGACAGTGTCTCATGTGTGTATGTAGTTGACCTTGAACTACCCCCCCCCCAGGGCACCAGATCACATTATAGATGGTTGTGAGCCACTGTCGGGTGCTCGGAATTGAACTCATGACCTTTGGAAGAGCAGCCAGTGCTCTTAACCTCTGAGCCATCTCTTGAACTTCTTTTGGAGGGGGAAGGAAAAGATTTATTTTGCCTTATAACTTTCAGGTCACATTCCATCATTGAAAGAAGTTAGGGAAGGGACTCAAGGCAAAGCAAACCTGGAGGCAGGAACTGAAGCAGAGGTCATAGAGGAGCTCTGCTTATTGCTTGCTCCTATGGCTTGCTCAGACTGCTTTATCACACTATGCAGGGTGATCTGCCCAGGGGTGGGACTTCCCCCAGTGAGCTGCGCCGACTCCCATCAATCAATCACTAACCAAAACAGTGCACTACAGACTTGTCTACAGGCAAATCTTATGGAAGCGTTTTCTGAATTGAGAATCCCTCTTCCCAAATGTTCTAGCTTGTATCAAGCTGACAACATAGTAGGGCAATCACTGCCCAACATGGACTGTCCTGGATCCACACTTCCTATGTAAGCCATGGCATAGCAGGTGACTGCTGGCTTGCAGATGACTATTTTGACCTGGTTTCTGGCCACCTCTAATCCTCCTGCCCCCTCTGAGTTCTGGGATTAGAAATATTCCCCTCCATACCTAGTTTATATGATACTTTGTGCATCTAAGAAGTAAGTACTCTACCAGTTTAGTCATATCCCTGGCCTGTGGAGGTGGGGAAGCACCCAGCTTTATGGAGGCCAGAGGTTAGTTACAACAAACCTTCCTCAAACCTTCTTTTGCCTTGTATTTGGAGTTGGGGGGGGGGTCTCTCACTGAACCCAGAGCACAGTGACTGGCTAGACTGGTTTACCACCAAGACCCCAGAGTCATCCTGCTTCTACTCCTCAGCACTGGCTTACATATAGGTGTGTAACGCCACATGCCTGGTTTATTACAGCAGTGCTGAGGGTCTGAACAGCAAGTGCTTTATCTGGGAAATCTTCCCCCACCCATGTTTTTAAAACACAATGCTTATTTATCATCTAGCTTTAACACTGTGAAAACATTGTATAATTTTCCAAGTGTGGGTGGTAGAGAAAGTGTGATTTTTAGAGTCAAGTTGTCTAGCTATTGTTTCCAGTCTCCATTCCCACGTTTGCAGTCTCTCTTCTTAGGGACGTGGCTATTTTCTTGGTACCTCTGTTTTCTAATCTGTAAATCAGGAATAGAATATAGCTTAGCTTCTGTTCTGGGAATGGGAGAGGAGATGTTCACAAGGTCAGGCATCATATGCTCAGTAAAACGCACGGCCTCAGATAGAGAGGTCTTCAGATGAGGGCGGAGGGGCACAGAGAAAGAACTACACGTGGTGTGGCTCTCTGCGCTGTCTGTGTATAGTTGAGATGGTTCCCAGAGTGTACGTAACAGGAAATCTTTACTGTCACCTTGGCTGGACTAGAATGACTTAGGGGACCGGTGGATGTGTCTATATGGCTGTTTCCAGGCAGGCTCATACCACAGGCTGTGAACCCTGATTGAATTAAAAAAAGAGAAAACGTGGCAGGATTGGTGGCTCAGGGTTAAGAGTGCTTGCTGCTCTTTAAAGAACTGGGGTTCAATTCCCAGAACCCATGTTGGGCACAACCACCTCTAACCCCAGCTCCAAAGGGGCTCTGACATTCTCTTCTGGCATCTGGGGCCGCCTGCAAACACATACATTCCCCCCCTCCCCCACTTAAGCATATAATTTAAAATGAAAAACATATTAAAACAGGAAAGTAGAAAGGGAAGTGAGCACTGGCATTCGGCCCTTTGCTTCCCGACTGTAGGTGAGGTATGACCAGACACCTCATGTTCTCCCACCCCAGGCTTTCATGACCGTGGTGAACTTCCTTGTCTCAAACTGCGAGCCAAAGCAGACCCTTCTGTCAAGCCTCTTGTCACAGCGGCAGGGAAGTAACCAACGCAGTATGGCTGCGCACACAGCTTCTGTCGTAGAACAAGCCATAGCATTTTATTGCATTTTCTATTCTTCTGCTTGTTTATTTTGTTTTCTGAGACAGGGTTTCTCTCTGTGTACCCCTAACTGTTATGGAACTCTCTTTGTAGACCAGGCTGGCCTGAAACTCACAGAGATCTGCCTGCCTCTGCCCCCGAAATGCTGGGATTAAAGGCGTGCGCCACCATGCCCATTGCATCTAATAGTCTTAACAACACTGCACAATGCTATTTTAGATGGTTGTATAGCAGGCATCCCATGGCCACACAGACTGGACCCAACTAGCCCTGATTGTTGGACCTTTGGATGGTGTACAGCTAATTTCTAGGCCTCACACCTACGTTCAGCTACGTATCACAGGTTGCTGAACCCATTGCACGCTGTCCGATGGAAGGGATACAGGGACAACTTACAATCCCAGTGCCACATTGATGTCCCAATTCTAAGTTTAACCAAGAAAGTCAGCAAATACACACAGCTGAGAAAAATCACAGTTGTGTAGGTGCTAGTCGGTTCGGAATATGAAATATGAACAACACCGTGAGTTAATGGAGCCAGGGTTGGCGAAAAGAGGATCTGCGAATAGGCAGCCAGGGCAAGCTTAGTAGTGAGCAGGATGCTTTGGGGGAGATGGCACAGTGGGTAGTGCTCTCTCCCAAGCCTGAGGACTTGAGTTGGGATCACCTCACACTATGTAAACGCTGGGTGTGGCAGTGTGAACCTGTGAACCCTGTGCGGGGAGGCGGAGACAAGCAGGGACTCAGTGGCCCCGGCCAGCTGAGTCAGTAGTGAGCTCCAGGTTCAGCAAGTGACCCTGGGATAGCTGCTCTTGTTGTCAACTTGACTGCTCCTGCAATTAACTAAAAGCCCAAGTCGCTGGGCACACCCGAGGCTCATTTGCGGTGGGAAAACCCACCTTCAATCTGGGTGACACCTTCCGGTACAGCCCAAGTAAAGACCACTGAAGGAAACTCTCTTTGCCCGCTTATTCTCAGTCTCATGAGCGAGTCACTCCTTCGCTGGTGTTATAGAGCCTCCTTCTTCAGGGTTCTGGCATCTACTGAAGACTGGCCAACTGAGAAACCCAGCCTCGTGGACTAACCAGCTACTGGATTCTTGGACCTTCATCTCATAGACAGCCGTTGTTTGCTTAGCTGAACCACTGTTTATAAGTCATTCTAATAAATCCCTTCTGTCTGTCTGTCTGTCTTTCTGTCTATCTATCTATCTATCTATCTATCTATCTATTTATCTACTATATATATACATATATATACACATATATACACACACATACATATATATGTATAATTTATTATTGATGGATAGATTCATTCTATAAATTCTGTTATTCTAGAGAACTCTGACTAATATAGACCCTGGGTCCAAGAAGAAAAAGAGGTAGAGATCATTGCCTAAGTCATTGTTACATCGACCTCTGCTTTCTAAACACCCATACAGGGGTGGGGAACACGCCCTCCTCCATATACACATATGCACATAAAAGAAAAAAGAAAGCTGTTAATACTTGAGTCAGACTGAGACTGAGAGACAAGCAGGCTTTTTGTGGGTTTGTTTTAGACAGTCTTCTGAATAGCCCAGGGTGGCCTGGAACTTTGCCTCAGCCACCCAGAGTTCTGGGATGCCAGGTGTGAGCCACCCCACCTGCCCAGCCCCAACCCACTCTCAGAGCAAGTAAAGGCCTGGCTGCTCAACGTTAAGAACATCCAGCGGGAAGTGTCCTACTGAGGAGTGGAGGCAGGTGCTGTTCTTTCCAGCAACTCTCCTCTGCTAGAGCAAGGAGCAGTGTCCAGCAGAGGAGGGACTGCCCAGGTGCTCAGCACTGCAGCCTTGTCAATGTCACCTTATCTATCAGATAAGGGAGAGAGATTGAGCAACCTGCCAGAGGCACCACATGGCTAGTCAGCAATAGGGCTTGGCTTGTGACCAATTAAAAGGGTGTGGTCCTTCACTGCTCCCATCCCAAGCTCATTAATTCTTGCTTTGTGGCTGGAAGGTAGTGACAAGCAAAGAAACGGATTTGCTGCTGCTCCCTATAAACAAAGGCTCAGCTCAGGACCCCTGTTGTTGAGAGCTGGCTGTTTATTGTCACACTATTTGTGTTCACCTACTGATGTGGTGTCTTTATTAAATAACTCTGAGTATCTGTGGGGGAAACCAGTAAGAAACTGAAATGAGAACTGTCTACCCAGCCATAGGTAAGATAGCAATGTGATAACATCAGTCAAACTTCTGGTACATTCAGCTCCAGTCTCTGAGGACCACTTTATGGTTGAATTCCAGGTTCTCAAAGTGTGGCTGCTTTCTTTCATGGCAGCTGGGAGCCTAGATAAGCCACTTAAAAAGAGAGATGTAGGGGCCCAGAGATGCCTCAGGAGGCAGATGACGCGCCACATGAGTATGAGGTCCTGAGTTTGAATCTCTAGCGTCGATGGAAAAGCCAGGCATTGACCCCCATGCATGTAAGTCCAGAAGTGGAGAACAGAGACAGGCAGACCCTGGGAGCTCACTGGTTGTTTAGCCAAAGCCTAGGCTACATGTCAAGCTTCAGGTTCAGAGAGGGCTATCTTGTCTAAAGGGCACAAGGTAAAGCACTGACAGAGGAAGATACTCCACAGTCTCTACTGGCCTCTGCATGTCTGTACCCATACACTCGTGTGACACCCACACTATTTTTGAGATAAGATCTCTCACTGAACCTGGAGCTCACTATTTTTCTGCTAAGCCTAACTGGTCACAGAGCCTCCAAGATCCTCCTGTGTCTGTGCCACCTCAGCTATGATGTTACAGGGACATGTAGGCATCCCTGGCTTTCCTCTGGATGCTAAAGATCAAACTCAGGTGGTCCACACTTGCACAAGTGCTCTTAAGACCACAAGGGAGGTCTTATTTCAGCTCATGGATTGGGTCTATGATCAATTGGCCCATGGCCTTTGGTTCTGTGTCAAGGCTACCATGGTGGAGGTACATGATAGAGTGGCTCTGCTCATCTCATGGCTAGAAGATAGAAAGTGGGAAGGAAAGACCAGACTCCCATCCCCTGATGTAAGGATCTCCCACTGGGATCCCCTTGCTAAAATTTCTACCACCTTCCAATCATGTGACAGGCTTGAGTTAGTCTTTTAACACCTTAGCCTTTGGAGAACAGTCTCGTCCAAAACCACAACAGTCATCACCACCATCACCATGACTGCCATCACCATGACCTCCATCACCATGACCTCCATCACCATGACCACCATCACCATGATCTCCATCGTCATGACTGCTATGACCATGTCCATCATCATGACCTCCATCACCATGACCACCATCACCATGACCTCCATCACCATGACCACCACCACTGCTGCCATTTTATTGTCATTAGACCATCATCTCCACCACCACCACCAAGACCACCGTCCCCACCACCACTGCCACCACTACAACCTACAAAGCCAGCACCATCCTCACTATTGCCACCAGGATTATGACCACTATAACCACAAGCACTCTACCTCCATTATTGTTATAGCTGTGGCCATTACCACCTAGCACCTGGCACTCCCTAGACCTGGAATTTCTTGGATTCTATGTCTCAGAGTAACTTCATTTGCTCATGGTATTCTCAATAGTTTCAGGACTATTAGTATAAGGAGCCTGGGTCCACAGTTCCCATCTAATCATTTATTTATTTAATCAAAATAGCTTAGTCTGGAAAGCAACATTTTATATCAGAAAATCAGGGCTGGAGAGATAATTCAGAAGTTAAGAGCACTGGCTGCTCTTTCAGAGGGCCCAAGTTTACTTCCCAGCATCTACCTTGCAGCTCACAACCATCTATAACTCTAGTCCCAGGATATCTGATGACCTCTTCTGGCTTCCATGAGCACCAGGCACAAACATGGTGCACAGACATACATGCAGACAAAACATCCATACACGTAAAATAATAAATAATAAATAAATAAAATTTAAAAAATAAAACCAACTTGCTAAGATGACAATTTTTTTCATGATTCTTTTTTTTTTAACATTTTATTTATTTTTATTTTATGTGCACTGGTATTTTGCCTTCATGTGTGTCTGTGTGAGGGTGTCAGATCTCAGAGTTACAGACATGTGTGAGCTGTCATGTGGGTGCTGGGAATTGAACCCCGGGTCCTTTGGAAGAACAGTCAGTGTTCTTAACCGCTGAGCCATTTCTCTAGCCCCAAGACAATTTATATAAGACGATACAGACTATATAAAATATTTACTTCTAAGAAAAATGTATTTTGTTCTTTTGACAATCTTGGAGTTAAAACCCAAAGCCCCTAAACTCTCATAAGAGTTGCTTTGTCCTCATAAACGATTGACTTCATGATTTAAACGTACTTTTATGTCAACAGGTTGAATATTGGTAAATCCAGTAAGGCAGTGCCTTGCTGAAGTCCCACAGAGCTCAGCATGTGGCGGGATTGAAGAGCCTCATAGCCTGAGGAGATCCAAAAGGGCAGGTCAAATCTGAACAGAGACGCCATCAGTAGACATCTATTTCACGCCCTGTAGATTGTCCAAAACACTAAAGAGCAAAAGTCCTTAAGTTTATCGGGCTTCCAGCTAAAAGACTGAGACAGTCTTGTTAAAATGCGAGCCCCATGACCCTACCCTAAGTACAGAACTCTGGGACAGAGAAGGCAACTCAGTCTGGGTGTGAGTGGTATAGGGGGCAGGTGTTAGGAAAACATCCCAGGGCTGGTCTCTGATCTCCTCCACCTGCACATGTTTCTCTGTGATTGCAGATGCTTGTCATCAACTGCTAATAGGGTTGACACCACACTTGGCTTCTTCCGCTCCTGGAGACACAGACACCCCTATTCAAACGAGGGCTTTCCATGCAAGGTCAGGAAGCAGAGCTGGATCCTGGAGTCTTTGTCTTGAAGACAGTCCTCGTGTGGATGGTGGGGGCCCGGAAGATGGAATTTCAGAAGACACAGTTCCAATGCCACTGTACAGTGAGTTAAATGGAGACTCTGATTTACCTTCTTTCAGTCATTTTAGGGTGGCCAGCTTTTTCCCCCATCCATGAACAAAAGGCACACGTTTCTTCCGTGCAACCGCCTGGCTTTTCTCACTCAAGCACAAAGGGTTCTGACAAAACACAGAGGTGATAGTATAATCTTGGGGAAGAAGTCGTCAATCGGAGGAATACAAGAGCAATATTCTCAGGGTTAGTTAAAATATACACATCAGATGCAGAATTATGTTATTTAGACTGCCTGCATTAGTGGCTCTATTTGAAAAAAAAATAGGGGAAGCAATTTCTCTCAGGTTTCATTTTTGGAAAGAAAAATGTGTGAGTACATTCACAACAAAGCCCTGCCCCTAGGAGTGCTGGGAGCTGAAGTGGGTCCTCTGCGAGAGCGGAAGCACCGTCAATGGCAGAGCCATCTCTCCAGGCTGCTATTTCCATTCCTGCCCAGTGACTTTCCTGGTCACTGCTAGGAATGGCCCTGGGTACCAATGCTGCTTCCATGTCGATAAGTGCGCTTTGAAAACCTTTTGAAAACTTGGTATGGATGGTAAAGTTTAGCTGCACCAGGACACTCCACTCTCCTTAGTAACAGTCAACACCATGGGCAACTGTTCTGTCACCATAGCTTACAAAACACACAACTCAAGATTTTCCTTTCTTGCTGTCCAGAAATGTCACAGTAATGGAATCCCAAGAGAATGTTCTGCCTCACATGCACCACACACCCACACATGTGCCCCCCCCCACAGACACACACACAAACACACACACACACGCACGCACGCACGCACGCACGCACACACATACACACACACCATTCCTTTCCAACAGCAGATTCTTGGTGATAAAGTAAGGGGCAGACAGCACACATAGCTTGCTAAACCACACTGAATTTGTGACTTCTAAACATGAAAATTTGAACCAGAAATTACAGAGAAAAGAAATCAGATGGAAAAAAAAACCTCACATGATTTTTTTTACCATTTTTTTTTTTTAATTTCTCCACCTCTGGCCTCCTAAAGCTGAATCTCTCTCCCAAAACTTCCTAAAGCTGACCTTCCACTTGAGTGAATGTGGCCCTGTGGGTGGGCTCTGAGGAGTGTTACTTGCCTATGGTTCCAAGCTACTCAATCAAATACTAGAGGCCTTGAGAGTGGACACCCTGAAAATTAAGTGAGGCTGCATGCAGCCAGATCCCACTGTGTGGTGCCCCCTTGACCGTTATTCAAAGGGAGCTTGGATTTGCCCTCAGATCTGACTGGTGCCCACCCAACTTTATGCTTTTCTTTTTTTCTTCTTTCACTAAACAATTGCAAGCTGTTTATAACAAATTCCTCTTGCTCAGTGTTTGCATGAGACCGTAAGAACAAACACTACAAAGGCTTTCTGCAGGCGTGTTTCCCATTACCAAGTGATTTAGGGCCCCACGAAGGATGAAAAATATGCAAAGCAGCCCCCTCACTGTTCTGGGGTGAAAAATACTATTATGAGGTCTCCTATATTGTCATGAAGTATAATGACCATGCTCAAAGGGGGACAGGGTTCCCACGTGAGGTGTTTGCATCCCACGTAGAGAATGTGCCACCACTGGTCACTTCCCTAGCTTTCCCTGCCCTGCCCATTCAAGCTCTCATCTGTCTCAGCTAAATAAATATTAGGTCCTTAACCAGATGATGCCCTGTGTCTACCTCACAGAAGCCAGGATGTCTCAGAATGAAATGGCTTTTTAAAAATTTAATTAACTAATTAGTTTGTGTTGGGGCGTGCATTCATGTGGAGACCAGAAGACAGCTTCATGTGTGGTTCCTCAGGCACTGTTCACATTGCTTTATTGAGGCAGGGGCTCTTATTTGCACAAAGCTTGACGAGTAGGCAAGGCTGGCTGGATAGTGGGCCCCAGAAATCTTCTCCATCCCACCTCCCTCGAGTTGGGGTTACCAGTTTACATGGGTCCTAGAAGTGAAGTCACACCCCCGTGCTTTTGAGGCAACACGTTGCTGACTGAGCCATCGAGTGGTCTCCTGAACCCAAGAGGCCACTCTAGAGTACCTCTGGGAGCCCTCAATGCATTGCTGGGTGGTGGGTCTGCAGCTGTTCCGGTGCAGTGGAGCCAGAGAAATGCTACGGGCTCTCTTCCACCCAAGCTGAAGACACCTGAGAGTGCGTGGCCACCACTGCCAACAGTCAGAATGAGACTCCAGCCCAATAGGACCACCCCCTCCCTCCAGCAGTGGGTGTGGCTAAAGAAATGGCCAGCCCTACCAATAACTGGTCATACCAGTAGTGGGAAAGAACAGTGTACATGTAGGAGAGAGGGCTGGCATCACGTGACCAGGGTTGTCCTCTCTCTTCGCAGGAGCTGGTCTCCTCCTTTGGGCTTTGCAAATCCTCCCACGAGACTCCCTCCCAGCCCGTGTCTATGAGTCTGGTCGTTGTTTCTGAAACCCTTTACTCCTGTTCTTTGTCCTAGTGTGTGGCATTCTCTGTATCCTCACTACCCCCCCCCCCCACATTTCACATATTAGAAACTCAACCACCCAATCTATCAACATTGTCAGTGGTACTGAGAGGTGGGTCTTTGGCAAGTCATTGGTTACAGAGCCTGAGGATGAGGATGGCAGTTAGCAGCCGTAGGAGGGGAGACCCAAGTTTGCACTTTGGCTCCATCCGTCAGCTCATGGTGAAGTAACAGGCCTTCACCCAGGGTAGCCCCTTTGACCTCAGACTTCCCAGCTTCTGGAACTGTAAGAAATGCATTTCCTTTTTTTCTGTAAATTACCCAGCCTGTAGTATCCTGCATGTCAACAGAAAATGGATTCCAATTTAAATCCTTTCAAAAGAAGGTTTTTGATTTGTCCAGTTCATCATTTTGTATCAGGCTGCACAAAAACAAGACCTTTTTCTGGGGAAAATGAAGACTCCAGTGGGAATTCGAGATTTTTCATGGGAACAGGGACACACCCTTCAGGGGGTCAGAGATATCCTCTGTGCATTATCTTGGATCAGCTGCAGCATGGGATTAACAATCACTCAGTGGGCCTCTCCATGTGTGACATCATAAAATGCAACTGTGATGCTTTGACTCCTAAGAATGGAAAGCAGGCATCATTACCCTTGGAGTACATACAGAACCATAGTGTTGCCATCTTGGATAAGCCTGGCTTTGCAGTAATGGGACGTTTACAGTTTACATCTGAGGGGAGGGATCTGTGGGTTACAGAGTTAATTAACCCCCCCCCCCCCGCATGAGTTTAGCCAGTGTAGACGGCTTAAATTCTAGAAACTTAAAAATAGTGCTGTACAGTTTTCAAAGACAGTTTAGATTTAAAGGCATTATTTCTGAAATTTTTAACTCAGTATTAGTTCTTTCTAAAATTTAATGAATTGATTAATGTAGTATATATTTGTGTACACAGCAGTCAAGGGACGAGTTGCAACAGTCTGTTCTCTCCTGGCACCAAGTGGGTTCCAGAAATCAGACTCAGTTGTTAGGCTTCACAGCAATCACCTTCACCTGCCCCAGCACTGGATCTTTTCTTCAATGTATTTGTTGGTTTGTTTATGTGTAGGGATGCTCTGTCTGTGCATTACCTGTGTGTAGTGGACTAGGAGTCTAGAAAGGGGTGCCAGATCCCCTGGGATTGGAGCTGCAGATGGTGGTGAACACTGTGGATGCAGTAGCAATTGATCCTGAGTCCCTTGTGCTCTTAACTCCTGAGCCACCATGGATGTTGGGGGTTAAACTCAGGTCTCTAGCTGGGCGTGGTGGCACACACATGTAATCTCAGTACTCAGGAGGCAGAGGCAAGCAGGTTTCTAAGTTCCAGGACAGGCTGGCCTATACAGTGAGTTCCAGGACAGACCCTATATCAATCAATCAAACAAACAAACAAACAAACAAAAGCAAAACCATACAAATAAATAAACAACAACAAAGCTCCAAACTCAAAAACCTCATGCCTGACTGGCTGTCCTGTCTCCCCAGATTCTAATTTTGAATTATATACATATATATATATTTTTTAATATGGCTAATTCTGTGGTTCAAGGTGTCATGAAACTCACTGTGTAGTCTAGGCTGGCTGTAAACTACAGCAATCCTCCTGCCTCAGCATCCCAAGTGTTAGAATTATAGGCCCAAGCTACTATGCCCAGCTCCCTGTATTGGTTCTTTTTTTTATTATTATTATTTTTCTCAAGACAGGGTTTCTCTGTATAGCCTTGGCTATTCTGAACTCACTTGTAGACCAGGCTGGCCTCAAACTCACAGAGGTTTGCCTGCCTCTGCCTCCCGAGTCCTGGGATTAAAGGTGTGCACAACCACCATATTAGTTCTTAATGATAAAAGTATCTGTCTCAAGGACCAGGTAACATGCATTTGGATGTTGCGAAGATAGTTTTAAATAATTAAGTGATAAGCTCAAGGAAAGCAGATAGGACAAGAGCAGAGTGCCCTAAACCAGCTTATTGTGGAGACAGTTTCATATAGTAACAGAGTGAAAAAATATATTGTCATATATTGAGATAGTTCTCAAATACATTGGCATAAGCTTCAGAGAGGCAGGCTACAGCCAAGTGGGAACCCTTCTGCAGCCTTTAGGTGCTGACTGACGATACTTTCAGCTTCTAGACTGGTGCAGCTAGGAGTCTGCTAAGCTAAGATATTCCAAAAGATTTCTCCTGACAGCCATAAAGATGTTAAAGCAGACACAGAGGTAGGCGAGGGAATGGCCATCAAGATGGTACAGACAGCCAAAGATGACTTCATTAACTCCAGAGCAGCAGCATCCTACCTGAGGCTCTAGTCAGTTAATCACTTTAGTAGAATATTCTGTGCAGGCAAGCCTTTCTGGGAACTTCACTCACAGAGTTGCCAGAGAGTATAGCCAACCTTGAGCTTTATGATGGCTTTGCATGAACGCCAACAGGCCCATAAGTTCATGTTACCTTCATGTAAAAAGGCTCCACAATGGTTGTTTTTACTGAACGGGATAAGGAAAGTCTAGTCCATCTCCCACTTTACATAAACTTGTATACAGGGCTAACATGGTGTATATTGTCCTGAAATACGAAGAGCTGCACTGGTGTGCTAATATCAAGGATATGGTACTCTCTTGTCTCAGTTTCACAACACTAGTCATGTGCGAGAACTGAAATAACAACCAAATACCCGAGAGGAGCGAAATCTGTGGTGGGGTGCTGTTGCTGATGCAAAACTGGACCCTGAACGCACAACTCAAACAAAGCACTTCCTCCAAGCGTTTTCAGTTATAAGAGGAACATGAGTTGTTTTGATAATTTTTGGGTCTCTTTTTGTTTTAGGAACATTGGGTTTTTGTTTTGTTTTGTAAGAGACAAAGATGCAAATAGCTGTCTTCCTTGCAATTACCTGCAACAAAACCCCAGAGTTTCTTTTCTGTTTTTGTTGGGTGTAATTTATCATTTCTTAAGCTGTGTCAAAATGCTTGCTGGGAGACACAGTGTAGAAAGTCTCCTATGGTAAATGGAAGAGTAATTGAACCTGTCATCAATTGGGTCCATGGGGATTGTAGACAGCCACTGCTGGATCAGCAGCAACATGCTCAGTGGGTTTATCACAAAATAAATAAGTGTAATCTACAGGCTTCCATCTAACTGTATCAAAAAATATTTAGAGTACATGGCCACATGTTCAGTCAATTTGGTCTCAATAATGTTACTGGTATGACAAGGCTAGTGAGGATTGCCAAAGTCAATACAGTAGTAGGCTAGGATGGACTGGGCAGTTTACACAAGGGTGGTGAGATGCCTCGTCACAAGTTTCATCTACATGCAGTTGTGGTTTGGGACCATCTATATTTGGGGTCCCCTGGGTCCAAACTAGATAAGACTTTGGTAATGATTAATGACAATGACAGAACACATGTGAAAAATTGGTCCTGAAAAGATCAAAGTGGACTGGTGGGATGGCTCAGTGGATAAGGCTCCTGCCACCAAGCCTGGTGTAATAAGTTCAGTCCTGGCTTCCGCATGATGGAAGAAGAGAACCAACTCCAGTGAGCTGTTCTCTGACCTCTGCATATGCATGCACCGTGGCACACATTATGCACGCCCACACACAATGGATAAATTAAAATGAAATAGAAATGTTGAAAGGTCAAATAATAACAAACTGCAATACAGAAAGAATCCCCATACAAGTGGACACACACACATACACACACACACACACACACACACACACACACACACCCCTTACAACTGGTAAGCTCTAGAACAGGGAACAAATGGCTACAGTACAAGCAATGACAAGTAGTCCTTTCTATTCAGTCATCAGGTGCACAAGTCCTCTTCGTCAAAGCAAGTATAGTCAGTTTGTTATAGAGACTTTCAGAAACATAATGTAAGGGCATACATAGTGATTCCCTCTCACTTAATAGTACAATGATTTTCTGTCTTTCGTGTCTCAGTGCCCATGGACCCAGCTCGCTCTTCTTTACACTGCAGCACTTGGGATTTTCTTGACATTATTTCACAGGCCCTCTATCATTGGAGATTTTAGTTGTTTTAATGGTCAATGTTACAAAAGCAGACACCCCTGAATGCAGCTTGTTTCAGGGGCGCACAAATGTATATAAAATGGAATTATTGGGTGGGAAGGTTTACTAATCTGTAATCTTTGAAGTTTTTGTCAAACTGTCCTCCCAAGTGGCTTACCAGTCTCCCTAGGAATGCATGCAAATGGCTCCCCGCGACTCCCCAGCACAGAACGTTGTCCAACATTTGAATGGTTTCTTTGATTCCGATATTAATGGTAAGCCAGAGTCGCACGATTTTAACAGCTTCTATTGCTTTGGGGGCCTAGAACGGACCAAACAACCATCTATTCATCCATGCAACAAATGGGCATTGAGTCCTTAGTGATTCATTCAGGAACACCTTCTATGTGGCAGGCACAGAGCCAGGCCGGGGGTGCCGTCAGGAGACAATGGTCACAGATTTTATTGACAATGGGAGAGAGAAATAATGACATCCATGGGCTCCAGAGGAAAAAGCCCAGGAAGTGTGAGTGTCTAGCAGAAGAGGGTTTTGGCCTGGAAGCCACAGGAGTGTCCTTGAAAGGTGCCGCCTGGCTGCAGGACGGCAGGAATCGGAGTGGGGGACGAAAACGCACACATACGGAGCCTTCCAGAAAAACGGAGAAAGAGCATGTCACCTTCAAGGTTGCCGAAGGTGGCCACAGTACAGAAGGAAAGAGGAGCAGAGGATACAGAAAAACACAATGCAAAGCATCATGGGAGATGTCCCCCTGAGCACTTGGCTAAAAAGGACGGGCAGGTGGAGCCCATGGCTACAGCGCGCCGTGGGTGCTTGGTTGGTTGGTTTCCTGGATCTGTTTGGCTAAAGCAAGCCCTGCCGCACTCCTTACTTCATTCTCCTTTACTGTGCAGGATGTTGTTGGTCACCTCCCTTAGCATAACTGCTGAAAGGAAGACCAGGGGTTCCGGGCTCCCAGCCCCACCAGTCTCTCCATTTCCTCATTTGTGTAAGGAGTACAGGGCAAGACAGGTGGGTCGCCACCCTGTCCGGCTATGTGCCGCTCCAGCACTGTCCCGGTGTGCGGAGGATGAGACGCTAGGAAGCGGCCTGCAGACGTTATTACAGAGCACCGGGGCCTCGAGACTGGAACAAGGCTCACCTTGCCTGTGAGTATAACACACTTTTCCAAAGCTAAAAAGTGGGCTAGGTATGGTGGCACACGTCCTTAATCCCAGCACTCGTGGGGGCAGAGACAGGCAGATCTCTGTGAGATGGGCCAGCCTGGTCTACATAGCAAGTTCCAGACCATCCAGGGCTACATAATGAGACCCTGTGAAAAAAAAGTTATTAATATGACTTCCACACAGACACATGATTATACACCTGTGGAAACCACACATAATTTGTTAATGGATGAGGGAGCAAGTAAGGTGTTAAGACTCAGTCAAAGGAGAAACTGTTGAGCAGAACTCATTTAGTCACTCAGACAAAGGAATATTGGTGTAACCTTATGATTAGATGGAAATGCATCCCGTTTTCTCCAATACACTGTGGTATTTGGGATTATTTATGGATAGTCATTTAAATGAAGGGCCAACTGCATCTTGAGAATAAAAATCAAATTTTCTCTAACAAGAACTTCTTTGCCTTGCTATAGGGGTTCCCTGAGTTAACACAGCGCTGCCCATATACAAGTCACCATCGTTCCTCCTTCCCCTTTGTGTGTGTGTGTGTGTGTGTGTGTGTGTGTGTGTGTGTGTGTGTGCAGAATGATGGTCCAGGGGCTTCTGCAGGTGCCCCAGTGTGCATACGGAGGTCTGAAGACAGCTCTCAGCAATGCCTTCTCACCTTCCGTCACACAGATCACCAGGCTTGGCCGTGAATGCCTTCGCACACCGAGCCAGCCCCAACCTCACTTTTATAATAGTGTGCGTCCTGCATTCTTTCTAGAGAACAGAGCACTCATTGACTCCCAAGAAGTCTGTCACCACGTGATCACACCAGGGTGATGTTTAGGGCCCAGCACTCCGACAGCATACAGGAACCAAGAGTCTTGCTCAGAGCTGAGGGTAGCACCTAGAGCAAGGTAAACAGCAGCCTGCCTTTGGGCACGCCCACAGCCCCAATTAGAGACGTCACTGCTCTTTGAAGCACGTTTTATTATCTTTATTTCCACCATAAGCCCCTCTGACTTTAAGTTCCAGTCACGAGAAGTCAAGTCTCCCTCAGATGGCCTGTACGTTCTGGAGAGTAGTGTGAATGCACCGCCTGTTACCACCCTGGCCCGTTTTCTTCTCTCTTTTACTTCCTGGTCAAAAAGATGTGAGAAAAGCCTCCCTCCCACCACCCCTGGCCCCCCACCCCCGCACTCCCCAACCCCCACCTCCCCACCCCTGCATGATGAACTGCACCACCCCAGGCCCCTAGCAGTAGACTCAATGGAGCAGACCTGAAGTACCAGATTCTAATTCTTTATATGGTTGTAAATGGAGGCAAAGGAGCAAGAGCCCCCGCCTGAGAACTGAAGATGCAGATAGGAGCCATCTCTCTACCTGGTGCTGGGGACTGAGGCAGTCTGTAGGGAGTGTTGCCAGATGCCCTGGTGCTCTTGCCCTGGGGTGGTGAGAGGGTGGCATTAATTCATGGGTTCTTGGCTCTAACCCTAACCCTGAAGCTACCACCTCTGTGAGTTCACAGAAGTGTCCCTGGTATAGGACTGGCTGAGAGGAATGGTAGGCAGTTGTGAAGTGGGAAGGGGGACAGCAGACAGAGTCCACCGTGGGTGCAATGACCTTCGAGCTGTGATGGCTGCGGCTTCTCTTCAGCCACCCTGGTCTTGTACAGTTCGGCTAATGCTAGCTTGGACTCACATAGAGAGGAGAGGAAGGCAAAAGCTACCGACACTAGGATATTCCAATACGAAGCTGCAAAATCATCTAAGGAGAACTAAGATTTGCACAGCAGACAACATGGTATTTTCAGCCCCCCAAGCTTGCTTTGGAGAGCGCTTGCAGGACCCCATCACCATGACGACGTGTCTAGCCTGAGAAGTCCTTGAGAGCTGGGCGCTGCCAGGCAGTGAAGCATGGTGATTGGATCAGTGGCTATGACCAGGGTTGGTAAGAGTGGGAGGCAACCTCAGCTCAGCACATGGCTTTAAAAGATCAATAGCGTAATAACACGTGGGAGGTTGAGACAGGAGCGTAAAGAGTATGAAGCTAGCTGGGCTGTATAGCAAACGTCTTGTTCCACCACCACAACAAACACCCCAACCCAGCCACCAAAACAACAGAAAAGCAAAACCCGAAACACCATCCCGTTCCCTGAGTGCTGAGAACTGAGGGTGTGGATACTCCCACTGAAGGTGCAAACTTAGCCATGTATGGAGTGTTGGCTTTAAATCCTAACAGCATCAGTATGTGAAAAGACTTGACCCTCCAGAGGAAGATGACCACTACAAGTCTCATCTCCTTGATGGACTCTCTCGCTGGCCAAAGGGCGGGGAGTTGTTGGTTGGTTCAGTGTGAGGATCCAATTCTGTTGTCCCTGTCTGGAACTTGGTGCCTTTTTGCTTTCCCACTAGGGGTCACTAGAGAGAGATAGGAGACAGGTTCAGAAGTGTTAGCCATGACTTTGGACAGCACGCTAGACAGGGCTTCTAAAACACACACACACACACACACACACACACACACACACACACACACACACATGCATACATAGACCCATGCACATACACATTGACACCCCCCCCCCACCATACACACACATGCACACAGCCTTCGCTGTCTGTGCTGACTCTGACCCAGTGGGTTGGAGCAGGTCTGAGATTGGACATTTTAAGCAAGTCCCAGGTGACGTCAACACTGTTGGGTAGGGGTGTGGGGGGTGCAGTGCTATAGGACAGGCTATCTCGGAAGAGTTTAAGATCTCAGTGTATTGCCCAAGTTCAGCTCTCTTGCAGCAATCCTGACTGGCACCTGTATTTTCTCCTTCCCTTCCCATCTTCCCCTCTCCCGTCACTAACTCTTTGCTCTCTTCACTCAATTCTGCTCATCTTTATCCTTTTTCTACCAGTTGGGCATTACATTTTTTAAGTGTAAATTTAATTTTCATCAGATTTTTATACACAAATACTATATTTCCACTGTTTCCTTCCCTTCATCTGCCTTACAACTCTCCCTGTGCCCCTGTTCACATTCAAATGCGTGACGTCTTCTTTTCTATTATTATTATTATTACTCCACGTTTATTTATAGAGCCTGCTGAGTCCATTTGGAGTCGTATGGTGTACATGTGTTTAGGACTGACCCCTCGGAGTTGAATAACCTCCTATGAGGGAGCCCAGCCCCGGAGAAGACAGAGTCTCCTTTCTCAACAGCTTTTTATCCAGGGGTGGGACCCCATGAGACTCTGAAATTACGCCTTGGAATTGGAAGCATTTATCTAGCAACACGCCCTAAATAGTATTTCACTTAGCGTTTCCTATACCATGGGTGTTAATGGCTGGGTAATAGTCCTGTGCTAGATAGTCTTATGTCAAGTTGGCACAAGTTAAACTCATCTGAGAAGAAGAAACCTCAATTAAGAAATTGCCTCCATAAGATCAGGCGGGAGGCAAGCCTGTAGGGCATTTTCTTAATTAGTGAGAGATGGGGGAGGGCCCAGCCCATTGTGGGTGGAGCCATCCCTGGGCTGTTGTCTTGAGTTTTATAGGAAAGCAGGCTGAGCAAGCCAGCCTCCGGGTTCTTGGCCTGTTTAAGTTCCTGTCCTGACTTCCTTTGATGATGAACTGTGATGTGGAAGTGAAAACTGAACAAGCCCTTTCCTTCCAAGTTTCTTGGGTCATGATGTTTCATCACAGCAATAGTAACTAAGATTGTTCATATCAGATACTAACTTAATCCCCCGTTGTTGGGTGTTCTGGTCATTCTGAGTCTTTTGCATTCAACATCCGCATGGAAACAAGCCGTGTGAGAACGATGTATGCAAATATTCACCGCACTTTTCTCTATTTGGCTTGGGGATGCTCCAAAGGATAAGATTGCTAGACTAAAGGTTTTGAAAACTTCCAATAGAGAATTGTGAGTGAAATCTACATCAGGATCTACCAACAGACAAATGGCACGTGGGACTGCAACAGGATGACAGTAGCATCTCTGGTGATAGTTTGGCCATCAGAATGTGACCCAGGAAAACTGTTAGTAAATATCAGTCTCCTATGCTGTGAAGTTATTCTCCTGGAAAAGAATACATTGAAAACGTGACAGTCAGTATTTAATAAACACCACGATCATATTTATTATTGTTCTCACATGTGTTCAGCAATAAACCCAGTATCCTTAAATACCAGTGATCCATAGCCCTGACATTTGTGTTTTTCTCAGGCCCCCTGCTAATGTCAGGGTGTCACAATGGGTGGGCAGTGGCTGGAACGGGGGCTAAAGAGAGGAGGAAGAGAGAGGCTTTGCTAACCTCAACTCAGATGCAAAAGCACAAGAAATGGCCCAGAAGAAGCTACCAGCAAGGCCAGGACTAATGGCTCCATACAGCGACTTTGGTGAAAGTCACAGGGGACAAAGCTGATAGTGGAATGCCAACAGCACATCCTAGAGAGAGGGAAGGAACTGGGGAAACTGAGAAGTCAGGGTGAGGAGCACTGCCTCTTATTCTCAGTCCCCAGTGAATTGTAGGTATTGTGAGTGAGGATGGGGGAAGCAATGCTGAGTTCTTCCTCAGGATGACAGGGCTTTTATCCCAGATGTGAAAGGAAAGGAAAATTCCATGTCCTTGTTCATTTGTACTGTGTGGTAGATGGTGGATAGATATGTGTCTTAGTCAGGGTTCTCTAGAGCAACAGAATTTAAAGAACGAACACATGCGTGTACACGCGCACGCGCGCGCGTGCGCACACACACACACACACACACACACACACGTGCAGCGGGTGGCAGGGTGTCTGGTTATTAGAATGACTTACAGGTTATGGTCCAGCTAATCCAGGGCTGCCTATGAATTTAGTGTTCAGTGCTCGAGGCCGGATGTCTAAGCTGCTCTTCAGTCTCTGCTGAAATCCTGAAAAGGCAGACTCTAATGCCATGAAAGAAGGGACTTTCTAACAAGGTAAGAGCAAACAGGCAGAGAACAAAAGCTCCCTTCTTCCGTGTCCTTAGATAGGCTTCCAGCAGAAGGCGCAGCCCAGATTAGAGGCAGGCCGTCCCCCATCTCAAAAGATCTGGCTTTAAGGTGTTCTCACCTCAAAGATCCAGATCAGAAGGGGATCTTCCCATTTCAAATGAAGCAGAAATCCCTCACTCTGTGCACCATTTTTGGGTTTTGGCTAACTCCACATATGGTCAAGTTATGGGTCAAGAATAGCCATAATAATGTATTTGGGAGGACAATCGATCTAATGGTGATGAGGCCCAAGGAGAAGAGTTAGGGGGGGAGGGAGGCTGGGAGGGAACTCTTCCTGCCTCTGTCCAGCCATAGATGCTGACCCAAGTGCCCTCCTCGCAGACCTAGTGGCAACTTCTCTGAACACATGGGACAAATGTTGATGTTCTTGGGAGCATCAGGGCTCCCAACGACCACACACTAGCATGGAAGATGGAAGGACAAGTGAGAGAGAGCATTCCCAGGGTCAGTACTAGTACTAACACTGGGTCCTCAGCACTATAGACCAGGCTGAGAGACCAGAGAGGGCCACTGTCTCCATTCAGTCTGCCTTTCCGTCAAGAGCTGCTTCCACACTGGCAGGCCCCCAGAGTGGACTGAACCAAGGGAAGGGGTGAGGTTCAGAACGTTTCTGCCTGCTGGCTGCAGCAGCACCTCACATGGAGGCCAGCTGTGGGGGTACCAGGCTGGACCGGAAAGGCCCTTACTTTGTTCTTTCTGCAAGCCAGGAAGCCAAGGGCAGGAGAGCCCACATGGGCAAGGCTTCAAAGTTTCAGAGCCTGAGGAAGGGCCACAGCTCAGCTTGGACCCTTTAAAATTTCAGAAAGAATTTTCAATGTCAGCTGGCAAGATAGCTAAGTACTGTTTTTTCCAGACTACCAGAGTTCAGGTCCCAGCACCCCTTCAGGTGGCTCACAACGCCCTATGCTTCCAACCCAGGGGGTTCAGTGCCCTCTTCTGGCCTTTGCAGGCACCTATACCCACATGCATGGGTACATACACACACAGAGGCACTCACACACACATGCACAAAAATGCACACACACACACACACACACACACACACACACGCACAAGCACATGCACACACAAGAATATTAAAATAAATCTTTTTTAAAAGAAGAAAACTAAATTCTTGGAAGCTTCCTGAGTCCCCTTTGGGCATAGATTCTGCTTCTCTGACCTGCTTACCCATTTCTTGTCCTCAGAACTTGGCCTGTGCCTTTAGGGTCATTGATGGATCTGGGTGAAAACTACAGGCTTGAGATAGAAACAAACTGTCACTTCCTTGTAAATCAAACAATGCTGATGGGGCAAAGTACAAGTTCAAAGGTCACCACTGACATTGTAGAAATGCTTCTCCAGCTATATATTCTAATTAGGTAAGTGTAACTGGAGATGAATAGCAAATGTATCGTGGTTAAGAGTTGTGTTTAGAGCCGGGCGTGGTGGCGCACGCCTTTAATCCCAGCACTCGGGAGGCAGAGGCGGGCGGATTGCTGTGAGTTCGAGGCCAGCCTGGTCTACAAAGTGAGTCCAGGACAGCCAAGGCTAACACAGAGAGACCCTGTCTCGAAAAACCAAAAAAAAAAAAAAAAAAAAAAAAAAGAGTTGTGTTTAGAATGTTCTAGATGAGCATTTGTCTTATTGCAAACCTTGCCAAAAAATTGCAGTTAGGAGAAGAAGGGTATGGAATGGCGTAACATATAGAGGGGACATCTGAAAAGCCAGGGCTGCCACTCACGGGCCCGTCACCACCAGCCAGTGTGCAATAGACAGATCCAAATACCACATTCCTTTGCTGTTGAAATATTACAGTGTCAGTAATGGTGCCCTCTGGGCTGTGGTTATTGTGGTCAGCAAACTGCTGACACCCAGCTCCGAGCTCAGGGCTTCTTGGGTTGCTGATGCCACGATAACCCAGCCTGCTTTGTTCTGGGAATGGCTCTCATCTCCTTGAGTTTTCTGGATGCTGTTTCCCCACAAAAGCATTCACATCCTGAGGAGGGCTTTTAGGACCCGCCTGGGCTCTGCAAATTAAAGGGCACTAGTTTTAAAACCGCAGCTATTTACCTACTTCTTCATAATGAAAAATAAGAGCTGACATCTGGTAAGAAATGTCCCCTGCAACCCAAGGAAGTGACTCTTCTTTTTCTCATCATGAAAGAGACGGGTCTCCATTGGTGGCCTTTCTTATTTACACCACACACATGGCAATGGCTCCACATCCAGCTCCTTAGTATAAACAGAAAAGATGGTCTTTTTCTGAGGAAGTTAATGAATTGAAAAACAAAGCTGTTCTGTATACCCACTCATTCCAAACGAATAAAAGGACTACAGTGCTCCAAGTCTGGGGCAAAACAGTTGCATTCAAACTAATTTTGCCCTTTCCACTCTCCTCCTCCCCACTTCCCACCCCCACCCCCTTTTTAAGGAGAAAAAGAGCCATTTAATCACCTTATAAGGGCAGAGCATTAAGGGGGCAGAGCAAGAGTCTGAGGCCCAGATCTTATTCTTGGCTGAGACAAGGCTTGCTGGGCGATCCAGGGCTGTCCCTCAACTGTGCTTTTCTGTTGATGCAGCTGTGATATGGGGACACAGATGTGTGTGTGGTGCCCATGTGCAGCCTCTGGTGAAAGACGTGGAGCTAAGTCAGGAGTCCTGTTTTGCTGGTTGTAGCTTGGGACTTGAGGGCTGAAATAGTGGGTCTCAGACTCAAAGCTGGTAAGTAGATGCACATGCAGGCAAGGCCTGGGGGGGGCCTCTGAGGTTTTGGAGTGAGGTTGCCATGGCAAACACGGCACACTGTGTCTGACTTTATAAACATACATCGCAACACGGTCATCTTTTTACCAGTGAATTATGGTGTGTGATTTCACATGATGTTTCCTGTGATGTAGTCAAGGAATAAGGGGGGGGGGGGAAGAGGGAGAGGGAGGGAGGGAGGGAGGGAGGGAGGGAGAGAGAGAGAGAGAGAGAGAGAGAGAGAGAGAGAGAGAGAGAGAGATGGGTAAATAGCTCAGCTGTAAGCAAGGAGACCCGAGTTTGACCCCCGGAGCCACAGGGTTGTAATCTCAGCACTTGTGAGGCAGATTCCTAGGGCTCTGTCACCCTCACCTCCTTGGTCAGTCCTAGGACAGTGAGAGACTCTGCTAAAAAATTAGGATGTGGAGCCAGGTATGGTGGCACATATCTGTAATCCCACTGCTCAAGGAGGCAGAGGCAGAAGGATCTTTGTGATTTCAAGGCCAGCCTGGTCTACAAAGCAAGTCCAGGACAGCTGAGGCTCCACAGAGAAACCTTGTTTTGAGAAAAAAAAAAACATCGGAAGGTGGACGGAGCCTGAGTACTGACACTTGAGGTTGTCCTCTGGCCTCCACATACACATGCACACAAGTGCACATGTACCAGCACATACACATACACACTAACGTACATGCACACACATACACATATACATGCATACTTAGAGACACACACAAACATACACACATATATATACACTCATGCTCATAGACCCTCACAATATACACACACTCACAAACATATACCACGCACTCATATGCATGCACATACATACACACATACACACAGTCACTTACATCACACACTCACAGCCATACATAGACACACACACACACACACACACACACACACACACACACACACACACACGAAGGACAGAAGGTAGGTCAGATCCCACTGGCAAGCATCTGGTACAGAGATGCAGTTTTGATCTGTACCCAGGCAGTCCTCTGAGATTTTTCCCTTTCTTTCTGGATATTCTGTCATTCATCCATGGCAGTTTCTGGAAGGCTGCTGTGGTTTGCCTGGGCTGGTTTCTGTTCCCTTGATGCTTCTGTCGGCTCCTGCTGACTTCCTTCTGATGGCATCCCCACTGTCAAAGGCTTTCCTTCCCTCTTCCCAGAGCTGCCCAGACCTCAGCTGGCCCAACCCCGGAGAATGAATGCCTTTAGGGAACGTTGGAGAGTATCCAGCCAGTCCTTCAGAGGCTGAGCCTGGGACAGGCGACCCACAAGCATCCGTTCTTAGTGCTGTTGCTGTAGGTGTCTTTGAACTCGAGCTGTTTAGTCACCGCTTGGTAATAGAGCATTAAAAAAATGGTCTCTCCTGGTCTCCCCTCCTCCACAAACACCTGACTTATTCCTCTTTCCATGGTTCTTTTTACTCGGAAGACTCTTGAAAACTTTGAAAGATTGGGTCTGCTGTATCCATTTTGTAGACGGGGAAATGAAAATGGGGCTGGCCCCAAAGGCATACCCTTTGTGAAAAGCTAATGGTTGATCCTCGGTGGCTGCACACTGATGCTAACGTCTCGAGTTCCTCCCCTCCTCGACTGCTTCTGAAACATTAAAGGCCAGTTATGAATATTAGGTGCATTAATTTTTAGGAAGTGCAACATGTCAGCCGCTGCTGTGTATCAGCTCATTTAATTCCCACAGTGACGCTGTGAAGATGATCCGGTGATCACCCCATTTTATAGATGAGAAAGACTGAGGCTTCAGGGTTAGGAGTCTGCCCAGAGGCCACATAGCTAAATAGCAGGAAACCCAGGAAGGGAAATGCAGACAGTCTGGCTCCTAAGGACCCTGTTTGGCAATCTCCCAGGCATCCAGGAATGGGGATCGCTGTTCAGACAGGGCCCAGGGCTTCGGGAGCAGGAAGACTGTAGAGTTCTCAGGGACCACACCCAGTGCCAACCACAGTGTCCATCTGTGTCTCCCAGGACAGTTTAAGCAAGGACAGCATCTAACTAATGACAATAGTCTTGGTATGCAGGCATAAGCTTAAGGACAGTCAGTAAACAGTGTCGCACCGCTGGTTTGAGGCAAACATTTGTATTCTCCCGTTCTCTTGTTGTTGTCTTTAACTTAAAAAAAATAACTTATTGTAATTTATTCACATCACATCCCAATTGTTATCCCCTCACCTGTATCTTCCCATTCCCTCCCTCCCTCCCTCTTCCGTCTTATTCCCCTCCCCTAGACCTCTGACAGAAGGGGACCTCCTCCCCCACCATCTGACCACAGCCTATCAGGTCTCATCTGGATAGCCTGCTTCCTTTGTGTGCAGGTAAGGCCACCTCACCAAGGGGAAGTGATCAAATGGGGGCACTAGTGTTCATGTTAGAGGAGTCCTGGCTCTCCCCACAACCTTGGAGAATGAGCTGTCCATTGGCTACATCTGAACAGGGGGTCTAGGTTCACTGCATGCGCTGTCCTCGGTTTCTTTCTCTGTTTTAAGTCACCCCATTGCTTGTGGCTGTCCTCATCTTCTGCCTCCTAGCTTCTGCTGATCCTGGCTCCTACTTTCTAACATGTAGACTTGATCCTTCCTGCCTCTTCTGTTCTGGTCACTCCCCACTTCAGTCTCAGCAACTCCTGACTTTATTCTTTGCTCTCTTTCTGAGTGTGTTCTTGAGTGTGGCCTGTTTCATCTACAGTGGAGATGGTGTGTGAGGCTGTCAGCCTGTGAGCTCCCCTGTTGCACCAGGAAGACAGTTTAGGATGGAGGGTGGGGTGGGTGCATTGAGGCATGTGGGAAAGAAATGGATACCCAGGCTGCTTCTTCAGCAGGGGCTAGGGGTGAGACTGTCCCTATTTGAAAGTGCAACAAACAGAGCAGTGGCCAGGAGCCATGTGATTCATCCCCCTCACAACCTGACCAACTCTTGAACCAAGAAGGACATTGGCCAGTGCGGTGGGAGGACCTCCTAGCTGCTGGTGTCTGCCATGGCTGGTTCTGTCAGGTCCCAGTAGACAGCGGGCAGCAAGCACAAGCAGAGGATCAGAGAGGGCTAAGCAAAGAAACCATTTTCAGATGTTAGCTAGGATGAAGCGAAAGTCACTAGGACTGGTGACATACCTTGGGGCAGGTGCACTGGTGACTTGACCATGCCTGAGCCTAGGGGGTGGGATGCTCCCTTCAGCCCAGAGAGGATTGTAGCCATCACTGAGCCATGTGTGTAGGAGATAGCTCCCCAAGAGCGTGCAGCTTCATATAAAGCATCATAGCCTCTGCCCACCTGTGACTCAGAAGGAAGGAGCCAAGAAGATCTGCATCTCCAACCCCCTCACCCTGCCCTCTGATCTCCTGCTGTCTCAGGAACTGGAGCCAGAGGCCAGGTACCTGGGGGAACCCTTTAAGAGGCTTGGCTCCTAACTGTGGGGGATTTTAACAGGGACTTGGAGGAGGCAGCTGAGGTTCCCGCACCCGCACCTGCACCCAACCCACCTCTCCCATGAGCCATTTCTGCCCAAGAGCTAGGTTATTCAGAATTAACTGCCTGAAATAATATTCACATTTGTACATCACGGTAGGACATTTCAATAAATGTATACAGCGTAGTGGCCAAATCAGAGTTCAGTATTTTTTAAAAAATGTTTTTGTAAGTTTTATGCATATGACCAGCCAAGGACAATACATACAGTAAACGTTGAACCCCTACCCAGATCTAGCCAATGGACAGGACATTCTCCACAGTTGAGTGGAGAATGGGGACTGACTTTCACATGAACTCTGGTACCCCATATTTGACTATGTCTCCTGCATGGGGAGGCCTGGTGGCACTCAGGGGAAGGATAGCAGGCGCCAAGAAGAGACTTGATACCCTATGAGCATATACAGGGGGAGGAGGTCCACCTCAGTCACAGTCATAGGGGAGGGGAGTAAGGGGAAAATGGGAGGGAGGGAGGAATAGGAGGATACAAAGGACGGGCTAACAATTGAGATGTAATATGAATAAATTAATAAAATATTTTTTAAAAGTTTTATGCATGCCGGGTGTGGTGGCACAGGCCTTTAATCCCAGCACTTGGGAGGCAGAGGCGGGTGGATCGCTGTGAGTTCGAGGCCAGCCTGGTCTACAAAGCGGGTCCAGGCCAGCCAAGGCTACACAGAAAAACCCTGTCTCGAAAAACAAACAAACAAAAAAATGTTTTATGCATATGATATGGGGGTCTTTCATTGAACCTGGAGGTAGACTGGTAACTAGCAAACATAGTGATCCTCCTGCCTCTGCCCTCCACAGCTCTTGGGGTACAGGCACCTGCACCACACCTGGCTTTTTGCATGAATGCTAGAGATTTGAGCACAGGCTTTGTGCTTGAGTAGCAAGTATTCTCACTATTGAGCCATCTCGGTACCCTCCAATTTAATGCATTTTAAAGTAATAGGAGTCTAAGCTTTTAGACGACAGTGTCCAGTGGCTCCAATAGGTGTCCCTGGAACCTGTGAGAACTCGTACTCAGAGGCAGAATTCTGGGAGTTTCTAGTAATACCAGGAAGGCAGAGAAGTTGGGGGAAAGGATCACCAAGGACTCATTGCTGAGAGGAACATCACAGGGCAGGGAGTGTGGACCACGCAGCCAGAGTCAGGACAGTGTCTGCACTTCAGAGGATGGCAGGTGACAGCCACTGTCCATTAGGAGGGAGGCAGAAGGCCTTCAGAGTGAAGATGCAGTCAGGGGAGACATGAGCTGGGGAGGGGGAAACACTGACGTCGACTTCTCTTTCTTTAAAAGGATGCTTCTAACATCTGGAGGGGAAGGTGCTTTAAACAGAAATGAAGTTTTATGCTTAAAAAAAATTAGGGGTGCGTGCGTGTGTATGTGTGTGTGTGCGCGCGCGCACGCGTGTCCGTGTGTGTCTGCTGTTTCTCTGCACGCTTTTGGGAGTAGCCCATTCCACGGCTGTATTAAATGACCGCTGTTATTTTGGGTAGGCGATAGAGCTTGAATTCACAGCAATGGTACAGCTTTGGCTGTTTTCATATCTGTGTTTCCTTCAGGATAGAAATAGTCCCGAAGGAGGATTCTTGTCCCGAGCTGAAAGGTGTTAATTGACATAGTACTCAAGGCTATAAAAAGTTGATGATAGAAAGAGATTTGGCACTCGGGTATAGCTGCTTCATTATTTCATCTTTGAAGGCCCAAATGAAGGCATGTTTAGATAAAAAATACCTCCCAAGGAGTTAAAAATGTACTGGCCTCAAGTATATCTCTTTCCCATCGCTCATGCATGTTCGCACAAAGAGGAAACCGCTAAGGGACGCTTGATGTTTAGTTGTTCTAGAAGTTGGTGGGAGGCAGGAAGGTTGAAGGTCCCGGCATGAGCTTCTAATTTATTTCCTTCTACTTTCCCAAGAGTGGGAGAAAAAATATTTGTGAACTTGTGTTATTAAACCGTTCATGCTGTCCACTTAGCGCTTACCTATCACCCACCAGTTCTCCGGATCAACCAAGAGTCTCTAGACGGACTCAGTGAGGCCGACAGTCCTGATGTTGCACGGCTTCCAGAAGGCTGCATGGGAGGGATTCTCTTGGTTCTCACTGCATCCTTCATGTTTCCCTTCTGGTCCCTCAGCTGCTTCGCTGAGGAAAGCCCTAGGGCAAAGGCACACTTTTCAAAGGGTCTTTCTTTTTCTGAGATCACATGCACCTCTCTCTCTCTCTCTCTCTCTCTCTCTCTCTCTCTCTCTCTCTCTCTCTCTCCCTCCCTCCTCCCTCCTCTCCTCTCCTTTTTCTCTCTCTGTCTCTATTTCTGTCTCTGTCTCTCTCCTCCCTCCTCTTCTCTTCTTCTTCTTCTTCTTCTTCTTCTTCTTCTTCTTCTTCTTCTTCTTCTTCTTCTTTTCTCTCTCTCTCTCTCTCTCTCTCTCTCTCTCTATGTGTCTGTGTGTGCCTGTCTTTCTCTCTCTCCCCCCCCACACCTCACTTGTTTTCTCTTTTGTCTATGTGTACAGTGTGTGTGTCTACATGTATGTGGGTCCATGTGCCCTGTGTGTATAAGAAGCCCAGAGGAGGGCACTGGGTGTTCTATCACTGTCTGTCTTATTCACATAAGACAGTGTCTCTCGCTGAGCCTGGAGCTTTGCTGGAAGCCAGCAATCCTGTCCCTGTACTCTGACCCCCCAGCACTAGAGTTAACGGTGTATATGTCAATGACCAGCATTTTACAAGAGCTAGAGATTTGAACTCAGGCCCTCACACCTGCACGATCGTCATTCTTATTCATTGGTTCATCTGCCCAGCCCCTCACTCACTTGCTTTCCTGCCCCGGATACAAGCAGTACTTAGCAGGTTTTGGTCGTTGCTTTCCTAATAACCAAGGATCCGAAGCCTTCACACGATTAAGATAATAGTGGGGACTAACTTCACACCAACAGCTAAGGACTCCTTATCTTCCCAAGACTCTGATAGTTCTTCACACCGCCAGCTTGGAAACTCAGCTCAGGGTCGAGACTGGCATTTAGAAAGAGAGAATAGACCTGAAGTGTCAGGACCGTGTTGGCGCAAGAACTCTGCTTCGTTTGTGCTGATTTACTCTTGGCTCTGGAAATCCACTGGATTTCTTCAAGTGGATCCCAGTGAGAATGTGGAAACCACTGAAGCTGGAACTACAGAGAGGGGAAGTCTTCCTCTGCAGACTGGCTCGGCCTTCGTGGAGCCGTTCCCAGGGGTCCTTCTGGCTCCAGCTTCCCAGTTTCTCCGAATCACTGCCTTCCACCATGCTGCTCACAGCTCCCAAGATTCCGGCTTCAGGAAAGACATCGGCTGTCTGTTGTCAAGAGCTGAATGTGGAACCTTTGACGTTTGCAGCCCTGCCATACATCTGCCTCCTGAGTCCGCCAGATGTGACCAAACAGCCTTAAACTCTGCCACCACACCCCAAGCTGCTCCTGTAGCTCTGTCAGGCCTGACATTATGGATTGCCTTCTGAACTACGAGCCGAAGTAAACCATCCCTACCTTAGGTTCCCTCTTGTTGGGGATTTGAACACAGAAGCGGGAATAGTGACGGGTGCACCTAGGTAACTTCTGGCCCATGCCGTGAAGGGGAGCTTTCCAGCGAGCACGAGTCTTTGCTGGCCTGGAAACTCTTGACAAGGGGGCCTGGGACAGCTCTTGCCGTGTGTTCTGGCATGTTCTCCCATGTCTCCAGCCCCACACTGTATAAATCAAGGCTGGGCATGTTGAAAATGATCCTGCAATGCCCTGGAAGCAGCCGTAGAATAGTTGTTTGGATAGCAGTGGGCCAGGGAACTCCCCCAAGGACGGCCATGACCCTGCCTACTCTGTTCATTCTGGGATAATAATCTACTTAGTTATCAAAGGCGGTTGGGAAATCCCACTATTGTAAGCCCAAGGGAGAATTTAAATTTAAGTTAAAAGATCAATGCATAACGCCATTACACGCATTATTTAATGTCATTATTTAATGATATAAGCTCTCAAAAGGCATTTATTGAGCAACTATTTTTCTGGGTCAGACATTGTACAAGGTGCTAAGTACAAGGCTGTGTATATGACAGGAAATGAAACACAGTTGCTTAGGCCAAAACCCTAACTCCAGCTGAAAAGTCAACCATATTCCCAACTAATTCTGATAGATGCTTGTTTTCATAGATGTGGGGGGCATTTGATAGTGTAACAATCTTAGAGAGGAGACATTTGAGGCAAGTCTTGATGGGTTAATGTGCATGCAACTTGCTACAAAGAAACCTCTACATTAAGCAGGGCAGGGTTATAGTGAGTGGGCCAGACACAAGAGGATGAGGGCATCCCCTGAGGGCAACAGGGAAATAGCATTTTTTAAAGTAGGTGATTAACATGAATCAATTTGCTAACAAAAATGTTCAATCTAGTTTGGCTTGAAATGTGAAAACCACAGAGAAAACGAGCCATCCGTGACCAGAGACCACTAGACACACTAGAGTCGCATATCAATCTCAAGTGTGCGCTTGTGTGCGTGCGTGCTCGAGCGCGCGCATGTGCCTGTGTGGAGGGGATTTGTTACAGTGGCTTACAGACTGTGGTCCAGCTAGTCCAACAATGGCTGTCGACCAACAGAATGAACAAGAATCCAGTAGTCACTCAGTCCATGAGGCTGCACGTCTCAGCTGGTCCTCTGTGCCTGGATCCCAAGGAAGCAGGCTCTAATAACCTGGAAAAGAATGAGCCAGCCAGTGAGGGGAGGGGCATCTTGTGCTGCCACCAGAAAATCTGTGGCTTAGACTTAAGGTGGATCTCCCCACCTTAAATAATTCAACGGAGAAAAATCCCTCACAGGCGTGCCCAGATGCCTGGGTTCTAGTTAACTCAAGATGTAGTCAGGCTGACAACCAAGAACAGTCATCGCAGCCAGGGAAGACAATGCCTGTGGGCATGAAAGGGTGGTTATGAGAGCTTTATTGAAATATCTTTTAAAAATATTTTGTTTTTAAAGTGTGTGTGTGTCTGTGTCTATGTGTGTGAGTCTGTGTCAATGTGTCTCAGTACACAGGTACAGGTGCCTGTAGAGGCCAGAGCCTCCAGATCCCCTGGAGCTGCATTTACAGGCAGCTCTGGGCCACCCAGTGTAGGTGCTAGGAACTGACCTGGGATCCTGTGAAACAGCAGCAAACACTCTTAAGGGCTGAACCATCTCTCCAGCCCTGACTGTCTTTTTCTATATTTCTCCTTTTAATACTGTAGTGCTTTCTTTTAAACTCAGATTCAAAATGATGTCTTTGAATGTATTTAAAGGTTAGCTAATGGAGGGCCTTTGAAAAAGTAAAAGACTAATGTTAAAGGGACTTTTGCCGGATTTAATTGTTGTCTCCCAGTGTGTATTTTATCACAGCAACACAGAAGCAAATTATGGCTCATGATGTGTGACTGTCCACTTAAGTGGCTTCAGAGAATGAAAGTTTACCATGGATTTCCTTAAAGAAGTTCATCTTTAGAAAATTCTCCAAATAGGGGCTAATGAGATGGCTCAGCAGTAGAGAGCACTTACTGCTTTTGCAGAAGACTCAGGTTTGGTTCCCAGCACCCACATAGTGGCTCACAACCATCTCTAACTCCAGTTCTAGGCATCTGACGCCCTCTTCTGGCCCTCCTGGGCACTGCATGCATGTGATGCACATACATACAAATAGACATTCACACACATAATATAAAAATAAATGACTCTTAAAAATTTTTCAAAAAGAAAACTAGCTCCCCAAATATATATATTTAGAAACATTCCTTCGTTTTGAAATTCAGGCCTTTAAGCAGCAACCAAATGTCTGTCTCGTTTTTCTACCCACACAGCTTGATTATGGTTTCTCCAGCCATATTCTTCAAAGGCTCTGCTCCTTTCTCTGAGTCATATCTCCTAGGTAATCCTGTTTCCACTTGCCCTCTCAGAGATGCCAGAGTATCAAAATATCAAATCCTACACCTTCTGTTCACCCCCAGATACTACGGACACAAGCATCAGAGGCCCTGGGCAGAGCTCTCCCCCCGCCTCTCTCTCTGTGTATGTGTGCATGAGCGTGTTATATGAATAGGCTAACATATGTATCGTGGGTGCACTGACCCACACAAATATGCAAGCAAGAGGCTGACAATGGCTGGTGTATACCTTTAACCCCAGCACTCAGGAGGCAGAAGTAGGCGGAGCTCTGAGTTCCAGGCCAGCCTGATCTACAGGGTGAAATCCAGGACAACTAAAGCCAGAGCTTGCCGGCTGAGCTCTTGGGAATCAAGGATTTCCTAGTTTCTGTCTTACCCTCAGCTTCCACTGCAGACGTGTGCAACAAGCCCAGCTTTTACTTCAGTTTTGGGATGGGAACTCAGGTCGTCACATTCATGCAGTGAACACTGTACCTACTGAGACTGAGCTATCTGCCTAGCCTAGAGAGACACCTTCTTAGTCAACCAAAGCAGAAGCTGTGGAGTGGCACACACCAAGCCCTCCGCCTTGTTACCAAATCAGTGAGGAAGGGTTATTAGCAATTGATGGCTAATGCTGCTGGTTAACTGTTTGGGAGGAAAATATTACACTTCCTACCTTACATCCAAATCTATTCCAGATGGTTTTAAGGGTGTAAAATAAAAACTTAGAGGAATTAGAAAAACATAGGTGGGTACCCATCTAGTCACATAAAAGTAAAGACCTTGGCTATCACTTCATAAAAATATACAGTTCTGCATATCATAAAGTGCCACAGAAGTTTCTAGAAACAAAAAAAAAATTGAAGCAATAGTTGCAATGGTTACGAGGACCCTCTGAAGGGCGCTTGTGGCAGAAGACAGGAAAGCAGTGGCTCATGGTTGCCTCCTACTTGCTGTTGGGCTGGCTCCAGGAAAGCAGAGGGTGGTTTTCTTTCTTTCCTTTTTGTTTTGTTTTTTTTTTTTTAGACAGGGTTTCTCTGTCCTGGCTGTCCTAGACTCGCTCTGTAAACCAGCTGGCCTCAAACTCACAGAGATCCACCTGCCTCTGCCTCCCAAGTGCTGGGACTAAAGGCCTGCGCCACCACACCTGGCCAGAGAACGGTTTTCTAGAAATTGGTCATTGCAGGCTGGTTTTTGTTTGTTTGGTTGGTTTTGGTTTTTGGAGGGCACTGGGTAGGTGGGAGAGTGAGGCTCTGAAGGTGAGCCTGCAAAAAAGTCATCCTGCACAGCACCACTGCTGAGAGACCTAGCGCTTGCTTGCAGCAGCCATGGGAGGGGCTCCAGGAAGTGCCCAGCTTCCCCCAAGGTTTCCTGGCCTTCGAGGCCCAGCAGTTGCCTCTCCTCCTGTTTCGTCCCCTGCACCTTCTGCTGAGGAAAGACTACTGTAGCCGACTCTCTACTGAGACACTGTTTCCCAGTGTCCTCATGGCCAGTAGCTGACTCTGGCTGGGCAATGGCAATCTGCCCTGAAGAAACTGCTTTTGCTAAAGCGAAGGAACCTAAATACATGTCAGGGACCTGGCTGGCTGAGGGGCAGCAGGAGCGGAGCCATTCCCTTCCCACACTGAATGAGTAGATAACGGCTGAATCTCAAATGTTCCAAAGACCTCTGGCCAAGATACAGGGAGGAGGGATAGCAGAGTCCAAGAAGTCCCACAGCATCACAGGCTGACTGGAGTGCAGCTAGTGCGCATTTGGTGAGTAACTGTACGCAAGGCGTTTGAAGGCTCTAAACACCAAGGAACAATAAAGAGAAGGAAATGGACTAATCAATCAACGGATGCATAGTCACCACACTGCCCTCTGTATGTACCTACAATCATCACGTGTCATTAAAAAAAAAAAAAGGAGTGAGCTAGCTCAGTGACATAGGGCTCACCCAGCATCCACGAGGCCCTGGCTCCAATCTCTAGCACACATAAATAAATAAATAAATAAATAAATAAATAAATTAATTAATTAATTAAACAAATACTAAAATGTAAGCATTTTCAAAATGACCCCTTTACACTGGGGATTTAGCTTAGTCGCTGGAGAGCTTGCCTAGAAAGCACAAAGCTCTAGCTAGCTTCAGTTCTGCGTAAAGTTCAGATGGGGGGTGGTGAGGGTACGGATTAGGGAAATGGCTCAGTGGTAAGCACACTCTCCTGCAAGCGTGAGGGTCTGAGTTCAAATCCCTAGAGAGACCACACATATCTGTAACCCAGCATTGGAGAGTGGAGGCAGATGGGTCCCAAGTGTCCATTGGCCAGCCAAGCTGAAGTGGCAGCTTGGGAGACACTGTTTTAAGGCAGTAAGGTGGAGAACATCATGGGGAAAACAATTAATGGGTCTAGGAGCGGAGACTAAGAGACTCTGGGATGCTCAGCCCGAAACCCACCATCTACATCGAAAACACCACCTTCCAAGGCTTGGAGGTCATCTTTTAAGAGGCAGGTGGAAAGATTATAGGAGCAGGAGGCAGCAGCGGGTGACTATAGGAAACTCTTGTCTGGATGCAGCTAGGACAGTTTCACACAGGAAGACACTTTGTGACTTCATGCAAAAGACCTGCATAAGCTTAAGCCAGACAAACGATCACAGCACAGAAGGTATGGGTGGCTGAGAGGCGTCGGCAGTTGATCTGGTGAGAGGCTGAGTCAGTTTTCTTTAAGGATGAGGCCCCCGAGAAGGCGACCCCCAGCTCCAGTAGACGACATTATTGGCAGCACTAAGTGAACTTGGTAGGCTTAAACATTTTTTTTTTTCCTTTTTCAAGTGAGAGGGAATGAGGTGCAGGGCAGGGGTAGTGGGAGAGGAGCTGGGGAGGAATTGAAAAGGAGAGGTGAGGGTGAACTTGGTCCAAACGTATTATACACGTATACAAAATTCTCAAACAATAAAGAAAAAATTTAAAGGCTTATTTACTTATTTTATGTATATAAGCGCTCTGTTTTCATGCACACCAGAAGAGGGAATCAGATCCCACTAGAGATGGTTGTGAGGCACCATGTGAGTGACGGGGATTGAACTCAAGAGCTCTGGAAGAGCAGTCAGTGCTCTTAACTTCTGAGCCATCTTTTCAGCTCAGTAAAGAATTGTTTTTTGTTTGTTTGTTTTTTTAATGCTAAAATTGTGCTGGATTGAATCTTCCATACTCTACCAAGGCCCACAGCAGTCACAGAAATGTTTAGCCCTGAGCCACCAAGTTTTCCCCATCAGGAGCCTTGATTGCCGGCATCACTAACACCACCAAAACGCCGACATGCAGAGCAGAGCTTCCGCAGCAGGTTCTAAGGCACTTCTCAAGCAACCCACCGCATTCTGCCTGGGATGGACCATATCCAAGCCCCACCTGCATCATATCAACTTGTCTGGGGGAACCCCACGACCCCCGGGAGTCACAGCAGTGCCAAGCTTGGAGCGTGTTGCCGCTCGCAGCCTCAACCCACAGCCCACCCATCCTGCCGTCAGTGGTAACTAGAGCCCAGGGAACCTCAGGGAGGGCTACTAAAGAAGAAAGCTTTTATTTTTACAGAAAAAAAAAATTATTTATGTGATTTTTTTTTTAAACTACAAATTCTTTCACTCACATTATTTTACTTGGTTCTCAACCAAGTCTTTCAAGTGGGTGGACTGTGTGTTATCACCCACTTGGAAGAAAGACTTGTGAGACTCCAAGAAGTTAAAGGACGTGCCCAAAATTGCTGTAAGAGTGGGTGTTAAAGGCACTCACTATAAAGGTATGAAAACTGTGTGAGAGGGCAGACATGTTAATTAACTTGATTTGATCATTCTGAGACATATTCATGCACTAAAGCATCACGTTGTACCTCCCAAACGCAAACAATTATTTCTTGTAAATTAAAAATAAAAATGTAGGGCCAGGGTGGTGGCGCATACCTTTAACAAGGGGACACAGAGAAACCCTGTCTCAAACAAACAAACAAACAAACAAACAAGCAAAATACCTAAATAAAACAAAAATAAAAACTTAGGTCTAGGATATGACTTTGTAGTATGGCGGTTGCAGAAAATGCGGGAGGCCCTGGGGGCAATCTCCAATACTCCAATAAAGAAATAAATATGGAAATTTAAATGAGAGGGGCCGGCGAGATGGCCCAGCAGGTAAAGGTGCCTGCTGCCAACCCTGATGACCTGAGTCTCATCTCTGGTACCTACATGGTGGAAGTAGAAAGGTGACTCCTCCCATTCGTCCCTTCCTCCCATTCGTCCCTTCCTCCCATATACACAGTGCAAACAAATGAGCACTTATGTTCAATTCAAGGCCACTGGCCATACTTCCCAAGTTTTTAAAGCTATTACTCTGGAGCCGAGTGTAGCAGCTCACACTTGAAACCCCGGGACTCAGGGCGCAGAGGTGGGATCATTACAAGGCCAAAGCCAGTGTAGGCTACATAGTGAGAGCAGAGGGCTCAGGGGTGGGGGTTGAGGAAGAAAAGGAGAGGGGGAGGGAAGGGAGGAGGGGGGAAAGGGAGAAAAGAGAAACAAAACTATTCCGTGAGTTGCTGAGGTGTTTCAGTAAGCACCCGGCCCTGAGTGTGCAGCTAGTTGACTGACACCATCCCTGGCCTTTTCCAAGGGACAATTTTTTTTTTCTCAGCTTGCTTTCTTTTTTTTTTCTTTTTTCTTTTTCCCAAGGGACAATTTTAAACAATGTTTATTTTATTGCATTTATTTGTGTGTATCTCTGTGCACACAAAGGCATGGTGTGTCAAAATCAGAAGACAACTTGTGGGAATTTGCTCTTTTCTTCTACCATGTAGTTCCCTAGGGTTAAATCCAGGTTTTCCTGCTTGGAGGCAACCCCTACCCCCCCCACACCCAATCCCCCACCCCCTCAGGCCCCCCCCACACCCACCACTACCACCACCCTCACCCTTTTATTTTTGTTTGTTTCATTTTTTGAGCCAGGGTCTCACTGTGTGACCCTGGCTGGCCTAGAACTTGCTATGTAGACCAGGCTGGCCTGGAATTCTACAGAGGTCCATCTGTGTCTGCCTTCCAAGTGCTGGGATTAAAAGAGTGTACTTGCTACCAGGCATGGTGGCACAGGTCTGTAATCCCAGCACTCAGGGAAGCAGAGACAGGCAGATCGCTGTGAGTTCAAGGCCAGCCTGATCTACAAAGCAAGTCCAGGACAGCCAAGGCTACACAGAGAAACCCTGTCTCGGGGGGTGGGGGGTGGTGGGGGGTGGTGGTGGGGGACTCAAGGGGGTGGTGGTGGTGGTGGTGGTGGCGTGTAATATCATGCATGGCTGGTGGCAAGAACTTTTAACCTACTAAGCTGACCTCCTGATCTCCCCCTAAATTTTATCATAAAGAATCAAGTAGGTTATTGTACTCCTTCTCCCTCTCTCCCTTTCCATCTCTCTGTAGCATTCTATATAGCTTTCTGGAACTTTCTGTATAGCTACTATCTGGCCTCCACTGGATGTTATTTTTTCTGCCTTAGGCCCCCCCTCCCCCCCAGTGCGGGAATCACAGACACGCCCCACCACACCGGCCACCTTCCTGTTTTCATGAGCAAGCCTTTGCCAGAACACTCCTGGTAATTAATAGACATTCCCTGAGGCCTGCCCTACACTGTTTTTGCACAGCACCACAGTGTCAAGAACTCTCTCTACAGCCTGCTAGGGAACTCAGGATGCATGTAGCTTTGTAGTTCGCCTTTAACTGGATCACGAGGCATCTCTCACGCTTAATACAGACTGGCTGCCACTGGTGTCTAGCTAGGATAAAGAGCCGAGTTGTGTTAGACCTCCTCAGATGCACAGCATGGCCCCTGCAATGTCTACAGCTCCAATGCTCAGAGCCCCTGGCCTGCCTGAGGTCTGTCCTTCCTGGAGGCTGATGTCTCTGTTTGAGAAAGGCAGGTTTGTGGGGGATCTGCAAGGCTTCTCTGAGCAAAGAACCAAGTCCCTGGCCAAGGCCCCTGCTTCCGCCTGGGTGCCCCCTGTGGCTCCCCGTGTCCCGGCTTGAGTTTGCGTAGAGATCTACTCAAGCCCTCTGAAGAACCCTTGAAGCAAGAGCTGGGAGGGCTGTTTGCCTGTGACTAAAAGGAGAAGGGAATGCGCTTGGGGGGAAGGTGGGGGGGGGGGAGTCGGAGGGGGGACTGAATGCTGAACTTTCAACCCTTCTTGGCAGTATTTGCTGGTCAGAAAGCAAAGCCAGCTGTAACTTGGACAGCTATACACAAGCAGACAACAGGCTGCTATCTCGCAAATTGGAGGCTTTCTTCGATGGCTTCTCATGTGGGCATTGGCCTCAGGCAGGAAGACCACCCACAGGCAAGCACACAGCACCTCCCAGGAGGCCGCTAATCACCCATCCTTCTGGCCACCTGTTTGTGTGGGGGGGGGCTGCTTATCAGATGTGAAGGAGCCAGTTAATAACCATTTATAAGCTATAAATGGAAGTGACCGTGGCAGGGAGCTGATAAACATTTGGGGGCAAATTATTTGTGTTGCCTCGGCTGTCATTTGCACCCCTCTTGAAAGTATGCATTTCGGGTTACAGGATGTCCAGATGGCTGCCTGTGGCCAGCCTCGTCTTGAAGGGCTGGGACTGTGTCCTCCAGCCGGCTGTGGAGTGTGTGGGCTGCTTGAGAGTTCCAGCCTTCCCAGCACCAGGGAATCAGGGGCAGTGAGAGCTAACACGTCCTAAAGGACTTCGTGCCATTGCGGATCTCAGTGTGCGATTAAAGGGGGTTGACTGCACTCAGCCCTGAGCTAATCGGAAGTGAGCTCTGTAGAAACTCCAGTTGTTAGGGTAGGTTTTGGATTTTCCTGTCTGAGAGATGGTAAGGGCAGCACTACAGCATCTAAACTGATGGCAGAGGCAACAGCAGATCCTATAGGGTGCCTTCCAGGAAAGCAACATGGTTGCAAATGAGTCAGCTTTGCTGTGGTCTCCAGAGGTCCATGTGTTAAAGGCTTGGCCCCACCTGTGGGAGAGTCAAGTGGGAGGAGGAGATTAGGCCACTGTAGCGTGCTGGTGAAGGAGCCAATGCTACCTACCCCTTCCTCACTTTCCATCCCTGAGGCTCCCCTGGAATGAGGTGTTCCCACAGGCACAGAGAAACCTACCACTATTTTTTTTTTCAACTAAGCCAAGTAAAGAGATTTTTCTGAAAGCCGAAAGAGACAATATAAAAAAACTCTGTATCTTTATTGCAAAATGTTTATCAGGAAGATGTTTGTGAAGAATACTTCACTGATTCAAGCTTATATGCCTCTCTCCCAGGGAGCTGCCAAGTCTGCTCTTGCCTCTTTCTGGTTAAAGTGTCATTTACAGTTTCATCCAGGGCAGAAGGCACACGTTTGTAAGTAACTTAGACTTCCAGGTTAGTGTCCACCACCTTTGATCTGCAACCCACTGCTGGACAGAGCTGCCTCCAGACGCTCAGTTCCAGTGGAAAATGAAATCAGAAACCCAGCTACGATGGTTCTTATAGGGTTGAAGTTTTTGCCAATTTGGGTTTGGAAAGGAATTTCACCACAGTGTGTTTTGGCATAGGCCTTGCTTTTCCTTTCCTTTTCTTTCTTCCCCCCCCCCCCCAACATTCACCTGGAGCCCTTAGCTAGGACCCTCTTTTGGGTAAACGGTTTACTCTATCTCTTCCTGCTTGCCTCTTTCATTGGAATTATGGGGGAACAGTCTCAGATTGAAAAAGAACAGTGTATACACATAGGTGAGGGGTGTTTGCAGCTCACTGGCTAGCCTTCCTTCTCAGGTAGCCAAGTGGGGAGTGCTGCTCCTTAGTCCTCACCAGAAAGCCACCGAGCAGTCAGCCATCTGTGGCTTGGAACGCCGTTGTTTCTGTATCCAGGTCCCTTGTATTCCAGGAGCCCAGTGGTGACAAACAGCATATCCAGAGTTTGCCCAAAGCAAATTAAGCTAGGCTGCCAAGAAGTAGAAAGATGTTACTTTTAAAGAATATTTTTGTCTTCATTGTGTGTGTGTGTGTGTGTGTGTGTGTGTGTGTGTGTGTATAGGTTAGTTAGTCATCATGTTGCTCCTTGTCCCCAACCTTGTTTGGAGCAAGGTCTCTTTACTGTCCACCTGCATGCACTGGGCTCGCTGGCCTGAGATGTGTTTCTGAACCCAGTTTTACGCGTTTCTGCATATTTGAGTCTAGGTCCTCACGATTGTATGGGAAGCACTTCACCTGCTGTGCCGTGGTCCCAGACCCAAAACATTACTCTTACGTTTTGCTCCATTTTGTTTTAAAGTCAAAGTGCTAAAATTCTCCTTACGTGGCTGTCATAGATGGACTTGGAGAATCAAGAAGGGACACGGTGGTGGGCAGGCCAAGGATGGACAAGTCAAGATGCTGGTTAGGATAACACGGTGTGATGCTCAGCGAGGTTATCTCAGCTCACATATGAAACTCAGGTGGCTATTTGCAGATGAATGGGCTTTGTTGCTTAAAAGTCCACTCCCCAGTCCCATGATGGCTAGTGGGAACTGAGGCAGTACTGGCCAACATCACCACTGTTCCCTGGTGGCCAGCTACAACAGGGTCTGATGGCCCAAGGAGAGAGTCACAACCTCCTAGGCTGTGACTGATCTGAAGGTGACAATGGAAGACAGCTGAGGACCAGAGGCAGTGCGAGTAAGGACTGAGGGGAAACTGAGCCAAGAGCAGTAAGCTGTTGTTGAAGTCTGCAAGAAATCTTCCAAGAAAACTGCTAAGTTTTTATTGCAATTTCTCAGAGTGTCAGTTGTCAACTTGACACACTGGGTAAGAGGGAACCTCAACTAAGGATTGGCCTGTGGACACACCTGTCAGGGATTTTCTTGATTGCTAATTGATGTAAAGAGGACCCAGTCACCGTGGGTGCTGCCATTCTTAGGCAGCTGAGCTGAACGTGGGCTGCAAGAGAAAAGTAATAAGCAAACCAGTAGTCAGCGTTCCTCCGTTGATTCCACCTCAGGATCCCTGCCCTGAGTTCCCGCCTTGGCTGCCCTCGGTGACGGACGAGAAGATGAAATAAAGCCTTTCTCTCTCAAGTGTTCTTGGTCACGGTGTTTTATCACATTAACAGAAAACAAACTAGAACAGATTTTTTTTCTAATTATTTAAAAATTACAGGTGCCGGGGATATGGCTCAGCAGTTAAGAACGAGCACAGAGTGTGGGTTCCATCAGTCACACTGGGTGGAACTCCAGGTCCAAGGGATCTGATGCTACAGGCTTCCGACATGAAGCCAGGTGGCTCTCCAGGTTCTTCCAGACCTAAGTGCCGAGGTTTCCAGTCTGGGAGACTGGACAGTCACTGGTTCTCAGTCCCTCCAGTGTGATGATCATCGTTGCTCGGCTACCAGACCATGTCCTGTAAGTCAACCTAATACATCATCTCCCTCGGTGAAACGTAATCATCCTTTCCACTCCATCCTTTCCTTTCAGGTCCTCTAGAGAACCAGTCTGATACACACACACACACACACACACACACACACACGCACACGCACACACCTCCAGGGTTCCTCAAATCAGAGAGCTACTCAGAATCATAGCGCTGCAATGTCATGTGAGGAAAGATGGAGCTCAGAGATGACACGGAGAGACACTGGGGCGACTTCTCTGTGCCCCGCATGGCTCTCCACACAGCAAAGGACAGAGATCAGCATTTGGGTCCCAAGCTTTTATCACATGGCAGGCTAAGGGCTTCTTCCCTGGTCGCTTCTTCTGAGCGTGTCTGTGCATGGGCAAGCAAGTGCCCAAGGAGGCTAGATGGAAGCATCAAACCCATAGGATCTAGGAAATGTCTAGGTAATGAGGATTGAACCCCCCAAGAATTGAAATTGTGCCCTTATGAATGAGGCCAGTAACGGGGATACGGTGCTGCTTGCCTAGTTTTGTTTGTTTGTTTGTTTGTTTGAAGAAGACTAGCAGAACATCCCTGGCTTCCTTGCCCTGGACTTCAGTCTTCTTTCCAGGCAGTTTAGGGCCTTCTGCTGTAGCAAGCTCAAGGGTCTACGATAGCTCTGCTATAGTTCCCAAGTCCCATTTACACCCGGGATGTCAGTGCACAGTATACTTTCTGTTTCTATCAAATGATGTTGCTCCCGGATGCAGCCAGTGTTCTCTCATCTTGAAGGTGGTCTGTCCTGCCTGCCAGACCTCAGTAGTGGTACTGGAATCCAAGGTGTCTGGAAAATACCTGCCTAGTTAACCAACGTTAATTGAGAGGCTCGCAAAGGCCACTTGTTAACACTAGCGTGCTAATAATTAGATACTGCTAGAAACCCGTTTTTCCTGTTGTTCTTCCCTCTAGAGATTCCGTAGTTTCTCAGAAGAGCGCCTTCTGACCTTAAATCTCTTATTCCATTTTGTGTGTGTGTGTGGGCAGGCTGAACCCCAACTGTTTTCTGCCGGATCTGAACTTGGGCCTCCACGTTCTCAGTCAGTGACGTATGTGAACATCCGACACACGCCCAGCCAGTCAGAGCCTGAATGACAGGCTCTCAGAAGCTCCTTTTGCTACAGTCTGCCCACGCCTCTCCTGGGCTTACGAGGTGCCTCCAAGCAGCATGTAGGCCTGTCATCTCTGCCTTCATGTCCCCTTTTCTTTGGGTCAGACTCCCATCCTTTCCTCCATATGCACGTAAATCCATCACACAATAGCGTCTGCCTACTAACCTACCTCATCCTGCTTTAGAGAAGAAGACTCGGAGAGATGAAGCCATTGTCCTACATATGGTCTCCTTGGATCCAAGGGACAGTGAAGCCTTGCATGTGACCCCCAAGATGAGAACACTTACCCCTACTCCCATCCCAGCATATCTGTCTTAGGAACCATATTGATCCCGTATTGATCATATTATAATAATGGTGAATAACAACTTATGGGGCCACCTGGCAGGGCAGCTGAAAATCAGATGGACACCTTGAGCAGAACTGCTTAATTTTGCAGCGAATTCCCTGCCTGATTCTTCCCCCATTTAAGCCTATAGCTTATTCCAGTACTCTAAAGAGAAACTTATGGCCACCGGACCCCTCTGCAAGGTTCCCTTCCCAGGGCACACAGATTGAACTCCTTTTCAGATTTTTTGCCACTGCTTCGCTCTTTAATTTGCATTTTGATATGGTGAGTGGAAAAGCAGAGAGGAGGGCATCGTGATTAGACGGCAGGGCCACTGAGGTGCTTGCCTGCAAGGGGGACATCTTGAGTTTGATTTCTGGAGCCGAAAGGCGTCTCCTGAAAGGCGTCTTCAGACCGTGACATTAGCGTTGAGGAATGCATGTGTGCGTGTGCATCCTGAATAAATACGTGCACAAAAGGATGGACGTAGAAAGAACTGTTGGCACAAAGACTGGAAAGCCCTCTCCACCAGGATTACGAATAAGGGATAGAGCTAGCTTGCCTCGGCTCTGTATCTCTCTCATTCTCACAGTGTTTATCTCTTTCCTAATAATCTGTCTCTGGCTTTGCCAGCCCTCATGTGCCTCTGGTCTGATTCTTTGTTTGAGGACACAGGAGCTTGGAAAGGTTGAGTGCTCTGGGTCTCCAATCCTCACCTGTAACATTCTGAGTGGTAGCGGAGCCTGGCCTGCTGAGGCTGCTGGACCCAGGGTTGTGTCCTAAACCCCTGCTTCTCCGTGGCCTCTAGGAATGGACCCCTACTGTCTGTGATAGATAATGGTACAGATCCCTGTAGCTGGCCCATATCCAGCCAACAAGATTTGATTCAGGGTTGTTTGCTTGAATTGTTGTCACACGGACTCTCTTCTTTGCCGGGACTCCTGAAAGGGTGGAAGTGAGGATGATCCTCCCAGCATCTCCCAGTCGTGAGCCTAATAAAAGAGCAGTGAAGGAAGTCAGATGGAGACTCACGTGGGTAGTTCTGATGGTGTCTGGTGTAGAAACCAGGCCCGACTGGGCTGCCTGCCTGTCTTGCTGTTTCATGTCCTGTTTCTAGCAGCTTCCATGTCTGTGTTTATCTTGGTTAGCTAGTCATGTTTACTGCTCTGAGAACGCGCCCCTCCCTTCCTCGAGACTTTTCCTCCTGTGTGCAATCACCTCTTGAGAGATTTCACCTGGGAGGAGGATTCCTGTTTTGCTGCCTATAAGAAGGCTCTTTGGAACTCTGGGAGCAAAGAATAATAAGCTGCTGCTGTGGCTGCTGCTCTCTTAGCACAAAGGACCCGCTGTGTTAGTGTGTGTGTGTGTGTGTGTGTGTGTGTGTGTGTGTGTGTGTATGAGTTAAATCCACAGTCCCTCGCCCTCGACTCCGTACCGCGGTGGTGCAGGCGCCACAGTTTGGGTGCCTGGATCCAACTGAGCCTGAAGGTAAGAGTCCCAGATACTAGCGACAATAAAGTTCCATTCTCCTTTCTTGAGCAAATTTGAATTTTGAAAGCACCCTAACCCAACCACACACAAAGCATGCAGCTTACAAAACAACCCTTCTTTGACCCCATCCTTGGTACAAGGCGACAAAAAGATGCAAATTTCCATTTTTGATGATTAGGTTAAGCTTTAGTCTGTGGAGCCATTTTGAAGGAGGCGATGCCATGGAAGACTATTCGGTCAGGGGCTTCTCTACCCATCATACTATTGAGTCACCAGACAGATTCCAGCTTATCTGTTGTTGTCGGCAGCTAGGAGGTTTGCGGAGGCCCACGTGAGCACACAGCTGTGCTGGCCTGTGGGGCTGTTTGGGGGCAACCAAAGACTGATGTCCAGACATTTTCCTCTATGGCTCTCTGCCTTATTTATTTATTTTTTTCAGATAGAGCCTCTCACTAGATTGGTTTACTCTTTGGGCTAGACTGACTGGCCACTGAGCCCCAGCAAGCCACCAGTCTCTGGGCCACAGTGCTAGGATGACAGACACGTACTACCGTGTCCTGGGTCAGGCCTCATGTTTTTCCCACTGAGCCACCTGCCTGGTGGTTCGATACTTGGTGCCATGGAGCTACTTTGCAGAGCACTGTGGGGTTTCTTGCTTCTACATCGTCTGTGTCTCCTACACTGCTTACTCCCTCTGGACTCTTCAATGGTTGGCACGCGGGTTGAGTGGTGAGGTGGTCCCTTCAGCACCAAAGGGCTCTTCTTAACTCAGAGCAGTGGTTCTCAACTCCCTAAGGCTTCGACCCTTCCAAATAGTTCCTCGCATTGTGGTGGCCTCCAAGCATAAAACTATTTTTGTGGCTAATTTGCTACTGTTGTGATTCGTAATGTAAATATCTGTGTTTTCCGATGGTCTTAGGTGACCTCTGTGAAGAGATACTTGACCCTCAAGGGGGTCGGTACCTACAGATTGAGAACCTCTGCTCTCGTGGACCATACAGAGAAGCATACAAAACTTCTACATTTCCTACTTGTGAACAAAAATCCCCAACGCTTTTCTTACCTTAGCCACAGAGCAGGACTGGATCTGCCTGAGTGACGGCCTGGGAAAGGAGAAGTCTGTAGTAGAAGCTTGCGGCCCTAGCAACTGGCTTGGTGTGTGGTCTCTGAGCTCCAATTACACAGCCCCTCCTCCAGGTCCTGGAGTGGGGAGCTTTTTTTTTTTTTTGTCAAACTTCCAGGGGATCCCCAGAGACCCCCCTCAAGGCTGAGAATCAAAGCTCTGAGTTGCCTGGTGTCACGCCCTCCCCCCCAGACCCGGGTCACGCCAGGCTCCAGATAACTCACAAATACTCTATCTATAAAAAAGTAGTGTCCCTGCTTTCCCGAAGGAGCAAGTAGTTCCTTCTAGAAAAACGATAAAACCCCAAACTGTTTCAGCTACATCCCAGCAACTGGCTGTCATTGTCACCTGGGCCACCTGATCTATGGGATCAGAATTCGCTTCTCTCCCAGCCATGATTGCTGACAATTGGAGACTTTCTTTCTTGGAAACCTGTGCTTTATGTATGAGAATGTTTCATGTTATAAATGATGGGGATATTCAGCACAGTGTTTTCAACCCAGTCCTTCCCTGCATGCTCTCTGTCTATCTGTCTCTCTCTCTGTCTCTCTCTCTGTCTCTCTCTGTCTCTGTCTCTGTCTCTGTCTGTCTCTCTCTGTTTCTCTCTCTGTCTCTCTCTCTCTCATTCTGTCTCTGTCTTGCTCTTTGTGTGTGTGTGTGTGTGTGTGTGTGTGTGTATGTGTGTATGTATGCATGTGTATGTGTGTGTGTGTGTGTGTATGTGTGTGTGTACGCATGTGTGTGTGTGTGTGTGTGTGTGTGTGTGTGTGTGTGTGTTCCAGCCTCTGTGTGTGGCCTCCTCCTGGTAAAGGCAATGTTCCCACCACTGCCTGCTCTGAATGGTTTCCAAGCCTCCTCCCATGCCAACAGCCAGGCAGGCCCGGTGATCTCTCCCTCTTCACCAGCCAGCAGCAAGGGAAGGGGCACAAAGGAGCTGCTGCCTAGGCTTAGAGGCTTCTACATTGAAGATATCTGGGGAGCGTAGGATACAAGAGGTCTCTCTCATGACCCCCCATCACCCCACCCATTCCTCCTCCCCAAAGACTGTCTGGAGGGTCCCAGCCTTCTGCACCTCTGGGAACCAAACTAGAAGGTGGCTGCTGCAGGGGCCTCGGAAGTCCATAGTTCAGCAGGCCCTGGATGTTTGGGGCCAAAAGGACTCCAGGAAAGGATGGCTAGGGTGGAGGTGGCAGTTGGCGGGAGCCTAAGGTCCGGGAGTAAAGACCAGGCCACACTGAGCTTGAGTAGGGTGGAGCTGAGGCGCTCCTTCTCCAAGGCCGCTCACCTCACCTCACTATGCTCGCTCACAACTTCCCATTCTGGTCATGCGTCCTTTCATTGCTCTTTCGAGGAACCTGGCTTTCTGAAGAAGTGTGGCTAGCCAGTGTTACGCCAGACCTGGGTCTCTATGCTTGAGACCCAATCCTCCGTGGAAACTGTTCTGTCTGCTCTTGTCACCACCCTGCCTGTCTCAGCTGGCCAGCCTGGTTGCGTTTCTCTCTGGTGGGTTCACTGGGAACTCTGCCTGTGACTTCCCATTATGAGAGCTCGCCAAACACCTCCGTAATTCTTAGTAAGTGCCTTGCCTTGAATGTCCTGCCTGGTGGGTACCCCGGCTGGTGGACACCCAGGCTGGTGGATGTCCCGGCTGGTGGACACCCCGGTTCGTCGATGTCCCGGCTGGTGGATGGCCATAAAATCTTTCTGATGCTGTGTAGTCTCTCTTCCTTCAACGTCCTCGGCTGCATGTGGAAAATTCCAGGACACTGTCTCCCGATCACCAGCTGTTCACTTTCAGTCTAAAAGGCTGCTGTCCAGGGCAATGGCTCTGGGTACACACTCTTTCACTATAGAATATTAGCAGAAGGGTGTTTTATGTACACACAGCCCCGTGGCTGTGTGATGACTGCCCCTACTGGTATCACAACACTGATGCCAGACACTGTCACCTTGGTCCCCTCACTGTCTTTTTCTCTGATGATAAGATAGACTGGGCAAGTTTTCTCAGGCCCTCGTGGTTTTTTTTTTTTTCCAGATACGAATATTGATCAATCCCCCAAAGATACCAGAAAAATGTAGGAAGCTTGGTCATTTCCATGTCTCAGCTGAATTCAAATCACTTGGAGCAGGGTGGTACATCCTCTGACCCCAGCTTTCCTGGCTAGCAGGACTAGATGCTCAAAAACCAAAAACAAACAAAACTTCAAAATGCAGGCGCATGGAGAGGCTGAATGGGTTAGGGCACTTTTTGCAAACTCTGATAAGCTGAGTTCAATGCCAGAATCTGCACAATACAAAGGAGAGAAGTGATTCCTATAAGTCGTCCTCTGACTACCACATGAGTGTGTGTGTGTGTGTGTGTGTGTGTGTGTGTGTGTGTGTGTGTGTGGGTATGCACATGCATGTACACACACATACACTACACTAAATAATTAAAATGTAATGTTTTTAAATTTTAAAATGGTAGTTTACAATCTAGGACTTTTTTCCCCTCTGAAAAATCTAATGGTGCACAACTGTATGGATGGCTCTGGGAAAGGCAGTCTGGCTAAGAAGGCATGAGATGTGGTAGAGAGAGAGATGGCTCAGCAGTTCCAAGCACCCATTTTGGGAAGCTCACTACTGCTTGCAACCCTAGCTCCAGGGGATACGACCCTCTCTATCCTCAGGCTCCTGCACGCATGTGTACATACACACACAGAAAATTTAAAATAATAATTTTAAAGCTATGAGATGTGCAGGATACAAGACCCCTGTGTTCAGGACTCTAGCCAGCCACTTCTCAGCACACTCCTCGGGAGTCTGGAGAGGATGGAATTCCAGACCCTGCTACTTACAAGATAATTTGTGAACCAAATGGACTAATGTTTGTAAGGTCATTTTATTCGCCATAAAGTGTTGTGCAGATATGAGTTCCTGCCCTTTAAAAAGTAACTTTTTAGAAGTTTCAAGTGTTCCTGAAAACCCGGACGTTTGTTCTCAGATGGCAAACAAAGGTCATTGAACGATTACCCCTCAGGAGCTGGCATTTGGGGATACTTCCCAGGGCAGCAAATATAGCTAGCAAATGCTACACCAACCTGCTTCTCGTGTAACCACAGTGTCGTAACTAAGCACAAGGATTAAGGAGCCAAGTAGCAATATAACCTGACTGATAGCCCTTTGAACCCCAGGTCTGCCTTGTAATTTGCTTCGGGTAAATTGCTAGGCTTCAGGGAGCCCCATGTCCTCATCTGCGAAGTGGTCATAGTGAGACTGCCCACCTTAAGATTCTTGCGTGATTTAAAGCGAACCCCTTTGCACTGAGAACAGTAGAACTTCCTACTGGTCACGTGGCATTTGATTGCATTCGTCAGATATCTGCTATGAGTCTGAGGGGAAAACAGCTTGAGCCACTCCTAAGTATGAAGGATTCTCAATCCAAAGGCCAATTAAGGACTGGGCACAGGGGAGTTCTGGGCCTCACAGCTGGACAGAAATTTACAAAGGTAGCCCCCCTCCCCTCCCCTCCAGAAGAACAAAGGTCATCCTGTGAAGCCTCTGTAGCTCTGAGTGGCCTTAAAGGAGGTAAGGGAAACCTATGCAAACAACTTCCCTTCCTAGCCTCTGTTTGTCTTCCCCCAAGTTGCCACCCAAAGAGAGTCAAAGCCTGGTCCATCTATCCTGTCTTTTGTTCTTTTCTTTTCTTCTCTTTTTCTCAGGCAGTGGCCCTGAGTGTGTGGGTGGTGGTGTGTGGGTGTGGGTGTGGGCCTCAGTGAGGGTGTTCTACGAGGGCCTCACACCTGCTTTGTTGATGTTGACATTCCATGCCACCTCTGTCCACTTTATTTTCTGAGTGTCTCTCATGTTGGTAATTTCTTTGTTTTTCCTTTGTTAATCTCTTTATTAACCAGGGTCCCTTTTAATAACATATTGGGGTTCCTTTTCCCCAAAAGCCTCTAAATAACTATTGGCCTGCAGCCTGACCGGATTCCCATCTACTGCTCTATGCTGAGAACCTCGGGCATAGAGGAAACAGGGCTGAGGTAACAGAAGAGTGCGGAGTTCAGTGGGAGCTGGGGACCGAGCATGTGAACTAGGTAAGAAACATAGTCAAAGATGGTGTGAAGTAGAGTGGTGTTCAGAGGCCAGACACACCAAAGTAGGCAAAGATTCTTCAGTTATGGGAGCTGAGACACAGCAGAGGTCCTTCAGGAGTGGGCAGCTGACCTGGTCTGGGGTGACATTCTGATTGTATCAGGGAGCCTGGATCTTCTTCACCTTGGTGTTCTTTCTAGCCAGGAAGAAAGAGGCAAGGGTGAGGGAGGCACAGCTGCCCGCTTTCAGAAGGTAACGTCATTAAGTCTGTTGTACAAGCTGAGTTCCAATCTCCAGCACCCATATTTCGAGTTCAAACCCCAATGCAGGGATAGTGGAGCTATCTGGCTCGTTAGTCTAGTCAATTGTTGAGTGCTGGGTCCGACGGGAGACTTTGTCTCAAAAGAGACAACTAAAGAGAACATCCACGTTCCACCCCTGTTTGTATGCATGCACACACATGTGCACAGATATCTGTATGCACACACACATAGTAAACACATACATCCACATAAAGAACATGACCTGGAAATGTCACACATTCCTTCCATCACTTAGTCACGTGAGCAGAGCTAACAAGGAGGACTGGGAAATGAATGAAGTCTTAGTGGTAAGTTGCTATGTAACCAGTTTAAAAATGGGAAATTTATTATTAAAGGAAGGAATCTTGGGGACGGCACAGCCTTTGGGGGATGGTCAAGAAGACACTGATAAAAATGATCCAGGTCATAGGGCAACTTAGTTTTGAGTAAATAAAGGCAAGTAGATGTCAAGAGAACAGAAATGGTGGTTAGAGTTCTGAAAGGCGGAGCCACTGCCAACTCAGGGTCCTGTGGGAGGCAGTGGGGTAGGAAGCCAACAAAGACCAGGACAAGGGCACCCAGGGGGCTACAGTGAACTGCTGACCTGGTGGTGTTAGAGAAGAGACGGAGCTGGCACATGACTGCTGCAAGGCTTTTCTAGATGACCTGGTTCTAGCTGAGATTTGTCTCTTGTTCACTCACGTTGACGTTGGGATCTCTTTACTTTGTGCTCCTGTTTGTTTGCTTACATGAACTCATTCCACTAATCTCTTACAGTTGTGATCTGGATATAAGGTGTGTGTGTGTGTGTGTGTGTGTGTGTGTGTGTGTGTGTGTGTGTGTGTGTGTGCCTGTGCGCGCCTTCCTTGGCACATTAGGCAAATACTATGCCAACTGTGTTTGTTTCTAGCTCCAAACTGGTAGTTTTAAAAAAGTGATTAAATGTTCCCTTGCCTTTGTAGAGGTGATGGCTGTAATTATCTTTCAGGGTCTACAGGTTTAGCAAGGTTCAAGAGACTGCAATCCCAGCTCTAGGGATGATGTAGAGACAGGTGGACCAGTTCAAGGCCATTCTTAGCTGCAGAGTAAGTGCAAGGCTAGTCTGGGATACACAAAATCCTATCTTGGTAAACAAACAAACAAACAAACAAACACACAAACAAAATCTACAGATTTGCAACCCTGAGATTGCTTTGAAAGCAGCTACTGAGGAACCAGGCAGCTCTGAACCAGAGGGCAAAGTGTGTCAGTCTATTTTTTAAAACCATAAATATTTTCATCTCCATACTCTTTTTTTTTTTTGCCAACTGATGGCTCAAAGCTAAAAATAACCCTTAAAAATATGTGCTTTTTGTGTTTGTTATGGTTTGGGGGTATTGTGCCAAGGATACACACAGCAGGCTGCCATTCTTCCTAGCCAAATGCATCCCAACACGAGGTCCTTCATCTGTGTTTGTTTCTCAATGTGTACTGAGCCAATAGCACATTAGAACTGTGGGGGATTTCACCAGCTTCCCTCTGAGACCCACCAGACAGACAGTCACAGTGGGTGCTCTGGACTCCTAACTGGGACTGAACAGTACAGGGACATGCTGTTCAGTTTAGGTATGACGGGTACTTCTGGGGTACTTCCCAACTTTGTTCAAGTACCCACCACCCGGAGGAAGGGAAACGATGCCAGCTACATCTATACAAACTCAATTTTGATCGGCCAAGATGCAGTCTCTTTCATTGCATCACAGGAGCATGTAAGCCCATTGGTTCTCAGTCTTTAGACACTCAGAAGGTGGTGGTATACACTGTAATGGCAACACTTGGGGGGCTAAGGCAAGAAGATTGTGACTCTGAGGCCAGCCTGGGATACATAGCGAGGCTCTACCCTAAAACAAACAAACAAACAAACAAGATGCAACCAAAAAGAAAATTCCAGAGTCAATGGATATGAAGAAGGTCCTTAGTTCTGGTTCAGTTGTATCATTCAAAAGACTTCTGTGGGTCATTATACCATCACGTGTCAGGCACCTGTGTGTGGCTAAGGCTAAAAGGCCTAAAGGGGATGGTTAGGACACTCAGTGAGTGAGATAAGGTCACAAACCAGGGAGGGCATCCAAGGTGGCATCTGGTGCCGCAGAACAAAGGGCCCCAGTTCTGGCACAGTGGGACCCATGCTTACAAGGTGAATGGGAGGGGTGTAGTGTTGGGGGGGGGAAGTGGAGAACTGCAGTGGGGTGGACTGCTGGTGCTGATGATGGAGGTCACCCCAGAGGCAGGGAGCCCAGAATGAATGTTGAGTTGGTGCAGTGAAGTAGTAAGGGTGGACAAAGAAGCATCAAGAAGCAAGGATGGGATGTACATTCATTGGCAAAAAGAAGGGGTGGCTCAGAGGATCCAAAGGCATCAACTCCCGAGAGGGAGGCGTTCTGCTCCACAGAGTCTGCAGAGCTCTTGACTGACTCCCTCCTATTCTTAGATCCACAGTGCCCTTGCCTGGTTTGTGGGCCTTGGTCTTATGGTCCAAGACAATGGTACCTGTGTTCTAGAAAGCAGAGTGGAAACAAGGGTGGCAGAGAGAGCAAACAACACAGGCTTGCTACTGCTTAGGGAAACAGTTACATGATACCTGCTCTGGCAGCTTATTCATTAGAACTTAGTCCCAGGACTATAGTAGCTGCAATGGGGTCTGGGAAATGTAGTCTGCTTAATACATAAGTTCTCGTAACTTCTGTCATTACTTGGAGCAAGGTAATATAGCGCTACATCAGGTTCCCAGTCTCACGTGTGTGTGTGTGTGTGTGTGTGTGTGTGTGTGTGTGTGTGTGGGCGGGGATCAGCACTGAGCTTGCAGTGGGGCAAGCCTGGGCATCCAGCAGTGGTCCTCCCCCAAGTCCCCCTCCCCCAAGATCTCAGCCTGTGGTGGGTACTTCCAGGAATTCCCTGTGCTTGTTAAAGAAGTTCTTCATCAGGAAAGGTCTATCCCATGATCTTCCCCAAGGATTATGTGACGATCCTTAGAAAATCTGGGGTTACCAGATCATGTGGAGTGAGAACCTCGCTAAGGAAAGGGAGTGTGCCTTCATAGACGGAGCTCAAAATGACTGTGGGTTGACTGCCAGGGCAAGCTCTTGTCTCCTCTTTTTTCCTTTTTTTCTTTTCTTTTCTTTCTTTCTTTCTTCCTGCCACTGAGAATATAGCAGCTGTATTATAGTTTATAAAATGATAAAGGAGCCAGGTGGTGGTGGCACACGCCTTTAATCCCAGCACTTGGGAAGAGGTAGGCGGATTGCTGTGAGTTCAAGGCCAGCCTGATCTACAAAGTAAGTCCAGGACAGCCAAGGCTACACAGAGAAACCCTGTCTCGAAAACCAAAAAAATAAAAAAATAAAAAAAAAAATAAAATGATAAAGGAAGACTACAACTTTTTAGACACACACACACACACACACACACACACACACACACACACACACACACACAGAGAGAGAGAAACAATCAGCATAATTAAATTCTATGTAAGGTAAAGGTTGTCATGTATTCATTTTGCTAATTTTTTTTTCCTTTTTTGGTGTGTGTGTTGGTGGTATGTGTGTATATGTGTGTGTATATCTGTATATGCATACAGGTTCATGTGTATGGTTGATACACACAATTGTGTGGGTACATGTGTCTCATGTGCACACACATGGAGGCCAGAAAAGGATGCTGAGTGTCCTCTTCTCAGTCCCCACCTTACTCCCTTGAGCCAGGGTCTCTCACTGAACCAGATGATTGCCATTTCACCTAGGGCGCAGAGCTCTTGGATCCGCTTGTGTCCCCACTTCCCCTATTGCTAGGGTTACAGGCATCCAGAGATATACAGAGATTTTCACACAGGTCCTGGGATTCAGACTCGGGTCCTCATGCTCACACAGCAATCTCTCTTACCCACCAAGGCAGCTCCTCAGCTCCTCAACTAGTCCCACTATGAGTCAGGTGCCATAAGGGTCCTGGACACTGGTCTAATCTGGACTAACTTCCAACTGATCGCTGTCACAGGGCCTTGCTGGTATCGTCTTTGGAGGAGCTGTCCTCTGACCTTGTCTAACTGAGAGTCC